>NC_058103.1:5637500-6262500 GCF_020171115.1 Neogale vison | reverse complement strand
CAGGGTCTGGAGTCCCGGCGAACATGACATTGTAATCTCAGTTATGTTTTATTTATGGGGAGTAGTGGCACAGCTAGGGTGTGTTAACAAACAAAGATGATTGCTTCTGAGCCACTCTCTCGTCCGGAGGTAATTAACACAAAGTAATGCACCAGTTGGGGGATTCAAAGAGCCAACAACCTTTTCCGTAGGAAAATGATCTGCAACACCCAGGCCAAGAGGGCAGAATCGGGAGAAAAAAGGACGTGTTTTATCTTTGGTTAAAGGTGCATCATTAAAAGGCACTGGCATAAATTATTCTTCCTTTTAAAAAAATCCATATAACATTAAGAAAACTGTGGAGTGTAAAATGTCAGCGGCCGAGACGTGTGGATTTGCAGCTGTTAGCAAAGTGGGCCGGGGGCTCCCTGCGTATCTCGGATGGCATAAATTAAAAATATTGACTGCAACCAAAATAGCATTTGCAATCAGCTCAATGTTGCAATGTGTTATACAGACCATTTGCTTTTAAAAAAATTAAAATATGAATCAAACTTGGATGACAAAGAAGTTCAACTTCTCAGGAAAAACCAAATACATCATCAAAAGGTCACCATTCGTAGACAAATTGCTGTTAAAATTTATTACTTGTTTGCAAAATGTACTGTTGATCATTGGTAACTGCTGAATGCCTGGGCGCCTCCGACTAAATAAATAAATAAGTAACGCATCCCGCATTCATTAGGGGGAAAAAATAATATGAAAAAGTACGTGGAATGCCAGAGCCTAACTGAAGCAGGATAGGGAAGGTGAAGCCGATAAGGGAAGAGCTGGGGGCACAGAATCAGAAGAGAGAGAGAGAGAGAGAAATAAACAGACATCAGCCAAGCAGCCTCGTTAACGCTCCTTGGGAAAACTCGAGATGACCGATAAGTCATAAAGCACAAAAGCCAGAGCATCTCAACATGAACCAGCAAGGTTCCTGAACAGGCTCGGAGATCCTATGCAATTCAGCTAAGCTTTCCGAGGCCCCGCCTCCACCCTCACGCAGGCCGGGTGACATCACTCCACCGGTGACATCACTCCACCGGTGACATCACTCCACCCGGCTCTGAGCTCCCTGGCAGCAGAGACCAGGCTCGGGTCCGACCTGCGTCTCTGGGGCCCAGCAGAGAGCCAGACGCCGAGCTGGGCATTGGCGGTTTCTCCCCCAGCACCCCTCCCTTCAACCCTCCTGCACTGGACAGCAGCCACCCCCTGGGGAGCCGGGGCTCAGGCCCCTGGCCAGGCCAGTTCTAAGCCCCCTGCCACCCTGACTGGTTTAGAAAACCAGGATGAAGCCAACTGGCTCATGGCTTTCTTCTGGCCAAAGAATTGGTTCAGGAATGGCCATGTGGCCCGTTTCAAGGTGACGGGCTGTGAGGAAAGTTGGCTAGGGAACTCTAGGAAAGGGGCCTTCTTCCTCTCCCGAGAGAGAGAGAGAGAGAGAACGGCTGGAAACCACTGTCCTCTCTCCTTCAGGACCATGTGGGGTGGAGCTGTCAGGAGGCGGGGGTGGGAGATGGATGGGAGAGAAGGAGAGGAGACTGGGCAGATAGACCGAATTGGCCCACGGCTAGGGTTAGAACCCGTCAAGCCTCCTCAGCCTCCGCTGCTGTGAGGTTGGGCCGCGTCACCACTTCCTGGCCACGGGGGTTGGGACAGAGCGGTACTCACTGCTCCCACGCCTGGCCCAGGAGGACCCCTGCGTGTGGGCCTCCGGGGCCTCCCCTGCAGATGGATGGGCCGAGGATCCTGCGGAGACACGCCCCCACCCAAGGAGGCTCTTGACAGCTCAGCCCCACGGAACTTTCTGGAGCGCTGGAAAGGTCCCGCGTCTGCGCCACACAGCACAAGAGCCATCAATCACGTGTGGCTTTCGAGGTCTTGAAAGGTGGCTAGTGTGAAGAGGAATGGAACTTTTAGTTTCATTGATTCTTTCAATTAATTAATTAATTTAAATTTAAACGAAACTAGTCAGCAGCTACGCTGTTGGCCCCCAAGGCTCTAGAAGACAGTGGAACACGCGATGGAAGGGGCTGGAGGCCCGAGGCACCCCAGACAAAGCTGCCCACCATCCACTTTGTGGGTCTGGGACGTCAGTGAGGGATAAATCTTTTTTTTTTTAATTTCTTTTCAGCGTAACAGAATTCCTTGTTTTTGCCCCACGCCCAGTGCTCCATGCCACACGTGCCCTCCCTAATACGCACCACCTGGTCCCCCCGACCTCCCACCCCCCGCCCCTTCAGACCCCCCAGGTTGTTTTTCAGAGTCCACAGTCTCTCGTGGTTCACCTTTATGACACCGAGCCGCTGCGGGGCTGAGACCGGGGCGGCTAAGCAGGCATCGCCCGTCCCCCCGGCGAGGCGGGTACAGTCCTTGTCCGGGCGCCGGGCTCGGTGTGTCACAGACGCGTCTTACTTAGTCCTCTCAGCAGGGAAGCAGGAAGGTGCTGCCGCTGTTGTCCACATTTTGCAGAAGAGGAAACAGAGGCGCGGAGCGCTCACACTAGACAAAACTCCTGATTGGGATCCTGGCCCCAGTCACTCTCCCACAAGCGCCCGTCTGAGGCGAAAAGCAAGGGATGAGCTTGCAGGCACCCGAACGAAGGCAGTGGCTGGATCGGAGGTGAACCCCAAAGAGTTCTATCATCTGAGAGGTAGGCCCCGTGGCAAACGACGGAAGAGGCTGCCGGCTACAAGGCAAATGCCTAGGGTTCTTGCCCCGACACTAACTCCTTCCTGGATCGCCGGTCCACTAGTGCTGGTAACGGGGGGAGCCGCGGACCCAGGGTTCTGTCGCCCCGCAGCGGGGGCTTCCCTCCACCCAGCACAGTGGCTCACCTCCTCCTTCCCCAGCTGGGACCCGTCATGCTAAAGGCCAGATGGGACTGGTGCAGGCACCCATGCCCTTCGAGCGCAAGAGCCTGGGAGCTGGGCCCTTGAAGCATCGGGTTGGCATGGGCAGGCCTGCGTGGGGCAGGCCAGCTGTTCTCCCGAAGGAGCGGACCGGACAGCGTGCGGAAAGGCAGGATGCCTGGGGAGCAGGGGCTTCGTCGGAGGGAGGCTTGGCAGACGCAGAGGCAGAGGAGGGGAGTGCTACCACTTCTCCCGCTGTTTATTTAATCCATCCATCACTGCCTGATGTGTGTCTAGGGACGTAGGTCTTTGGAGGTTTTCCTCGTGCATCACCTCATCCATCTTCCCAACCACGCCGTGGGGAGGACTCGTCCAGCCCAGTTTGCTGAGGAGGAAACGGACCAAGAAGTGATGGGGAGTGTCCAAAGCGAGGCCTCGGAGAGAGTGGACGGGGGACCGGGAGGCACAAGCGGACATGGCTCGGGCAGGGGAGCAGCGGGCTCTGCAGGCCAGCATTCACGTGACCCGCACGGGCCTGGAAAACCCTGCCTCTCCGTCTCTCAGGATTCGTGTTTAAAATGCTTATCCCAGGCCCTTCCCCAGACGCACAGACCCAGAGTCTCTGAGCGCAGCGGACTGAGGACCTGCATTTCTTTTTTTTTTTTTTTTTTTTTAAGATTTTATTTATTTATTTGACGGAGAGACAGATCACAAGTATGCAGAGAGGCAGGCAGAGAGAGAGAGAGGAGGAAGCAGGCTCCCCACTGAGCAGAGAGCCGGATGTGGGGCTTGATCCCAGGACCCTGGGATCATGATCTGAGCCGAAGGCAGAGGCTTTAACCCACTGAACCACCCAGGCGCCCCGAGGACCTGCATTTCAACAAGCTTCGTGGATGGTTCTCGGCCAGTGACAGTGTGAGAACCACCTGACTAATAAGGTTTTGGGGCTCCACATCTTTAGGGAGACTGTGGGGCATTCCCCAGGGGCAGCTGGCCTCTGGGTAAGGCCACCATTTCCCAGGGCCCCCATCATGGCCCAGGGCGTGCGCTGCCCAGGAGGAGGCAGCGTCATGGTCCAGAGAGGCGCTCGCAGGGGCACATGCACCGGGTCTCCCGTGCAGGGAGGGAGGAGCAGACATCGGAAACATAAGGAGAGATGGGGAAGGGACTAGAAAGACAAGCCTGAGACGGAGGCAAGGGAGACTCTGAGACAGACAGATCAAGACAGTGGAGACAGAGACAGGGAGAGAGTACCCGAGCGGGATCCGGAGACATGAGTCGCTCCCATCTGCTGGGCAGTCCAGGCCAGATCGGCACCCCACCTCCGGAGCTGGCCCCCTCCCACATGCCAGCCACCCCCTGCCCAGCTGCCAGGCGCTCAGGGCTGTGCCAAGTGGGTGTCTGTGTGACTGTGCCAGGCAAGGCTCCCCGGAGGCGCACACATGGTGGGGGGGCGGGATCCAGCGAGCCTTCACGAGTGCGACACCCAGAGCAGCAGGAGGCAGGCGAGAAGGGCCTCTGCAGAGTGTGGGGGAGCGGGGGTGGGGGGGGGTGTGGAGGCAGCCCTCAAGAGGCTAGAGGAGGGGCGGGGGAGGGTCAGAGGCTGGCTCAGAACTTGGGACCACAACTGGAAAACAAAAGGGAGAGCGAAGGAAATTTTCCTGGCCCACGTATCGGATCCCGGATCTGCATTTGCCTGTCTGATCCTCAAAACAGCTGTGCCACGTAGAGACCGGTGCCCTCACGTTACAGGTGAGGGACGAGGCTAAGGGATTACAGACCCCAGGCACTTAGCTGATGAGAGCTGGACCTAAGTTTCCTACTCAGCCTCAAGTGTGCCTAATTCTAAAGGGTATGGATTTCTTTCCACGACACGGAAGTTTCCAAGTTGATCAGAAGACAGAAAACCACACACAAGATTTTTAAACTGTGCAATTTAGTGATACCAGACCTGCCACAAGGCAGTCATGATGGACCACAGACCAGGAGCCGTGGGTACCACAGGGAGCAGGACCAAAGGACAGTGGAACGGACAGAGTGTCCTGGGGCGGTTTCAGGGGTGAAGGGAGTTATCTGTTTAAGTTCCTGCCTTACCGCCTTCCGAAAAGTATTGTGGAGGTTACAGTAAGATCACATACACTGCTAACTGCTAAAATAGGAAGTCAAAAACAGGGGTGCTGGGTGGCTCAGTTGTTAAGCATCTGCCTTCGGCTCAGGTCGTGATCCCAGGGTCCTGGGATCGAGCTCGCGTCGGGTTCCCTGCTCGGCTTGACTGGAAGAGATTGTGCTGAGTGAAATAAGTCAAACAGAGAGAGTCAATTATCATATGATTTCGCTTACTTGTGGAGCGTAAGGAATAACACGGAGGACATAGGGAGATGGAGAGGACAAGTTAATTAGGGGAAATTGGAGGGGGAGATGAACTATCTCAGGACTCAGAAACAAACTGAGGGTTTTGCAGGGATGGGGGTGGGGGTTGGGTGAGCCTGGTGGCGGGTATTATGGAGCGCACGTACTGCATGGAGGGCTGGGTGTGGTGCCTAAACAATGAATTCTGGAACACTGGAAAAATAAAATTTTAATTAATTAATTAAATCCCCAGTGGATGCTTGAAACCATACTTAGTACTGAAAGCTACACACACTGTTTGTTCTACACATGCACATACCTATGATAAAGTCTAATCTGTTTACAAGTCAGGCACAGTAAAAGTTACCCACAATAATAATAGAACAATTATAAAATTTACTGTAATAAAAGTTCTGCGAATGTGGTCTCTCTCAAAATATCTTACTGTGCTGTACTCCCCCTTCTTGTGACGATGTGAGACGATAAAATGCCCACTTGAGGAGGTAAGGTGAGTGACATGGGCGCCGTGACGTGGCGGTGAGCGACCCGCGACCTCTCGACCCGACGTCGGAAGGAGGCTCATCGGCTTCCGGGCTGCAGGTCCCCGAAGGTAATTGAAACCACGGACAGCAAAACGGCTGATGACAGGGGACTCTGGTACAAGATGAAACATCCTGACTTAGCAAGAGAGGTATTTACTTGCCAATGCCAAGTCCTAGAAATCACAGAAAAGGCCTCCAGATGAATAGAAGTCACAAATGCTGATCTTATGACATGCTTACATACACACATTTATGTAACTCTACATATAACGTATGCGTGCCTAACAGTATAATCGTATATGTAGCAATACAGTTACAAGCTGTACGACTATATGATTATAGACCTAGTGTATGTTATATATTATTCATATATATGTACATATAGAGTGTTATATAGATGCCTAGAGTTGTCTAGTTTTGTAATATGTAAAATACATAAATATATAATATATAGTTATAGTATATAGTTATCCATACTGTGTGTGTGTGTCTAAATTCAAAAGGGAATCCCTGAAAGCAAGAGAAATTGAACCCAGAGTGGTGAGAGCTGATGCCACAGCTCAAGGGTTTCAGACCCGGAAGCGGAAGATGAAGCCAGAAACAGGAGCCCGTGCATCCGTGCGCGAGAGGCTGGGTGCCTGGAAGGGAGCCCCTTGCAAGTCTGGATCTTGAAGAGCAGCTGCCGTCAGCAGCAGCAGGACTAAGACATGCTACACCCACCGGGAAGCAATGAAGCGTGTGGCGCTCCAGGGCCTCAGGTGGAAAGAAATGCTGAGGAAAGCACGGAATCCAGAGCCGCGCTCCCTTTCTAGACCAGCTGAAGACCCGGAGCTCCCACAGAAGCAGAAGTTGCTCTGAAGGACCGTTTTATAACCCGACCTCCTCAGATGCAGCTGGAGGGAAAACCCACAAAGATGAGCTCACAATCTGAACTCACAAACCACCAAGGAATCCAATCCATGAGAGTGAGTCCTGGACACAAGAGACCCCGGGATGAATGGAACGCACAGAGCAGAACCGTAAAACGGCCGAGTTCCCGGGAGGTCAGCGACACGGCGGAAAGCATCGTAAGCCACTTTTCTGTTTGTTTCCTTTGACCGTGGAGAAGAGAAGTGCCAGGTGACAGCGGCTGGTTCTTTTTGTAGCCAGCCCTAGAAACGACCCTCGGGGGCAGATGACAATGTAACACCGTGAACCTCGTGGTAAGGACTGATGTGGGTAGAGTGGGGCTCACGCAGGCGGGTGATGCTGTACCTGGAACAGGGAACGGGGCTTCCAATTCCGAGAGAATGGATGGTCCCATGGGCTGTTTACTGATGAACATGAGCAGACCCTGCTGAGAGCATGAGACCCTGTCCTCTGAGAGAGGGGACAGTTCTAGGGGCGCAGAGCTTTCCAGCTGGTTGGTTCACCAGATGCCGAGGCACATACACAAATAATAATTAAGGGCATCCTCTTCCTAACTCCCTGAGGTTGCCTTGGTCAGCTCGGTGGCCATAAGGAAATCCTGTGCTGGGGGGGCTTGCATGGCCCACATTCATCTGTCACAGTCCCAGAGGCTGGGAGTCCAAGATCAAGATGCCAACGTGTAGTCTTCACCCATGGCCCCTGCTTGTGGCAGCCAGCATTGCGCTGAGTGCTCATGTGACCTTGTCTTTGTGTGCACAGGGAGAGGAAGAGAGCAAGCTCTCTGGTGTCTCTCCCTCTCAGGGCCCCACCCTCGTGACCTCCTATAACCCCGATCACCTCCAAAAGGCCCTGCCTCCAAATACCATCCCACTGGGGGTGAGGAATGTGTGGGGGAGACAAAGGTTCCGTCCATAACAGGTATGGGCTATTTGTATCCCCATTTTACAGGTCAGGTACTGAGGCACAACCAGGTTCAGTGATTGGGCCAAGATCACCAGCTTGTGGGTGTCAGAGTGAGGCTATGAACATGGCACTCTGCACCCCTAGTGTTTCTTCTGTTAGTATCTGTGCTCTGCTATTGGTCTCCAGATGTTTATTCCTGAATTCCCTTGACAACCTGGTGAGATAGGTATTACCAGCATTTATCTGGCAGGCACCTCTAGCTTCCAGAGAAGCAAGTTGCTGGAGAGAACCTCCTAGTTGCCAGAGAGAACCTCAAACCCCTTCCCACCTGCCCCGGGATGCCTGCTCACCTCCCCTAGGTCTGTGAGTGGCCATGAACCTGTGGCTTAGGCCGGAAACACATTGTCAACCTCGACACCTGTGATTCCTCTGCACCTACACCCGCCAATCCCTCAGCACGCCACTCTTCGGTCTCCAGAAGGAGTCCTCTGCTTTTACCACCTCCACCTCTTGGGACACAAATCCAAAGGATGCTCCTCTCTCCTTCCCCAGCCCCCGCTTTGCCTGACAGTCTGCCTGCCACATGTGGCCAGAAGGGGCTCCCTAAAATGTGATCCAGAGTCAGCCACTGTGACCGTCCCCATGCATTTCCCTCCAGCAACAGTGGTGACTCCTACATGTCTTCATAAAAGACATGTGCTGTTTAAGTACCCTGTGATGTGCATAAAATCTCGTGTCCCATCAGGGACATCGTCCCAGTGCCCTTTGAAACTGCTCCAATAACATTATTTTTGAAATCCGCAGAGTATCTGCTTTATTTCCAGTCTTTGCCACAGTAAATACAGCTACAGTGGACATCTTTATAGTTGAATCTGTGGCTGAATTACAGCTTGCTTGGGATGATTTTCTAGAAGAGACATTATTTGATCAAAAACTTTTGATTATTTAGGGGCGTCTGGGTGGCTCAGTCGGTTAAGCATTCGTCTCTTGGATTTGGCTCAGGTCCTGACCTCATGGCTCCTGAGACAGAGTCCGGAATTGGGCTCCCCACTCAGTGGGACATTCTCTCCCTCTGCCCCTCCCCCACCGCCGCGTGCATGTCTGCTCTCTCTCTCAAATAAATATATAAATCTTAGCATAGATCTTCTCGATTACTTGATCAAAAAAGACAAGTTTGCTTCTGTTGTGATTGGGCCAGGTTATGGGATGGACAGGCATTTCCACATTGTCCTGTGGTGATTCTGTACAGAGTCTCTGAGTGTCTTGGGAAATGACTAGCCAGAGCCAAAGGGTCCAAGAGACAGCGGATGCTGGTGAGACACTTGCCAGGGCCTACCTCACAATATTCGCTTCATTTGCAAAAGCAATAGGACCGACCTCCTGAAATTTTGGGCGAGGTATGAGGAAGGCATTTCTGATGAGGCTCTCCTTCCAGCACCCACGTCTGGACGGACATTCCCACCCGTGTCCCCTTGAGGGCCATGATGCGGAGTCTGAGCACGTGCAGAGCTTCCATTCTTTTGAAAGTTGATATTGTCTCATACACAGTTTTCCTACTATTACCAAAGTCTTAACCTCCTGATTCTAGGGGGATATAAACGTCCCATTAGGGACCCTCTCGTTTACTCACTTTTTTATTGTTGAACAGAGAGGCTGTTTGGAAAATGTTGCTATGGTGTGTGTCCTTCGCTGGTGTTTTCTCCTCCCGACTCATAAGCACCATGCTTATGTTTCTTTCTTCTCTTTGGTTCCCAAGAAGCTTAGACTCAACTATACGGTTTTGGGGTAGCCACATGTCACCTTTTCTCTCGGTTATATTCTTACAGAGGTGGACACCTTTACTCTTGTTTTTTTTTTTTTTTTTTTTATCTCTCTGATCCTGATGTTCTACTGGGTTTTTTAAAAATATCTTATTGTGCTTCCTACTGGCCTTCTCACAGCCTTTTGGGATGAGAAAGGATGGAAATTGTTAATAAAGAATTTAATGAAAGTTGAGGTAAAGGCAAATGTGTCTGGGTCTATAGCTCTTCCTCTCTCCAGAAATTGCTAACTAGTATACTTAGTATAGTTTCTGAGAATGACATCACCAGATCAAAGAGAACACCATCAGACCTTTAATATACACCACTCCAGAGCTTTCGAGAGAAAACACGGGAATGTGTTTGCAACACAATATAAGTAACAAACCGAACTCTCCACTGTGCCTCCAAACAAAGGTGGAAAGGCTCATCGCGTGGAGACCTGAAGGGGAAGGGGGCCTGGGGTGCCACCTGCAGCTTTCCTCTTAATTTCTTTCACTTTCCACCTCTTTGGTTCTGCACACCTGCTTCCACCCTATAGCACAGGACATGGGGTAGAAGCTTAGTACAACCTTGCTGGTGGAAAGGAGGAGACAGGTGAGGGAGAAGCACTGGGAAGGCAGCACCATGTGTGACCTCCCAGTAGCTCCTTGCTTTGGTAAAAGACTAGCCTGCCCTCTGGAAACTTTAGCCTGCAATGCATCCTGAGCCCAAAAAAAGTTGCATATGGCCTGTCCCATGAACGACATGCCAGCATCATCATCATATCTTGGGATTTGGTTTGGAGAATAACCACCACTTCCTCTAGATAGGACTCGGGGTTCCCATCCTGGGATATGTCCTAAATTGGATATGTCTTACTTTAAAAAATTTTTAATTATAAAAGATCACAGAGACACAAATCTATATTCAGTATGGCCTGTGAGGAATAAACCACAGTAAAGAAAGACCATTTAGACTGGGGCAGGATGAAATGGACAGAGGACAGGTTTCCTGATCTGTGATAAAGAACATTCATGTCCCCTCTAGCTTCCTGCTAGAGCCTGTGCACCCATCCAAAAGCCAGAATGTTCATCGTCTGTTCACCTTCTGCCTCCCCAGCTAACCAGGAGTCAGCCATGACATGGGCAGTGTCCCCACCACCTAGAAGCAGGGGGACACTCTGTAGGAACCCTGGATAGTTAAGGAAACAAATATCTGAAGAGATGGGTGGATGTCTTACCCTGCCCACTGAAAGGTAATACCCTGGAAGGCAGGGGTGTGTCTTATTGATTCATAACTCCCCAGCAGAGTCCGTGCGCAGCATGGGTCTTTGATGAGTGTTTATTTTATAAGCAACTTGTGATTGGATGGATGAGTGGGTGGATGGATGGATGAGTGGATGGGTAGATGGATGCATGGACAAAAAGATGGATGGATAGATGAGTGGATGGATGGATGGATGGACGGATGGATGGACGGATGGATGGACAAATGGATGGATGGATGGATGGATGGATGAGTGGATGGATGGATGGAGAGAGGGAGGGATGAATGGATGGATGGGCAGCGTGCTATACTTTAGGTGTTCACAGAGGATTCCTTTGTGAGATGGGAATATACCAGATGACTTGTAAGGGCCCCAGCTACAGGATTCTGTTTGTCCATGGGCTTCACTGTACTTTCCCATCATACCCTCCACAAGACATGCCTTCCCCTCCCCCCATGTCCTCATCTTCCTGGTGAATCCTTTCTCATCTTTTGAGAAGCAGCACCATTTCCCTAATCCCCTCTCTCCCCAGTAGATCAGCTGCTCCTTGTCCCAGGTTCCTCTCACTGCCCACATTACCCCACCCTGCAGTCTGTTTTCATAATCCATTTCCCTCATTACAAGGAGTTCCTTAACGGCAAAGACCAGGGCCCAAGAACTTCCTCTGTGCTTAGGCCTGACATCCAGCTCCATCTTTGCTCGGGGGGGCTAAATAGACTTCTGAGCTCAAACAATTTTAACTTCTGTAGAGCATTCTAGAAGGTCCATAACCCGAATCCTATAAAAATCATTTTGAAGGTTATGCAATGCAGACGGCTGGTAACTCAGACTTCACCTGCACATGAGGTCAGAGTCTTTGTCTCCCTGGCTTGAAGGTTACGTAATCTTCATTAGATTATTTTATGACATTAACATGTTTTAAAGTTCTATTCATCTAGTTTTCTCTCCAAGGCGGAAGGGGATTTCTATTGCTGAACTTCAGCTCCAGAACGAGATCTTCAGCAGCCGGTTCTGATGCCCCGACTGGGACTGGGACTGCTAGAAAAATGTGCAGATCCGGAGACTTGCAAGGTAACTGAGGACTCGTCCTTGGACCAGCAAAAACATGGGGGTTTCTGTGCTTGAAAATCCATTCTCACCCTGATTTTTGTAATCCGGATAGAGAACATTTCTGACGTCCATGTGCCCACTGAATTCTGTTACTCTGTGAGCACAGGACCTGTGAGCACAGGTCAGGGTCCAACCACCGAAAAGCAAAAATGGGTCTTTCCAGATGACCTTAACTCTCCGTTTTGTAGGTGGGGAAACTGAGAGCCAGAAAAGAGAAGGGACTGACCCAAGATCACAAAGCTACTGATGGGACAATGGTGAGAATAGAGTTGAGCCTTTCCTTGGCAGCATTGGTAACCCACAGATTTGCCTTCTTAGAAGGATTGAGGGAGAGGATGGGCCACAAGAAAGCAGCTGAGCCCTTCAGTTCTGCCAGTTGCCGTTTTCTGGGTGGGAAAATACACAATGGCTCAAGCACCTGCACTTTAAGGCCAGCTGGGGAAAAGACTTAGAGTCCAGGCCTGTGGAAAAGAAGAGCGTTCCTCTCTGCAAATTCTTGTTCCTTAAGCCCCTAGAAAGCAGGGCAGGTCTTCTCCTGAATGCCTGCCAACTCCATGCTTGATGCCGGGGTTCAAATCTCACTTCTTTTCCTCCAGTTCTTAGGTATGGCCTTAGGGGAATGGTGACCTGTTTGGGATAAAAAGAGGACCCAGAGGAACACTCTGCCTTGTTTCTTCTATCATCTCTGCAGACAGAATCCACAAAGCATCTTAATAAGCATGGTTTGTCCTAGCTTCATTTTTTGCAGAGTGTCCTTGCCAAGATTCTTGGGCTGCCTAGGTTGGGACCTAGTCCCTGGTTGGTATCCAAGGACATTGCCCGAATTGACTTGAGTGGATTTTTTTATGTGTGTCTCTAAGAGCCTGAAAGGTAAGAAAAGTGGTCAAGAAGGACCCCGTGGGTCTTTGATCCCTTTTCACTCAAGGGTGGGCTCTGACTCTCACTCACAGGGACTAAACCAAAGGTAACCTTGTGCCTTACTGCCTGAAAACCAGCAGAATGCTCTCTTCCATCTCATCTCCATCCTGGCTGCCCTGGGTCCAACCCTGGGAACAGCCAAGTTAAAGGATAGTTCCTTCTGAAAGACCTCGTTTCCTCTCCTGGATCTGGGCGATTATTCCTAAAGAACATTTCCTCAAGTCTGTTAACGTCTAGCCCATGGGAGGGAAAGGTATTCCTCCTACACGGTTTTGTTAAGTCACAGACAGTCAGAGATGCTCTCCAGTCCAACAACCTCACTTCGCTGATGGGAGACCTAGAGGACCTGACCAAGGCCACAGAACCATCCGAGTGCTAACGGGAAGGGTTCTGTCTCACTCCGATTGCTGGGCGCCTCACCCAGTAGCCTTCACTGGGTGATCAGAAAATTCGAGCCGAATTAGACTAGACCCGAGTCTTGTCCTTCCCAGACAAGTACCTTTTCTTCGGAAGCACTTGTTCTCCAACGGGGCCGTCTACGAGAATCACCTGCACCACTTTCAAAAATACGTCTGGATCTCACCTCCAGAGATTCGGAGAGTGATCGGTTTGGGTGGGGCCTGGGCACCAGGGCTTTGAAACTCTCCCAGGTGATTCCAGTGCGCAACCAGGACTAAGAACCATGGATCTAGATCATTCTGCGCTACCAGAGTAAAGAAAGAGAACTGCTGGTCTCTCGGGCCACGGTTCCCAGTCTTCCCAAGTATGGGAGCCAAGGGTCTGGGTCAAGAGGAAAATGGAGAAGACCTTCAATTCGCTCTTGGCAATGAACTGTCCATTCCCCACCCTTGAACGACACAGAAAAGGACAAGGTTTGGAGATCAAGTTAAATGTCCAATTTATTTTTATAACTTGAAACCAGAACAAACTTGGTTTTGAACAAGAGTACAAATGAAATGGCAGACACATGCTGAACTCAACATTGTGACATTAAGGGAAAAAAGAGGCCCAAAATCTTGTACAGAGAATAAAAGGAACAATAAATATTTTACTAAGCCATATTGAAATGACCTCCTGTCATCTCAACGTTTTATCCATAATAAAAAAAAAAAGTGCCCGTTTCTTAAACAGAGCACAAATATCAAGCAATAATAAATAGTTCCAAACTTGTAGTAAAAGACAGAACCTCCAAGTAAACAACAAAAGCTCATACAATAAGTAATAGAAAAGGTAATAAAAATATTTCGCCTTGCCCGTACAAATGCAAACAACTTAAATCAATGTAACTTTGCTTTGCAGGGTTGAGATACAAAGAGCACCAAATCACGGGTTTGCCTGTGCGCAACAAAACCTTCGCTACGGACCGGGATGAAAGGCTGACTTCCTTACTTTTCACATTTTGCTTATAGTAGTTCAGCCTCCTCCTCTCCCCATGAAATACCTTCTAATGGCAAGTGGCAGGTTCCAATTTGGGGCAACTTTGAACAAAGTTGTGGCAGTATGGAAACCGGCCTGAGGTCGGCTGGGTCACCCAGGCTCAGGGGGCCCCCCTCACTGGGTCGTCTGCTCCAGTGTGGGCTTTTTAAACATGAAAGAGAAGCATAATGCTCTTTTCTCTGCAATCGACAGAGACACAATCTTTGTGCTTTAGGATGGCTTAGTCCTGGCATTCTGGTGACTTTGTGGAAGCTGGTGAGGGCTGGCTAGCTTTCGGAACTACAGGAGGACCACCCTGGAGGCTCCAGTACCTTAAGAGGGCATTGGAAGGAAAGGGCAGCCCCTGGGTCTTCGGATCGGGCAGGTAGGAAACTGACATCTCAGCTTTCTCTCCCCTCCTCCCCCCTTTCTGTTCCCTTTGCAAAGGTCAGTGGCAAGGAGGGAAGGGTATATGAAACAGAAAAGCTCCCAGAAGAAAGATTTCTGCATTTGGTCAAGAATTGCCCCAAAAGATGCTTGGTTATACTTTCATAACCTGAAATAATGGTTTTACAGTTCCTGAAATAAAAAATGGCTTCCTGATATAAGTTTTTTTTTTTTTAATGTATTATTCCCTCATCCAAAAAACCACCACTTTATTATCTTAAAGCTACTTGGCTTTACAAAAAAAAAAAAAAGAAAGAAAGAAACAAAAAAAAACCAGGGGAGTACAGAGAGGGAGAAAGAAAAGAAATTAAGTAAAAATGAAGAGGACAAAATAAAAGACTGATAGAGGCTGGAGGACGGAGAGGAAACACGGGGAAGGAGAGAGGAGATATGGAAAGGCACCGAATTCATCCCAGGCCCTCGGCACTCGGAAACTGACGGAATGTAGGTTTCAGCGAGAAAAGCAGCAGAGCAGGTAGGAAAGACGACAGGCCAACACTCTCCATGGAAGAAAGGCCCTGGGTGTGACGGGGACTCTCTCCTGAAATCCAGCTTGCACTGGTCTCAGCAGCTCGCGTCACCTGTGCCTCGCTGATTCACCAGCTCCTTTACTGCGTCTTTTGTCTGTTTCATGTTTTCTCAAGGACTAAAGAAAGCTCGGTTTGCATTCCTTTCTGCTCTTAAGGGCGGGAGACGTGGTGACCGCCACAGTGGTGGACAGTAGAGAAGGAAGATGCCCTCTCGCTCTCTCCTCTGACACCTGACATCTTACAGACGGCCTCTTGGAGAACGAGAGGACTCTGTGAAATGTTACCGACATCTTTACAAAAACTGATTTCTCCACTCAACACGAATAAAGAATTTCCCATCCGGTCTGCTGTGGCCACACCAGGGAGCCTTGATGCAAGGTTCGGGGCATTCGGAGAGAAGCCCTGCTCGAACAGTCCTTTGTATAGGCCAATTCCGACAAAAATATATACAACTAAAATGGTTTGTGAACCAAAGCATTTAACGACTTCCTTTTGTTTCTTTTCCTCAAAGGTTGTCAAACAACCCTTCTTCTCCTGTACAATAGGACTAAACATACAAATTTTTTTTTGCAATATTTTATCCTGCCAAATTAAAAAAATATATTATGGCAGCCTGTTTGTTTTTGTTTTTTTTTTCTTTTTATTTCCAAATTCACTAACAAAAAGGTACATTAAATCCCTTTAAAAGGACAAGCTTACAGTTAAAAAATTACAAGCTCCAGTAAAAATACAGCAAGTGCCTACATCATATGAACCAACCAATATATCCATTCCAGAGGGGGCGGGGAGAGAAAAATAAGTAAAGGTCAGAAATGTGATTTTTTTTTTTTTCTGCAAAGCAATAACAATATTAAGCACTTTTTTTTCTACATACTTTTTCTACATGGTGTAGCAATCCCCTTTTAATCCCCAAATACAAGTTTCTATACATTTTTTTTGAAATAAAAATTCAACACCCAAGGCAGAAAAGAATTTACTAAAACTCCGACTTTACAGTTACTGTGACAAGAACAAATTTATAGACCCACCATTTAAATTTTACTGCAACATTTTCAAGGAAAAGAAAAGGTTTTTTTTTTTTCTTGTTTTGTAAAATGCCCAGGCATTCTCGATTATTACAAATACTGGTCCACTTGTACAGTAATCAAGAAATTTTAATATATATAATATATACTAAAACCCCGTCACCAAAAAGAAAACAATATACACGCAGCCACTGTGGCATTTTTTTATAACCTAGTAAGCAAACTTGGAAAAAAAATGATCGCTCCAACACACATACACACAATTTTTTTTTACCCTTGTATGTATCCAATACTGTAAACGTATTTTTAAGACAGAGTGCACTAAATTTAACTTTAGAAAAAAATTAGCCGTTGTTCCTGAATTGTTTTTTTTTCATTCAACGATATCAACGTGTAACTTGTGTCACTTGAGTTTTAATTCAGCAGTAAATCACCTCCACGCCAAATCTAAGCAGCGTTGTCCCACAGACAAAGGGGGATGAGGATAATTCAGCTAAGAATGTCCACGGTTGTGCTGGGCTTACCTCTTCATTTGATTGGGTCTTACGGCATTTTCATGTCAGACTCTATCTTCAACCAGGATTTTTTAAATTTAATTAAAAGTAAATGTGGCTTTGTTTGTGTCTAAAGAATGTACTTTTCTTGTTTTACTTTTAAAAAGTCTTTTCATTTCAAAAAAAAAAAAAAAAAGTTTTGCATTTGTCTCAAGAGACTCAGATAGGAAGATCAGTTTCCAAGGCACTCACATCAAATTGAATGGCAGTAGAAAAACCGTCCAATAAATTATTTTATTTTGTTCTTTATAGTGCCAGTATTGTGAATGCCAAGCTTAGCAACACTGACACTCGATCTCGGCCGTCCCTTACAGGTTAACCCACCTCTGGGCCAAAGAGAAGAATATGCTGCAATTTCTTGTTTAGAAGCCATTTAATTTAAATGCAAACAAAAGCTTTAAAGTGCGGGTCAACAGAATTCAAATGTCTAATCTTAACAGTCCAATGTTTAGTACCCTCCAACCTAATGGGATAGAAAAGAAAAAAAAATTGGGAAGTAGCGCTGGGCACCGTCGGATGGAACTCTTTCCCTGCTCTCCCAGTAAAAACGAAGAGAAATTCGCAAGATCCTCCCACCTGTCCATCCAATGTCATCAGTGTGCGTTAAATGAGAGAATACTACCTTCTCTCAGTTCACCTCATCGGGGCACTTGTCTGCTTGAGACACGGTCAGTTATCACTGGAAGCAACGTGCGACTCGGGATTTCTGTGGTGGGGGGTGATGAAAAGAGAGAGAGAGAGAAGCCGTCAAGCCAGAAGAAGCCTGAAAGAACATGGCTGGTTCTTTCCCTTCTGTATCACTGCAGGTCACCACCATCTACCCAAAAAAGTACCCTCAGCCCATTTTATCTAGCCTCATCTACAGCAAAGAGCAAAGATGGCATCCCAGGGCACAAGGACACTCCAAGAAAAGCACGGTATCTGCTGGTCATGCACAACTCTAAGATGCTTTTGGGCCATCTCCCGGGCAGTTCTCAAAACCTCCTATTTCTCTGTCAGTGGTGAGTTTTCTGGGGTGTGGGGGAACTGAGGAGGGGGAAGGGGGGGCCACTGACTCTCCCCCACCACTAGAAGCTCCCTTAGATGCTGTAAAGGTTGAAATCAACACAGGAAAGGCCTCTGTTACTCAGGAGATCATCAGTGCTACATCTCAATTCCAATTCTGAAACAAAGTGCTACAACGTTAAAGATTGTTATCCGCTGTACATCCACCCCTCCCCCCCCACAAAAAAAAACAGCATGCCACTTTTTATTTCAGGACCGAAGGAAAAAAAAAAAAAGAAGAAGAAGGAATTTAAAAAACAAAGTAAACAACTTTAAAAGTCATTTAAGTGTTGGCTTCTTCACAAGAAATTACACATGCTTAGCTTAAATCTCAAAAAAGCAGCGCCCTCCCCCCCAAATTATAATTTAAAAGATAAGCTTCCCTTCTACATCGCTTGGAAATCATTGCTCAGGCTACTACTGGGTTTAAAAAAAAAAAAAAACCAGAAACAAACAAAAAAAACCCAAAAACAAACAAACAAACAAAAAAAAAACAAAAAAGGATGGATCCCCAACAAAATCTCTTAAAGGAATTTAAACAGAAAGAATAATAATAAAAAGTATCTGCACATGCCAAAAAAATTACAAAACCCAATAAATACAGAAATTATTGCACAGTTAAAAGGCTCCACAATTTTTACTGCCTCTATCAACCCTCGGGTTTCCATAGGACTTCGTAGACACAGGTTAGGTTGGAGCGCCGCGGGCCCTGCGCCCCGGGGCGGGGCGGGGCGGGGCGGGGGTGGGCGGCGCGGCGTGGGCGCAGGCGCAGGCGCGGGGGCGCGCGTCGGGTCAGCATTCTCTCGGGAGGCGGCGGTTCCACTGTACAGGGGCGGGGCGCCGGGCCGCGCGCTTAGCTCCTCTCGGCCTGCTCGATTTTGACGTCGTTAGTCAGCAAGTGCTCGCCGTGCCACTTTTTCATGTGTTTCTCCAGGGTGCTGTAGACGCTGAAGGGCATCTGGCAGATGTCGCAGCGGTACACCTCCTTGCCGATCTGCCCGTGCGTCTTCATGTGGCGCGTGAGCTTGCTGCTCTGCGCGCACGCGTAGTTGCACAGCTCGCACTTGTAAGGCCGCTCGCCGGTGTGGCTCCGCCGGTGCACCGTCAGGTTGCTGCAGTTCTTGAACACCTTGCCGCAGTACTCGCACGTGTCGCTGCGCCGGCCCTCCTTGGAGCTCGGCCGCCCGGGGCCCGGGCCGCCCAGGTGCGGCGTGCTGCCCCCGCTGGCCGTGCCGCTGCGGCCCGACAGGCCGCCGTCCAGCAGGTCCCCGGGCGGCGTGGAGAAGCGCAGGCTGCCGTTCTCGGACGAGTGCTCGGACGACGTGGCGAAGGGCGACTGGCGCGCGTCCGTGAAGCCCAGGAAGGGGTCCTTCATGAAGTGCCGCGACGCCGCGTAGCCCACGAGCCACTGCGAGTACACGTTCTCGGACGGGATGAGCGCGGCGGGCGGCAGCTCCAGGTCCTTCTCCACCTTGATGCGCTTGGCCGCGCTGTTGAGCCCGGGGCTGGGCAGCGGCGCCGGCTTGCGCGGGAAGAGGCCCGGGAAGGGCTCGGCGCCGGGCGCGAAGCCGCCGCCGCGCCCGTTGACCGCGCCGCCCGGGCCCGCGTCGCCGCAGCCGCCCGCGTCGTCGTCGTCGCCCGCGTCGCCGCCGCCCGGCGCGCGCTTCAGGAAGGCGCCGCGCTTGGGCTTGTCGGCCAGCAGCTCGCCGTACTGCGGCAGCGCGCCCAGCCCCACGTTCTCCATGACCTTGCCCAGCACCAGCGCCTTCTCGTCGGCCAGCGCCTTGGCCGCGCCGCCCACGCCGCCCGCGCCCGCCACCCCGGCCACGCCGCCGCCGCCGTTCTCGCGGTTGCGGCTCAGCTCCGAGTCCATGCTGAAGCTCGACTCGGGCCGGCTCTCGTTCTCCAGCAGCAGCTCCTCCTCTTCCTCCTCCTCCTCCTCGTCCTCCTCCTCGGGCTCGTGGCCCAGCGACGGGTCGCTCTCGTGGTGGCGGAAGTCGCCGTCGGCCGCCTTGAGGCCCTCGCCGGCCAGCTCGCTGGTGCCGGGCTCCGGGGAGCTGGCGGCCGAGAGCCCGTCGTCGGAGCGGCCGGCCAGCGAGCCGGCCTTGTGCATGTGCGTCTTCATGTGGCGCTTCAGCTTGCTCGCCTGCGAGCACGCGTGGTCGCACAGCTGGCACTTGTAGGGCTTCTCGCCCGTGTGGCTGCGCCGGTGCACGATGAGATTGCTCTGGAACTTGAACGTCTTGCCGCAGAACTCGCACGACTTGCTCTTGGCGGGCGGCTGCGGCGGCGGCGTGCCGCCGGGGGGCATGGGCGGCAGCGGCGGCGTGCTCAGGAACGGGGACTTGGGGCTGGGCTGGAAGGGGTTCAGGAGCCGGTGCATAGGGTTGCCGCGGCCCGGCGACACGGGCGGCGGCGTGGAGCTGTTGCCCGCCAGCTCGCGGAGCCGCCGCGAGAAGTCCATGGCGGGAGAGTCGATGGCCATGGGGTTGAGGCGCATGACTCGGTCAAAGGCACTGGGGTGCTGGGCGACGAGCCCCATCTCCTCGGCACTGAGGCGGTGCGGGTCCAGGTGGTGGCGCGGCGGCGGGCTGAAGAGCGGCGGCGTGCCGGGCAGGCGGCCCTCGCCGAAGCCCGGGTGGTCCCGCAGGATGGGGCCCGTCATGCGCAGCAGGTTGAAGGGGTTGCTGTCGCCCAGGAAATTCATGAGCGGGGACTGGGCCACGGCCTCGGGTCCGAGCGGCGGCGGGATGGTGAGCCGCGGCGTGAGCGAGCTGCTGGCCGGCCCGGGCTCCAGGTAGATGCGGAAGCCGTGCGTGTTCTGCGCGTGCTGCAGCAGGAACCACGCGCTGTTGAAGGGCTGCTTGCATGTTGTGCAAATGTAGCTGGAAGGCTCATCTTTACCTGGGGAGACACACGGACAGAAAGGCAGAGCGTGAGAAGCAGACTGGGCGCGCACCGCGGGGCCAGAGACCTGAGGGCGCGTGGGGGCGGGAATCGAGTCCTGGATCAGCAGGGCTCGGGAAGGCGGCCGCAGGGCCCCTTTGGAGCGGGCGGGGCCCGGCGACCTGTCACCCAGGCCGAGACGCCTACCAACTGCAGAGCTGAAGAAGCCGGCTCTGTGGTCGGGGAGACCCGGCAAAGCCCCCATTGGCCTCGCCACCTCAGCTAGCACCCGCAGTTCCTAGGCCCCGACCTGCTCCCCCAAAGAAAAGCTGCTCTTATCGCCATCATCTCAGAAGCCAAATGAGGCAGCGTTGTGAGACTGCCTGATGTCAATGATAACACAGCCGGGACACCTGCAACCATGACAAACCCAGGTTTTGTCAACCAAGGCACTACTGACGTCTGGACCAGGATGACTCTGCGGGGGTCGGAGGGGAGGAAGGGCTGTGCTTTGTAGAATGTTCAGAACCGTCCCTGGCCTCTCCCACTACAAGCCAGTCAAACTGCCTACACCACCCCCTCCCCCCCAGCCGTTGGAGGATCACAAACCTCTTCAGGCCTAACCAAAGGTCCCCAGGGGGATGGGGTATGAAGCTGCAGCCCACAGCTCCCCTCACCTTGAGAACCAGTGATTAGGCAATATTTGATCCAAGGGGTTTCTACAAAACCCAAGTCGAACTCAATTGCCCAGCAAACGTCTTTTTAAAGAGAGACGGCTGATACCTCTGCACTATTTGGGATTCCAGCTAAAGGAAATGCCAGGGTTTCGTATACCAGCATACCGTCACATTCACCCACGAATTACACAGGAGGAATTTAGCATGTTAGGAAGCTCACTGCCCCCCAGGCCCCCTCTGGCCTCACACACACACCCCTAACCACCATGCAGAATCTGGCCTCCAGGGACGCCTGGGTGGCGCAGTTGGTTGGACGACTGCCTTCGGCTCAGGGCGTGATCCTGGAGTCCCGGGATCGAGTCCCACATCAGGCTCCCAGCTCCATGGGGAGTCTGCTTCGCTCTCTGACCTTCTCCTCGCTCATGCTCTCTCTCACTGTCTCTCTCTCTCAAATAAATAAGTAAAAATTCTTAAAAAAAAAAAAAGAATCCGGCCTCCACAGGCCCCTGGGCCGGGGAGTGAGAGGGGGCCGCTGGCGTACATGAGGTCCTTTGCTGGAATGCTAACTGCAGGACAATGTCCAATCTGACGGGGCGGTCAGGATGAATGCTGGCAAGTGTGGATCTGTTACATACTGGCTCTGGCGACATCGGGAGCCAATCTTAGTGGACACTTGTGGCACGGAGCCAGAAACGTTACTGTCTTTGTCCATCACTGAGGCAGCCACAAAATGGAGGCTGAACGGTTTCATCCAGAAGCCGTCTTGAGCCGCCCTCCTCAAACTCCGGGGGCAGCACGAAGCTTTTCCAGTCTGAATTGCTCCTAATGCTTTCTATAAAGGGGCAGGTGCAGGCAGGCCCTGCTTTCCACCAGCAGGCTCGCTCGCTAGCCGGGGAAGGAACAGGGAACAAGACATCACAGCCAGGATCTTGAAAAATCTCTTTTGTTTTTTCAAACTGTCCTGAACCTGGAAGGTTTTAAAGCTGACCAAGTATGGTCGCATCAGACTCCCTGGTCCCTTATCCCAGCCTCTTCCCAAAAGACCTTCCAAGATCCCGCGCAGAGATTTATTTTTTGTTTTCCACACACGAGTTATGCTTCCAGGGGGCTTCAGGCTTATCTCTAAAACCCAAGTGAATGAAGGACCCAGTGCCCTTTCCGGGGAGATGGCGGCAGAGGGCAGAGACCTCCCCGCCCCGTGCCGGGTGTGAGCGTCACAGAAGGGGCTGAAGGGTCCAGCGGGCGGGGTGCAGATCCTCCCAGACCCCCAAACCAACTGGGCCAGAACACCCACCCCTGGAAACCAAGACGGGCCTTAGGAGCGGGGTGCCTCGTAGTGACCCGACGGCTCTCGGCTCCTAGGTTCTGTCTCCGTGTTTGGTGGTGGTGAAGACAGTGGGCGGGGGAAGGCCAGAGAGGGAAAAGGACCCTGAGGTCCTTTTTCACTCTGCTTTTGCCAACAGCTCAAGGAGAACTACTGAGGCAATTTTCTCTCTCCAGCATACCCCCTCTGTCTGGGCCATTCAGTGCCCCACGCCGGAGTCCCCGAGGAGACTTTTCCCCGGCTGGAAAATGACAGGGAGGCCTCCCAAGGCCCTGGGGCGCCATGTTTCTCATGGGGCGCCCGCTGTACGGCAGCGCCAACCTGGGCCTTCCCTGCCCGCACGGCCCTCAGCTGGCAGAGAGAACGCCACCTCCTGTCCTCGCTTATTAGTTAATGTACTTGGGACAACAGAGCCCTCTGCCTCAGACTGCCTCACGAGAGAGCTGGCCAGAAGCCACGGTGTTTAGAGCCCTCCTCAAATCCTCTTCTAGAGCAAGACAGAATAAATACGTAATAAATAACAAGAAGATAAATAAAATGTGCCTTTCTGACCCACGAGCTAATAACACAAATGAACTGCCACGTCCCACGAGGTCATAGATCTTCAAATTAAAGAGCGTTTCTGTACCCTTCACCTGGGCTTTCGGAAACTCTAATTAATCGATTTATGGTACGCAGCTGCTTTGGCTCTTTGTCATTTAAGTGGGACCCCCCTTCCCCCCCATCTCTTTGTTCATCATCTTCATCTCCTTGGGCTTCCACTCCAGAGCATTTCCTGTTTCTTGTTCTGACGGCCACGTATTTTCTAGAAAGTTCTATGCTGGTGAGGAATGTGGATAACAGAAGTAAATGCAGAATTCCCCAGCAGGCCAGGAATAAAGACTGCTCTTCAGCCGAAATGGCCGATTAAAACCTTTTTTTAACTCAAAATGGCAGCTGCTGGGAAGCATGTAGCTGCATGTTCTAAAGAGCTCAGATGTTTCCACTTCTTGTTTAAAAAAAAAAAATAAGAAGAAAATTTTTAAAAAGACGCTTTTACAACTCTGGAGCAGCCCAGGAAGGAAGTTACCTGTCCGTAATTCACCAGCAGGTGGGGAAGAACTTCGTGTCCATCAGATCGGATGTCAGGGCCACCGTGGTGCCGGGGTGAGCTCTTTCTTTTCCCGCACCCCTGAACCGCTTTGGTTCCCTGACTTCCCCTGCACGATGGCAAGATTCACTGCAGGCGACGGCCTTCCCAGGATCTGATAGCTTCTGACTTTTTTTTTAAATCTCGCAGCCCTCAAAGGCCCTCCCTAGACAACTCTCTTTCCACTACCCCCAGCTTTTTTTTTTTTTTTCCCTTAATAAAATGTTCATTTCCATATTAGCACTTCATGGTTCTCTCGTGCCTGGAAGTAGCCTTGAGCACTAGGGCTGCTCACTTTTAACAAGTGAACAATGTCAGAAGTCTTTGAAGAGCCACTCGGAACATTTTTCTATTCAAAAACTCACTAAATATTTTACACTTGCCGCATTCCAGTCACAGGCGGCTCATTTTTAAACGCAATGGGAGACCCTTGGCGAGAGGGTTGCCCCCCCTCCCCATTGCAGGACCAGAGGTCACCCCCTCCTCAGGCTAAGGGCCACCTGCCCAGAGGTGAGCTGGAGGCTCGATGAGGCAACCCCTTAGCCGGCGGACCAGAGAGGACCCACCCCCCACCACGCTGCCCAGGGGGCCACTGAGGCTCCATGTGAGCGGCGGATGCCTGGATCCTTTTGAAGTGACGTCCCCGGCAACATCAAACCAGCCTACAGACCTAGAAACGTCAGCTGCGCTTCGATCACGCAATCAGGCTGGGCGACTCCAAACCCAGGGCCCGTGTCCGTCCTTGCTCGCTTCCTTCCTCAGACGGCATTACTCTCAGTTGGCAAAAACCCAGATGGGATCTTCTTTGCTCTACTGGCTCTAAAGGCAGTCCTTAGGATTCTCTCCACCCAGAAACGCCCCTTGCCATCTCTAGGTTATGGGGGCTTGGGTGACATTCCCAGCCTTGACATTCCCAGCACAGTGAAGTCACTCAAATCACAACCTCGTTGGGCCTCGATTTCCACATCAGCAGAATGGGACTAAGATACCTGCCCCTACAGAGGGCCGGGAGCGCCCAGTGAGCTGCCACGTGGGGACCCCTGTGGAAATCGAGCACCACGATGGAGAGGCTGAGTGGGGCTTTCTAGGTTTCAGTGTATGGGGTCCGTCCTTGAACCTGGTGGTGCACATTCAAGTCTGGCAGTCATAAAACCCGCCCTGACTTTTCATGCGGCTGGCTTCACGCGTGAGCAGTTCCAGAGAAGTGCAAACTCACTCGCGGTGAGGGAACCTCCTTCCTTACAGTGACACCTGGGGACCGACAGCAACCGGACCCTCCTGCAATGGATGCGAGTCTCCCTCCGTGGTGAGGGGTTGTTGTTCCTTTTTTTAAATAAGCATTTAAATAATTGTTCCTCCTTATTATGCCGGTTACTCTAATAATACTAATAAAGGGATCATGTCCAATAAAAAATACACTTTAACGGAGTCATTATTCAATGAAAAGGACACAGTTGAGCGCGCTAGTTTAACAGGTCTCTCCGAAGGCCAAGTGACGCCACGAGGAAGGGTGCCCGTGGGAGATGCAGCCGCTGCTCAGAGGGGACAGCCAGGACACCCCCCAGGCCCCCAGCTCATGCGGGGCCACAAGCGAGATCCCACCTGGGCCATTCTCCAAAGGTAGAGGCAAAAATTAGAATCCGGACTCTGGGCTGCTGACCGAAGAACCGGGTCTTGGGTTCACAGCCCTCCACAGTTTGCACAGCCCTCCGCAGCCACTTTTGTATCTCTGCTGGCATGAGCGTCGTCATTACTCACCCCGCCCCTGAGGGACGCCAGGCAAGGGCTGCACCCCTGCTGGAAAGAGGGAATGGAAGCTCAGAGAGCAAGCAGAGGAGAGTCCCACAGCCAGCAGGGAGGGGGCCGTGACCCTCCTCAAGCTTCCGGATCCCAGACTTCCCGACCCCAGGCTCGCTCCCTGCCCACTCTCCAGTGCTCAGTACCACCTCAGGGGCTGATCTCTCTCGCTACACAGTTTTATGATGAAAATGGCCAAGAAGGAGGTTCTCCTTCCACGCCATGTGTCCCTTTAGTGCAGGGCACCGATTATCCTCTCATGGAACCCAGTCGAGGCCACCACGGGCCTGGCCCCCGAAGGGAGACGTTTCACAAAACAAGTGAGCCCACTCGATCGGGTATGGAGAGCAACAGGACCCAGGACCCAGATGCAGGGGCAGGAGGCTGGATCCCAGGTTCCCTATACCCCAGGAGAGGGCTTGGTTCACCGGCCAACCCCCGTCCTCCCGAATCTCTAGCTGCTAACAAGATTGTCTCCACTGTTCGAAAATGGTAGTAATTATGATCACCATTATCCCTAAAATGTGTGGACCCCTCATTAGTTGTAAAACCGTCTCTCCTTTCACGATGCCGGAAAAAAAAGGTCAGCCAGACACCTCAGCGGTTTTTGTAGGTCTTGTGTGTCTATCATTTCTGAGCACGGCCATCTCTGAAATCTAGGACCACCCTTGCTTGTTCTGAATGTACCCTGTCAACCCTCAGCCTCTCTCCAAGGTGGAGCTGTGGAAACAGTCACCACAGCAGTAAGCACAGACGTCATGAAACCCTTACACGGGCCTGTCCACAGTGAAGCAGGGCTGACCTCGCCCAAGACTCCACACAAGCCGCGAAGGAAGAATGGTCACTGGCCCCATTTCACGGGGGAGGACATTGAAGCCTGGAGAGGACACCCAGCCGACTGTGCTCTTGAGCCCTGTGCTGACTGGTAACAGTCAAGAGAGAACGTGTCCAGACCGGGCCCCCCGCGCCAGGGCACCCAGGCTTGGCTGTGCCTCGGCTCCTTTCCTTTTGTCCCAGCCCACGTGAAAGTGGAGGTGGCAGCTCTGGGCGAGAACCACAGTAAGTCGGTGAAATCGTGCTGACTGCGTCTCACGGAGAAGTCAGGGATGCACTTTGTTGGTCCTGGGGATGTCGGGGGGGGTGACACCCAGCTCCCGTGTGGTCTCCGGGGTGCTCTGCCAGCCTCTGCTCACAGAGCCCACGCCCCCCCTACCCCCGTGGCAGCCACGGCCAGTCCACGCCTGCGCTCTTCCTCCAGGCCTTGGAGTGCTCTAGATCTTCATGACCACACAGAGCGTGCCTCTGCCTCTTTGCCCTCCATGGATCCCAGTACACAGAAGCCCAGTAAATGGGGGCCCAGGTGAGACAGGGCTGAACTAACTAGGTGGCAGAGTATGTCCTGCGGAGAGCAAAGACCCCACCAGCCCTTCCTTTGTTCAGTGCACAGACAGGAGCTGAGCAGCCTGGGCGTCCGCCCTCTCCCTGGGTGGACAGAGTGCACACTGCAGGGGAGATGATGAAGAGGACAAGCACTGCGGGTGGGCAGCCGCGGTGCCGGGAGAGGGAAGGATGCACGGGCTCAACTAACTGGGCCTAGGCCCGCGTTGTGGGGCTGCTGTCTGCACGGCCCCCTTCAGTCCTCGTGATAACTACACATCGCGACAACTGACAGGAGCTATAAAGGAGCTTTCGGGGAACTTCAGTGAGCTGGTCAAGGCCACAGTATTGGCCCTGAGTTACTGATTTAAATTCATCATCTGAGCTGGATTCCGAGCTCCCTGAGGACAGGGACTGAGCTGGCCCAGGCCGCTGCTGTGACCAGGGCCACCCACACAGCGACTGATGGGACACATGCTTCAGAACTGCGGGTGACCCGCGAAAACACTGTGTCCTCACAGCCAGCACTGCGGATCACATCGTCTCCCGGACGGGGGTGTCTGGGGGAACCCGCCTGGCCCCATAAGGCTCAGCTCAGCATTCAGCCAGTGCACCGCTTCCTGGGCATTCTGGGCACAGGGCCCACCCAACACGCCCAACGCCTTTCAGCCACAGCACCCACTACCCAGCAGGCTGGGATCCCAGGCGCTCCAAACAGAACCAGGCCGCCAGGCCACAGCCACCGCCGGACCCTCTAAGCCAGCATCAGCAGGACGGGCGCGCAGGCCACCCACCATCCTCCCGTATCCCCTGCTGCCCAAGGGAAGCGAGAGGCCCTCAGCCTTCCCTCACACCCCCGGCCCTCTCCTTGGGGCCACATGTTTGCAGCCAGGCTGGTACCTGCCAGTCCCTGCGCGCGGATTACCCGCCTTTCCTTCTCTGCCTGAAAAATGTCTTTCCAGACCCAGCACCACCGCTACTGTATTCCCCCAGCATTTCGGGAAAACCACCTGATACTGATCGCACGTAATATCATAATCTGTCCTTGACCTTGGTGTGTTCAATGCACATGTGATCTGCACGTACCAATGCCAGACTTGTCCTCTCAAACAGATGCTCACAGAAACTCTAGAAAGTGGGTTTTAATCCAGACTTCACATAAAAAAGAAATGAAGTCTCATCCCAGCTAAGTGCAGGACTGAAGGTCCCGTGGTTTATGGATTACAGAACCCAGACTGACACGGGGTCTGAGCCCAGAGTCTGTGCCACGTCCAGACACACAGCTGGCTGCCCCCTCCATGAGACTGCAGCGTCCGCTGTCGTGGGCCTGGGGAGGGGCCAGAGGAGGCCCACCAACCACTCCCCCCGCACCCACGAACACCAACAAGCTGCATGTTTTGTGCAGGAAATGCCGTGGGTTTCTAGGCTGAGTCTAAAGACCTTATACAGATGGGAAAACTCCGCTCGGCCTCATGGTGCTTGGGGACAGACTGTTGACCCTGCCAGCACCCCTGTGACAGAGGTACACTGTGTGCTTCCTATGCTTGGAGATAACTAGGGCTGGCAGACCCAGACTCCAGCCTCCCCCACAGCCTCCAGCTCAAGCCTCCAACATTCCCCTAGGCAGCCAGATGCACACAAAAACACCACCAAATCTTGCTTCAAGCAAGA
Organism: Neogale vison; assembly: GCF_020171115.1. Taxonomy (NCBI): domain Eukaryota; kingdom Metazoa; phylum Chordata; class Mammalia; order Carnivora; family Mustelidae; genus Neogale; species Neogale vison. The sequence continues at coordinate 6,233,968 of NC_058103.1, read as the reverse complement.
GCCATACCTGGGAAGTGAGTGAACCCAAAGAAATTTAACTGTGTCCCAAATGCTCTAGGGACATGCCTTTCTCATTCATTCATTCACTCGCTCATTCATTCATTCTTTCATCTCACTATCCAGTCATTCACAGCAGACACGACTCAGAGGGATTGGCCACGACCCCTTGGCTCCAGGAGGCCACAGGTAAGGGCTGAGAAGCAAGCGTGAGTGAGTGGACACAAAGGATGCTAAGGCAGAACATAACCGCGGAGGAAGCTCAGAGCACCTGGGGAAAAGGCAGGCAGGTAGGAACACTGCACGGACGGGAGTGAAAACCGGATGCGGGGAGAGGGTCCCTGCCCAGACCACGGAGGGAAGGCATGCAGGTGGAGGGCACTGCACGCGCACCCTTAGGGCTGCACAGAAGGGAAAGGCCCGGGAGAGAAAATGGGAGACGCAGCCGGGGAGGGACGTACCTACCAGAGACTGCAGACACCTGCTTGGTGCGGGGCTGTCCTCACTTGTCCACACTCATTGCCCAAACCCAGGGCTGAATATTAAACGTGCAGAAGAGGCACGTCCTTATCCTTCTTGTAAGGAAGCCAAGCAGTGCCTCAGGACAGTACCCAAGGTCACACTACATCTGGTACCCCAGAAACTGCACCGCGATAGCAAAAGATGAAAGGATCTGTCCCACATCATGTAATCACTTGCTCCGTCCCCCCTTCCTTGGCTCTACGACACAGAAAGCACCTGCTGGGGGCCAGGCCCTGGGCTGAGTGGAGGGACACAGCAATGTACGTCTGCCTGCAGGATCCTGCAGCCAAGTGCAGGAGCTAATGAGGGCACACGTCTCTAGTGAGGCTTCAGGCCACAAGGTCACCAGGAGGGGCTGTGATAGGAGGCACAGGATCCCGAGGACAGACAGACAGACACAGGGGAGGATCAGGGAAGACCTCTCTGGGGAGGAGCTCCTGAAGCTGAAGTCAGAAGGAAGAAGGAAGCAGGAGTCTGCTGTGCAGAGAAAGGAAAGCAAAGGTGTGCCTTGCAACTACAACTGCACACACACAGGCATGGAAATGGGACCCCAGATTGACAGAGGTGAGGAAAAGGAGGTGGGACTGAAAAGGGGGTTTCAGACCAATCTGAGGACGTTCTGAAAACACAGAGGAATGGAGCCAGGTACAGGTTAAATTCCGTCACTATCGATTCCATCATGGTGCAAGCTCTAATCTATTTTTTTTTAATATGAAGATTTTCAAACCCACACTCAAGGCCTACTTGAGTCAAAACCTGTTCCATGCAACAAAATGTCAGTACAACCAATGAAGGGAAACCCCCTGAAGGGCTCTTCTGGAGACCAGATCCACCCTTTCCAAATTGTGAAACCATTAAGATATAAAGAAATGAAACCGGAGGGCCTGGAAAATGCAAAGAAGAAATTTAAAATCCAATCTATGGATAGCCTACAAGGTAGCTCTTAAATCACTGTCTCCAGCAGGAGTTCTTTTATTCCAGCAAGATTCTCATCCAGCTTCAGGAACAGGGTGGTCCAGGTTCTCAGTGGAAGAGAGAAGTAGTAGAACTGAACTGCAGCAGCAGGCACCATGCACCCCAGATTTCCCCAGACAGTCTCGATTTCAACTGCTCAATTCTGTGGTCAGACCAGGTGTGCAGTTCAGGCTCAGGAAACGGCCACCCACCCCAGAAACAAAGCAGTATTGCTGACCGCGGGGGCATCTCGGGGAAGGGCGAGAACAGCGGTGTTTGCTAGTAAGACAGAAGAGCTGGAGGCAGGACACACGGAGCGATTTTATATGGGGCAACTCACTCACGGCATTCTCAAAAAACCACGGCACATTCCTCAAGATTATCTTTATAGAGCTTCCCCCTTTTACATAAGGGACGCAAATCAGCTGGAAATAGTATGTCTTCCCCAAAATAGATGAATGCATCATCAGATTCCCTTGAAATCTTTCTGTAGACTTCTCTGAAAATGACCTACACCAGTGTGTTCTGGTGGGCTGAGAGATAAACCTATTTGGGTGGTTTTGTTCTGCCCCCCTCCCCATGCCCTCCAAATATATGAGGTTTTCTAAAAGTGCTGTAGCACTCTGGGGACAGGAATGTAGCCGAGAATGTGAAGCGGAAGCAGAAAGCAAATCCTCCTTATCATTTAATGGAAAAATAAAGAGTGAATTAAGAAATAAACAGGTTAAAAAAAAAAAAAAAACCACTCCAGGCGTGAGCTGCCGGTGTGTGTGAGGGCGCTGGTCTGTGCAGGCGTGCGCACACCTCGTGGGGATCTTCACGCACGCGTTCCGGCTGACACAGGAAGTCTCTCTTCTCCATTATTCATGACTTCCTTCGTGAGGCAGGAATCAGGCTTCCTTCCTTTCCTGAAATCCACAAAAATCTCCACATTCCACCCCAAGAAGTATTGCAGGGGCAGTAAATCTCGCTTTAATGGAGTGTACGTTTAGCTCGGAGGAGATAATTGACGTTATGGAGAGCCTCGCCGCCGAGTCCTCTAGGTTGGCTAATGCAGAGGGGACTCGTTACCCACACACTACAAACAAGTAGTAATATATGTGTATTGTTCAGAGTGGCGTTAGACCAAAAGTGTTCCGGTCCGCGGGGATTGATAAAACACAAGAAAACAGCAGACATGCACTTGTAAATTTGTCTCATTTGTCTCTGAAGTTAAAGGTTATTCCCTTGTTCTGAATTTGTAATAAAAACATGCTAGCCCAAGGTTTGTGGAGGATGTTTGAATATTTAAATTGTGTATAATGATAGGCAATTATAGGATGAAAACTGGACCGTGTGAATGGGGGAGCACCGTCTGGATCACGAAGTGTTTTCCCACCACCGACTCATCTGTCTGTCGCGTGCCACCCCTCCCCCTCTCGGAGGGCTGCGGGGACAGTTACCAGGTCCCAGGGCCACCAACCAGCAACCAACCAAGCTGGGGTTTGCTCCGGTGGGTAGGTCCCTCCCCTTCTCCTTTTCTTCTTTCAGTTTTGTTTTCTTCAACATGCGCGGCGCATGTCTGCAACCACAGGCGGAGACCGAGGCCACGGCCCCGGCGGGCAACCGGCCACACGCCGTCCTTCCGCAGCCGGTCAGCGTTTCCGGTCAGCGTTTCCCCGAGGCGGGAGGCGAGGCCGGGCACGGGGAGGAGCCTGGCGGCAGAGTTCGCAGGTGCCCCCACCCACCTGGGCGAGTGGGCTGGGGCTGCCGTGGTGGCTCCGTGGCACCCTGGCCGGTGCCCGAGGCGCCCGGCCGGCCCCGTCCAGGTTAACCAACGCCAGTGTTTGAGTGACTGCAGCCAGCTTGTCACCGAGCACAAAAGTCATCAGCGAGTGAATGTTCTTTTCTGCACCACAATTAAGACGAATCAATACGACGTGCCACAAATGGTATTTTACTCTCAATAAGAACTCGAGCTGAGTTTATTCAGAATATTTTAGCGCTTCCCCGGGGGATTTTGGGCCGACGCAGATGGCAAATAAAGTACTCAGCCTAAGGCTACAGCACATTATGGTAATTCTAATGTCAGATGTACTTTAATATACAGCTCTATTTAATCACCCCATTATTTCACATTTCCATATGAAAAACCTGCGGCGCTTCTGCAGCGCTCTGCCTCTGCCACGGTGCCAGCTTCCTCCAGCCCGCCGGCGGCCGGGGACACGGTCATCCTCGCCAGGCGCTGCTCCGCGCCGAAGTTTCCGGGCGCTCCATGCGCAGCCAAGCTGCCCAGCGGGATCCGAAAATCAGAGGATTCAGAGATGCACCAAATGCCGCAGAGGTTACAGAGAAACCAGACCGAGCACTTTTCCACCTCCCCCGCGCACAGGCTCCCTCACACTCACACACACACGTGCACGTGTGGAGACACAATTACATGCGTGCCTTCCACACCACTCGTCTCCAACACCAGCAGCCACGGCTCGGTGGCTGGGCGGCCCAATGGCTAGACCAACCGTGGCTCGGGGCTGGTGGAGGTGTGGCTCCTGCAGAGCCCGTGCTGGTGAGTTCTCACTGCACTGCCCACCCCCCGCACCCCCCCACCTCGGGTACATGAAAGCAGCAGCAATGCCAAGGGACAGGGGACCTGTGTCAGTAGTGACAAAGGATGTGGGCAGAGCAAGTGGGGGGTCGGGGTAGGGGGCAGGGGAGCGGCAGTCAAACTGCCTGTACAGGCTGGAGCAGGAGGCCCCCAGGACAGTGCTGTCAGGTTTGCACTGCAGAACCTGAAGCCGAGAAGCCCAGGCCCCGGGGGGATGGCGTCCTGTGAATTCCAAATGGCTCTTGCACCTCCAGGCTGGCTCTGCTGGCCAGCTGGCGGAGAGAAGCCAGCGGAAGCCTGGGTTTTGGCTGAGCCCAGGAAATCACTCTCTCGCGGTCACACGCATACTTGGCCACGCGGTGTTCCAAGGAAGACCGGCACAAAACCCACCAACTGCCGGGGTCTTGATTTCTCGAAGAGGAGTCTTCTGATGGATGAAATGACAGCTGGGCACCTCACCCTCCCGGCTGCCCCAGGGATGAGTCAACGTTAAAGCCACAGAACACGATTCTTGTAAATGGGTACAGCATATCATCAAAACGAAGCGCTTGCCGTGAGCAAGTGAGGTCCGGTTCCCACCACGGGGTACCAACCTCTCGGGAAGGAGGGAAGTGAGGAGAGAGGAGGGAGGGAGGGAGGTCAGAGAGAGCACGCACAGGAGGAAGGGCAATAAAGAGAGAATGTCCCAGCATGCGACGCCCAAAACACCGGCAAACACCTCACAACCATCAGTTCGCTGGTAAGATGATCAGTTACCCAGGGCTAGAGCTGTCGCAGAAGCTCCACATAGGAAACATTTTAGAGAAAACGGCTTGCTCATTTGAAGGCGCAGACTTTGGCCAACGTGGCCATTCCACCGCCTGCAGATACCACCGGGACAGACAGCTCACCGCCCCTCACCGGCCACACCAGGGCCGCCTTCAAACCCAGATCATCCTGCAACTTCTTTTAAAAATTCACTTTGGGGGTAAAAATCAAGTGGGGGACTCATTCTCAATTTCCAAGGCCTTTGAGTCCACCCTGCTATTATTGCTGATTTATAACCCTAAAAACGGGTCCTAACAGTCTCCAGGCCTTCTCTGGCTTTAAGTTTGGGAAAAAAGGCCAGACCGGTGGTACTCAACAGAGGACTGTTCTGCCCCTGTAGGGAGTTTTGGCAATGTCTTGAAACGTTCTGGATTGCCACGATTGGCAGAGGTGAGGCTGTGGCTGGCCTCTACTGGGTCGGAGCAGGCGTTCTACGACAAGAAACCAACCAGCCCCAAACGTCAGCAGAGCTGCGGATACACCTCCCAGGGAAAGACTCCCCATTTCAGTACCGACCTCCTTGTAGGCTCTGCGGCTTAACCTGCAAAACTGACTGCGAGAGAGAGAGAGAAACGGGGAGAGAGCAAGGAGGGGTGGGGAGAGAGTGTGGAGAGAAATTCGGAGTCAGAGAGGAGAGGAGGGGCCGACGTCATTTACTTTTGGCAAGAAGCGAGCTTGGGGCATCCCAGTTGGCTTCATCAGTACAGAAATCGTCTGAATCCCAGAGTCACTGGGGCCGGTGGGTCTGGGGCTCCGAGGGAGCTCTGCGCCTTGCAAGCGGGAATGCCAGCCTGAACAGGCAGGGGGAGCAGGGGTGGACGAACGGTCCCCGCACCCCCTCCCCAGCTCTCCTCCAAAAACCCTGCCTCTTGCGGGCTGTCACCCTCCAAAACTGGGCTCTACCACCCGTGCAGGGACGTCGGGGGCTGCCCTAGATTTGGCTGCTCACATGTGAGCCTTGCAACAGCCGCTGCAGGAGATGAAAACCCAAATATACTTCCTGAAGTCAAAGAGATAAAAATACAATTTCTGCTGTGTACGGCACTCTTTGGCGCGGCTGCAGCACTTACGGGACGGGGGTGGTTATGGACGCGGGGGAGAGGGGGAGAGGAGATGACCACGCAGGCTTAAGTAAATTCTTTTTTAAAAAAAACACACGATCCAGAGAGATTACATAAAAAGTACAATTAAGGACCGCTCAGAATCCCGAGGCCTTCAAGAACGTGCTGCCTCCAGAATATTTTTAGAACAATCACTGGAGTGATTCTTCTTAGTTGTAGAAACACTCCAAATCAGAAAGTCAATTTTTCCTCTATTCGCAGAAGCGAGCTGGCCCCACTGGCCGGCAGCGCGTGTTTTGCTTGGCGGCCGCTCGCTGCACTGTCTTGGCAGCGTTTCCTTGGAGCGCGCACGGGGAACCTGGCGCTCGCACACGGTAGCACTTGCATTTCAAACGGCCCAGCCACGCTTCCCTAATAACAGCCTGGGAACTGCAAAACCCCTGTAAGCCCAGCCCTTTCAATGGGGTACAGAGCTCGGCCTTTGGGCTTCGGGGCCCTTCTCACCTCAACAGGGGTTGTAAACTGGGGCTGGGGCTTTTCAGTAAAGATGTTAAAAGGCAGGGGGGTGAAAAAAACAACGCTGCCACATTCTGGGAATGGTGCAAGCGACCTTCCCCATCGCCCCTTGCTTCCCTCTACCCCAGAGGCCCAGCCTCGGCCGGCTCCTCCAGCCCATCTGCCCTCTGGACAGGCACCAGCTTGTCTCGGGACCTGCTGGAGTATTTGCCCAGGAAGGGGCATGGAGGCTCCAGAACCACACTGGGGCTGGGGGTCCTCAAGGCTGACAGATCTGGCTCTCCAGCTTCCAGCCTCGGCTGAACGTGAACGTGAACGAGTGGCCTCGACTGTGGGCTGAGTTCCCTCGTCCTCCGACGTACGGCATGACTACCGGGGGGGTGCCTTGAGATCACGTGCGGAACCTCGCGTCGGGTCAGTGCTCAGCAGAGGAAGCTGCTGCCCAGAAAGTGAATGAGCACACGAATGAATGGGTGGGTGAATGAATGAATGATCGCAGGGGCAGAGCAGGGGCCTTCCTGGGGCAGCGGCCAAGGCCCCACCCTCCACGCCAGGGGCACCGTCCCTCAGAAAAGGGACTTCCAGGTACAATTTCCGCCCCTCCCTGGCAGCAAGAAATGTAGTTATTTGGGCCTCTGAGAACTGGCTCCTTACCACTGTCTCTGCCTCACACGTTCCTCTTTCTCTCTCTCTGTGTTGTTTACAAAGGTTTCATTATGTTTTCAACTAATCAGAAAGGCCCCGCTAATACACAATTAACATGTGATTATAAAAAAAAATTAAAATAGCTTCCAGAAGAAGGAAATGTAATTAAGTAGAGAATGCTTTTCAATAAGTGCTTGCTTTAACCCATTGTCAGAACACAGTCTACGTTCGTCCACAATGCCTGGAACAGATGCCAAGGGCAGAATGTTAAAAGCAAGTTTAAAAAAAAAAAAAAGGGGGACATTATTTTCTGGAGGAATAATAGCCATCGAGTTGGCACGACATGCCGGAAAGCTCAGATTCTGCCTGCAGAGGGGTGACCTCCCCCAATCCTCTTACCCCTCTCTCCCAGAAAAATACTTCCCTTCTAAAAAATAAAAGAAATGAGTAAACCCAAATCCAGGATCCTAAGAATGAGCACAAGTGAGTGAAGAAACAATAGTCACACGCACACACACACACACACACAGACACGCACACACTTACACACTCCACCACTCACAGATGCTGTCGTCCAGACCATGAGGAGAGCCTGATATCACCACTTTCTGATCAAGTCTGTGATCGTTTTGTTTGAAATCATTTGAGCCAAATTTTGAAGGAAGCTGTCTTTAAAAAGCCCAAGTCTAAAATGGGGTTTTGACCTGCCATTGAAGAAGCGAGCTGACAAACAGATTTTGTTATTTCCCAGCTCTTCTTGACCCTCAAATCAATTCTATATGCCAGCGCGGGTCCAGCCCCTGGGTGACTGGCCCGTGGGTGACTGGCCCGCGAGCATGTCGATGGGAATGAAGGCCCGCGGGACCTGATGGTTTCTGCTGATCCTTACGGCTGCACAGCAAATGGCAAATTCGACAAGTTCCCAAGGAAATGGGAACTCGGTGAGAAACACGTGTGGCCCTGTACACGAAGCATCCGGTCTTCACCATAATTCTCCTAAACATGATGGGGAAGAAAAAAGATTGGGAAAGTTGGGGCTGGTGGCAAGGCTGGGGGACCTGTCTTCCGTCCTCCAGGCCTAAGCAGAAAACAAGCATTTCCAGTCCCAGACTGTCCCCAGTGGTGGACACAGCAGACGGTGGATGGCCTGCACCAATTCAGAAAACACACCCGGGTCTGGTGGGCCGGGCCTGCTAAGGAGCTGGGGCTTCTGGATCAGTGCTCCGGAGTCGAGGCAGAGCCAGGGGCCTGGGATATGGCTGGACTCCCAGCTGTGCGGCCCCATTTGCCCCAAGCAGTGGGCACAATGCAACGGGCTTCTGATCTAGACTCAGCAGTGACCAGCTGGACAACCCTGGGCAAGGCACCCTACTTCTCTGCGTCTGTCATTTGGTGTGACCTCCCTCGTCTGTAAAATGACCCCAAGAGTAAGCTCGTTTCTATGTCTTTTGGGGAAAGGAGTGCAGAGTGAGACCTCGAGGAGGTCCCATGGGAAGTGCTGAGACCCAGGCCTGGACAGTCTGGCTCAAGAGCCCATCATCTTAATCACAGACCGGCTGCCCTCGACAACAGGGACCCCAGGAGCGCTGACAGACGCGTACCACGGGCACCAAGTCAGCGGGGCCTTGCTCCGTCCTTATGGCAACCCAGACGCCTACTTTCACTGCGTTTCCAAAATGAGAAACCGAGGCTAAGGGTTGCCTGAGGACTTGCCTGAGGCTACCGAGGCATAAAAACGGGGGCAGGTAACAAGCAAGCTCGCCCTGCCGCACTCCTCCACCACCGGCCCCAACCAGCATCAGATGGGGAAACCAAAGTCACCCAAGGTGGAGAAAGGACTTCCCAAGGTCACACACTAGCCAAGCCCTGAATCAGGAACCTCACCAAACCATCACAGGCACCAACACGGCAGGTCTACTTGACCCAGGACTCCTTCTGGAAAGAAAGGAAGAGAAGCCACCAATGGCTCCCCTGTCATTTTCCATGTGTCCTCTGCAGGGCTCCCCCTGTGCCCTGGTTTCACAGATGAGAGCAGAAAAAAAGGCAGATGGCACATCCATGGCCTACACCCTCCGCCCAGAGTCGTGTCCTTGCTCTGCCCCACCACATTTCCCTGGGACACAGCACCCCAAAAATAATGGCCTGCCCCCATTAAATGCTTGCCGGTACCTCAGTATGTCATCACTAACCCTTGTTTGCCTTGCCACTTCGAATTCCAGGGAGAATCCAAGGCTCAGAGAGGTCTCTGCCTGAGGTCACACACACAGGGGCCTGCAGCGCAGGTGGCAGTCGAGACAAAACAGGAGTCCCTATTTGATAGCACCTACCTGCCCCGCATCCCCAGTGACAACAGGCCTCCCTACAACAGGAGCCTTGTCCGGTCCATCCCCATATCCCTTCACCGCGAGGCATGGCTGACACACAGTAGGTGCTCGCTTTCCTAACACCTGCTGGACTCCACTGACATGCCTGCCTACGGCCCAGAAGGGCCGTGAAAATTCTGCACTTGGCGCCTGCCCCTCGCGTCTGCCCAGCGCAGCAAGAACTGACAATTCTTGCTAGATAAATATCTGGAAAGAAGTCGGGAAACAATTAAAACTAGAAGCTAATAAATGATGGAGAAGCCCATGAGCCAAGTCCTGGCCCACTTCCCAGTCTTCATTCGTGCATCAGAAAACCCCAGCGGTCCGAGGCTTCAAGAGGGCAGCTGGGCAGTGGGGCTGTCCGACGTAATATCAATGGGAATTAGATATGATCAAATGTACTCATCGCATTCCCAACAGCAGCCGCTCTCCCGACTCCCCTTCCCGTGGCTCCCCAGCCAAGCCCCTTCTGGGGAACTCTGGACAGACGATCTTGTAACCAGGCAACCAGGAGGAAAGGTTCCAAAGTTCCTCCACAGGAACCAGGGCGCCGCATTCTGCCGTGGTGGCTACCGGGACGCGGCACTGTGACGCTCTCTTCCGGACCTTTAAAAAGTGGGGGGTGGGGGGTGCCCTGGCTATTCACCCAACATGAAGACTGGAATGTCCTGGTGTTCCCTCTTCCCCAGCAAGGTCTGTGGGCCCACCCGCCCCGCAGGGAGACAGCCCCGGGCCCCCGCCAACAACAGGACGGCCGTCACGTGTCTGCAGCCACGGGGCCCAGGACACAGCCCTCCCAGTGTCACAGCGTGCGGCACCCCACCCCCTTGGACCGCACACCCTCCGCAGCTGTTTCGGCAAATGCTTCCAACATTCTGGGAGCCCGAAACCTCAGAGGTTGGGGGGGTCAGCTGCACTTTGGGGAATTATATGCCCATAGCCAAGGAGAATACCTTGTGTCCTCGGGAGAGGGAGGCACGGAAGGGGGATCTTGGAGCCCCTGACAAGACCACAGAAGCTCTTCAATGTATTCATCTCTGGCTCCTAATGGCCTGCACCACCCACCCACTCTGAAAAATCCAAACCCTTCTGAAGCCGCATTAGACACCTCAAAAGCCTTGTGCTTTCACTGGGCATTCGGCGTCAGCCAGGAGTTTCCACATCCGAGGGGATGCTGGGTCCTCTGCGGTTGGCAGGGTGCTGTGATTATCAAGCTGAGTGTGGTCATGGTAGGCTCGGGGCTGCTCGGGGCTGGAGGGGGGACACGGAGCCTCCACCAGGAGCCTCTCCAGGGCTAGGAATCGGGCCTGAAGGAGTCGGGAGACATAATGTCGTGAGCTTTGTCCTCATGCCTGGGGTGTACCCAGGCCCGGGATGCAGAGCCAGAAGCCAACTCTAAGTCTGCCCAACCCCCGGCCCCCCGGCCTGGCTCTCCTTAGGTACAGCGAACAGCCTTTGCGAACCGCCGTCTCATCTGAGGGCAGGTACAGGATTACAGGGGATGGCGTCAGGGTGGACAGAGTGGGCAGATGAGTGAGAAGGGGAACACGGGCGGACGCGCACACCTGCCGAGGGCCCAGCCCGGGCCAGGCACGGACCTGGGCCCTGAAGAAGCCCCTCGCTCCTTCCTGCCAGCCAGCCAAGGTCAGCAGACAAAGTAGGACCTTTAAAAAGTGGGGGGTGGGGGTGAATTCAGACACTCTGAATTCAGGGCAGACACCTCACTGCGTTCCTTTCCCCAATAACCACAGTGCACTTACTAAAGAAAATGAACGAAGACCCTGTTGGGGTGGAAGCGGGGGCCAGCACCCCCGTACCTGATGACGGTCTTCTGACGACACCGAGAGGCACATGTGCACACACAGCACGCTCACTCTTCCAGCTGCGGGAGACCGTGCGGGTCCGACTCTCTATCCGCAGGGAACTGACCAGAGCCAGAGACTGGGCGGGCAGCTGGAGGCGCGGAGACCAGGCTTCCACTGAGCCAACGTCCTTACCAAATGTCACACTTTGGAAGCAGGCACCCAGCCCCAGAAGGTGAGCATCTGGGCCCCACCAGGGGCCCTGACTCCCAGTTTGGAGCCACAAGCAGGGAATGGAGATAAGGTCAATGAAAAGAGGGTGCCTCCTGCCTGGGCCACACTGTGGAAGTCACCGTCACGGCCCGGCTGACACAAGCCTTCAGCTCCTGTTACCCTGATACACATAAGGGCTGAAGGGTTTTCTGGGACATGGAAAGAGGAGCTAATGAAACCACAGGCTTGGCAGAAACCGACACAGGGTGCCTGGCTAGAAACTTCTCTTTCCAATCAGCAGAAGTAACCATCACTTGTGAAATCATCATTGCTGTGTCTCCTGATTTTTAAAGGAATACTTCCTTCTCATAGAAAACTTTACAGATACAGACCAGAATACAGGAGGAAACACACTACCAAAATCACCTCCATGAATATGTTGGCATTCCCTTTGCTACAAACACACACACACACACACACACACACACCTGCCGACTGAGCCCTTCCCATGTACAGTTCTGGTTTGGGCCTCCCTCTCTTGGGTGTCACATTGGGAGCATTTCCCCACATCGCTAGAAACGCCGCGAAGTCATTATTTTTGGTTGCTATGTGAAGTTCCACCATCCGGCTGGGAGACCGCACATTCTAACCATTCTCCCCCCTCCTGGGATCTACTTACTTCCAGAACTTTCCACCATTACAAGGAGCCTGCAGGTGTGTGCATTTTCCCGCATATCCATGGCGAGCCTTCAGGATGGTGTCCCACAAGTGGCACTCCCGGGTACAGGGGGGTGAAGCGTCTCAGTACACGTTCCCGGGGAACCTTCCAGCACCCATCCCGGCGCTTCCTTACATTTCAGCCTAACAGGGCAGAACAGCTAGCCAACCTCACCCTCGGTCAGCACACATCCAGACTTCCCATTTGATCACTAATTCTGGAAGAACCCTCCCCAGCTGGGCCGGTGGGCGTGTGGCTCTCCTGGTCCGCGACAGAATGACAATGCCTACTGCATGGGGACGGCTGTCTCCCCCGCACACCCCAAGAGGCAGGCCCAGTGCTGAGGACACACCAGCGAGCCTTCCTCCAACTCCCTGGCTGCCAGCTCCCTCCTCAGAATGATGCTTTGCATGGGGCCACTGTCCACAAACAATCATTTTTCAAAAAACAAACAGAAAAAGCGAGTCGCCGATACTTTTGCGCAATACTTGTCCGCTTCCTGAAAATGCAAGATAATGAATAAAAATGTTCATTACTGAATTATTCACTTTCCTCCCTGATTCACGTCCTGGTAATTACCGTGACCAGCCTAATAAAAACTGCTACAAACCGAAGGTCAACTGGCAGTTAGAAGTGTTCATTTTCATTTCAATGTATTCATCTCTGGCTCCTAATGGCCTCATTTTCTCCCATGCTCCTTAATAAATACCACTGAATTACAGGTTAAATAGCTAAATTAAATTATTGCAATTACAGCGTGCAGAGCCCTGAATCTGGGTTTACCTTTCCCAGTTCAATTAGAGGCGAAGTTTCAACAGCCGTGGAATTCTGATTGCTGTCAATATTCTCAATTGCTGAGAATCCGCACGGGCGCCCAGATATTTGGTGAGAGGGTTTCCTTCCCCCCGCTTGTTTCTGAGGGGCTGATTGGAGCTCTCGACTAAAACAAAATCACACAATCAAAAGTGGTTTTTGGAAAGCGACCACAAGGCATAATTGATTCCTTTCGACTGAAAAGGGAAAAGACTTAGCAGGGTTCTGGCTAAACGTTGTGTGTGTGCGTGCGTGTGTGTGTGTGTGTGTGTGTGTGTGTACACACAAAAGAACACCCCCAACTTCTGAAGGGGAAAGTACATTTCAATAAATCCAGATCCTCTCTCCTTCATGCCACTGGCCCACAATTATTTTACGGGTCCACATTAAAGAACTTCCTCATTATTTAAATATATTCTAACGCTTGTTGCTATTGCCTCGCCACAGGATTAATTATCCAACATCCCTTATAAGACAGAGTGTCTTAATAATACGGAAGGCCTGGGAAGGGGGGAAAAAAAAGACCTCGCCTATTCTGTTTCCCCAAATCCCAAGATGTGAGAGTCTATTTCTTGTGGAAGAGCTCCCCCTTACTTCTCTGTCCCTCTGCTTCTAAAGGCACCAAACCCCACCGCTGGCAGGGCTTGTCTTTTTTCTTTTTTTTAAACGATCACATTAACACACAGCACGGGTGAGCGGCGAAGGCCCACGAGGCCCACCCACGAGTGTTTAGAAATCTGGGATGCGGCAGAGAGCCACGTCATGGGGAAGAGAGCCCACCCACTTCCCTGGCCCCCAAGCCCAGGCCTGGTCAGACTTGAGGGGAGAGCCGGCTCCACCCCGGGGGGCAGGGGAGGGGCTGGCGGAATGCCGTCATCCACACGGGAGGCTGCTTGGAACTCTGTCATCCCGGCTCAGAAAGCCCACGGCTGAGCCACAGCCAAGCATAGAAAGGCCGGTGCCCAGAGCGAGAGCCAGGGGATGTGGGCAGCGACTGCGATCCGGGCACAGTGGTCATCAGGCAAGGGTCTACTCAGCGAGCTCTGCTTAGGAACTCACATCCGGAAGCCTTCTAACCATGACAGGCCTCTGGAGGTCTGGGGCGCTCTGTCTGTTTCCCAGAAAGGTGGAGGTTTCTCTGCCCCAGCCCAGAGAAGCCACTTCGCATGTGACACTGGAGTGGGAGGCATCTGTGTTCACACCACATGGCCCTCTCCTCCAGCCAGGGTCACAGCCACGGCCCAGGGTTCCACTACAAAGGCTTGTTCTGGGGCCTGGGCCACAGCCCACCAAGGCCACGTGTCCCTATATGGCAGGTGACTGACACAGGCACTTCCAGACCAACCCAGAATGGAAGCAGAGAGAATAGGAACAGGAGCTGCTTGAGGACAGGGCCTCCCTCGGGCCTGACCCTGGGTCAGTATCTGCTGACCCAAACCAAAAGCAAAGCCTCCCCATTCTCAGCCAGCTGCCTCAGGCAGCCCTAGGAGCCTTTTTCCTCCCAGACCAAACTTTGCTGACATAAGGAAGTTGGCACGGCCAGGCCCATTGTGGTAGGGAGGAGCCTGGGCACCCAGACAGGTCAGGGTGGACACACATCACCCCAACTGTCCAGGTACCCAGTGTTTTCCTAAGGGCTGGATCAATACCACAGAGCACCCGGTTTCCCAAGAGAAGCGGCCAGTGGCCCATGCAAATATTTCTACAAAGGAAAAAGCAACTCTAAGCCAGAGATTTCTAGCACTGGAAACCAAACCAAGACTCACTTTAAAGAATGTCTGAGAAACAAATTGACCATCAACTGCTTAAAACCAATCAGTAGTTGAAAAGCTAGCACAAAATTAACACTTCAAATACTCGGGGCCTTTGGGGGTGGGCCACACGCGATGATGGGGCAAGTCCCCCAAGTACTAGGCACGCTCACACCGAGACCCGTCCTTAAACCTTGCAGCTACCTGAGGAAATAGGTACCACATTCCTCTTCATCATCACCACCACCGTCCTCCCACTGCGGGGGATGCCTCCAGTTTATAGATGAGGAACCTAAGGCTCAGAGAGGTGAAGTGACTTATCCAAGGTCACACAGCCAGGGGCCTCCAGGTGCCCATCAAGGGCTGTCACCTGGGGAAAGAGCAGACCCCGCACCCCTAGCCCCGAACTCACCTTGATCTGCTGCCAGTGGCCTTCTACACTCTGGCCTCACCCATAGGCACCTCCACATGGGGCCCCGCAGCCACCCCAAAGTCCCAGAAGGGTCTCCTCCCTCACAGCCCAGGTGTTCCCTCTGCCTTGCATGGCCTCTTATCCTCTGTGCCACTGGGGCATGTCTGCCTCCCTCACGTTGGGCTCAAACCCCCTTCCAGAGCTCCACACCTGTGGTCCTTGGACGCACCACACTGCTCTCTGGCCCTTTCCTTGGGGCCTGCAGGGACGGCACCCCTGTCCCGGTAGCCTGGTGCCCCCAGCGGGTATCAAGCCCCACCCCAGCGGGAGGAGCCCGTGGCACCAGTCGGACACACCAGCCTCTGTGATAGCGCCCAGGAGGGGCTCCCCAAGGCAGCTGCGGCTGGCCAGAGGAGGCGCCAGGGAGAACTTTGTGGCTCAGCCAAAAATGTGTCTTGAAGTGAAGAGGAAAGCCCAGGCCCCCTCCTGAAGCCGTCTCGGGCCACCGGGACTGCTCTCACACCACCACACACTGGGCGGCTCAGAAACAGCAAACACTTACTTCTCAGGGCCCCAGAGGCCGGGAGTCCAAGATCAAGGTACGAGCAGATGTGACATCTGGTGAGGGCCCCTTCCTGGTTCACAGACAACTCTTCCTGCCATGTCAGCTTGTGGCAGCACGGACGAGGTTGCTCTGGGGTCTCTTTTTATAAGGGGACACTAGTCCTCATGGCCTGATCACCCCCTAAAGCCTCAGCCTCCTAATACCATCGTTCTGGGGCTTAGGTTCAAGTGTATGAATTGGGGACAACACAAACACTCAGACCATAACACCATGTGACAACTCAAGGAATGGAAGTGAGGACCCACAGGGCTGAGCGGAAACAGCGCCCCCCACCTGGCACAGGTTCCCGGGGCAGGGCCCCATCCTTCCAGAGCTCTGGGCAGACACAACAAACCACCTTTTGGCCACCAAGGCTGTATCCAACAGCCCTCACGTGTGCAGAACAGTCTGACCTCCTGGCCCCAGTCTCACCCAGGCCAGCGCACGATGGGGACAGTGAGGCACCTCGGTGGAAGGAACAAGCCTGGGCTCTAAAGCAGATCCACCCCTGCTAAGTGACCCCAACAAGACCCTCTCTGGGCCCAGGCCCCTAGTAGGGAAGGGAGTCGGGCCAGACAACTCCCAACCCTGCACCAAGAAACCAGGACATCACGGCCCCAGTGCTCTGGGGAGGGGCAGCCACTGGAAATGTATGTCCAGAAAGAACCCCGTGGGGGCCCTTCCTCCCCGTCCTCAGCTGTTCACGACCCACACCCCACTCCGACAGAATAGCTAGCAGCTGCTTTTTCCAAACCCCAGCAGGCCCAGGCACCAGGCTGGGCCCTTCCAGGCATTATGCCACTGCCCAGAGAAGGGGCCTGAAGCTCCAAAATGGGAAGCAGCTTCCCCAGGCGAAGAACAGGATGGCAGCGCCATGCCACTGCCCACCGCCCCCTTCTCATCCCTGCAGCCTCGGCA
Organism: Neogale vison; assembly: GCF_020171115.1. Lineage (NCBI taxonomy): Eukaryota > Metazoa > Chordata > Mammalia > Carnivora > Mustelidae > Neogale > Neogale vison. The sequence goes on along the minus strand of NC_058103.1, from coordinate 6,217,288 downwards.
GGCAGAGCAGGCCTCCACGGCAAGCACCACGCGAAGGGTCCCCACGGGCTCGGGTCAGCACCTGTAAATCCTGTCTGCGTCGCAGCAGAAACAGCACACATCCTCAGGATGTGGGGCGGACAGAACACAGAGTGCTGTATCCGTGGCCTTCATTTCTTAAAAATGCGTTCAGCGCGGGTTCTTTGTGTGTTTGTTTGTTGCACAAGCATTTCCTGAGCATCTACTACATGCTGGGCACTGCGGGGATCCCGGCAAGACTCCCCCCTTTGAAGAGCTCATTCATTCACGCATTCATTCACTCGCCCATTCTTTGCTCTTTCATTTCACTAATGGGTCCATGACCTGCACCTTCCGTGCTGGGCTCTGTGATGCAGCTTTGAAGGGATCCCCATCCTCCACACCTAAAGGCATCACCACAGCCCAGCAGAGCAGGAAGAGACTCCTCCCTGCCCCTCGAGGGCAGCCCCAAGCCCACGGGCCCTCAGGGACTGTGCTCAGTCCAATCCTAGGCTTGGAAGAGAAAAGACCACCCTGGATGTGATGACCGAGGGTGTGCCGCTGAAAGGGGACAGCCACTGCCCAGGGGTCTGGAGTGAAGGCATCTCCATCCCTGGTGTCATCAGCATAGAGCCTGGGGCACCTGTGAGCCCTGCTGGCCTGTACCTGAGCGTCCCCGTGCATTTCCTGCTTGCAGTGACCGCAGGCCTGTCACCAGAAGTACTGCCACAAAGGGGAGAGGGGGCCGGCAGGTGGGGGATTCAGAACGTCGCTCTCCCCCGACAGAATGCCACCCCTACAGTGCACAGGAAGGCGGGTAGCAGACTCAGGGATCCCCCAGCTGCCCCCCCAGCACAGCCACTGAGCACACCGTCACGCCCAGGCCAGGGCTGGGCAGCTGGGAGCTGGGCATAGACAGGTGCTGACAGGAGTTCTAAAACCTGCTACTTCCCCGGAACATCCCTCTTTCCCTGCCCCCAGGGAGAGCACGAGTCCAAGCCCAGGGGGCGGAAGACAGGTTTCAGACAAAACGGAGCACCAGGTTCTTCGTTCCATCCTTGGGTGCCTGAAGCTCATCATGAAGGACAGTGTTAAAAAAATGTCCCAAGTGCTAAAGAAACTTACAAATGCACAAGGGCAAAGTAAAACACAGTTGCTTGGCTTGGAACCTAAATTAAGCCCACTCAGTGTGACAGGACCATGACCGCCACTGCCTTGCCCACGGGCACCTGGGACGGGCCAGGTGGGCCAGGTCTCAGATCACCTGTGGGCAGGTGTTCAGAAGACGCACCTCCAGTTAAATTACTTCTAAAGGGAGGACGAAATGATTACTACTTAATGGAAACACGATCTTTCCAAGCAGTGGGAAGGGAGAGTTAAAATAATGCAGGTCCTTGAAAGCAAGACCAGCTGGGCAGCTGAGAGAGAATTTGGGGCCATTCTGTCATGGCGGGGTGGCCAGAGGTCCTCCCTCGCTAGGACACCAGGGCCAGTTGAGCCCCCAAAGAATTCCTGTCCACTCTGGTGCCCTTATCCATGTTTTACAAAGCTGGAAAAAATTCAAGGATTATCCCAAAGGCCACACCACCCACTTCTGACAACCGTTAGTGAAATGCAACCCGACTACGAGGCATCGGCCACTCTAGTATCTAAGGAAAGAAGAACATTGATCCTGGGATCAAGTCCCGCCTCTGGCTCCTTCTCCCTCTCTGTCTGAACCTCCTCCCTGCTTGTGCACGCTCTCTCTATCTCAAATAAATAATAATAATAACAAAATTAATGAAAGAAAAAGCCAGCACAACCACCTCCTTCCCAGAGCAGCTTGGTTCTCAACAACTGTGAAGCTGTTGTGAAGCCAGTGCAAAGGTCTGCCTGCAAATATCAGTCCTTTGCAGAAGCAAGTTGTTGAAGAAGATCAACCCCAAAGGGATGGTGTGGTCTCACAGGAGGGGAGCCAAGCACGCCAGTTCTGGCTTTCTGCCTGGAGCCCAAGGCTTCGGGAAGGGAACAGCCGAGCTGTTCCGAGCCAGCCCAGTGGCCCCCCGACCAGCTATTTACCTCTGTCTCTCTCCATCTCCAGGGACAGAGGGGCAGAATGAGGTCTAGGGGAATGGAGAAGAAGAGGACCACACCCTGAATTTCATGTTTTGTCTCAACTTCCACCAGGGCCAGGATGAGAAGCTGCGTGCTTTTTTGTATGTGCTAATGTTACAATGATCTCTCAGCGTGGTGTTGATCATTCCTTATCTTGGAGAGCCACAGACTACTGGCCACGTGTTTTTTGTAAATAAAGTTTTATTGAAACAACGGTCATACCCATTTGGGACACACTGCCCATGAAGGCTCTTGCCCCGCAGCAGCAGAGCTAATTAGTTGCAACAGAGGTCACTGGCCCACAGAACCCAGAACATTTACTATCTGGACTTTTCATCCTTGATAAAGGCCCTGCCTTATCTAAAACACCATGGGAGGAAGTCTCCCAGGCTTGAGGTTGATGCCCAAAATCCCTCCATCCCAAACCATCTTTCTTTCATAAGCAAACCCGAATTCCCCATGTTTCCCTTTCCACCAGGTTGCCAGGAGGTTCAGAGCCAAAGTCTGTGCTCCGCTGTGGTACAGATTCCTGGAACGACCTCTCCCATCCCTTGCTCGTAAGGGTCCCATTTTCTCATCATTGTTTTAAAGCTTCTGCTCCTGGTTCATTTAGAGTAAGAGACTTGATATTCCTTTATTACAGAAGCAACTATGTTTAAATGATAAAAAAGAGAAAAAGAGCATGAGAACAGTCTAAGCTCCCACCAGCTGAGCTCTCTAGACTGGAATTCTTGCATGCCACTGGGCAAGCTTCAGGCACTCACTCTGGTCACTTCTAGTATGCTATCCGCTTCTGGTAGGTGAGAAGGTTCCAAACATGCAGCCCCTCCTGGTGCCAAGGCCTGCACTGAGAGCTGAGGCCTAGAGACACACATAGAGCACAGTCCGTGTCCTGGGAGCCCTGCCGTTCCACTCAAGGATACAACCTCGTCAGCTTGGCCCAGTGGTGTGTGCTAAGTGCTGCCTGGGCAAGCTTTTCCCGCAGTAGGCTCCCAGTGACCTGGAGACCCAGGGACTCTCTGGGCGGAGTCTGGCCGGGTTAGAGGACAGAGGTGGCCGGGTTAGAGGACAGAGGTGGCCGGGGTCCAGCAAGAAGCCCATGAGGCCAAGCTCAGATACACGACAATAACCAGCCCTGAGCCCTGGGGTTCTGGCTGAGCAGTGTCCCACAGCTGTACCTGGAAACAGGCCATGTATCGAGGGGGGACGGCAAGTGAGTTCCTTGTCCTTTCTAAGTCACACAGTTTGAACGTGAGCTCACCCAGGCAAGCCGTCCCTCCCCTCCTCAGGAAAGGCTACAGCTAGGGAGTCAGCCACAGGCCCGGGGCCCTGGACTCCAAGTATGGACAGGGACCTGCCCCCACCGAGACCAGAGTCTCTAGGGCTGCCATCCCGATAATCACCCCATTATTTGATTGGAGTTTATTAGGAAGTTGCTGCCACTGGCTATTGGCCGGCTCTATATTTACACCTAGCCTTCTTGAAGTCTCCAAAAGTACTGAACTAATAAAAGGGCCATTGCTACATGCCACAGACATGGAACTAACCAAAGCAAGACCGAGCGCAGGGTTGCATTTAACAAGAGGAGAGAGGCGTTTCAGGTTCTTTGGCTCCAGACTTCATGATTCTGGTTATAATGTTCACCTGGGAGGCAACCTACCCAGCAGCCTCCATCCTCTGGAGGCTGGGGGCAGAGCCCCTTTCCAGAATTCAGCTGGGCCCCCCTTTGAGCCATTCCTGGCCCAAGGCATGATGGGGCAGCATGAAGGCATGCCTCCCCCATCCACCCACCTACCAAACACTGCCCCGAGTGGGCCAGGCACGATGCTTACGTCAGAGCCACGGAGGACATGAGACTCGGTCCCTGCCTCAGCCAAGGCCAGTCCAGAGGAAGCATCACGCGTGGGCAAAAACACGGCAGCTGGGCTGGGCAAGTCCAGCAAGTACGGGGGGAGGGAAGGCACGGCCCACACAGGGAGCCAGGATGCGTCCGAGACAGAGCACGGTCACAGCAGATGAGGCTCTGAGAGCCATACCGGGACAGGCTCTACTCACGTCAGGCCTCAAGACAAGGAAAGGAGAGCTGGACCCTCACCACCCACACACGGGCCTCCGCTGCCACTTCCCAACCGTGTGGTTCTAAGGAAAGCCTTGACCCTGAGCCCTGGTTTCCTCTCTGTAAGACAGAGCTGCCACCCCTCATCAGGGAGCCATGATAAGCGTTCAGGAGGCAAGGGGGAGCAATGGGGCCCATGGGGGACAAGCTTCCCCCCATCTCTCTCAGCTCATGTTCCTACTGGACCCCAAAACTCTGCTTCTTGTTGATCAAAACACACAGCCTCACTGACATCAGCAGGGAATTCTCAAGCGACCGGAGACCAGGCCACGGCCCTGGGGTGGAAATCCACGGAGACCACAGAGGCCATGTGACAGAACAAGCCAAGTCCCAGGCCAGGACGAGGTCAGTGCAAGGGCTCCTGGCTCGGAGCAGCAAGCGACCACGGAGCTGCCGTGGCACAGAGACAAGCAGGAAAGAGAAGCACACAGTGATCTCGGCAAGGGGCCCGAACGTGCCGCTCTGGGGAGCCTGGCTTGGCCTGTGGGGCCACTTCGGCCTCAAGCTGGCCGGCATCCACTGCTCCAGGCAGCTGAACCAGAGGAAGGCCTGGGGGTGTCTAGGGAGCAGGGTGCCCAAGAGGGGAAGGAGGTTGGTGGCGGGACCCTGGAGACCGCAGCCCTCAGGGCAGCTGGTAGCCCCGGTCGACCATCCCCTCTGCCTTTCAAGTTGGAGATCCCAGACCAGAACCCTGCCTTCTCCACACATGGACAGCAAAACCACACAACAGCAGTCTGCTGTGGAGGGGGCAGGCCGACCCTAGGAACGCCAGTGCTCAGCCCATCAGCCGTCACCTCTGCAGCTGCCAGACCTCCCCCATAACGCCTTCCCCCACAGTGGTCCAAAGACACTGTCTCCAGGGGCTGAGGAAACGGCGTGGGGCGGTGTCTTCCTCCCACCATTTCCTCAGGTGTGATGCTCAGTCAGGGCTGCCTAACCTACCCCTTTGAGGTGCCCGGGCCCCGCCCAGAGGACAGAGGTGCACCGATTGACTAGTGATGTCTGCCATGGGTACAGAAGGCAGCCCCGGAGGTGTGTGTGCTATATCCACCGCTCACCCCTATGGCATCTCTGAACCACTGCTTCCCCTTCCTTCCAGAAGAAACAAACAAGAACAGACTTAAGGACTGTAGAAGATAGGAAAGCTGGAAGAGCTGGTCCAAAAGAGCAGCTGAAACCAGGGAGGGAGGAAGAAGTTTGCCTAAAATCTCCATAAATCTCTGGGCTTTATGAGCCATAGTAAACGCAAGGGCAGAGTTTTCCAGTCCACCTTGCCTGCAGACGTGTTTACTGAGAAGGCTCTCTCCGGGGAAAAGTTACTGAGAATAGATCTCCCTACTCAGCTAACTGGCTCTCTGGCTTCAGCCCCTTTGCTCCAGACCCGAACAACGCGCCCCCAAGGAACTCAAGCAGCTCACACCCAAAGACTGAGAAGCTAGTATCTCAAGGTTGGGGCCCATGGCAAGGTGTGGGGGGGCCACTTGAGGAAAGAGAGGGACACAGGCCAGCAAGCGGGAAAGCTGGTACCTTGCAGGGGACTCCAGGAGGCCTCAGCAGAGACACTGAGGGCAGAGCTTCCCAGTGGGGACCAGAATGCCTCCAAAATCAAAGCCAGGCACACACCGCAGCCCCAAAGATCAGCTCGCACTGGCCCAGAAGTGGCGACTTAGATACTCCTGAACCTGGGGTCTCCACATCTAGGATGCGGGAGGACCCCGGGGTGGGAGGGAGCCCAGCCCTCGCCACCACCCGCTTAGCTGCAGACCCCTGGGTCACTGCAGAGAACATGCCTTCTCTTCTACTCCTGTGACAACCGTCGTCATGAGATCAGCAATAGCTCCCCTTGTTGGGACCTTCCAGTGCCCCAAGCCCCAGGCTAAGCACCAGACACACCCTACAACCTGAGGAGTGCTGTCATCTCCCTTCAGGGAGGGACGCAGGCTCCGAGACAGAGGGGAAGGGCCCTGGTCACCCAGTGAGAAAGGGGCAGAGCCAGGGCCACCCCAGGCCTGGCAGCTCCACAGCAGGGCTCTGTGCCCAGCAGGTTCTGCTTCTGAAAGCAGCCTGTGTGCAGCCAAAGGAGCAAGGATCCCGGGATGCTCCGAAGAGCCCAGGGTCACACTCAGGGGTCATTCGAACACCTCACTTCCTCCTGGTCCTGCGCACCTTTCTCCGCTCCCTGACCCTTTCCAAAGCACCCAGAGCAGCTGGCCAGAGCCTGGTCCCGGACATTCACACACGCAGGCACACGCACACCCGCACACGTACCCGGACACGTACCTGGACGCACACGTCAACACACACACACACACACACACACAGTGGTGTGCGTCCACCACTCTTACTTCCCTGACCTCCTTAACATAAATGAACGTGCCGACATGGGGCCCTTAGGGCCCCGGCGTGCTAGCCACCTCCCACCCAGGGGCTCTCCTGATACCCTTCCCCACTGCTGGTCCCACCATTCTAAATCCTTGCTTATTTTCCAGGAAAGATAATGAGTGAAAAATTTCTGCTTTCCAGCCCCTGCTTCTCATTAGCTACATGGGCTTTTACTTCTTATCAAAAGAGGAAGCTTCAACTTAATAGAAGTAAATGAACTTGAAGCCCTGCCCACCCCAACCCCGCATCCCCCCAAAAAAGTGATGGTTCCACACTCAGAAACCACACTTTGTATCCAATTCCAGACCCAAGAGCCTCTCCCCTTCCAGTCAATGACTTCGCCCGTTCTGGTGTGGCCCACTCACCTTCTGTCCTTCTCAGATACGTCCCTCAGCACTGGCCCTCCTGCCGGAGGAGTCACCTGAGCGGCAGGCAGGACGGAGCATCTTGCTGAATAAAGGAAGCAAAAGCAAAATGGAACCCCCAAAAAGGCTCCATTTCCAAAACTCAAGTGCACACCCAAAGCGGGAGAGACAGAACCCGGGTTGGACTGACTGACAGCTACGCCCTGGCGAGCGGCAAGTCTCAGATTTCTTAAATCCACAAAGGACATCCCCTCCCTCCCTGCCCCCTGCAAGCTGCACCTGGGGCCAAAGGTCAGCCCACCTGTGGCCCAGGCCTCGTTGGTGTCCATGACAGGGGACAGCCAGGAAGTCACGAACCCCGAACCCCGGCCTCACGGTGCTCTCCCACTTTCCTGGTGTGCCTGGCTGCTTTCCCCCAAAGCAAGAACTCTCCAGCTCTGTCCCCTCCCCACCAGGGACACCTCCCTGCCTTGGTCCCCAACTTGGTTACTGGAGGTTTCTGGGAAGGATACAGTACCACCAAATCTATAGACCAGTTTCTCTGAGGGAATAAAACCTAGCCTGTCTGCACCCTCACCTGAGCAGGACACCCACCATGGAGAGGGGACCCTAGGGCTGTGCGCCTACGGCTGTGTGTCAGGCATGGAGCAGGGAACCCAATTCACTCCCATCTGCTTTCAGTACACATGAGCAGAAGGACGTGGGACCTTTTAGCTGGACATTAATCATTCGCAGCAACTGGACACCCGAGACCTGGCAGAGGGAACGGAGAAAGCCCCGAGGCGCTAGATAGCAAGGCTCCCTGACTTAGGTGCGCCCGCATAAAGGGAAACAGAGGCCCTGAGTCTGCTCTCTCGGGTGCTGCGTGCAAGGCCCCGCAGCAATCAGACTGGAGAGGCTAGCGGTGCAAGACGCCCAGCAGATCGTCAGCAATGAGGTATAATTGAAAGGATTAACATGAATGCGATGTTTCCCTTCCAAAAATTCGAGGAACGCCACAGCAACTCTCATCTGGGCTGGTATGACTCATGTTTTTAATAGAGGAACTTAATTTCCACTTCTGAGAAATTTGGACTCAGGGAAACATTGTCTAAGAAGCGTTCATTTTACTCCAGCGACAGTAAGCCGTGACACCCTGAAAGTAAAAATAAAGATCCCCAGTCTGTCCCTTGTCTCCCAGAGCTCACTGTGAGCCACAAGAGGGTCCTCCTCAGACCTGCCCGGAACATGAGGTCTCAGGGGAAAGCGTGGGGTATGAGGTCAGCCAGGCAGCTCCTAACTCAGCGTGGTGGCCTGTGGCCAGGACCTGCCTGTCTCCAGGACACTGCTTGAGCCACGCCCATTCAAAGGGCAGCTGGCAATGCTGCGCAGGGGCCTGGACAGGGCATGTCATGTGAGCAGAACATGAGGCTGTCCACCAGCATGAAGGATGCCAGGGCACAGCTGGGCCAGGCACCTTCTTCCTCATCTGGAAGGCTCCAGGTAATGCAGTGCCCAGTGCCTCCTGGAGAGGTTCACCCCATCATCTCGACCCTATGGCATCCCCCTCCCAGCAGAGGTGGCTCCCAGAAGACTGAGCCCTAGGACAGACTCCTCCCTCTGCTCAAGGCTGCGTCCTCACACTTGGCGAGGGTCGACAAAACCAAGGCTCAGAGGTCAGAACAACCTGTCGCCCTCCCCGGCTGCCCCACTAGTGGAGGTAATGAGACGTCACAGGAGCCCCAGCCATGCCCGTCCCATCCCACATCCCTCCCTCCTGGCAGAGTCAGCACGCCACCTCCACCTCCCTGCTCTGAGTCTCCACAGAGACCCCGCCTCCCAGGCCCGTCCCAACCCAGCCCCTCCACTCCAGATTCTGAGGAGTGTCAAGTTTTACATAAAAACTAAACCCGGGCTGAGCATCTGGGGTGCAGACTTCTCGAAGCAACAGTACTAGGCAAGACCATTTTTCTGCCTCTTTACCTTCCCAGAAGCATCCTCTTACTCAGACGGCACCCGGCAGGTCCCCCGGCACACACGTGTTTCCAGCTGACCCCTGGGTCCTGAGGGGGGAAGTGGGATCATGGGGGCCAAGAAGCTGATTCGAGGCACCGCCTTCACCGTGCTGAAGAGCCCCTACAGGTGAGAGTTTCCTAATCGAGCATGCCACGAGGGAGGATGCACCAAAAGATCACTGTCCCCGGGACGCTCGTCGCTGCATCCTGGCAGCTCGGTCACCCGGCCAGCTGCGGCAGGACGTCCCTCGCGACCGCCGTACGCCACTCACCACGGCTTCCACCGGACCCCGCAGCCCCCAGGAGGCCACCCACGACCCCCACCCCCATCCTGCCATGAAGAACAGCTATCCAGATCCCCTCCCCAACTCCTCCCCACCTCTGCTCCGGCCAAGGGAGAGGCACTCATTTATAAGTTGCAGATAATGTCACCCACCATTCATCCAAATGTGTCACTAACATCCCATTAGGCTGTAATTATTTTTTAATTAAAACTAAGAAAACTGGCATGCCTGTGCCGACTTTATGCATCTGTTATGGGTTAAAATAGCTTTTAAAAAATGTTTCGAAGACCGCAGTCTATTGTGGCCGCGGCCTCTGCCAAAGAAAACGCAAGCTTGCTTATTTTCTCCATGGGGCGCAACAGCGCCTGTGTGTGCCGGAACAGGATCGGCTGGCCGTGAAAAGAATTCTAAATAAAACACAAACATGGAATTTGGCAACGCCACAGAAGCAAGCTTAAGACTAATTCCAGCATGCGGACGGCTCTCACATAGTAAGTCTGGCTCCAGCATAAATGAAACCAGGCACTGTAAAATACCAAGCGAGCCGGAGTCTCAGCTTAAAGGGACAGAGCGCTGGTTCCAGGTATAAAAGCTTATTAAGCCGGCTTGCGCTGGCTCCATAAATCCATAGGTTATTAGCTGTTTGCTTTCAGCCAATCCCTCCTTAAAGAGATGCATATTAAGAGAGAGAACAACAAATGAAAACCATCACTTTGCACTTGACTTTCAGTGCAGCGGTTCTGGAAATACGGTGCTCATTACCTCAATTAGAGGAGAGACTTTCTGAAACCTCAAATACCCACACTCGAAGGGGAGGAGGGAAGATGGGTGGAGAGGGAGAGGGGCCACAGGGTGCCAGGTAAGACCTCCCCATCCCTGTTGGAAGGATGAAAAGGACGCCGAGAACCAGAGTTGTCAGCAGGCAGGGCTCGGCCACAAGGGGGAAAGCCACGTGGAGGCTGGAAAACCTCCACCCAGGGAAACAGCAACGATAATGGCTGTGATAGTAATAATTATAGCTATAATGACAATAAAAATGTTATAGTAATACCTGCCAATACTCACCACCTTGGTACATCAGCTGCTGCTGAAGGTGGCATAACGGAACCAGGAAAGGGTTTCAAGCATGATGGGACATTTAAGGGCCCTGAAGTCAGACTGCCTCAGTTTCCCAATCTATAAAATGGGAATGGCAGTGCCTTCCTTGCAGAGTTGGGATGAGGGATACTGAGGACGAAGCCCACAGGAAATGTTTGGCCAAGTGCTACCTATCCCACTAAGTGGCAGCCCCCTCATCATACGGACCGGGAAACTGAGGTTCCTAAAGCTAGGTCACTCGCCAAGGTCAAAGAGCTGGTAGGTGTCAGAGCCGGGATTTCAGACCAGCCGCCTCGCTGCTAAGCCAGCGGCCCTCGCACACGCACTCCGGGGTGGGTCACACCCGCACTGGGCTCGTTTTCCAGGACTGTGAACTGGGGTACACAAGTGAATGCGGCCTCCCCTAGAAGGTAGTGAGGGGACAATTCTTCCCCAGAGAGAGATTCGCCCTCAAAACCTCTCAGCAGGCCGCGGTACTGAAACTCGGCTGCACACCGCAATCCGGGGAGAATTACAAAGTTCAGGGAGGAAGATAATCAAAGGGCCTCTGCCATAAACACCCTGCACTGGGCAGGGGGGAGGAGACCCTTGCTGTGCCGATAATTCCCCTCGGCCACCACACGTGCACACACAAACACAGACACACAGCAGACACGCTCGAGTTAACACTGACGTGTACAAACACACAGCATACACACATGAAGACATGCATATGCTTGGACCCCCCCCACAGACACGTGTACAAATACGTGCCCACACATATATTCACACGCCCACACACATACGTATGCACGCTCACAGGTACACACACACACAAATACTCACATGTAAACACACAAACACACAGGGCCTTTTATTACGGGGTCTGTGCCAGGCCCAAGGACCCTGGCAGAGGCAATGGGAAAAACCAGGGAGAAAATTACATGAGGCAATGTTTGGCTCCAAATAAAAAAGCCATGGAATGTTTTCCCTCAAGTCCTGGCTATTTCTCGCAGGTCCACTCAGACCCAGATCCTGCGCGGAGGGCAACGCAGCTCAGCCTTGCCCAGAGGAACTCCCGATGGCCGCGTCCCCAAGGTGAACCAGCTGCAGCCCTCCCAGGGCTACCAGCCACCTGATCAGGCGTGGCGGGGACACCCCAGGTAACCCACAGGGGCCACAGTCCATCCGCTCGTGGCCGCTCCTCAGTGAAATACACGCTTAGCAAAAACAGGGCCCAGGACCGTGTCCTGACCCTCTGACTCCACCCCCTCCCCTGCTCTGCAAGCCTCCGCCGCCTGGCTTGGTGACGTCACACTCCAGTGGGCTCCGAGATGCTCTTCCTGAAAAGATGCACGTCTTAGAAGATGCAGACTAAAAATACTCCTGGCTTCTCAGAGCCAGTTTACAAAAATAATTATATTTTCTTTAAGAAAATAGATTATAGGCAAGTATGTGTCCGGCTATTTTTAGTTCCTATTCAACTCTGCTAATTTTTTCTCATAATAATCGCCGCAGACTTTTTTTTAAAGCCACCCCCCACTCCGTTAATAATTGTGTTCTGACTTGGCACAGGGGTAGGATTGGTGGGGAGGAGGGGCACACAACCTTCCATAAACACAGAGGTCTGAGCTTTGCCCCAAGGTGACAGCATCTGAAAATCACTGGGACAAGGAACGTCTGGCCATCTTGTTGGAGACCAGCTCAAGCCCAACCCAGTATTCTTTTGGGTGATCCTCTGTATATACCTTAACCCAAACCTGGGTTGTTCACAGAGGACATCAAACTGGGATTCCTGCCCTGAAGGGGCCTACAATCCAGCAAGGCGTATGTTGTGGGTTGAAGAGTGCCACCCCCCACCCCCGAAGCCCCACGTCCATAACCAAATCCTTGGAATCTATGACTGTGGCCGAATTTGGAAAAAGGACAGTGGCAGAGATAATTAAGTTCAGGATTTGAGATAAGATCATTCTAGATTATCCGGGTGAGCTCTAAATGGAATAACCATTGTTCTTGTACTGTGGGAAGAAGACAGGTCCCAAGGATGAGGCCATGACTACAGATGCAGAGCTAGAAGATGTGGTCACAGCCAATGCATGCCAGGAGATCACCAGAAGCTGGAGGAGGCCGGGAACAGATTCTCCCCCTGGAGCCTCCAGAGGGAGCACAGCCCTGCCGGCCCCTTGAGTTTGGACTTGCGGCCTCACGGAACTGTGAGGTGACAGTGGTCATCAGCTGTGGCAGCCCGAGGAACTAACACAGGACAACAGAAATCACAGCCTCACAGAATAGTCCTTACTGCAGTCCCATGATTACTTTCCCTCTGGCACAAAGGACCCGAGGTCATGTGATCACAGAGGCAGACACTACAGTCCAACTCAGGATGCCCCCTGTCCAATTCCTCCCAGCCCGGCTGGGAAGCCAAGGACGGCATGATAATCCCCAGGGGACAGGGACCCAGAGAGGCTCTGGGTGGGACCCAGAGAGGGGTGGGACCCAGGACACCGGCCAGCTAGTCCTTGCTCGCAGGTGTTCTGGTTCTCGAGGACACAGTTCTTTCTGCTAAACCAAGCCCAAACCGTCACCCAAAGGACACAGCAGAAAGGAAAGTGAAAATTGTCCGCTTGCAGAATTTTCTTCCCCAAACTCTCAAGCTAGCAAAATGTTCAGCTGACTGCTAGGAAGCAGCAGGCTGGGAGACAGGCCGTCACTGGGAAGCACTTAGGAGAGACGCAAGGGACCCTTACCCCAGGGTGAGACCTGTAAAGGAAATGTCCTGAGTGAGATGGACACACTGGAGCCCGGCCACAGGCACCACGTCCGAGCTCAGCAGGAGCCGGTTCCCTTCTGGACCCTCATGAGGCTGGGGCCAGTGGTGAGCCACATCCCTGAGTCTCGGGGGGTCAGGGGAGGACGCGAGAAACCGGGACTCTGGAGCACTGCGGCGGGAACATAAAATGTGGCCACTGCTTCGGGAAAGAGGTGGGCGTTTCCTCAATAAGTCAGAACCAGAATGACCACGTGGTCGAGCCATGCCGCCCCTGGTGTACACGGCGAGCACTGAAGGCAGGGTCTCAAACCAGGAGCTGCACACCCTGTCCATAGAAGCACGGTTCACAGCGGCCACAGGGCGGGAACGAACAAGTGTGCATCCCAGGACAAACGGACACACATGACAGCAGCGTACCCACCAGACGGGACATCATTTGGCCTTTCCAAGGAAGGGCATCGTGGCACGGGCTAGAGCATGCACGAAGCTTGAACTCGCTGTGCCCAGTGAAACGAGCCAGTCTCAGGGGAGAAATACCGTCTGATGCGTCGTGTGACACCCAGAGTCAAACTCGCAGGGGCAGGAAGAAGGATGCAGGAAGGGGGAAACGGGGAGTTAGCGCTTCGCGGGGAGAGAGCTTCAGTTTGGGGTAACCGGGAAGTTCTGGAGATGGACAGTGGTGGTGAGAGCAGAGCACAGCACATCGGGAAGGTACTTAATGTCACTGAACTGTCACCCAAAAATGGCTGGAAGGGTGACTTTTGTGTACTACATCAGGACCAAAAAAAAAAAAAAAAATCCAAGAGCCCTATCCTCACACCGCTGCGAGAAAGCATCTGTGGAGAGGGTGCACGCAGAGCCCGGTAGGCCCTCGGGCAATGGCTCCTTTACTATCAAATCAAGACGTGGAGGCACCTGTTAATAAAGCACAAGGAAACTCGAGCAGAGTGTGCATTGGGGGGGCAGCCAGGTACAGAGCTAAGGGTCAACTTGTGCACCCCATGGGCCTGTCCCATTGGCCGTTCCTCACCTCCCATTAATAAAGCAGTAATTAAAAATGTCTGGCTTTATGAAAAGATTCCAAATGCCCCTGTCTCTGCAGGCAGTGGCTCTGTTTTCACATTAACCTCTTTCAAGAAGTTCTAAGCCCTCTGACTCCTTCCACTGAAATCGAGTCCTGGCCTTCTATTTTCCGGGGGTGCAGCACCCTGGGATTCAGCCACTCATGCCTCTCCCTCCGGGGCTCCCACTCACACCTGCCAAGCAGAAGGCCAGCAGGAAGCTGTCCGCGAGCCAGAGAGCAAGGTTAGGAGCAGGCTGTATCCCCCAGACCCAAAGAAACCCGGGTTCAAATCCCACCTCTACTGTCCACCAGCTGCCCAATTTCAGGCACACTCCACCACCTCTCTGGTGTGTCTCCTTGCCTGTGAGGGACAGACTAGGTGACCTCCTAAGAAAGGTGATGGGAGGCCTCAATATCTGGAAGGCCCCTGCAGAGGGCCTGCCTGACACACAGTAGGGGCACAGAAATGGTAACATGACTATAACCTGGTGGCCCCATTGCCAAGTGTAAGAAAGACTCTGGTGCGAGAGTTAGAGCCACGGCTGATGCTTCCACGCCCGCTGACCATACACCACGGTCACACGCCAGCCCCTAAGGAGGGGCCTGAAGCGATGAGCAGGCAACAGCGCCCCCACCAAGGTGTGAGGGCAGGCTATGTGTGAAATCCCACCCAGAGGGACCCCTGCCCACCAACGGTTTCTCCCCACTGATTTCTGGATTAAATTGGCCAGCCTTGATTATGTTTGGATAAACTATATTTCATGGTTTAGACTATTTGGGTTTGATTGTGAAATATGTACAGCACACAGCCCCTCCCCCTTGCCCAGCCTTCGGGTTTAAAAAGTCAAGTACATTTTGTTCCCACCATCAAGGAAAAAAAAAAAAAAGACACCAGGAACACCTCAGGCTTTAAGGAGAACCAAAATATGTTTCTCTCCAGTGAAGAAAAATTGCTTCTACAGGACTCTGTGCAAAAAATGAGAAGGTGGGGCACTGGCCTGGCTCAGTGGGAGGACCATGTGACTCTTGATCTCGGGGTTGTGAGTTTAAGCCCTATGTTGAGTGTAGACATTGCTTAGACATGAAATCTTACACACACACACACACACACACAAAGTGAGGAGGTGACTGAGAGCATTCTGTGTCTCCTCTTTCTCTCAGAGACATGAACTCCACCTCTCCTGGGTCTTCACCGTCCACCAGCATTTCCCAAGCCGGTCACTGGAACCCTGGAGACACGGTAAACCCATGTTACAGGGACCTGCAATAAGGCTGTGATAAGGACATCTGCCAGGTCCCTGCCTCCCAGAAACCCAGTCTGAGGGGGAGGAGATGAGAACATCTTCCCTAGTGCCCCAAGCCTCTCCTTTTGTGCCAGAGTTCCCTTTTGAGGACTAAAGATTGATTCTCTGGGTCCTCATAAGTCACTCACAACTTGGACCCCACAGGGGTGCCCCGAGCTGGAGGAGGCTCGCCAGGTCAGCAGACATCTGGCTGACACCCATACCCACGTCTGTCACTGGTCACACATTGCAAGAAGCTGTCCAACCTCCGGCCTCACCTTCTCCATCGAGAAAACCTCAGAGGATCTGTAGAACCCTCCCTGCTCCGGGAGGCTCAGTCCTTTCAATTTTCTTCTGCAGAGAAAGCATTCCTGTCCAGCCCGGCCACCGTGGCAAGAACCCTGCTGAGCTCGTTCCTGGACCCCCGTGTCCTGCCCCAGATTAGGCAGCAGCATGGCTGGCGAACAAAGACCATAGGGACCCTCCCAGGACCATGTCTGAATATGGTCTGGCTTCCTCGAGCGAGCCGCATTTCCAATGCCCCTGGTTGAGCCATTCGGAGACCATTCTGAGCCAGGAGGGCAGAGCTGCAAGTTCTGAGCCCTAAGATCCTCATGAGCGAAAGGGAGACCACCTCTTTTTAGGGGAGTTAAGAGGATGGAGCGGAATGAGCAAAGTGTGCAAAGTATCGAGGACAGTGCTGGCACATAGTAGGCCTGCAGAAAAACCCCGGCAAGTTGCAGGAACCGCGACAGTGGTGATTTCCCGGGCAGCAAACTTGCAAAGGGATGGCAGCCAAGTCGTCATCTTCAGGCATCGGGCGGGGGGACCCACGTCTTCTCCAGAGCCCAGCTTCGTCCTCCGTGCCTCTCACACCTCCCACCGCCTCTGCTTCCCCACGCGCTGGTGCTCAGCGATGGCCTCCCCGACGCAGTGGCCATTCAGCAGAACCTCCAGTGCAGGGACGACGGGCGGGTACTTCCAGTGTCCCCAGTTCACACGGAAGGAAACTGAGGCTTGGGGAGAGGAGGTGGCCATCCAGAAGTCACAATCATACCCAGGTACCTTGAGGACAGGGACCAAGCACAGTCTCAACTCTGCAACTTCCCACAGTGCCTCCAGGCCTCTCCCAGCAGCATGTGTCCACAGTGACATTTCGTTTCAAACACGAACCCATCCACAGAGCCCCGGGAAGGGATGGGGCAGCCAACGATCCAAGCACAACCACGGAACGTCTCAAACCGAGGACACACGGAGGCGTGTTCCAACCACAGATGGCAAAACTGAGGGTCCAAGAAGCTAAACGTGCAGGGCTCCTCCGAGCAAAGACTCTGCTGCCAAATCAGATTGTGTGCTTCACGTGGCTGTAGCTGGAGGCCAAGCCCCCAGCCTGAACTCAGGTGGGGGTGATCTGGCCTGGCGGGCAGAGCCCTAAAGGGCACAGGGCCCATGTCACAGTGTCCGTCTCAGCAACCCCATCTAGATCACGAAGGGGTTGCATGGGGTAATCTCCTGACGCCCCGGCCCTAGGTCATGAGAGACAAACTGAAGCCACAGGTCACCTGGAGGGAACCCACTTCTGGACTACTCCGCAGCACGCCACGTGGAGGTCCCCCAGCCTCCTCTGCCACATTCAGATCCCCTTCAAAGTGGCAGAACGCAGCCGCCTGCCCCGGGATCTCTGATGTCGGTGGCCAGTGCTGGTTCCTCACATCCACTAACTGCTTTAAGGCCCTGCATCCAGCGCTGCATTAAAAATTAATTACACATGCTATTTTATTGCTAGTGCATAATGTAATAAGCACCAGCTGTGCTGAACAGTCAAACTCCTTTTTAAGACAGCTATAAAAAAAAAAAAAATAAAGGAAAGAAGGAAGAAAAGAAAGAAAGAAAGAAACTGCACTTCCAAATGCCTCTCCTGTCAGAGCAGAAAAACAGCAACATCTTGTACGGATTTGAACAGAATTCTTTGATTTAGCTCTGCCTTCAGAACGTCTGAAGGGCCGGCTCGGAGTGAAACAGAATCTGGCATGGTTGCAGTGGTCTCCTCTCCGGGACACTGCTGGGACCCCTTTTATCCAAGGACAGTCACACTGGTAGGTGCCCCTGCATCGTCCCCGCCCCCCAGCAGGCAGCACTGCCCTCCTTCTGGCCCGCTGGAAACGCGGCGCCCAGCCCCGTAAGTGCTGGAGCAGATAGGACTCCGGGACCGTCGGCTTTCCTGGAGTCCTCCCCAAGCCCTGCTGCCCTGTGCCACCTCCAGCAGCCTGGAGAGTCGCTTCCTCTGTCCCGGGGCCCTGGCCGTGCTCGGTGGCTTCTCCTGGTACCTCCCTCAATCACGAAAGGGGGCACCTGGGTTCTACAGATAGGTGGTCCAGAGCGGTCTCTGCAGTGGTGTGACCCCCCAAAGCAGGCAGACACTGAGCAGAATCCACTGAACAGGCATGCGAGAATCACCCATGGGTGGTAAATGCCGGACCACCAGCCCCCTTGGCAATGCAGACATCGCGAGGTGTACAGATGACTCTTTAAATTTTTAATGACTCTCCTGAGAGCGCTTTTCCTCCAGTGAGCCAACCCCCACTGACGCTGGAACCTGGTCAACCCCGAAAGACTCACAGCAAACATGACTTTGCCGAGGGAATTACGGGAGCACGTCTTGAGCCTTCCCCAGACCGAGGGCTTCTGTCCACACACGTTCATCCACACTCAGTTCGCTTCTTCCCGCTGCCCATACTCACCCCTCCCTCCAGAGTCTCCACGGAGGCTCTCATGCCCTACTGGGGAGCCCCTGCATCTCGGGCAGCATCACCCTTTGGCTTCCCGCTGATCCTCCAGTGTTAATCAAACCCAGTTCAGAATGAAACTACAGCGTGCTTCTTGTTCTGGTATGAAATGTGCAAAGCACAGACCATATCATTAACATAAAACTTCCAGAAATAAGGCCACTTTCCAGACAGACTGTATTAATTGCATCAAGCTTCTACAGCTGGGGTGGTCTAATCCACAGTGTCCCATTGGATGACTCCGGTTGTAAAAACCAACACAAACGAACACTGGGATATAATTGAAGGAGGGGAACACGATAGATTCTACTGTTACACCCTACTATTTACTTACAGGTATTCTTTTATCTTTATTGTCCCTTTAACCCATGCCAAGAAACCCCAGACTAGTTAAATAACACAGCAAGCAATTTCAGTAGAAAAGTAAATTGAATTTAACTTTACAAGATTGCCCTGTGATTTCAGCATCTACTAATGACTGCAACTGACTCCTTCTATTAAATCCAAACACTTCCACTTCCCCGAGCTGGGATTCTGTGTGTTCTTGCTTGAGACCTTGAACTTCACCGTGCACATGTATTAATCACAGGAGCTGATGACCATTTGTGGCTTTTAAATATGCAATGAAGTTTCTAGGTTCCTTTTCCACCTCACAATGCCGGTACATGATCTGAGCCAGCCAAGAGGCTAAATGCCTTTAAGAATGGAAACTGTAGATCCAGCCTGATGTAAAATTTCAGACAGGTAACCGTGTCTTCTGCACAAGCAGGAGTCAGAACTTCTACAGGGCTCACTCAGCATGAGGCTCGGGTCACAGAACCTGGCGATGTATAACCTCATTCGATCCTCAAAAAAGCTTTCAAGGGGGGCGCCTGGGTGGCTCAGTGGGTTAAAGCCTCTGCCTTCAGCTCAGGTCATGATCCCAGGGTCCTGGAATCGAGCCCCGCATTGGGCTCTCTGCTCAGCGGGGAGCCTGCTTCCTCCTCTCTCTCTGCCAGCCTCTCTGCCTACTTGTGATCTCTGTCTGTCAAATAAATGAATAAAATCTTTAAAAAAAAAAAAAAAGCTTTCAAGGCATGAACTATCACTGCTCCCATTTTATAGGTGGGAAAACTGAGGAACAGGGAGGAAAACAGCTTGCCCAAGGTCACAAAACCATTCAGAACAGCACCCTTCATTCAGGCAGGGGATGTTGACAGTCATGGAAACCCTGAAAGGGGAAATGGTTCAGAGCTTTCCAAGACCCAGATGTTTCTGAACCGGCCTCCGAACACCCCACCCCTACTCTGGGGACCTGAGCCAAGTCACGTGCCCAGTCGTCCACAGCAGCCAGTAACTGAAACACATCAACATCATCTGTTCTAGAAGTCAAATGTGAAGCCTCATTTTTAAACATCACGTATGTATCGCATGATACACATGTCCGAGAGAGAACGGCTCCTTCAAGGTCACCAGCCAGGTGGAGTGAGGGCCAGGACCATAGCCCAAGCTTCTCCACTCCACCAGTGCCCTGGAGAGGTCCCTACATGAAATTTCTCAGGGAAGAAACTTCAGTTTCCAGGAACGCCCGGACTCAAAGCCCTCCCAATATCTCAGCAGGGTCAAAAAGCAAAGAAGAGCCCCAGTCCCTCCCCACCGTGACCATCAGGAGGTCGGCGGTGGAGGGCCTGGGAGGCAGGGCTGTTGGGGACGCCGCCAGCCAGAGCGGGACACAAACACACACACAAACCTGTGTGGCTTGCTCCCTATAAAATCACATCCTTCTATAAATAACTGTGAATGCCTTCACGGGCATGCAATTAACCTGTGTGAAACACGGTTACTCCGGGGTTTTCCGTATTAATTTGAAGAGATAGGTTCAGTGCATCCTGATCTGAAAGAGACAAAACAAAGTAAGGATGGCGGCCCCTCTCCGTCTTTACAGAGGACTGCTTCTTCCTAACGGGTTACTGCGAATTCAATGACTCCATTCCAACTACTAATTAAACAGGCACTAAAAACACTTCAGCAAACAGCCCAGTGCCAGGGACAGAAGCCACAAAGGGACAAAAACCTCCAGAACAGGGTATCTTCAGGTAAGGAAACTGATCGGAAAGTATGGGGCAGGCAAATTAACGGGGATCCAACAGTGATCCAACAGGACAGCGCCAGAAATCGGCCTGGCGTCACAGGCCCAAGAGCGATCTCCAAGGAAGGTTGGGAAGGGTGGTCTCAGAGACCCCAAGAACAGACCCCACCCTGCCTTGATGCCCTCCCTGGGCACTAACATGCATTTGGGGGCTGCTCACAGACTCTATGCCCTCATGGCATCAAGCTCTAAAACCTTAGAGGGCCTCTAAACCAGATGAGCCAATGCGAGAGGCAAAGCAGGTTTCGGATGACCAAATCAGGGTCAAACCCCCCTCTGCCCTTCCATCCCCTTTCAAGAATGATCTCCGCGGGTACCCATTCCCGCTCTCCCAGTCTCCACCCCTGCAAGCTGCAGGAGGGCCAGACCCGCTGTACCTGACTCCACCTTGGTTTGCGCAACGCCAAAGTCGTGAAAGAATGACTGAATGTGGGCTACGAGAACCCCATCTCCAAGCCTCACTTTCTCTTCTGCAAAGTGGGGAGAAGAGAACCTACCTCCTAAGGTCACTATGGGAATTAAATTCAAGAATGCACACCGAAAGCCCGGTGCAATCCTGCACACGGGACAGGCCCTCCACATGTGGCCCTCGAAGGAAGGGGGTGGCACTGTGGCTGAGGGCAGACGTGCGCCTACCAGAGCCAACAGAGGGTTAAGTGAAGCCCCGGGCGCACCTCTGCCAGGGGGAATCATGTTTCTGTACCACAGAACTTGCCTGAGTCTAGTCAGAAACACTCGGGACGGTCGTTGAGAGCACAGCCCCCCGGGCGGCGGCAGGAGGCTGCGGAACTCATTACAGGAAGCTCTGAGAGCAGGGCAGAGCACCCCGACCAAGTAGGCACCCCTCGCTCAGCAAGCAGACATCACAGTGCAGCCCTGCAGAGCTGGGATGGGAGCTCCGGTCACTCCAGGCACTCGGGCGGCCCGGGGCAGGGAGCCGGCCGCTTTGCTGGCGGGTCGACTCCTTCCTGGACAGTTTCAGTCTTTGCTTTGTGCATTCAAGGCATGAGCCCAGGACTATGATGCCACCATACACCACAGCGGGAGCTGCTGACCAGCAGGCCACCTGACCAGCAGGAAGGCCTGTGAGGCTCTGGCCCTCCTGCAGAGCTGACGGTCTCTACCAGAGACCATCCGTCGGGACAGCTTCAATTAAAGCAAAACCTGTCCCAGAAAAATAGTTTTCCCTTCACTACCCAAATCAAAAGAAAGCCTGCAAACAGGCCTGGTGACAAAGCTGGGACAAACTGAATGGGCCCCAGCCCTGCACAGCCCCCCACCTCTTCTCCTGACCGCGCCCGGAAACCAGACCTGGGGCACTCCTCCCCGCCTGTGTCTGTGTTAGCATGCCGGCACCAGGCCCTCAGGGGGAGAGGCTGGGATGGGAGGCCTGTGCCCACAAACTCCAGGGACCCCAGGCCCCAGCAGGAGTTGGGTTGTTTCCGGAGAGAGAGGTGGGGGGCGTTGTGCGGTGGCTGCCCGTGCGTCCGCCTGTACGAAGGCCGGCCACACAGACCTGCCAGGGGGCCCACAGTGGGGACGTGCATGGCCCTAGCCCACAGGCACCCCGCAAGGCTTCACCCCCTCCCATGGCCACAGCTGAAAGTCTCCTTCAGAGCGACTCTTTTTGTTTCAAAGTTAATAGGCAACACATTCTGGCAAAGAGAAACTTGGCATTTTGGACGGCTCTGGCTATGTGCACAGGCGGCCGGGGAGTCTCCCCCCCAGTGCTGTCTGCAGGGTGGGGGGCAGTGACTGGGGCGGGGAGGAGACGGCAGTGGCGAGGGCAGGAGAAAACTTCAGATGTTAAGTGTTATCCAATCAAGCTTTAGCCAAACAGCCCAAAGACATGAACTTTGGAAGCTGCAGGAATGCATTCTGGGAGTGAGACACTCAGAACAGGCAGACGTGTTGGGGGACCCCCTGACGAATGGGGACAGGGGCACAATGACGTGCTTCCCCACTTCCCCTGCGCCCCCCAAAATGCCTTTAGGGGTGCGACTGCACATCCTCCCTGGGGCCCCACCTTGCCCGGCCCACCTGGGAGAGGCAGCTGCCAGCCTGGACCAGGGCACACCCCGCCATCCCTGGGAGCCCGCCCTCCCCACCGCGGCCGTCTGTTACCTGACAACTGACACTGGCATCCAAAGGGAGCCTCCGTCTGACCCTCACCCTGAGTCCCGTCACCCGAGACCGGGCGCGCGCTGCAGCACGGCAGGGGGAAGCAGGGCGGCAGAGCGCCCAGGGTGCGCAGAGGTGGAGTGATCACGGATGAGTGAGGGTGGGAGGAGGCAGCTATGGGGGCCGTCGCTGGCAGCTGGGCAGGCCTGCACGGCCCTGGAGAAAAAACAATAAAAAAGACTGGTCAGTCGGGCCCTGGACCATACAAGGGACCCGGGGTGTGGGACAGGGGCCCGGGGCAGAGGGCTGCAGGCCACCCTTCCAGAAAGGGAGGCCCCAGGGTGCCTGGCCCTACAGGAAGGTGACCAGGCACAGGCAGGGGGCAAGAGGCCAGGGAAGTGGGTGGGGGGCCTCGTGGGCTCCTCCTTCCACAGCTGCCAGGATGGGCTGTCTTGGGACCAGACTCCCATCCCTGGGGGGCCCAAAAGAGGTTGTCAGAGCCCTCGTACCTGGGAAGCCCCACCCACCCACCCACCACGTGGAGGCTTCTGGAGGGTTCCGGAGCTGGCTCCCTTTGGGGATTCATTCCCAAAAACCTGGTCCACCCCCCTCTGGAGGAGCTGAGAAGCTCCAAGCCACCACTGTCTGCTATATCAGGACAGGCTGCTGTACAGGCCGTGGACACCTCAGTCTACCTCTCAGCACCTGGGCCCTGGTTAACCTGCGGGCCTGGAGGATGGCCAGCGGTGTCTCTCTCCAGCCCACGGTCATCCTCAGCAGCCTGAGCTTCAAGCACACAGCACACAAGCCCCAAGGCCATTCGGAAGGCTTTGAACGCCCCCCCACCCAAAAGAAAATCCTGGCACTGCCCAGTACCCATCCTCACGCCTAGGGCCTGGGGGCGCCTCCCCCATCTGACAGCCAGGACGCAGGGCCTGGAGCTCTCTTGCCTCTGCCCAGCCCCATGGCTCGCCCGACTCCCCGGCAAGGCCTGCGTTTGATTTGGCCGTTTATCTTAAATGGCTAAGAGACCACCAGGGCAAAAATCTGTGTGAAGCCCTTGCCAAAACCACAAGTGAAGAAGCCCAAATTCCCTGGGTAAATAATTGAGCGGGGAAGCATCAGAGAGACAAAAAGAAAACACCAACAAGATGAGGGCAGCTGGGCCCCCGGCCTGCTCTGCCAAGGAGGCCACCCGACGCCGCTCACCATCCCACACGGGCCTGCAGGGAGGGGGTCTGCCCACCTCGGGGCCCCCCATGGGATTCCCCCACCCAGGTGAGCCACAGGGCACCACGAGCCCACTTCTAGCCAGGATCCTGTCAGACCCCCTCCTGAGTGAGCCTTCCAACATGCCCAGGGCACAGGGCCTGGGAGACCCACTGCACAGACCGGCAAACTGATGACGGGCCCGCTGCCCCACCAAGTCCGGGCCACCTGGCTCCAGAACAGGGCTCGTCCGCTCTGGCACCTGCCTCTACAAACCGTGTGCTATCCAGGGCCTTTGAGAAGACTGCAAACGTCCTGCCGAGAAGCCAAAGCTACGTGGACTCCTCAACACGACTAAAGACCTCGTACGAGGCGAGGCTCAGGGCCCCGGGCATGGCCGAGCCCATGACATCCCCAGAAGGGAGGGCATGGCCAATGACCTCATGCCGCTCCAGCCACAGACTCAGTGCTGGCCTCCACGTAAAGTCGGCACCTGAGGCCAGGTTCCCCCACCTCCTCCCGGAAGCCTGCCCTGGCCAGTCCTCGCCTAAGGCCCTGCCCCAGCACCAGACACCGCACATGCCATCCTGTCTTCCTCCCCTGCCTTCACACCGCAGAAGGCTCCCAGCACGGCTCTGTGCCAAGCACCTAGCATAGCACCACAACAGGCCAAGGCCTCACTCAGCTAAGAAAACCAGCCCCCATTCCACAGAGGCTACTGAGGCTCACAGAGACCCGGGACTTGAACCCAGTTGAGTCTCCAAAGCCTGGATACGCCATGCCTCTCCGTCGGCCTGCAGCTAGGGTGGAGGGACCAGGGTGCCCTGGGATGCTGAGGAAAAGGGCCATGTGGGGTGGAGGGAAGCCAGGGGGTCCTTGGGCTCACTCGGGCCATGGGAGACTGAAAAGAGCAAATCCAGGCCCCCAGGTTCTGGGTGAAACCATGACACAGACACCACCATTTACCATGGCTGAGTAAGAGAGACAGGAGTGCCCAGGACTGCCCAAGTAGAAACGGAGCAGAACCCAGGTCACCAAGGTTCGGAGGAAGGACCTAAGGGCAGGTCCAGCCATACCTCTCTCCTTCTAGAAAGGTCAGGCTTAGACCAGGGTCTTTAAAGGCCAAGTCATGTCCCCACTTACATAGGGATGCAGGGCCAAGCTGCCCCCTGGAGGGGCTTCCATATGCCTCATTAAGAATTCCAACCTCACTGAAGACCACCTGTTCCAAGGGCTAGCTCAATGGAGACAGGGGAGGGGACAACAAGAGTGAGTGGTTTCTAATCCAAGCTGCCCACAGAGAACACTCCAGTTGCTCTCAGAAGACCCCTGCCCTGGGGGAATCCCTCTCCCCAGCCCTAGCAGCTTAACTCAAGGGTGAACTCCAGAAAAGCCTCTCCTGAAGCTAGAATAAACACAGAAGGCAATGCTAGAAGTCACCCACTGTTTGACCACGGGAAATGTCCAGAGTTGGTAAGTCCATAGAGACAGGAGAAGGTAGACAAGTGGCTTCAGAGGCCGGGGGAAGGGGAGTGTAGGCTAATGGGGACACGGTTTTTTCCTGGGGCCAAGAGAATGTTCTGGAATTAGACAGTGGTGGTGATGGTTGCACAACATTGTGAAGACGCCCAAAACATGGGGCTCCTGTCGCTCAGTCGCTAAGCATCTGCCTTTGGCTCAGGACATGATCCCAGTGTCCTGGGATCGAGCCCCCGAATCGGGCTCCCTGCACAGCAAGAAGCCTGCTTCTCTCTCTCCCTCTGCTGCTCCCTCCTGCTTGTGCTCTCTCTCTCTCTCAAATAAATAAATCTTAAAAAAAAAAAAAACCCAAACCACTAACTGTCCACCTTAAAGTGATTAAAAGGGCAAAGTCCAAGGTGAGGACTGTCTGGCCTCAGCACCCATCCCAGGCCACCTCCCAAGCCCTTGCCCACCCTCCAGGAAGGAGGCCTGCGCTCCAGCACAGGCAGGAAATCCAGAACACACTCGACAGCGCCCTCGAGGCCTGGTGACAACAGACTGACACACACAGAGGAAGTCAGAGCTCAGACGCAGGCCTGGAGCAGAGGCCTGGGCCCGATCCCCTCTGCCATTTCTTGGCCACGTGACCTGGGGTGAGTCACTCGCTCAGAGCCCCGCCCTTAAAGGAAGGTCAGGGCAAGCCTGGCCAGAGCCTGGCTTCCAGTGAACACACACCGAATGGCCACTACTGCCCATTTATTCTCCACTCCGGAACCATTCGTGCCCCCCACCCCCAGCCTGACACGGAATGTCTGTCGGGTGCTATGGGCTGCAGAAGGCACCCGACAAAGCCCCGCAAGACACTTTTTTTAAAGGGTTTCTTCTGCGGTTTAGTTGGGTCGCCTCTGGAACTGGAACCGCACCCAAGGTATGCGGCAGAGGGACACCAAGACGCCGTCTCAGCTTTATGCAGGATCCAGGCGGCTTAAACATAAAACCCTGGCAGGCCTGACTCCTCACCGTGGAGGCCGGCTTTCATGAGGGGGAAGGAAACAATGAGCACGTAGATCCTATCATTTAAGGCCAGGAGCCTTTCCAGGAGTAGGTGCTATGACCCTCCCCCGCCACCAGTGACGAAACTGAGGCGCGCAGGGGTTAGAACATCGCTCTAGGCCACCTGTACAAAGAGGCACAAAAAGAGTCCAAAACTACGATCCCTAAAATGTTTCTTAAGCCCCAAATCAGGGTACAAGGCAGTTTTTACTGCCTCCATGCTGAGGGTGTCTGGAACCTGTCTCCCTTCTAGAGGGGCCCCGCAGATGTTCCTGCTTCACCCCCACACATGCGCACTACCCCGAGGACACGCCCACACCCACCCGAGTGTAGACACAGAAAACTGCGCCTGGAAAAACCCCAGCCTGGCGGGGAGGGGAACATGCACCCTTCCCAGAGCGGGGTCCTCCGGCACCCCTCCCGCAGGGGAGGGTTACGGGTTCCGAGCTGGCAAGAGGAGCTCTGGAGTACACTGTACTGAAGAGGTAGATTTTTCTCCCTACTGGTGCTTTTCAATTGATACATTTTTTAAGCCAAGAACTCCTACTGATAGTGCAAAAATGAGTCATAGATCAAGGAGGGAGACAGACAGGGAGCGAGCGCTTGTGAGTGAGGGCCACTGGCAAGGAAACCTGACAATCCCCGCGCCCCCTCCCCCCATGCCAAGACATTAATTCTCACAAGTCGGAGAAAATTACTATGCATGAATGCAAAAAGCATGATCAGGAGTAATTAACATGGCTTCATATGCAAATTTTATTAATGCAGAAGTACAAAGTCATTATGCAAATGAAACTTACGTCAACTCTCTTGACAAATATTCATCTCTGAGGCTCAAGTTTCTCCCTTTTTATTTATTTATTTAATTCTTCTCTCCCCCACCCTTTTTTCCCGGGTCCTTTTTTTTTTTAAAAGGGTGGAGGGTCGGTTAGTGGTGGTGACCGCTTCAGCAGCAGCAAGCCATGAGGACTGTTTGACAAGTTTGCAAAGTTGTTTTTCAACCAGAGAAATTTATTCTTGCATTGTTGATTTTTTTTTTTTTTGGTTGTTGGCAGGTACAAGACAGCTCATAGGAGAAGAGGAAAAAATAAAAAAAATTAAAAAATAAAAAAAGCTCTGGGCAGCAGGCAGCCAATCAAAACGCCAGAGCCTGTAATGAGGGCGATTGATGGCTGTTTGGCTTTTACTGCAGGGTAATGAACTAGAATCCAGTCTGAGGAGGGGGGAAAATATGAATATTCATGAGACTGTGCTCCTGCCTTTGATGATTAAAGAAATTTTTAATATTCAAATAAGCGCTTGCCAAGTGATTAACAAAGAACATGCACGCAGAAATATGGAAATGGGAGCCGGGAAAGATTTGAGAGGCGAACAGACTGCTGGAAAGGCAGCCCCAAATTTCATAAACAAGATCGGCAGATAACCCAATTCGCACACGGGCAAATAAAAACATTTCTTTCGGATCGCTTAAATATTTTGCCAGCTACTTTGTCTTAAAGATGATAAAAATGCTATGTATTAAGGGGGGAGGGGGGAGAGACAGAGAGAGAGGAACCGCATGAAGTCAGACACACTGCTTGTGCTTAAGAATCTATCCCAATTCTAGCCCCCCTCCCCCAAGCCCGACGGGAAATCAGGACTCTTTTTCCGGTTTGTTAAAGAGAGAGAATGGAGGGAAGCCAGCTCAGACTTGAAAACTCAGGGCTGGAGGTTCAGGTCATATCGCGTCTAGGCTGACCTACAGCCCAAAGGCAGGAGACTAGGCTGTCTTTGCGGGGCAGGAGGTGGTGACTTGAGCCCTCCAACCTAGAAAGCTCAGGGCCTCCTCTGGACTCAGGCCCCGGTCAAAACACTGAAAGACGGGGGTCACAGGGAATAAAGGGGGCACACACATCTCGAGAAGTTGAAAGGCCTCAGATTTCCACACGGGGCCTGGCCCAGGCATCTTTGGGGCCACCAAGGAGGGGGTCCCAGCAATCCCACAGGCTTCATTAGCTGTGAGCTAGGGCCGCACGTTCATACCCTAACAGCTCCACCATGGGTTCACACTGAAGCACATAATAACAGTATTAGCTGGTAAAACGATCCTGCAGTTAAAATACATCTAATTAGCAGCCGATGACATCCATTTTGGCAATTTCCTATTTGAAAGAAGTGGAGTGCCACCTTAAATGAGACAGGCAGTGGGTACTCACCCAACAAGACCTAGGCTTCCCACCATTGGTCTCTCTCTCTCTCCATTTGGGGTGAAGGGGGGGTGGCTGAGAAAGCAGGAATAGGGACGGATTCTAAGCAGTCTTCTTTGTTACTCAATTTCAGAACTCCACGGGTCTGGGGGAGGGGTACCTCCGAAAATAAATTCCCTCACTCCACAGATACTATTTCATCTTCTTCATTTTTAATCACCAAGGTCTGGTAACCAGCAAATGCCAGAACTTGTTTTTCATTTCATTATAAAATACATCATCATCGTCGTCGTCCTCGTCATCATAAACAAAACAGAAAGGGAATCCAAGCCGAGACGTGAGCACCGTAAGTGACCGTGAAAACTGCAAGGTCAGGGCAGGTCCCCAAGACGGGCCAAGAGAGTTGGTGGGTGTGCAGCACGGTTAGCTCAGGGCACCAGAGCATTGGGGGCATCCAGAAATTCTCTGCGGGGAGCTAAGACCGCCAAGTCCCACCTCCCACTTCTGGATTCTCCTTTTAAGTCAGGCAAGTCTGAGCACCCATCACGGGTCTCGGGTCCTTGCTGCAACAGGTTTGAGTGTGGGGTGCACACGTTGGTGGCCTTTAAAAGAAGAGCAACAAGAAGGGCCAATGAGATCTCACAAAGGTTTGCACAGCTGTGTTTCAAGACATCCTTCAGGGCCATCACAGAGGGGCATAAAAACAAAACCCAGCCAGAGCCAGGCCTTGACTCAGGCTTCCTGCTGAAAACAGCAGCCTGTTCGCGGGCTGGGAGGGTGGGATTTCTTCCAGTGCAGGTGAGAAGGCCTGCCTGGCTTCCCTTGACACTGCCCGGATGTGGCTGGACCTAGAGAGGTCTACTCTAGGGTGCCAGGCAGCAGGGAGAGGGGTGGGCTTGCCAGGGGCCTCCAAGAACATCTCTGGCCTTGAGGCCGATACAACAGCCACTTCCCCGGTAAACATCCACAGACCCTCACCCACCATCACAGCCCTTTGGGGCCACCGGGGCACCAAGAAGGCTTGGCCACATAGAGGAGGCCAGAACCGCGTCCCTTCCAGCACCCTGGAAGGCCACTTTCCGCCTTGCACCTCCCCCTTCGTGCACTCCTGAGATCTGTCACAGTGAATCACCACTTCAACTATTTTTGCTCCCCGGCAAGCGCCACATTTAATGCATCCCCAAAAGAGGAGAGGCAAGGCAAAGGAACAATTGTGTCCCCCCCCATCACCAACGCTACCCAAACCGGTTTCCCTCCTTCTGCCAAGGCTTAGAAAGGGAACATCCACCCGGCCACGGCACCTTGCAGATAGAAGCAGGCCCATCCCATCGCCAGGTCCAAAAGCACCTGTTTCAATGGCTGCCAACCACAATTTCCTCAAGATTCAAGCAGCTGAAGTACTCCAGGGCAGCACCCTGAGCCAAGGAGCGGTGAGGTTACATCACAAACTCCAAAACCTTCTAGGGCCCTTCCAAAAGGCTCAGGGAGGAAGCCCAGGAAATGTCAGGTGCTACTGGGGAGGAAGGATGTGTCTGAATCATATTCCGCCAACTCTCCAGGGCAGGCTGACTGAGTGCTCGGGGCTGACCAGTCCACTCCCGCAGTGGGCATCTGCAGGAGAAAACGTGCAGCTTCAACTCTTTTGCTCATCATTTGGGGAATTCCCTGGAGCCCGCTCAGCCTCTGGAATGCAAATAAGCCGCAATCGCTCGTAACTCTGGCCAAGACACGAAGGCCTAGGCACCACGGCCTTGAGGAACACACAGGAGCACAGAGATGAGTCCTCTGGGGTGACCTCAGCAGTCAGGGTCCACCAAATTGGGGCCCACGCTCCTGGAATGGACAGGCCTGGGGAAAACAGAAGGTGAAACCAGGGGTTTCACCAGTTAGAAAAATGTGCGTGTGCACATCTATTATACAAAAATTATACGTATATGCGTACACACACATACACGCAAATATCAGCAATGTGGACGTGTTCAAATGTCCGCATGCCTGCCCCAGAATCCACAGAGGCCAAGGACAAATGGGAGTTGACGATTCTCTGAATCTCAGTAAAAGAGTAAAAAGAGCTGGCCAATACCTAGCAGAGCAATTTCCCCCTTTTCCCCTGATTCAGGCTTTCCGATCAGAAGCCGGGTTTGGCTGCTGCAGTCTTCTGCAGTTTCTGTACTAAAACACAATTTATCCAAGATCTTTCCATCATTTTCTATCAGGAGCCACTAACAGTATAGGACACATCACTTCAGCAAGAACTCCAGACAGATAGTGCAGTCTATAAACTGGAGTCGGAAGCTGGCTAAGACATATGGATTCCAAACATGAAGTTCATGGCACTTGGGGTCAAGACTCTGTGCCCCTCTCCCAGAAGGCACGTCGTGGCCAGACTCCCATGACCACCTTAGTCTGGTATCCCTTAGGCACGTCTCCAGGGACACTCCCCATGGAGTGCATGAGTTTAGAGTGGTAGGGCACAGGGATGGACCACCATGAAGACAGAAGCCACACATCACATAAAGGAAATACACCACTCTTCAGATCTGCTGCCTAAAAGCCTGAGTTTTAAACTAGGGACACGCCCCCCCCCCCCCCCCCATCAGCATCCACTGTGTCTGACATCTGAGGAATGACCTGGAAATCCTGAATCCTGACACTTGTTAAAAATCTGGTCCTCTATAGAACATGTTTAAAAACTGGTGAATTCAGAAAGTTGTGGTTTGCAAGCCCCGCAAACTCCAACCCTGGCTTTGGCTCAGCCCCCATGCAGAGAGCGCAACACAGTGAATACAAGGGGGAGGTCTGAACTCCGAGAATCCCAGAGAACTGAAAATGAAAACCAAGCAGCACAGCCAATAAAAAGAACATCGAGAAAACAGAGTGCCCAGGAAGGAGTTTATTGCCAACACTCAAGCCAGAGGCAGCAGGACAGAGGACAGCAGTCCCAGGTGCACACGGGGTTGTGGCCATGTGGGATGTGAGCAGCATCAACCTCTATCAATATGGGACCATAAAATCCCTACCTGCCCAATAGGGGAATATGCAACCAAAGGCCAGGAAGGTAGGCTTCTTGGTTTTTAGATGGAAAGAAGTTTAACTTGGTCAGTAGGTGGAAGAAAGGAAGGAAGGAGGAAAGGAAAGAAAAGAAAAGAAGAGAAGGAAGGGAGGAAGGAGAGGAAAAAAAGAAAAGGAAGGAAGGAAGAAAAGGGGGTCACTGCTCTAGCTCAAATGCATTTTGGGGTTTCAGCTGCATTGCTAGTGTTACATGCAACAGAGGGCTACTGTCATAATAAAAATATCCAGCTCTCTCCTGGCTTTTGTTGTTGACTGAGTCTTTTTTTTTTTTTTCTCCTTTTTCATTCTTTTTACCTTCTACTAATGGACATACAGAACACTGAGGTGCGTTGCCTCACATCACGCAAGAACAGAGTCTTTCCGTGGCCTCTTTATGTTTCCAAGCCAAGTCTGAAATGTCACTGACTAAAACACTGAGCAGGCCTGTAATTACTTTCAACAAAGTAGCTCCTTTAACAGAGTTTTCCGCATGTAGATGGCGTGTAATACACATATTGTGAGCCTTCCTTTCAGCATGGGTAGCACTTGACGGCTACAATCACAAATTTTCTTCTAAGGGAGCAGTTCTGACAGCCACCTTCTTCCTGAGTTTTTGACGTGAAATCCATTTTCATCTCCTAACACACCGACAGTAAGGTACAGTGTGTGCACAACAAAATTTGTAAAAATTAACACTTCGCGGGATTAATTGAATAAAGATTGTTAGCACATTAACACGGGGAGCGCTGCTCCGATTCAATCTAGCCGCGCTCCCGGGGCCGCTGCTACTGAAACAGGGCTTACATCAGCTGAGGTTTATGCCGCTATTTAATGTAATTAAAGAAACCAGTGGCACAGTCCTCCACGGAAATATCATTTCTATTGCAGGGTATTCCCATTAGAAATTGGGGGAAGTCAGAGCACGCGGACTTTGATTTTGTTGTAATTTTTTTTTCCCCCTTGGCTGTCTTTGAAACAGAGCCGATGTGCTGGGCCTCAGACAGAACCCGGTGCAGAAACCCCGCAAAGATCGCCCAGTAAGATGAGCCCAGGCTCCTAGCAGAAGCACTCCGCGTTTGTCTTTTGTTTTTGTTTTTGAAGCTGTTAAAAAAATATATATATATATTTTTTTTTTTAATCTGCTGTATTTCTCTATATTCAGCTGTAATTCTCTGCCCAGCAAACACTAGCACACCGTGACAATGACTTTTCAGATACTAGCCCCCCCCCCAACAAGGCTGCAGATAAAGACACGGAGGGAGGGAGGGAGGGAGGGAGGTGTCTCTTTTATATAAACAATGATAGTGTGGCCAGGATCCCAACGAGCTCCAGACCCGGATCGGGACTAGAATCTAGCTGTAATCTCCGAGGAAGAGTGCAGAGCAGGCGCCCCTCAGGAGGCCTTGGAAATGAAGCACACAGAACCCACCAGGAAAAAAAGAGAGAAACAAAATCTTTACACCACATCATCCAAAATGGCAGAGAAAATTAAGTCTTGGGGCTGAAGGGAAGGGAGCCTGACTCAGCTAGCTCTCGCGGCCCTAGGCAGCCTCCCCTCCTCTGAAGGCTGCCTCTTGCCCTTGGAGCCGCCAAGTGCAAACAAAAGTGAGACCCATCTCTGAACCTGCTCAACGCGTGTCCCTGCGCCACGGGGATGACTGCGTGGGCTTTGTTTTTCTTTTTTTTTTCTCTCCCTAAGTGCATTTTTTTAATACTCTTCTTCTACATCCTAATTTCTTTGGGGGAAAGAAAAAAAAAATCAGTGTCACTAAAAAAACGTCACTCTGTTTTGCAAAATCCAGCAGCTTCCTTGGCAGCGAGAGAGGCTGGCTGGCATTATCCCCTCATTTGACAAAACTACTATTTCTGGGCATGTGCTCAAAAACAGGTAGGAAGCAAATGCTGAGAAATAAGGAAGTAAAAACAGGCAACAGATTTTTCACTACCAAGAACGCCAAGCGTAAACACGATTTATTTAGCTGTGTTTAACGTGTCTGTCCTCCGCGCAACGAGGAGCCCACTTGGGTTGAAGGGAGGGTGGGGAGGAGGGGACAGGAAGAGGGAGCAGGGGGACAAGGGGGACAGAGAGAAGAAACTAACGGCTCCGTACAAGGACTTCCTGAACGGTTCTGTTCAGTTTTAGAAGAATCTTCTGCCCCAAAACACACGTATGTGTCAAAAGAAGGCAACACTAATCGGCCTGCTAATTAACGAGCTGCCACTAACAAAGATAGAAGACCCAGTTCATGCAAACAGTGTTTACTTGGGTGTCGCGCTATCTCCTTGCCCACTTCCCTTGCCTTTTTGCAAACCCTAGGGGCTGGCAGCTGGGACAGGCCCCAAGGCCCCTCAGGTTGGGGTGTTCCCAGCTTCTTTGAGTCCAGGCAAGGGGGAGGCGGGGGAGTACCACTGCCCTCCCTGCCCAGCCTCACACGGCCACGTGGAACTGACTGAGATCTGTATTCAATTAAGGAGCACCAGACAGCTTCTGGCTCCTTGCCTACACCTACGCAGGCTCTGGGTATCTGCTGTGCCCCCCCGCCCCACCCAGGCTCTAATGCCAGGGAACAAGGGCTCTATCAAGTCCCCTGTGGAGGAGGCAAAGTGCCACATTCCCCCACCCCCACCCCCAAACTCAAGCCCGAGGTTTGGGCCCTGCCAGGGTGAACCAACCAAATACACGAAGCAAGGATCTGTATTTTCTAACCAGCAAGACTAAACCGGAGGTTTTGGGCCCTGCCAGGGGTTATTCCTTTTAAAAATCTAACTCAGGTTTACTCAGCATTGGCTGGAAAAAAGGAACCTAGCTAGCATCACCAAAAGGAAAACAACACAAGAGGAAGATGGAGTCCCAAAAGGACAGTTGGGGCCTCCCGTTTCCCCCATGAAGGTGCCAGGTCAGAGCGGCCTGTGCGCTCTGGGGGCCTAAATGCCCATTTTTGTTAGCTTTCAGAGGTGGTGGCCAAAAAAGGGGAGAATTTCCTCACCAGCCTGCACTGCACTGAGTTCCTTCCTCATCTGTGTCTAATAAGATTGTGCACTTAAAGGCAGCCTGCTGTATGCATTCCTCCCCACCCCCCAAGTCTACAACCCGTCTACCCAGCTCCTGTCTGGGGGCCAGACTCCAAACGTCAGGAAAGATACCTTTTCTGGTATATTCGGGGCAAGAGTAACAGCAAACCCCACTCCATATTAAGATTCTGACTCACGTGACAGTCCCCCAAAATGAATGGGGATGGGGCAGAGGTATTTCCTACTTAGTATTAGGTTTTTAGATTGAAAATTCAAATCCTCCCCCTTGGACTCCCCACTAAATCCCCTAATTCTTCCCCCTTGCATGGAAAATGACACGCTGCGCTAGTAGTTACTTGATTCCTCTCCCTTTTGCAAATTAGTCACTCTGCCCCCATGCACTGAACAATGCGAGTCTATGCTTTTACGATGTCTTTGAAATAAGCAATTACTTCACTCCTGCAGAATGGTCTGTTTTCACATCAGGATGGTGGCAGGAGTGTCAACAATTGGATAGCCCCATTTTATAGATGAAGACACTGAGACCCGCCCGGGGAATGTTTAGGAACAAACACATCTGAGACGGTGCGAACACCTTGACTGTGGTGCTTTGACAAATGAGGCGGCCCAGAAAGGCTCCAGAGGCTCCAGCCCTAACCAGGGCTCAGGTGCGGCTCTGGGAGACCACACTTCTAGAAAAATCCTGCAAGAAAATCTAGATTTCTCAAAGTAATAAAACTGAGAGTGCTTAATTGCATGTCCAAAGGAGGCCTCCGCAGGATCCCTCTGGATAACAACTCCACTGGTATTTCAACACGATCCAGCTGCCAAAGTCCCCCATTCCCAAGCAAATCTCCCACCCGTGGCTCCTGAACAAAGCAAAACATGTCATCTGCACCCTGCAGATGACACGTGGTTCAGAACACCACACCACAAGGCAAAGCAGCCCAGCCTGCCCCTCGGACACAAAACGGTGTGTGTGTCCTCCCAAGGCACAAGAGCACCCGGGGGCTGCAAAATCCTCTCTTCGAGGAGGATTCTAGACAAGAAACTTCCACCACTCTGCCCCATAATTTTTTGCACTGTTGAGTCCTCAAAATAAAGAAAGCAGAGGTAAGTTGGCTTCCTTCTTCTCCGTGTCATAGACATTAGGTCAGCCAACCACACAGTTACCTGTCTTTCACGCCAAGCATGGACAATTCCCCCCATAAGCACCCTGATTCCAAAAATCCTAAAATTTATGACATGCCTCTTCAGGAACTGCAGAAACCTAGGATGGAGCCCCTCAAACACACACACGTAATTAGTGTTTCATCCATCGTTCTTTCTGTAAAGGAATCCAGTAACATAAATATTAATCAAACACAAGAATCTGCCTTTCTAGTCTTGGACCATTATGAGTGCCGGATTGTGATCTTTACCCGTATTTACAGATATTCAAAGGCAGATTCCATCATGTTAGAACTGTTATAAATGGACGTCTGAGAAATCAACGAGCAAGTTCAGGCAGATATGAAAACCTTCCTGTCCAGGACTGCCAGCAGCTTTGAGTTCCCAAGTGTTGAATTTGTTACCTTTTCTGCAGGCCTTTCAAGAAAAAAATAAACTGACAAGTGCCTTCAGATTCCTCCAGAAGAAAAGCTGGCTTCTCAAAGTTCGGGTTAGCTAAATCTGAGATTTTCTTAAGATCAACTCTTACTCTAAATGCCATGAAGGCATTGTTTACAAAATACTTTAGCCTTTGATAGCACAGAAAGTGCAATATTCTGTTATGATTTGGGTCAGCCCAAATCAAAAAGAAATATGTATACTTATTTTTTTTAGATTACCTTGACTCTTGTTACAGCAAATATATTCTGTGTGGTTCAGACCTATTTCTGAATAATGGAAAATAGAGACGTGGCTCCAATTCTAGCCTAGAAAAGCTGTCACACTGAAGGTAAACTTTTAATCTTCTATAGGCAAACAGCATACATTTTTATTTCTGGAGTAACAGCTTTGGGAAAATGTTTGAACATTTTCTTAAGAGCTTTGTGGTAAATACATTGGGCGTCCAACCACTGCTTTTCTGACTCTTTAAGGGTCTGTTGGAGTGCTTTAAACAATTGGAGGCCAATTTTTAAGAAGCAAAAATAAAGAGAGACTCCTACCAAGGTGACCATTTGCATACAAATTCTCTTTGGGGGGGTTATTGTAAGAGAAGTCGGGCTGGAAGAAGGACTGACATTAATTCCCTGTAATTCCACGAGGCTTTGTGTCCCACTCTAGTAGAGGGCTCCGTTCCCACACAATTGGGGTACCACTTTTGTTCTTGAGTGTTTTAAAATCCCAGCCCCCAGGAATTCCCTCTAGAAAAGCAGGCTCCCTCTCCTCCCCCCCGGGGAAGGGGGAAAAAAAAAAAAACCCCTACAAAGAAAACCACTTTGGGACGGGACTGTTTGCCCAGGATGGACACAAAATGCACAAAGGAACTCTTTGAGGCTCCCTCCAAACGGGCCTCACCTGGATCCGGGAACTGCCGGGCTCTCTCCGGCCAAGGTGGGCTGATGCCGAGTTCCGTCGGGCGCGACGCTTTCAGAGCGTTCGAGGCGGGGCGAAGAGGGGATCCCAGTGTGCCCCCAGGACCACGAAAACGCCCAGGAAGGAACGCCACCCCAGCGAGGAGCCCCGCCCCTTGCGCGCTGATTTTTGAGGATGGGACCACTGGCAGGAGTTTTCAGGGGTCCAGAAATGCAATTCCCCACGCCCGGGAAGGTCACTAGTGCGGGCGCGCGCCTGGGGGTCGGGGAGGAGAGGGCGGGTGGAGGAGGGGCGGACCCCAGCGCACAAAGGGGCCCCAGGCCCGCGGGCTCCCCGCCCTTGACCTTGGGTCTCCGCCTCCATCCATCTCCGCCCGCTGCCAGGGAAGAGGGCTGGCCCCGGGCCAAGGGCGAGCTCGCCGGGCTGCAGCGGGGCTGGGGGCCGACAGGGGGCCGCCAAGGGCGGGGAGAAAGGGGCTGGGGGAGGGGGGAATGACTGGAGGGCTGCAGAATGCTCGGAGGAAACCTGCATTCCAACTTCCCCAGCTCCTACGGGAGCCGGGTCTCGGGGAGGCTCCATTTCACTGCTCGCCTCCCGCCCCCAAAGCAAAAGTTGCAGGAATGCACCAAGGAAGACCCCCCCCCTCGACTAACCCCACGACTCGTCTGCTCCCCGCCCCCCTCGGACCCAGGCCGAGAGGGGGAGGAGAGCTGTCACCGGAGGAAGAAAGAAGCGCGCCTCTTCGGCGTAGCCAGACGCGGGCAGGGTCAGCTGCGCCTCCTCCCGCCCCTCACAGCCCCGCTCGGGCAGCTGGCCCATTAAATCCCCGAATTATGCATGGGCCTGGAGCCCCCTCGGCCCTCCCGCCCCAGGAAGATACAATCTACGTGCGCGGCGGGCTTGGGCCGGGAAAGCAGGAGAGACGCGGCGGATGGTCGCCGAGCCGCGCGCCCCGGGGCGCAGGCTGGAGAGGCCGCGGGCGAGTCGGCGAGGCCGGCTGCCTGGAAGGGAACAGGCGCGTCCAAAGGCCGGGAAGTAGCGCCTGGGAGCCTCCGCCGGGACCGTAGCCGGCGGGTAGGCGACGGGCACCGACCGCAGGGGAGGCCGCCGGTGCAATCACGGAGTCGCCGAAGTGTCGCCCCGATTCCATGCGTGGTCCGGGAGGTGCGGGCCGCCTGGCGCCCCCGCCAGAGCTCGGCACCACACGCCTTGGGAAAGGACATTGTGCGCCTAGGCTTGGGAGTGAGGGGAGGCTAATGGACCCCCAACCTTAGCGCCCCCGGGGAGGAGCCCGAAGTCCCCGGCGGGTGTGTCAGGAGTTCTGCCCCTGCCCCTTCCTACGTGGGAGGGGATGATTTGCTGGGGGTGACACCGGGGGGGGGGGGGGGGGGGGAGAGGCCGGGAAGGGGTAGCGTCGCTGGAGATCCGGGAAGGGGGGCAAGATAAGTCTTGCAAGTTGCAACCGTCGGGACACACGGGAAATTGCATTAGTGGTGAGGCAGGTGGCGCCTCGTTTCATGGGAGCGGGAGAAGACGTACAGTCTCAGAGTTGGGAGGATTTTGATATCCGTCTCCCTCCGCCTCCCCCATAGTCTTAGAATGCGCGCAAGACCGGAGACCTCAGACCCTCTGCGCTCCACAGCCCCCCTGGTTTCTCGTCCCCACAAAACGCCATTTTCGGTGTCCAGGACCCCATGCTGCGGACAGCAAGGCCCCGACCCGAGAGTGTGGAACTTGTTTGCTGTCTTGGGCCCCGTTTGTTTCTGGCAAATGAGTTCCCTCTTTTCCTTCCCCTGTAAAGCAAAGGCCAGGTCAGGAAAATTACATACTACTTTTTTCCCAGCGAATAAAGGCGCCTCCTTTGCAGGGAAAGTTTTACAAGGCAATGATGTCAATGATGCAAGGAGAAGACCACACTGTTTAGGTTTCTTAATTGGCTGGCTTTGAACTCTTGGTGGGAGGAGGAAAGAATCCACTCTGGCTCCTTTGGAGAACTTAGTTTTGTGGGGTCTACCGACCTCAAACCTTTTAGCCCATTGCTGGGGTGGGAAGGGGTCATCAAAGGTTTGTCCTGTTTCTCCTTAAGGGAAACAAAGAACCTTAGATGGCTGTGAGACACAGAGCCCAGGGCAGGCATTCCCTGGCCCCCAGCCTCAATGGAAGACCCCCAGAACTCAGCTGAGGGACTACACTCCCTGCATGCCACGCTCTGACCGGAAAAGTCTTTAAAACAAAGCCAGTACTTTCCCCGAGTACCTTCAAGGATTCTTTTGGTACCCGAAGTCAGGAAAGCAGAACTGTGCATTCTGGAAAGCGCCAGGTTGGACAGATGTCCTCACTGGAGTTTCATCACAGTGTAGGCCCTAGGGCGGTCAGATGGCAAGGCTCTGTTCATAGGGGTTCATCTTGGGTGGGCGCTGACCCACGCTGCGCGCCTTCGAATCCAGATGTATCTGCTTGCATCTAAAGCTGTGTGCACACTTGCAGCCTGAAGTCATGGGGAGCTGTGTGGGTCCTCAGCCCCCAGGAGTCCACAGCCCTGATCAAATATCGCCTTGGCTTGGAGAACCCTGCCCTTGACAGTGCATCTGAATAGCTACCTTCTCCTCTCCACACCAGGAATGGGGGTTCTGACTTCTCACCTCCAACAAAAGGTCATTTTGTTAATATTCCTCCACCCAAAAGAGCCCGGGGTCCCAGTTGTTATGCTGGTGGGAGCAGCAGGCAGCCACTTTCCCAGACCTCTCTCTCAAATGATCACATCTCTTTCGGCCAGACCTCCCTCACGGGCCCCTCCCTCAGCCCAGACTCCTCCTTCCTGAGCCACCCCATCCACCCACCCCCACCTCCAGATCAAAATCAGCAGACCAGCAGGAGGACGACTCTAAGGAAACCCACTGAAAAACAAAATAAAAATGAAACCTAGAAGCCTAGCCTTCTCCAGAAAGGTCTCCTGTCGGCCTCTGAGTCCTAATCACACCCTGCCAGGTGGAGCTCCTCCCTGGACTTAATTTGGTCAAGGCCAACACCCCTACCCCCTTAGGTCACTGGTCACCATCTATCAGTGCATGGGTCAGAGGGGGTTCCAATTGCATGGGGTTTGAGAGTCATACAATTCAGGAGGTCCTGTGAACAAAAAAACAAACCACTCTACAACATTAGGGGCAGTGCCTGGAAGAGGCACAGGAGGGGCCCTGAACCTAAACTCTGCACCAAATCCTTCCAGGGGAATCTTCAGGGCTTGAAGCAGAAAGAAACCCTGTTTATTCTTTAGTATGATAGTTTTCATTTCAGCCACCAATTTCTTCAAAGAAAATTTATTTCCTAAACCCAAGATGTAACAAACGAGGGAAGTTGGTTGGGCTGCTGGGTGGGAGGGGGATTTAGGTAGGAAGCTGGAGCTTGTTGCCCCCCCCACACCCCCGCACCTCCCCCACCCCCGCCATGGGGTTCTTGCAGCTGTTCAAAACCACTGGTAGCTCCTTCTCCTATTTCAGCTCAGGAAGCTCAGGCCCAAAGAGGGGGGAGTGTCGGAGGGTCTGCTCAAGGTCGCACAGCCTGTGAGCCCCAGGGCCTAGACACCACCCCAGGTCTTTGGCCAGAGTCCACCACGACTGCCCCTCCCCACCCTGCATTCCGTAGGCCCAGCTGCCTCCCACCACCCGACCTGACTGGGTTGGCTTTGGCTCCTGACAAGACCGGTCTGCACAGACAGCAGTCAACATGAAATCCACAAACACGTGTAGGACAGGTGGAGGTCCGCCGTCCTGCTTCCTTCAACTCACACGAGGCCCCAGCTCCCATCATGGTGCTTCACCCCCAGAGAAGAAATCACTGGTGGCCGGCCAGGAGCAGAAGCAGCCTGTACCAGACCCTGTTACAGTACTGCATGATCCCCTGGGCCGGGGCTCCCCGTGAAGTCCACCGGAAATCAGGAGCCTGGTGTCTAGGCACAACTCTGAGGCTCTTAACCTCTCTATGACTTGGTTTCCTCATCTACAAAATGAAAGTAATAACTGATTTATCACCTCTCATGGGGCAGAGACAGTAAATAGGAGCGTGGGATGAACCACCACCACAGGCAGCGCTGCCTCGCCACAGGGAAGACATGACTGCTGGAGTTCACAGCCCAGGCCCCTACGCACAGGCTGTGTGACCCTGGGCAAGTGACTTAACGTTTCTGGGCTTCAGTTTCCTCTTTGGTAATGTGGGCTTGATACCAGCACCTACCTCAGGGAGGTGTGATGGAGGATTTAATCAGTGAAATGTTGCAAAGCCCTTCAAATAGTGACTGGCACAGAGTTAGTCCTAATAAGTATGTGTTCAGTTAAAAACCCAGGTATGAAAATTCCATGTTTTTGTTTCCTCGGTGAAAAGATAAACCCAAGGGCACCAGGGTGACAGGCAGACTGCCCTATTTATATAGTTTTACTGACACAGAGCCCCCTTCTAACAGATTCTAGAGCTAGTGGTTATGCATTAGTCAGGCATGAAAATGAGCACACACACACACAAAAAAGCAGGCTGTCAAGTGCCTAATAAAAAATTTAAGGCAACTGCTAACTATTTACTGTCAAACTAAAAACCTAATAATAATGATAACAGAGGCTCAGAGTTGGTTATGTCCCCCACCTGGGAGCCCCATGACCTTCCCTTGCTCTCCTCCCTAACTTCCCGTCCTTTCCGAATTGCTTCCAGAAGCATGGAAACTCCTCTATGAATCACAGCCAACAAGGGCCCTAGACCTAAAGGAAACCTAGTAAGGAGGGAAAAAAAAATTACCCTGTAGCCGACTAGAATTTTTGGTTTTCTTTTTAATTCAATAAAACTTTCAATTACAATTCAGTGCTACAGTCGCACTGGGTAGCTGCTAACACTCTGTAACGGTCTGCACAGTCTACCTTTCGTCTCCTTTTGTCCCTGGGAGGCCGGCAGGGCAGGGACTGTTCACCCTCCGCTGACGGATCAGGACACTGGGACTCTACCGGGGAAACAGCTCGCCTCAAGTCACCAAACTGGGCAGCCTGGTGTGACAAAAGGGCCACCTGACTTGAGATCACTGGGGTCTGGACTCAGCCCTGCAAGTAACAAGTCACATATGCTCACTTAAGAACGGGAGGAGATCCTCACCAAGGAGATCCTTCCAGCTCAGTCCAGGAGGCCAGAATCCCCACGTGGATCCCTCCAGTGGTTCTCTATTATTAATAACAGCTAACAATCCACAGGGACCTAATACAGGAATGCACTGTCTAAATCAAACCTTGTAACAAGTCTACAAGATAAGAAAGATTATCTTTACTCTATAGGAAATGGGGAGTTGGAGAGGTGAACAAATGGCCAAAGGTCATTGGCAAACCCCAAATCCCAGCCCTGATCCATCCACCTGAAGTCAGGTCTTAGTGCTTTCTTACTCACCACCCACCCCTCCAAAACCTTCATGAGACAGGCAACCATATGAGGAAGGCGACCCACAGACTGTGGGTCAAGGCCTCTGGGGGTCTGAGGGCTCCTGGATGTATCCACAGAGTCAGATCAGGATGGCTTCAGAGGTCCCCTGTGATAGGGAAGGTAGTGCCTGCCCCTACTGGCCAGGCCAGCCAGGCAGAGTTAGACTACTCCCTAAAAGCCTCCATTCCTCGTGCCATCTGAGGAAGTCAGGCAGACCTGAGTCTGACTCCACTTTGCTGTGTGATTTTGGGCAAGTCCCTTAACTTCTCTGAGCCTTAGCTCAACGTAGGATTAGAAAGTAGCTATTTCAAAGTGGGATTAGAGTTATCTGTTTTAAGTTTGGTATCTATTTCAAGATGAGATAAACCAAGAAAAGCACCTAAGCACAATGTGGGTTACCAGGTGGGACCCCTCTTCCCCACGACCTACCAGCCCTGGCCCAGTTCTGGGGTCGGCCCTAAAACGCCCAGTCCAGGACCAGGTCTCTCAGACAGGACACTCCACTGTTCCTCGGTGCAGACAGAACTAATAATTAGCTGTCGCGATTTAATAATACGAAAAGATAATCCATGCTACAACACACATGGATTTAACTAATCTTAATTTGGACGCAAAATAACAACTCTAAATATATCAAACACAGGTTTTTAAAGACAACCTGCAAGTGGGGTTTATCTCCAGTTTCCAGCACAAGCAAGTTATTAAGTTTCTTCCACTGACCAAGCTAATATTCTCTTTTTCACATTTATTTTATTTACTTATTTATTTTTTTTAAATCTGAAATGCGCATTTGCCGAACAGCATGTAAAGCCTCCAGTTGATCAGAAGCCCTTTTCTCCAACACATTTGGCCTACTGATGGGTCACCGGGACCCTAAACCAAACACCCTGTCTGCGCTCGGCCTGCTACCTCGAACCCCCCTCCCCGCTTCCAGGGGCACCCCAGACCCTTCTTAGGTTCCAGATGAAGACTTACAGAGCGGGGGGCCAACGGAGCAGGAAACCGCCTGCCACTTCCAGCCCAGGGGGATCTGCCACCTCCTGTCACCCGCTGCCTGTCTCCCACATTTCTCCAGAAATCTGACATTTGGGGTTTGTGGCGGGGGGAGGAGGACAAAAAGGCAACAGGCAAACCTCTGACTGGCAGCTGATGGCTCATTCCTCGGTTATAGCTTCATTTGGTTATGGAAGGGGTGATAACACGTGAAAACGAATTACCTGTGATCAAGAGCCTTCCCTCCAGTGGCGATAAAATGGGGATTCTAAGGAGGACTCGGTGGCAGTGGCTGAGAGAGATATCCGAGGTAAGTTTTCAAGATTCTGACTGAGAAGCCAACACCTCAAGCTGCCAAGTGGGGTCCACACTCTCTTGAAAGCTTTTCAGGAAGCTTCCACTTCTCAGTCATCCAGCTACAGCCAGAGCCTGGGCTAAGTGGGCGCTCTCTGGGTCTCATCCCTGTTCGTTCTCAGCACAGGACTGACAAGCAGGGACAGACGAGGAAACTGAGGCCCAGAAAAGTGAAGCGGCTGGCCCGGGCAGGCACTGGAATCACACCCCTCCCCACTGGCACCCAAGTCCGTGCTCCTTTGATTCCCCCGGCTCCTGCCAGAGGGACCCACCATCAGAGAGGCCGCCATCGAACAGTAACATCGTGACCAAAGATGGCTGGGCAGCTCTTCAGACGCTGTGTCTGATGGTGGAGTTCTCTGAAGCCAATGGAAGTTTCTCCAGCCAATGGAGTTCCCAGAAGCCCTCCACTAGCTATGCTGCCACCAGGAAATGGAGCTGGGGAACCAGCACCAGTAAGGGGGGAAGGTGCCCGTCTCGGCAGCGGGCATCCTGTGCGCCCGGCAGGTACGCATCATTTCGACACGGCAGTTACTGTTAAGAGCGCTCCGTCAG
Organism: Neogale vison; assembly: GCF_020171115.1. Classification (NCBI taxonomy): domain Eukaryota; kingdom Metazoa; phylum Chordata; class Mammalia; order Carnivora; family Mustelidae; genus Neogale; species Neogale vison. The sequence goes on along the minus strand of NC_058103.1, from coordinate 6,172,986 downwards.
GACACTGCAGCTCAGGAGGTCAGGTAACATGGCCCAAGGCTGGCAGGTGACACAGTAGGGCTCAGACATGCACTGGGTCCCTTCCCATGTGGCAGCATGCGGCCTCCCTCGCACGGGCCACGAACCCCAAACACCCCAGGCCCCTTCTCCCCACCCCTCCTCAAGACACCCATCCCACAAAATGGCTCAGAGACTCCTGCTCTTTGCACACCCTGGAAGCCATCTCACCTGCCCCCTCCCCCCCACACCAGGATCAGCCACTCCCACGTCCCCGAGCTCCGCCAGAAGTGGGAGAATGCAGTGGAAAGGGGGCTCAGGAAAGGTAAAGACCTCATTTATAGGCAGACCTGAGTCACGTCTCCAGGCCAGAGCCCCCCACCTTGGCTCTGGGCCTCAGACACAGGCTGCATAGCCCTGCACACGACCAAGGTGCGGGGCCCCAGGGCCACAACTGCACACATCAAGTGCAGAGCTGCTACTGCTTGCACTTGGGCCATGTCCCCCAAGGGGGACAGAGCAGCAGCCCCGATGGCTCCCACCATGCTCCCCGACCCTGGGCAGGGGAGTGGGGGTTCTGTCACCTCACCGCGGGGGGCGGGCTGCTGGGGACAGAGGAAGAACAGCAGGTGCTTGTTTATTAAATGAGCAAACGAATGAATGGACGAATGCCCTCCGAGTCACAAAGCTCCAGAAAGTTCCTCCTTCTACTATTCTACTTCTCTATCATTAAAATAAATAAAGATATAAAGGAAAGAAAAAACTGATTAACTACTCCTCTTGTGCCCATCTCTGGACTCCAGTGTCCCAAAGGAAAGGGCCAATCCAGGATCCAGCCCTGGTCCAATGACTGATAGAATTCCAACTCCGGTGTCACGCTGGGAGGCACCCTTAAAGGTGGAAGGGATCCCACCTATTCCACAGGCCAACCCTGCCCATCTATCTCTGCAGCCCTGCCTCTAGAAGCACCTGGCAACAAGGAGGGCTAGGACCCATCTGGACAACACTCAGATTGTTGGTTCCCCGAAAGGCATGACCCTCATGGTCACGGCGGGCACCTCCCTTGGGACAGCCAAGCCAGAGGCCAAGTCCCAAGTGTTAACAGCCACCCGCACCCCAGCAACCGGCCCTGGGGACAAGGGCAGGGCTCGGACAGGCTGGAGCATCCCTCCCCACCATGGCCGGGAAGCAGGAACAGGAGAGGCCTGGGAGAAGCCAGCGGTACCAGGGGCCTGGGCAGCAGCTGTGCGGATTTCCGGAAGCCCGGGCGGAGAAGCGCCTGTGATTCCTAGTCCCCCTCTTAAAATATAAAGACTCAATTATCTTTGAGCAGCTTGCTTTACACATGAATTGACACATTTATTTTACAATAAATAACTGAAAGTTATCTGTGTTTCCTTTACTGTTAATCTACACAGAGAAATAATAAACAGGGCTTGTCTACAAAAATGCAAGTAGTGCAGTCCTCAGAATTCAATTAAGCTAAAATAATTAATGCTCCCACCATATTAAATTACTTTATACATTTGAGCCACTGAAGTTTTATTCTTTAATCTTTCCTTTTTATTAAATAAAAAAGAAAGAAAGAAAAGTTGGTGCCAAGGCAGGGAGGGAAGAAGGGGAAGGAGGGCCAGTGAGCGAGAAGGCGCGACGTGCCGCCAGAACGGGACGGTCGTCTTCAGCTGACACAGCATGGGGACTGTTTTGTGCCTTTGATTAAAATAACATTTTAAAGGCTTTGAACAAACATATCTCTATAGACTTCTAAGGGATTATTTTACATATTTCTTCAAGAATGAAGAAATCCATTCGTCCTGTTGCTGAACAGAAAAGGCCAAGAATATCTTCCGTCACACACAGAATAAAAATATTGTAGGCTGCTGCCGTACTACAACCCGAGGAAAGGGGTGCAGAGGGCTGGGTGGGGGGTGAGGACAAAGCCGCCTTGCAGATTAACTTTGCCTTTTATGAAATCACATCTAGTGGCTTTCTTAAACAAACCTACCCACAATGATCGGCAGCCTCTCGCTGGGAAGTACCTTCATTGTGAAATGAGGATTCGGATGGGTTTTGGTGAAAGCAGAATGCCTTTCCATGGAAATAGAAGTAGGGACCAGAGTCTCATGGGCAAGGCCTGTGGTCACTGACGCCGGGTGTTTATTCCACTGCAGAAGAACTGTTCCTCTGGTGTCAAAGAAAAGAAACGCACGGGGACCCCAACAACACCAACAAAAGGGACCCGGCACCTTTCTGGATGGGAGGCTCCAGCTCTAACGAAGGCAGCATCATTCATCTCTGCAGGGTACTCTGAGAAGCCAAGGTTTACATGACCATGGCCCCGGACATGCTGGACATTTTTCTCAAAGCCCTTGGCAACTTGAGAGCATGAGAGACGTCCCTAGAGCTCACCAGCCAGAAGGGAAGGCCCACAGGCCAGTATGATTTGGTAGGGTCTCCCCTGCACCTAGCAAGCGCCAGCAGGAGTCTGCATCCCACCACAGCCTCTCACTAATCCCTAAGAGAGATCTCACAATCCCATTTGAAAGATGGGCAAATTGAGGCCAGAGGTCTCAGACTTGCCACGTGGCTTGCTGCGTTACCCTGGCCTGCCTTCTGGGAGATGCAGCCCTCAGCTCCATCCTGCCAGCGGCAGCAGGTGCCTTGGGCTCACCCTCCAAGGAGGAGCCCCCAGAGCCTCAGTCCCTCCAGCACCTCCGCTAGCTTCCATGCCCAAAACACAGCCAGCCCCTCCTTGCACACTGCAGCCCCCGAGGGCACCCCTGAGAGGAAACTTCCGCTAGCACAGAGCCTCTGCTCACTCAGTGTTCACACCAGGCCCACCGGGATTCTCACTCCCTGTTGCCAGATAAGAAACTGAGGCCTGGACCCGGGAAGCGGCTTGTCCAGAGTCTACCAACAGGGTGTGACCTCTCATGTACCCGCTCGCTGGTCCCATCTTGCTGCGACACCAGCTGCCACTTCCTACAGCCACCGGGGCCTCGATCTCTGCCAGGCCTCCCAGGCTCAGAAGTCGGACCTGCGGCAAATACGGGGGTTTACACAGAACACGGGCTCCCTGCAGGAGGCTCTGTCATGCCATGGCCACGGCCCAGCGGGATACGGTGTCAACTCCCTATGGCCAGAGGACACAACCAAAACACCCATTCTTCAGGTGGGAAAAGTCAGCTGTCCAGGTGGTCAGCTGAAAGGGCGCAGCGCTCCAGGAAGTTCCCACGAGCCCTTCCCTAGACCTGCCAGAAGGATCAGGCAACACGAGAAGGCGCCTCTGGGAGCAGGGCACCTCTTTTTACAGATGGGAAATGGAGGCCAGAGAGAGGAAGAGGAGGAAGGCAGTGCTCCCATTCCTAAGTGCCTACCAGGCCCTGCGCACAGGCCACGTCTCATTAGACCTCACCACAAGCCTATGGAGATCGGTCTCATTAGCTCCATTTCACAGATAGAAAAACTGACTTGTCCACGTTGTGAAGAACAGATTCCAACCCAAGACTGTCTGGCGGCACAGCCAGAGACTCAGCCAAGAACACTAGCAAACCGAGGGTCACCTCGCCTTCCGAACTTCCATTCTGTACTCCCAGCCACCTACGGATTAGGCCCCGCAGCAGAGTGTCATTGCCAAAAGCAAAGCAACCATTGGCCCGCTGTGCTGCTCGGAGCCCCCAGCCCGTCTTGTCCTGAGGGGCACCCAGATAGCAGCCCCCCGGAACGGGCGAGCCCTGGCTGGTAGTCCTATACCGGTAACCCCCGACCCTTCCCAGGCCCGACACCCGGCACGACAAGGGCACAGGCGGGCGTGGGACCTCGGAGGTGGCTTCCGCGGTGGCCTGGCCAGGGCAATGTTCCATACCTGCAATGTTCTCCTGCTTGGGGCAGATGCCTTTCGTGGGTGAGAGCAGGTGGTCATCTTCGTCGGGGGTGACCTGGATCCCGATCTCCACCGGCTCAGACACTTTCCTGAGCTCGGAGCGTGAGGAGGGCGGCGGGCTGCCTTTGTCCAGGCCTTTGTCATAGCAAGCACCCAGGCCACCGCACTGCTTCTTCTTGTGCTCTATAAAAACCAGGATGTCCCCCAGGGGGAAGTTCATCTGACACTGTCCACAGGTGAGCAGGTCAGGGTCGGGGCCACCCACCATCAGCCCCAGGCTGCTGGGCTCCTCTATCTCCAGACCCTCGTCTTCTTCGAGGATGGCGGCCTCCACATGGTCAGCCTCTGCTGGAGAGAGAGAGGAGAAAGGGGCAGAGAAGACAGAGATGGGCTTAGGCAATCACGGGCACCCATCGACCATTCCAACCCTTCCCCACTGAGAGGAGGCCCCTCCACTGCAGGGTCCCAGAGGTCACTGAGTCCCCACATGACTCCTGGAGGCCACAGATGGGCAAACTGAGGCTCTGAGAGTAACATCGGCGCCCGTGGAAGTGGTTGCTTAACTGATGCTGAACTTTCTGCTTTGTCATTTATCTACTGTTAATTCCCACCCCACCCCACCCCACATACCAGGTAAGCACATCCACGTGCACACATCCCCCATCCCACTTTCACAAGAGGCTCGGGGTCCTGGGCCCCGTACTTCAAGCTGGAGACATGTCTCTCCCACTTTACATCATCTGAGAATCACCTGGGGAGCCCTGAACCCCGTGCCCAGGCGGCACCCCAGACCAATTACAGCAAGATCCAAACCTCAGATTGTCTTTTTGTTTTTAAGACTCCCCAGGTGATTCCAGTGGGCCGCCAAGGCTGAGACCCGTGCGCCAGAGCCGGTTCACCCTGCCTGGGCTCGATCCGCCGCCCCCTCCCTTCCACGGTTCATTCATGTCCTCCCCATTCATGGGAGCTCTGCTTGCATTCCTCTACCTCAGACCTGGCTGCACACCAGACAAGAAAACAGAGCCCCAGACAGGCGTCAGGCAGCCAGTCCTTAGGAGAGAAAGAAGCCCACATGCTCAGAAAGCAACAAGTGAGCGCTGGTTCGAAAAGAAACGTGGAAGAGAAAAAAAAAAAAAAAAACAATGCAGGGGAAGGGACTCTGCAAATCTGCTCTCTGAAAGAGGGAGCCCGCTCGGCTCCTGGTCACTCTGCCATCACTTTGTAGATTTCCAGCACTCATCAGCTCCCACTGTCCTTTTTGTTTGTTGGTTTTATTTTCACTCCCAGAAAAAGAAAAGGAAAAAAAAAAAAAAACCCTCTTCAGACTCCAAAAGCATTTCTTGGCAGATGACAAACCACACTTTCAATGGGCTGTACATTTTCATATTTCTTTACCAGCCGATATACTTCCCCCTTTTTTTTTTTTATTTTGGAGGGGACATGGGACCCAAATATTTTGAAGCCAGTAAATGCCTCAAAACAGGAACAACCCCCAGTCAGAGAACAGGAGGACTCGGCAGCCAAAAGTGTCATAAATAAGGGCACTGGACGATAAGGCTGCACATCCCCTTGGGCTCTGAGCAAACGTGGGTTGGTATTTTTCAAGAGCAAACAACTTGGTCGTGGAGACGGCACAAGCGTCAGGGTGTGGGAAAAGCCAAGGGGCAGCCAGAGGTCTGACACCCGAGGAGGCAGGTAAATTTTAAGTTGTACGGTATTTAGTGAGATACAGTGAAAACCACAGAGGAACGTAGGGAAGGGGTGGAAGGGAGGGAAAACACATTCCGGGGCAGTGAAGTTACTGACGGGCCAGAGCCAAAGAACAGATAATTTAAGGAAAAAATTCTGTGGCATCTTCCATCCTACATATGAATCCCTGTTCTGTATTCTCTGAACTCAGCTTCTTCAGGGCCTGTGTGAGTCCATGTGTGATGTTGAATCTAGGATGGACGATGTAGGACAGGTAACACGTCTGAGCCACATGTGAACAGGTTGAGGCATAGGTGCTTCTGGGAAGGGAAGTTAACATTGGAGAACCTGCCTATGTTTAGAGACGAGCAGAGCGCGTGCTTCATGAATCACCCGTGGATATGCAGGAGACCCAAGTCATGCAAAAAAAATACCCCAAAGATGAGGAAATCTTAAATCTGTTATCTCCATACCTCTAAAACACACACACACACATACACACACACTAACCTATAAGGTAAGAGAAACCGTTTTCACCAAGCCAGCCCCGGGAATCATTAATTACACTTCAAAAAAAGAAATCGGGAGTTTACTTAAAACAGAGTTGGAAGACAATGCTACATAATTAATTTACCAATTTATTTTATGAAAAGATGCTTTGGTATGGCTGAAATGTAATCACAGCCCTCACGCCGAACGGTGGTTGTAGGGGGTACCAGATTCCTGTGAACGGTTTGTCAGAATGGAAAAGGTAATTATTCGGTGCTTCTTTTCCCTTTAATGATCTAACATTGAGCAATACTGTTTATATTGAAAAGCTTGCACCTTTAATTACCAATTACATATACATAATTTCAGAGCCAAAGGAGAGGGCTGTGAAAACAGTTCTTTAGAAATATAAGGATGTATTGTGCGCCATTTCTAGAGCGGGAACTCTAATAGATGGGAGGAGGATGTCAAAATATTGTTTTGTTAAAAAAAAAAAAAAAAGGAGAGAGGCACAAAGGAAATGAGCTGAAAAGCAAAAAAGGACAAAATGAAACAGACCTCAGAAGGAGCAGGGGCAAGCTCTGCGGTGGGAAGGGTGACGGTACCCGGCCCAAATGCCACTTGCCCACAGGCCTGGAGCTCCTCTCCATCCCTGAGGCCACCACACTTCCAGTGTGACCATTCTTGCTGGGGATGGGGAGGTGCTTCCTGCCGCTTAATCATTTAATCTTTCTCGTCCTTGTTTTGTTTTGCTTTTCATTAACTTTTTCAGCCCTGCCTGTCTGTCGTCTCCCCTGGGAGGAGTTCTAGGAAGCCGGGAGGACCTCCTCTCTGTTAGGAGGCTTTAAGCTACATAATTTCAATTCGATCTTCTCATTCAAAAGAAACGGAAACTACTTAAAAAATTAGCAAAGGTCATATAAGTCTGTTCGCAGGCATTCCTGCCTCTCTGTATTCTACCTTTTGCTGAGGACTTGGTACCAGCACTTTTTTTTTTCTTTTTCTTTTTTCTTTTCTTTTTTCCTTTTTTTTTAAAAAAACATCTGGTATTCTTTCCTTTATTTGGCTCTCTCTGCCTTTTCACTTTCCTCCTGCAGCAGTCACTGCGTCTGAAAGTATCCATTCGCTGTGCTACAGCTGTGAGTCCTGCCCTGGCCCCCTGGCAGCCAAGCCCCCCTGAGCAGCCAGGCCCTGCCCCAGTCCCACAGATGGCCCTGAACCTGACCTTCTGGACCCAGGACCCTGGACCCAGCTCGCTGCCTTGAAGGGAATCCAGGGGCAAAAGAAACAAACAAACAAATCTTCCCTCCCACCGTCAGTGTTGAAAGTAAAACTCAAGACGACAGCAGGAGGGGTGTTCACCCTACTGCAAGAATGGGGTTTCCTCTCTCCCCTCCTGGGGCGGGGGATAAGGGGGGCTCTGTGCTTCATCGGCCGAGTGAGGTACTTCCCAGGAAGGTGGCAACAACGTCACCCCCAAAGTTCAGGCAGCAGAGGCAGCATGAGAACCCCTCCACTGTCAAGTTTTGGGTCACACACAGCGTGTCGACCAGGACGACTTGTTGAGCCTTAGGGCTCATGCTCATGGCCTTTGGAGACACCCCCAAAGACGGGCTGTGGTTTCATTTCCGCTGGCAGGCGGATACTGAGCTGGGTGTGTGGGGTGCGTGTGTGTGCGCGTGTGCACGGCCCTTCTTAGAACCATATCGATAATGGAAGAAATAAAAAGAGAAAGAGCCCCCTGGCCCAGCTCTGAGAAGGGCAAAGCAGGCTGTGTCTGGCCCTCCCCGCACCCTCCTTTTCCTGTCCTGCGGGCATCCGGAGCCTCACGGCCCCACACAGCTTGGAGAACCAGGCCTCTGCTGGGAAAGCCAGAGCGCCCAGACCGCCACCCAGAACTTAGAATGCACCAGGAAAGAGAAAAGACACATAACAAAAACAGTTTTTTGAATCCCCAGACCCAACAAACCAGCCCCTCAGGCTGTCCCGTCCGGCAAACTCGGGCCTTAAATAAAGACGCAAAGACGCGGTCTTTCCCCCAAGATGATTTCTGCTTTCGTGAGAAAGTCCCCAAGTGTCAGGCAGCGCTGGGAAATATTGCTGCTCTCGCTATTATGAGCCGAATAAAGTGAGGGGTTGCTAAAACGTTGGACTCATCAAGAGGAAAAATGAATGGATGCAGCAGGCACCTTGCTCAAATGTACGCTGACACGTCGGGGTGGGCTCTGAAATGCGAAATCCTAAGGCTCATGGACAAATACACGGTCTCTCTCTCTCACACACAAACACACACAGAGTTAATTTTCTTTTACAACAAAAGCACATTTTATTTACGAGGCTACACCTCCTCCCAGCTGATACATGCATTTAGAAGCAATGAAATCAGGGTTCACAAATAATAATGGATATTTGTTGCTAAGTAGATGGGGAAGCACTCGATCCGAAGTCAAACTCCCCCATGCCCGAGCTCCGCTGGGAAGGAATTTGGGGCAGAAGACAGAAATGGAAAGACATCATTAACACCGACCCAGCCAAGCAGCCAACAGGCCCCCAGCAGCTGCAAGGGCTTAGCATGGCCTTACCTGGCCAGAGATTTCCCCCACACGCAGGGCTCCAAGGCCCCCCCCCCCCGCCTGGTCCATCTGCAACAACTGCCCCTGCACCTGCCTTTTGGGGAATTCCAGCCGAGGGGCCAACTGCCTGCTACCCACCAAGCACAGTGCGTGTGCACTGCTGCACCCAGAGGACACAGGCCCATGGCCCCCTTACCCTGCACTGATTCAGATCCAAATTTCTAACGGCTAGGCTACAGTCCAGAAGAAACATAGGAAGAATTATTGTTTCAGTGATGGGGGGGGCATGGGTAGAAGGGTGTGGGGGGAGGGGTGCCAGGCTCTTAAAATCGTGTGCCACCAACGTCACAGCCGCCATCCTGATGTGTACGCATGTTTACAAGAAATGCTCAGCATCCCTCCGCCAGAGCTCTGCATCCGACTGGAGACTTTACACCTGCTTCCTACGAAGACGGAGCCGTGGCCAGCAAGCTCACGCTCACCGGTAATCTGCCAAGGGATCTTTTCATTCTCCTCCCCGCGAACATTCCGGGAGGGGCTGAGACTCCCGGCGACACTGAACCACCACCAACACGCACTCTCGACGGAGCGCAACACTTTCTGAGCTGCCATCAATTTTTAATTTATTGGATCCAAGAGAAAATAACAACCCTGGGGAGGGGCGGAGGGAGACGGGTAGATGGGAGAGAGAAGGAATCAATTCTTGGTGGAGAAAATAATCTATGACTAGATGACGCTTAAAGGCACGACAAGAGGTTTTATGAAGTTCTCCGAACATTGGGAATAATGAAGTGCCCGGCAGAGGCGGCACAGATAAGAGCAGCCGGTCGGCCCAGCCAGGCATGCATCAGGAGGAATGTCCTCACAGGGTCAGGAGGGATTAGAACGCCTCTGAGGGTGGGAGCTCCTGTCCAGGGCCCAACCCCATTTGGCCACCAAATTCCTGCAGCCATCAAGGCCTAGGGCCGCCACCGGCCCTGGGAGGACACAGCCTGGAGGATGGAAGCAGGCCACATCGTGCAGATGAACTCCCTCCCCTGACCACCTGCCCTGTCCGGAGGACAGCTGAGCAGTGCAGCCAGGCCAGGGGTCTCAGAGCTGCTGGCCCAGGCCCCACACACCCCTGACACCCTCCAAAGGCCTCCTCCCTACCACCCTCAGATCGCCTGGAAAGAAAGGTGCATGCCGGAGCCACCCCCCCCCGCCCCCACGCCCACGAGGCCCTGTCTGCTCCAGGCCAAACACAGCACAACCCTCAAATGAAATTGTCCAGATTTCTGGAATCCGGGTGAAAGGCAGGGAAAAGACTGGGGGTGCACGACCTTGTCGGCAACCGATGGAAATGACCGAGGGTCAGGCTGAGGAGGCCTGCAGGAGAAGGCCTGAGCCTAGCCTGCATTCCAGGAAGGTGGGGATTCCTGATCTGCGGGAGGTGGTGTGGGATACAAGAAGAACCTCAGTCACATAGCCCGGTGGCAGACTCTGGATGGGAAAGTATCCCCGTGGGAGAAAGAACCCCATGTATACTTGTTACCCTACAGCCCCCAGCCTGGTTTCAGGATACTTTGACATATTAAAAACAGCTCCTAGGAACACACTGACTCTAGCCATGGACTGTCCAACCTTCCCTTCCCCACACCTCATCTACTTCTCTTGAACTCCAAAAACTGAGCTCACGGGGCCTGTTCTTACCCATTCAAAAGCAGGGGGAAAAAGGCCAAATGAATAAGGAAAGCAGCGTTCAGGTGCCTTCACAGATCCTGTCCATTACTAAGAGGCTACTAATAAAAAGCCAAGTCCACAATACCAAAGAATAGAGTGACCTATGTTTTGATAAATAAAATAGTTTCTTTAAAAGAAAAAAAGATTTACCACTATAGAAACCCTCCCAAGCATGTTCAGAAGAGTCCACAAAGCTGCAAATGCCTTAAATCTTCAGAGGCACAACAGGGCTCATAATGACGGAATATAAAAGCACTCTTTGAGGCCAAATGAAGAGATTTGTTTTATTTAATGCTGTGCTTTTTTCAAAGGTGCTAAGCGGAAAGAGAAAAAAGGACCCTCCATACAGGACACCGGACTGCAAGCCTTTCGCTGCAGGACATTCTCCAAGGCCTGCAACAAAATAGCAAGGACACAAGCCATTTCAATATCTCCTGTCCAAGGTAGAAATTTAAACATGACCTCATTTAAAAAAAAAAAATCCTAGCAGCACACCCACTTCTGAAGCACACGTTCATCACAATAACATCGGCATTCAACTTTCTTGAGTCATTTTTATACATTGTTTTAGCAGAGAGCTCATCGGAACATCCGCAAATGTATTTCTATTTCAGTGGAAGGGGGTCATAAAAAAGTTGTATGCAACAGAGGCATTTTTTTTTTACACTGAAGTTACTTAATTTTGTGTGGCCTGGGATTTCATTATAGTTAAAATAGCTCAGGCTGGCTAATTCAACACCCAAGCAGATTATCAGCTCTCTTGGAAGAAGAAATAAAGAATGAATTTCTTCAATTTCAGCAACTACACAAAAGACTTGCATATGTCAAAACGCCGGACGAAAAGTCCCAGTGAATGTAGCACCATTAATCAAAGCTCGATCTGGTGACCCTCTTGCCAGTAAAAAACGATGCTGTTCCCTTCTCCCCGTGCACTGCCCCCCCACACACACACTGGTTCATGCAGAATATGCCAGAAGTGTGAAAGAGCATGTCCCTCTGCTTCCATGGGTCTCCAAATTGCCTGCTGTTGGCTCTCTGTATGCAGGCCTTTGGGGAGACTACGGCTCCAGAGAGGCAGTCAACAAACAGCTTTTCTCGGGGAGGAGTAGAGAAACGGGGACATGGACCTGAGCAGGTCTCAGCAGCATCTGGCTCCCTGGGAAAGAAGAGAGGTACACGGAGTGGGGAGCGGGGTGAGGGGTAGAAGCGGCAGAACACCGAGGACTCCAGACCCCGTCATGGGAGTAAATAAAGAAGTGACAAAGCCATACGCAGAGCAGCTTGATGACAGACATTCATCCTCGGTTCTCTCCCCGTTAAAAAAAAAAAAAACCATCAGTGTGCCTACAGCAAACACCACCTTCAAAGAGGGATGCTCGGCCAGCAGTAGTCACTTGACTCTGTGGTGCTGGGTGCAGGCCCCAGAGAGCATTTCTTTTCCCTTGTCTTCCCAAATGGGACCCCAGCACCAAACCTGGAGTCCCAAGTCCTTGGAGAGCTTCGGCTAAAGACAGGCCCCAACCGGACAGCCAGGGGGGCCTTCCTCAAGCCACAGGGGAGGCAGGAGGCAGCCTCCAAAGGTCAAGAACCCCATCTCTACCCTCCCCACATGTACTGTTTTTATCAAGCATCGTCATATCTGCAGTCCATGTTTAGTTACAGCTTGTGAACACTCTCCCAGGTTCCAAGGCAAAGGGCTGGGGATTTCTAAAGTGAATTCTTTTAACGGTTTTCTACAGGCCAAAGGCCACTGCCCAGCCCAAGGCTGCGAGGTGACCGTGCCGCTTCATCTCCTGAGTTGTCAAATGAGCTCGCTGCCGCGATATGCTTACAACTGGCTCAATTCAAACATTAAATGAAGTAGAGAAATCATCAGATAAATTGCCGGCCCTCTGTACGGGAGAGTGAAGGCTCTTTCTCAGCTGATGACAGCACTAGGCTTTTGTCTGACCTAATTTATTTCTCTTTCAGGTTAGAATAAAGCACTCTTTCCTGTCTCAGGGCAACCTCTTCTGCCCATATATTGAACTCAGCCATAAGACTCGAGGTTAACTGTGCTGTCTGCCTATTTCTTGAACTTGGAGAAGACATTATAGATCCAGAAATCCCGTGATCAAAAGCACACATATTCCCCAGCACTAAATTACATGTTTAGGAGAAAAAGAGTCTCATTAAAAGCCATCCATTAAGGGCACTGTTCAGGGTGAAAGGTATTAGCGACGCTGGGTCTAGCAAGCCCATACTCCTTCCAAACAAAGTTTTACACGTTATTTGAGTTGGCATTTGATATCTTTGGGGAATGGTGCTATTTCCCTTAGTACAGTGGGAACATTACCTAATAAATGGAATTGAGAATCCAAGTGTTATAAAACCTGAGCTAAAAGGATTTCCATTCATCAAGCTGTTTTAGGAGCATGACTCCCAAAAGCAGCAATTCTCGACCGTTCCCTGGGTCTGTGACATGCAACACAGAAATGGACAAAATGATGTATGCTCTTCCCAGATCCCTTCATTCCATCGTGAATGCCTGAACAGTCTGATGGGATTTTCAGAAAGTCAAGACCACAGACTCATAGGGAAAAATGCACCCATTCAAAACTTATCATTTTAATTGTTTAAAAAAAAAAAAAAGAGGAAAAAAAGAAAAATACTCCCATCTGCCTAGTGAGGGCTTATAAATCAATGCCAATAGCTTGAAAATAGATTTCTCAAACTTTATTCTCATTTTGTCCTGCTCGAATCTCCGCAGGAAAATCAATATTACAACTTCACACTTAAGACATTTTGCAGCAAGGCAAACTGCCTGGGCTGCTGGTGGAAGCCCGTTCCTGGCCCATTGTAGCGACGGCGCCAAGCCATGACACGGGCACCGAGCTCCCCCTAGCTGCCAAGTGGCACCAGGCGCAGCTCGGCGCTTCAGGCTTGCCATCAACGAAAAGCCAATTCAACTCAAAGTTTATTTTGGAAAGTATTTTATCACAACAAGCAACAGAGAATGCAAAGCGATCAAGGAAGGAGATGAGAAGGAAGAAGGGAAGGCCTGGTGCAAGACATGTTCTAAGCTAAAAGACAGCGCCAGGAGCTCGAGACTGATAAGGCGCTAGAAACTGGTGCTCTCTGCAGTCGGAAGCTGCTATCTGTAAACGAACTGTTCCGTGTGCTTCCATCTCACCTGAGACACACCGCTAATTACTGTCAGATGCACCCAAAGCTGGCCTTTCTCTCCGGTCGGGGAGACCCGTGGAGTCCTGCACTGTGGTCAGCAGACAGCCACACCCAGCCAGCTGACCTCAGGCTCCCTCCACGTTCCTAAGGCCGGCTTCACCAAAGCAACTGCATTCACTCTAGCACTTGAGCAATGACTCGTTTTCTTGTACGAAATACTCTAAAGGCCACACAAAAATCATCAAGGCCAAAGCACAGGCAGATAGCAAGCTCCCACCCTCAAAGAAAGAAATATGCATATGTACATAATATTCAGGGAGGGAAAGAATACCCTTTAAAAATATTAAGGGTTGTTAAAATACGCTCACGGCTGTTTTCTCTCAGGTGTGAATTACAAATGAATAAAATCAGCCTGGCATAACACCTTTGATGAACACATTTTTATTCTCCCGTGGAATCAGAGCAGCTGACTTATATCACACTTCTAATGATATGGGGTTCCCTTCTGTGCAGAAGGGAGACCAACTTCACTCCCCCTTCCCCTGCCAACTATCCCCCCCCCCACAAAAAAGAGGACCCTCCTCTTATGAAATTCATCAGAGGCCCAATCTTGAAAGATTGTGGACAACTGGAAATACACTATACCCCAGAGAGTTAAGGTCGTTGTGAACCCAGCCACCTCCAAAACACACAGCTAGAGCAAAACCCAGTTTAAGAGGCAATTGTGAAATTAACAGTTAGCCTAACTTCCGTGTCAAGCCTTGGGTCTCTAGTTGTTTTTTGCAAAATTGGGAATCATACAGAAAATTACTGACCTTCCAAGGAAACCTGTTGGTAGGTTGTTGACAAAAATCACCTTCACTAGGGCTGTATCATTTACCAGGAACATCTCACTCTTCGGAAAGCCTTAGAGCACCTTCGTGGACCCAACTCCATTTCAATTTCCCCTAACCTCCCTGTCTGGCACAGGGCTCACAGCCCTCCCTCTGCCTGGTCAGCCATTGCCCCTCTTCTTCCCTCCTCACTATTGTCACTGTTGTTTTGTGTTTGTTTTTATTAATAGCTATGTCTGTCGTCCTCCGCTTCTAAAAGCCATATCCATCTGGGTCAAACATTTTGAAGCAAACCAGAAGCCCAGGTTTTCATCCCCAGCTGTCCCCCACCCTGTTTTATACTTCACTTCTCTTCTCTCGGGCCCTGTCTGTACATTTAACAAGGCTCACTACAGATCTCTTCTGCAATGCCCCCCACCCCAAGATCATTTGCTGTTTGTGTACTCTTCATGTCTCCCAGACCAGCAGTCATCCTAAGTTACATTGTCTCTAAAGAACCAGGGGCAGCCACCCCACGGAAGCTGCACATTTTGGGTAATTTTAAAATCTAGAATGTGAACCCTCCGGGGTAAGGGCTATGACAGCGCTGGTTCTGCTGGCCAGGGCTCCAGAGCACCCCAAACCCAGGACTCCGGCATCACTGTGGAGAGGCACTTCCACAGGCCATGCAGCCTCAACTGCATCCAATTCTTGCCATTCTCCTGCCTGCACTCCCACCTCCAGGGTGACACAGGACAAACAGAGAAGCCAGCTGCTTTTTGATAATAAATAGCCTTGTCTGAAAACTGGTTGGACCACTCTCTCTGCCTGACCCCCTGCACATGCCCTGGGCTCCATGTGCCCCTGAAAGGCAGGCAAGATATCCTCTGCCCCTGTCTCCTCCTCCTCCTCTTCCTCCTCACCTCTTCTCCTTTGCCTCTTTCTTCTCCCTCCCCCCCCCCCCCCAGCTCCAGTGGCAGCGGCATTTTCCCCGTTGCAAGGCTGAGAGAGAAGGGAAACAAATGAAGGATGGAAGGATGTTGCACCAGCAGGCACGCCTTGTCCCCCACGACCAGCTGCCACCAGTCCTTCTGGCCAGGGCTTTCTCTTGATGTCCCAGGAATGCCAGAGGGGAACAGAGCAAAAGCAAAGCAAACCTACCTGCTTCTTCCCCCCTTACACACAACTGCAAAACACTCCTGGCTCCTTTCGATGCTTCCAGCTTGGCAATGGAGCCCTGACGACTCCCCCTTCCCCAACCCCCCCCCAACCTCCCCCTCCTCAAAAACAACCCTGGCAATTATACAGAGGCTACTAGGGGCAAATTGCCTCCTAGAGAAATTAACCTCTGCAAATACATACATTGTAACAACCAGTACACCACCCAAGGGGGGAGGGGGGTCCGAGGAATAAGCAATGGTTTTGGCTAGGTAAAGGACGAAATGTCAACTGGCCAGAAGGACCTTGATCAAGCCAGGCTCAAATCTGGTTGTAAAACATTTTGTTTAAAATGCAACCAGTGAGTCTTCTTTGATGTTACAATAGTGAAAAATAAAAGAGAAGTTCTGTTCCCTCCCTCCAAAACCGAATCCCTCTCCCAAGGCAAACCCCACTTTAAAATCTATTCCCTGCCCCAAAAAACAATAATAAATCCACAAATTCTTACTAATGTATGTGCTGTAACAAAGGAGAGGTGGCAGCAGCAAATGCTCCGAGCAGATGGCTCCTGTGCTGGGTGTTCAGGGGAGGGGAGAGCCCCTTTTATATATTTATTTATTTATTTAAATTTTTTAAAATATAACATAAATATTCGGCTCTCGGCCGCCCCACAGCCAGTCCTCGGCTGCGGCTGGACGCGCAGCCCTCTCCAGCTCCGCAAGGGCTGCCCGGCCCCAGCCTCAGCCCGACGAGGTGCTCCGAGGATTGCAGGAACACAACCTGCCCACGGTCTCGATGGCACTCAGAGAACGTTTTATTTCTATTGCAATCAAAAAAAAAAAAAAAAAAAAAAGGCAACGGCGACCTAGAGAAAGGACCGCGGGGAGATGTTCGGGAGATGTTCGTGCGCCGCGAAGCAGCAGCCCCGCGGGCTCCGTGCGCCGGGCAGGGAGCGCTGCGAGCCGACCTTCGCGTGCAACTGCGCGGGTACTCGGGGCGAGCTCCCCTGCAAACACCGTACCTGGCCCGCTCGCGCTCGCTTTTTCCCTTCTCTAAATAAACCCAACTGGGGCGCTGGAAGCTGCTGAGTCTCTGACCCGCTGCCTGACTTTGCCTGCCCGGCCACTTGCTTGAAATCCACACGATTTCGACGGGTGGATTTCCACTGCGACCTGCCTTGTTTATTTAGAGAAGGAAGATGAAAGATACTGAGATAGAAAGATGGGTAAGAGATTGATAGGTCTCTTCTCCTTTTCTTCCCCCCCCCTTTCTTTTTTTGTTCTTTTTATTCTTTCCCCCTATTTTACAAGCACATCCCTGTCTTCTTCATCCTAGCTGACAATCCTTCTTTTTCCCCCATGGCGGGGCTTTTTCACGAACCCCCCAATCCACCTTTTTTTTTTCCTCTTTTTTTTTCTTTCTTCTTTCTTTTTTTTTTTTTTTTTTTGGAATGGGGGATAGAAGACAAGATCATCCCAGGAGACAGACGGAGGTGGGGAAATGGGGGGGGGGGCATGAGCCCAGCAAACAGCCGCGCAGCTGGATTCTTTTGCAAATAGCAAGAGGAGGGAGAGAAAGGCGCTGGAGGAATCCTAGGACCGGCGTGGCCGGCGCCCTGCCCCGCCGGGTGCAGCGACCGAGGACTCGGAGCCCGCAGCCGCCCCTCGCCCTGCGTCTCCCCTAGGCCCAAGCGCACCCCGCTCTCCTCCGCCCGCGCCGTCAGCGCGGACCCACGCGCTCGCCAACTTTTCCCCACTTCCCGGCTCCCCCCTCCCCCTCCGCTCCCCCAGCCCCCTCCCCCTCCTCTCCAAACCCCGCCACCAGCGCCGCCGCCGCCACACACGCCGCTCGGAGGGGCGAGCGTCCAGCCAGGCTCCGCGTGCACACACACCTCCTCCAGCCTTCGCGCCCCCTCCCCGGCCCGGAGCCCGCTTCGCAGGCCCTCGAGCCCGAGGCGCGTCTGACTGCACAGCGCTCCGACTCCAAGGGCTTCAAAGAAACTTTCCTATGCCCCCCCGCCCCCCCACCATGCTCTGGGCCGCCGCGGCTGCCTCTGCAAGCCCGCGGGCGGCCCCGGCGCTCGGCCCGGCCCTGTGTACCCAGCCCCGGGCACCCGGAGCCCCATCCTCCGGCCCCTGGCGCGCACGCCGCAGACACTTACGGGTGATGAGCTCCCTCTGGGACAAGTGCTGCGGGTTGCCCTGTTTGCGGCGGGACATTGCCCCGGCATCTATTCTGGCATCGCCCGGAGAGCTGCACTGATGGGGGTAGCCGGGGGAGGGGGTCCGAGCCGCCGCCGCCGCCGCCGCCGCCGCCGCCGCCGCTGCCGCTGCCGCTGCCGCCGCCGCCGCCGCGCCTCCTCGCCTCCTCCTCTGCCCCGGTTGGTGTTTTGTTTTTTTTTTTTTTCCCCTTCCTCTCTTGCCCTCTCTTCCTCCTCTTCTTCTGTATTTTGCTCTTTCTTCTATGCTGTCTTTTGCTTTGTTTTGCAAAAAGAAAAAGAGAAGAAAAAAAGGAAAGAAAAATCTCTCGATCTAAAATAGGAGAAAGAGGCAAAAAAAAAAAAATCTGCTGTTGCTTGCCGCGAGCTGGCTGGTTTCTTTAAAAATATATTCTTTTGAAGGAAAAAAATCGCTTACACTTCTTCAAACTGCTTGGCCTCCTGGACTTCCAAATGTCTTCTTGAACTTAACCGGATTTTGCACCGGCTCCTGACACTTTCTTTCAGGGTCTGGTAGGTGGAAAGCGCACTTCTACCAGGAGGGGGGGTGGGGGAGATAAAAATGCAAACAAATAAAAAAATAATAAAAGAAGAAAAAGAAAAAAAAGCAAAGAAAACTTGGGGACTTGTCTTGTACCCCTTCACCCCGCCCCCTCAAAAAACCCAAAGCAATGTAAAACTGCCCCGGTTCGGTTGTTTCTGGGCTTTCTGCGGGCTGCCTGTTTTTTCTCGGAGACTGACCCTTCCGAGGCTCTGGGGGGACTCCAGGAGCGGCTCCTTCCCAGTTCACCTGGCAGGCTGGCGCCGGCCGGAGAAGCTGCCGGGTCCCCGCGAGCGCTCCCCAGCGCTCCCCTGGCGCCGCGGGCCCGGGGGGAGCGGGGCTGAGGGGCGGCTCGCCCAGTGCGCCTGGGTCGGTGCGGGCGCGGACTGGGAGCTATAGATTGCAACGTGAAGATGGCGGAGTCCGGGTTCTCTGGGAGCTCTCGGTCTCTCTATGGCTGGGGCTGCCTCTGTACAATGGGATAAAATTCAAGTTCAAGTGCGGACGTGACGTTTAATCTGCACTAGAGACAAAAAGACCCAGAGAGTCGGAGCACTGGGGGCGACTAGCGGTGGCTTTTTAACATTGTACCCTGTAAGAGAACAAGAAAGCACACACAGAGACACGCGCGCGCGCGCGCACACACACACACACACACACGCACACTCGCCCGTGCGCACACCCGCAGTCCAGGCCGGCCACACGTGCAAACAGCGTTTTTGTGCGCTCCTCTTCTCCCCGTGCACTGGCAGCGCAAAAGGGGAGGGGGAGGAGGATATTTTTAAATAAAAGAAAATTCGCTTCATCCCTCCTCCCCTCCTGGGAGCAGGACCCCCTGAGAAGGGAGGAGGAGAGCTGAGTGCGTGGAAGTAAGTTGAATCAAAGCTAGTCCCCACCCACCCATCCAAAATCTCTTCTGGATTGAAAGGGGGAGGGACTGTGTAAAAGGATTGGGGTCGACACGGGAACTGGGGGCGATGGTCAGCTTGTTTCACCTCGCTGGAGAAGTAACTTGGTTGGTTTTACTTTTGTTTTATTGGGGGGTCGGGGTTAAACTTCCAAAAAGTGTCTCCATAGAAATCTTGATATTACAAACTCTGGGAAAGCCAGCCAAGTGGACAAAATAAAAGACACTGAGAGAAGTAAAGAATTTAGAGCACAATCGGGGGAGAGGGAACATGAGACCTTGTGTGAGTCCCATTCCGAAAGGAATATTCATCTGAGTCTTTTCGCTCCCCCCATTAACTCCGTGGGGTCAAACACGGGTCCCACCCCCCAGTCTGTGGAAGCGTGGGGGTAAGGGGACAGGGCTCCGCGTGGGAGAGGGACTTGCACCGGCTGACCCAGAAGTGGGCGTGGCCAAAAATCGCTGAAGAAGAGATATCAGGTCCCCCAGTCCCCTTCGCCCCCCTGACAATTACTGAAACCTGGAAGCAACGGGCGCCCCCGCCCCCCCCCCACAACACCTACGTCTTGTGTGCCTCCGCCCAGGGCAGGAGTTGAAATCGCCCCTTATACTGGGAAGGACACAGCTGCCTTGTCAGCCGTTTGATCTCCAGCCGGCGAGGACAAGAGCAGTTGTGGGGGACTGTCCGTGGCCTGGGGACAAGGCCAGGCCGCAGCCGCGTGGACATCTCCCCCATCCCGCGCCCCGTCCCTCCCCAAGCCGCGGCCAACTTCATCTGTTTGATGACCTGCCTCCATGGCTGGGCGCGCTAGGCGCTGGGCCCCTCTCCCATCTCAGGGTACCTCTGGTCTGGGCCGAGAGGCGGCCAGGGCGGATCGGGGCCTGGCTCTGGGCTGGGCTTCGCCCGCGAGCTCAGCTGCACCCACTCCACCCCGCCCCCAGGCCGGGCTCTGGCGGCTACACACAAGCGAGTGGCTGGGCGGTGACGCCTCCGGGCGCACCGCCTCTCTCGGGTCCTTTTCCTTGGGGGACACATGGAGTTTTTGCTCGCCCTCAAGGTCTTGGGTGGGGCGAAGGTACCTACAACTTAGAATGCAGTGAGAACAGAAAAAACTTCCTGCCCAAACGACCCCCCTCCAAAATTTAATAACAATAAAATGAGCCCTAGCATGCAATTTTGCGGACTGGGCTCCAGGGTCCGCGTCTGAGGAGGCGTGGGTAGGAGTAGGCATTCCCCCCAACCTCGACTACACACAGCTGCCCACCAGCCCCACCCCACCTCCTCGTGGTCCAAAGTCCAGAAGCACTTCTATCTCTTTTCCCTTCTAGACCCACCGTGAAAAAATCTTTCCAGGAAAGTGGCCTAAGTAAGAAAAAATGCTCACACGCACCTTTAATAAACTTCTTAAGAAAACCACAAACTGGTCATCCTAACCGGCCCAGACTCCTAAATTTGGGAGGGCTATCAGCTGTCCGCCTGAGAACTGACTTTGTTAAGTCCAGAAAGGGTTAGCGTTTTGCCCAAGGTCACACAGCGCCCGGGGCAGGTCTGACTCAAACCGCCGCGGCGTGCCTGTTGCCCGGCTCCACCGGCAGTCCGGCGCCCAAAATCCCAACCTGCGACCCTGGCCCTTGGATGCTGATTACAAGCACTGGGGACCCGGTCTGTGGCCTGCGGGAACGCGACAGCCCCCTTCAAGAAAGGGGGGGGCATCCGCGTACAGCGCAGGACGCTCAGGAACTTCGGCTGTAGCTGGGGCGGCGGGGTCCGCCGAAAGGGCACCCCCGCACCCACCCCCGGCAGGAAGTAGCGGGCAGGGGGGCGGCGCGGGCCGCGACGGACCCGGGGAGCACTTCCTCATTGGCCCCGCGCTGCCCCGACGGCGGGAAGAGGGACGCGCGGGCGGGCCGGCGCAGGACCGGACACGCCGCCACTCGCCGGCGCGCTCCACCTCGCGGCGACCGGGGAGAGGCCGCCCTGCCCCTGCCCAGCCCCGCGCTGGCCCCCTCGCCCTCTCCTCCCCCGCTCCTTCCTCCCTTTCCTCCTTTCCGCCGCCTCCTCCTCCTCCTCGCCCGAGAGCTGGCCGGGTGCAGGCAGCGAGCAATCCCAGCTGCCGCTCCAGTCTCCTTTTTTTCCCTCAGCCCGTCTGGCACGGGCGTCATTAGCGCTGAAAGCTGTTAATGTCTGGTCTCACAGCTCCCCCTTTAGTCTTGCTGCGCTCTCTGTCTCGCGTTCCACGCCGGATCAATAGCCGCCTCTCCCCGGAACTTAACCTCTCCCCTGGACCCCGCCTGGCTTTGGCAGCTGGCCCCCAGTAATAGGTCCCCTCTCTTGATGCCCAGGCAACAGGCAGGAGGTGTGGGAACAACGGGTGGCAGAGGTTGGGCCCTACTCTTGACTCAGGACCCTAGACGGGCAAGGTGTCCGGTACCCTGCACACACGTACTCCCACCCCACCCCTTGATCTACCAAACCTTTTTACAGAGTAAAAGTCATTCCCATCCCCAAAGAGGGGAGCTGTGTGTGTGTGTGTGTGTGTGCAGGCGCTTAACATAGGAAAATAGAAGAAGTACAGTACGAATGTGCTCCTGAAGGAATATTACAATACCTCAGACTCATTTCTCCACTACCTTCTATGGGCCTACTGTGTGCCTGGCCCCGGGACTGGGGCTTTGTGCAGACTAGAACCAGGAGGAAAGAAATGCCATATTTTCTGCACTATCTGAAAGAAAGAAAAGAGAACAGCAGATGTCAAAAGACTTTTTGAACTCACAAATATTTCCCTTCTTTTCTTCTTCTAGCTTCACAGAGCATTCTAGCAGATAATCCCCCATATTCTCAGTCACTTTAAATTTCTTTATAGAGGAGTAGCTCAGAAATCATAAATCATTTCATCAAATCAGAGTGCATTTTCATTAACCTCGTGTGGGATTCTGATTCCCTGCGTGTGCTGCGTGTCGCACTCCATGCAGTGGGGACAGATTAAACAGACACGTGACCCCCTAAGCCAGGCTTCTTGTTTGAAATTCTTTGAATGATCCTCAATATTTAGCTCTTAGCTGAGGTGGGGCTCTATTCGAGATCCTACAATGTTATCTTTGCCTTCTGAACGGTTATATTTTACATTATGTCTTTGCAAAAATCTGGAAAGAACCAAGATAAGTAGCATCAATAGAAATGGGAACTCCCAATGTTTCTGTAGAAAGAAAATCCACATTTCGTTTGTTTTTTTTTTTTTTTAAACAAGAATCCACCCCTCTAAAATGTAGTCAAATAACTTTGTAGCAATATAAAAACTGAGCAACACATCTTACCAAATTACTTTGGGCTTCATTTCTGGTGCTTAAAAAGAAAAAAAAAAATCTGCAAAGGCAAATCTTTTTATATTCATGGGCTTAGGGCGAACTCAGAAACCAATTGCCTGTTAATTTCTATACCTCAGGATCTATAAACACTATTGACTAGGAAAAGGAGGATAAATAAAATGCACCAATCTCATCAATGGACTGACTGTTTAAACTTTTGAGGAAACTATAATGGAGGTACAAAGCAAATCATGCTAATATACATATTAATAAGGCTCTCAAGATGGCCCTTATCTCCTTCCTTCCAGTTCTAGAATCTCTAGGAGCTCTCCGAACCAGACGCATAAAAAGACGGAAAGGGGCCTTTTGCACTTCCTGGCGTATCTTCTAGAATTATTCTAAGCCATTTCTGAAAATTACGGCAAATTTCTAAATGCCATAAGGACTCAATTAAGGCTGTGCTGGATTTGGAGGGGTTTTTTGCATTGTCAATTTACAGCAAAGGCAGGACCACAAAACTTGCCTTCTAGCAATCATTTGGTTGATTCCCTCCATGTAATGACTTTAGCAACACTGCTTTTGTTAAGACATGGTATTCTTGTACCTTACTTGTCTCTGCAAGTAACACTGGGCCTTGGTACCTTGGTAGATTTCTGACTACTGCTTTAAGGACAGGTAAGCTCTAGGAAAACTAAGAGCCATCACTGCCTGCTGTCTCTATAGCTGCAGCCTGCAGAGGGTTAAACCAAAGTCACTGTTCCTGATTCATGTATTATTTTCCTTAAAAATACTTACCCAACTCTCCGTATATGAAAAAGACTCACACCCACATTGAATGTTCCTAGCTCTGTCCCTGTCATCAGAAATGATATTGAATGGCTCAGTACTAGGGGATCTGGAACTATTTCTACTGCTTTCTCACCTCATTTGGAATTTTCTTGCCTTGCTAATTTTAATTCTGAGTCATCAATTCAAATTTGGTAGGGACTGGCATCACCCAGTTGGTCGACTTGGGAAAAAATATTGTTCACAAAGATGATCAAACTCCACCAAATCCCACCCCCCACCCCCACATACACAGAGATAAGAGTGAGAGAGAGACTGTGTGTGTGTGTGTGTGTGTGTGTGTGTTGCACAGAAAGGGTCTCTCTGCTGCTTTTCCTCTAGTCACTGAGCCTACAAATTGTGTAACTGAAAATCCAAAACATACACGGGTGCGGATGCACACACATGCTAGTTTAAATTCAGTGGTCCGGTGGCCGTCAATCTACCCTATTTGGAGCATAAACAAGGAAGAGAAAGAGAGTTGAAATGGTTCATTTGGGGAAAGAATCGGGATCCAGAAGGGAATTTTCAGTTCTGAGCCTGGCTGTCAGCCGCTGTCGTCAGGACTGGCACTACAATGAGGTCTGGTGATAGGAAATGGGGAGGAGCTGGGGATGGAGGCAATAACGATCACCTTCTTAACAAGGGTTTTATGGGGCTGCGAGGATTAATTAGTTTGTATCCTTAAGCAGTTTGAGAAAGAGGAAGTTTCAGTAGATGCTAAACTGGAGTTGTCGTGCGTGTGACTCAGTGGCAAGCTCTGTCCCCACCCCCAATCCCAGGCTCTGGAAACTGTCTGTGCTCTGATGCTCTCTACAAAGGAAGTGGTGGAAAGGGAAGTGAGGGGGAAGTACTCGCTTAGGGAAAAACAGAGAAGGGGAGAGAGGCATGAGTCAGGCTAGCATCCCTCTGAAGGCACAGCTAATAAAAATGCTGCAAGGGGGCGCTTACCAAAAAATGAAAATAAGAACCAGCCAGCACCTTGCTTCAGATATGCCTTCCAGAGCTGGAAAAGAAAAGGGGATCTGGGAGGGCTCATCCTTTGTGCTGTAGTTTCAGGAACAGCCAGGAATGCTTTCCAGTGAATTTAACAAAGGTACTTTGTATCCTAGAAAACACTTAAGTGGCTTCCCCTCTGTTTAATAGAGAAGGGTTCAGGGTGCAGGATGACAAACAAACAAGCCTCTACAACACCAAGTTTGAACCGCAGGCACGTAACTGGGGATGGAATAATAGATCCAGAGTACGTGGAAGTTATAAAAGTTGTTTCATTGTGGGCATATTAAAACATTGCATCTGCTTGAAGACACACTTTCGGCTCAATTTACAAGGCAGACAATTTGCTACAACAAAAGATAATTAATGCCACCCAGGGAAAACCGAGACGCTGGGTTGCTGTGCATTCTGGTATTAGTTTAATCTGGGTCCTTTAAAAAAGATGATTTCACTGTGATTTTAAGCCACTGGGATCACTGCTACAACAATGGCTTCTAAAATACAGCTGTGGCAGTACCACTTCCCATGTGAACTTGAGACAAAGGCCCTCCTCCCCTTCTACATGTGTCCTGCAAGGGGACCTGAGACAGGAGCACGGGCACCCATCTCTTACCTGTCTCCACTGGGCTGCCATAGAAAGAGGGCAGATTTACGGTCCATGGTGGTTTGTTTGGTTTTTTTTTTTTAATCTGACTTTGGGCCTCCATCTTCATATGGGTAGATGCCTCGGCTGTTGGGATTCAGCACAGGCATCTGCAGTTTCATTATTTGTATCTGCTTAACAGGAACAATTAGAGAACTGAGGAGTGAGGACGCCTGCTTGGGGACCATTTCGGTATTGTACCCAGACCACACATTCCGGCTGGGAAGGAACACAGTAATGCAGAAAGCATTAGTGGATTTAACACTCTGCGTTGTGTTTGGGGAATCGAATTGTCAATGTTTCTGGCAAGAACTCATACTCCAGTTGAAATCTATCAAACACCTTAATTAGCTGCGGGTACCTACAAGCACCCAAAACAGAGGCAAGCTGGAAATCAGGAGGAGCAGTAGGAAAGGACAGGAGCTGCATGAAGGAGACAGCATGGGGCGCCTCCCTCCGACCCCTCCCCCTGCCACCATCCTGTGGTAGCCTAGGCCTCCTCTGTTCACAGACACAGGGTGCAGGGGCTGGTCTGACATGCGACAAGCCCAGGCTTTCACCGCGGCAGCCTTGGGGAAGCCGGCAGCGGACATCCGGACCATGTGCCGGGTGTTGGTGAACGGGATGGTTAGAGACCACAGTGACACAGAGCTGTTGCCCACGGTAACTGGAGTCTTTTCCTCAGCCAACCGTTCCACCTGGACCTCAGCACAAATTATTGTTTTCAATTACCACCTGTGTATTCCTTCCCATTCAACTTATTGATGTAAAATTACAGCTACACCGGTATAAATAAGTTATGCTGCAGTTGTAAAATGGAAGAAATTCTGTTGTAGCAATTATGTTCAGCAAGATGACAAAATAAATTTCCAGAGCGGTGCCTGCAGTAACCTGGGGAATTTAAACCTCATAATTTCCATTCATTTCAGATAATTTGGAGTAATTTCTATATGTAATAACTTTGTAATGAAAAACACAGCGGTGCTGAAGTGATTTTGCTCCACTTTTTTCTCCTATGGTATACATGGCACAAAATAAATGATAAAAATAATATTTCCTTTTTATATGTGTGTGTGTTGAGTAATTCCTTCAGCAAAAAAATCATAAACTAATACCCAGACTAAATCTCTGTCCACAAAATGAAAAATAAATTGAGTTAAAGAAAGTGAAAAAGTATGAAAGGCTTTGGATGTTTTATTGTGAGCTTATTGAATTGTCTTATTCCCATGCTCCTTCTGATCTCTAAGGGTTACAGTTCCCAAGTAAGGGGCAGAGGCACACGGGCCCCCAAACTCCCAGGCTGAGGCTGCGGGGGACCCCCAAAGCTAGCACGGCCGTGCCAGTTGGCGGCCATCTCTCCCCCAGAAGCACTAGAAAACACAGTCTCTTCCTGAGATGAGCTGCGCTGTGCCTGGCTGCCACTCCCCACCAAGCTCTTCCGTTGCAAATTTCCCAGTAACGAGAAAGGACCTGCTAGGTTGGGCAGCGGTCACATAGATCCTCCTTTGAGAAAAGACATGGCCCGGGTTCCCTAGCTGCATCTGTGCCCTGCCCAGCCTCTGATGGTGGCACGTACCATGCATGTACATGGCCCTTGAACATCCCCATAATGCAGTGAGAGCTCCCGCGAAATTGTTAGAAGGTGACAGGGATCACGGTGGCTGCATTAGCCCCCAGCTCCAAGCCGGCAGCTGCAGCCAGCAGTACCGTGCCCATCAAGGGTTTCCTCTGAGTGAAAAAATGGACACTGGGGCTGGCTGAGGCGTCTGTCCCCTAAGCTCTGCCTGCCAGGACTGACAGCCGGGCCAGTTGTCCAAAGGCATCTCCCCACCAGCCAAGAGGGCTGCCTGCTGCGTCAACCCCCGCTCCCCCCACAGCCCTGCACTACATGCAGCCAGGGGCACAGACCTGGCATCTCGGGCTGAGTAAAAGGCCCGTGGGAGCTGCATGGTCTGGGGAGAGAGGGGAGGGTATTCATTTCCGCACTAGGTGATCTCCAGCGTCAGGCAGGGCTTCAGAACACCTGTGGGCTGGCAGTCTCAGCAGACGCAAGCAGGCCTGGCCCAGGCTCTAGCACAGAGCAATCACTTCATCAGCATCACTGATTTCATCTTTCCAACAGCACTGACAGGGAGCCTGCTCTGTGCCCAGCCCATGTGGGATGCTGGGCCCCAGAGACGGCCGCGCTGTGTGATGGTTTTCGGACTCGGGTTCCTCATCCAGACAAACTTGAATTTGCCAGGTTTGTCACCACTCCTGCTCTGAGGAATATAAAGGTAGAGCAGAAGTCGATGACATGATGATAGGACTATCCGAGTCTAATCAACCCACCAAAGTGCTCCACCAGTACTTGAGACTTGTCTCAAGTCACACGGGAGCAAAGGAATAAGGTGCACAGATGACAGGAGTCCCCAAGACCCTCAAGGCCTATTATGTCAGAGAGATGGTCTGTGAGGTAGTTTATCTTACCCGGAACACAAGGACCTTCAAACGCAGGAAACCCAGGGCAAGCTGCGAAGAGGCAGGACCAGAACAAACCCTAGGCTGTGTCTACCTGCAACAGCACCAGCCTCCACCCAGACTCAGTTTCCAGCCCTCCTGCGGGGCCACCAGAGCAGACAGCGGAACCACCACCAGATGTGGAAGAAGAATGGCAAAGGTCAAGTGAATGCAGGCTGAGGAAACAGAGGGAGAAAGAGAAAATTAAAACAGAAACAAGGTCTACAATAGGGGCCATAGGAAAAGCTTTTTTTCTTTTCATTCAGGATGGCAAAATCCAGAAAAACATGACCATGGCTCTGAAACCAAATAACAGAAGCAGAGAAAAATGGGACGAAGGACAGCTAAAGATCTAGAGATATTAAGTCCCAAAGAGAACTGACCAGAAGAAAGGGGCCTGTACAGTGAGAGGGGATGGAGTAGCCAGCGGAACTCCTAGTGAGAGTCTGAAACAGACAAGTAACTCACAGAGGTGCAGAGTGTCACAGGGGACGAAGGCCTTCCCCGTCCCTGCTTGTGTCTGCACTTCCAGCAACCCTGGGAGTCGTGCAGGGTAGGGCACAAGCAACCCAACGCGCACCTCTGAAGAGGTGCAGGTTCTGGTGTCCACTGGGGCCACTGGGAGCTGAAGACCTCACACAAGCAGCTTCCCTTCTTGGCGTCCCAGGTCCTCCTGTACCACATCTGAGACTGTCATGAAGAGTATGTCAGATCATCTCTCCACAGAGCCTGGCACACAGTAGGCGTGTAGTAAATAATATATATTATTAATTTGGAAGCCTTGCACTAGGCTCTGGAGGAGAACCTCGTCCACCCAGTCTAGGGCACACACTTCAGCTCTTCATCTCAAGCATGAAAAGAGTAATGCCACAGGTTTCACTCGTGAATAGATTCAACAAATATTGATGAACCTCCTACCTTGTGCCAAAGACCCAGTTAACCTCTGGAGTCCCTACTGGCCAGCGGGTTGCCACACACAGACAGACAGGGTGTGCCTCTTCTCTGAGTAGGTCATCAAGGAGTGAGCCAGCTAGACCTAAGCACAAGACTAATAATCAGCAAATCGGCATGGGGACTGAAAAAGCTGAGCCCACAGAACAAAGGCTGGGGGGAAGACTCTAGTATGTTAGTGGGTGTCACTTGAGATACGGGGACCACAGAGCTACCGGTCATTCCCTCCTGGTAGTCCTGAAATTCCCCAGAAACAGCACTGATGCCTTTTATGGTCAGCCCCCCAAAAGTTAAAAAAAAAAAGTTGCAGCAGCAGTGCTTTGAGGTGGAGGGGAGCCTCCTGTGGAAATAAGACTGGAAGGAGATATAGGAATGGCAGCACTACTAGGTTAGGGTTATGGGATTAGAAGGGCTTTTAGAAGAATTTCATTTCCCAAACCTCCTAAAATGTCATTAAGGACTTGCCATGTTTTGTTTTTTTTATAAAGGTTTGTGAAAGAATCAAAGAAGCTGGCACTGGGCTGTGAAGAGCGCCAGGGGGGCATCTGGCCTTGACATGCTCACAATCGCAGGAGGACCCTGGCCTAGCACGGGGCCATCCTGGGTGTGGGGAGACTGTCAGACAAGTTTGGATGAGAACCTTTCTAAGAAGCAGCTTTGTTTTTCCCTCATTCCCTTCTGTCTGGGGGCCTCCAGCATCTGAAACTGCTCTTTGAGCTAAGATTGTCTAATGTCCACACAGGTTGATTTTAAATGCCATCTACCCCACCCTCCAGGGATGCAGAGCTCATGTTCCTGGTCCAGGTGGAGCGCAGGTT
Source organism: Neogale vison (assembly GCF_020171115.1). Classification (NCBI taxonomy): domain Eukaryota; kingdom Metazoa; phylum Chordata; class Mammalia; order Carnivora; family Mustelidae; genus Neogale; species Neogale vison. The sequence continues at coordinate 6,143,794 of NC_058103.1, read as the reverse complement.
TCCGCCCCGTAGCATTGGCCTCAGCCTCAGAAAGCAGCCGGGCTGGGCTCTGTGCTGGGTGCATGCTAAGTGTGGGGTACTTTTAGACACTCACAATGAAGAATGTCCTCTTGAAGCTTCCCCCTCCTTCCCACCTTCTGTCATCCGGGGAGATAATTCATTTATGCAGCTTTCACAGAAGACTGACATTTTCGACTTTTTTAGCAGAATAAATTTATAAGGTAAATTAGGGGGTGGGAGCCCTAGTGTCCTAGGCAGATTCAAACTGGTAATTACAGAGGGCCTAATTATGTATTCACCACGGAGCCTTCTGGTACAGGGAAGTCTACAGGATGGCTCTTATTCTTCCTGCAGAGGACATTCACCCCTGGAACTTACACAACCTACGTTTGAGATGCCTTTGCTTCCAGCCCTGAGCAGTCATAGGGAAACACCTTGTCATCAGCATGGCCACCCTGATATTTGCAGAGAATATCCCAACCTTGTCAGGGCACCCAGATTTTCCCCCAACAATTATGAGGTCAAATAGTTTTCAGACCAGGGGTCCTGATTTGGATAAAATAAAACTCAAAAAAAGGGCAAGTTTAAAAAAAAAAAAATTCTTGCTCTGTCACATCTTTCCCAAATTCCTTATAGGGTTATGTATCTATGTCTACCAAGCTAAGGTATTCAAATCACCACTGGCACAGCTACCTTCCCTCCTTGGCTGGGAGCTCCTGGGGAAGGGAAGCATATCTTGTACTTCTTAGCCTGGGATCTGGCCTCAGTATAGTCACTGAATGAATGAGTGACCAACAAAAGTACACAATGGCCCTTAGAAAAGAAAGAGCCTGAGCCTCAGCAGAGTGGTAAACTGGAAAGAAAGCATTTCTTCCTCACGGTCACAGCATACCATGATGTGTGGATGGATACAGGAGCACATCTGATACGCAAAGCCTCCTCTCTGTGCCCCGTTCTGCCTCATTTCCCCATGCCCTCTCTGCTCCCAGGCATCTGATCTTCCACTTGAATATGGATTGTGAATAAGGACTGTGCTCTGTTGTGGGTTGAATTGTGTCCCCAACCCCCAAAAATATATTGAATCCTAACCCCTATACCAGTGAATATGACCTTATTTGGAAATTGGGTTTTTGCAGATGTAGTTAAGGTGACGTTATACTGGATGAGGATGAACACTTAATCTGATGACTGCTGTCCTTATTTAAAAAAAAAAAAAAAAAAAAAGAGGGGTACCTGGGTGGCTCTGTGGGTTAAAGCTTCTGCCTTCGGCTCAGGTCATGATCCCAGGATCCTGGGATCAAGTCCCGCATCAGGCTGTCTGCTCAGCAGAGAGTCTGCTTCCTCCTCTCTCTCTCTCTCTCTGCTTGCCTCTCTGCCTACGTGTGATCTCTCTGTCAAATAAATAAATAAAATCTTCAAAAAAATTAAAAATTAAAAAAAAGATTGGACACACAGACACACAGAGAGGGGAGGTTCATATAGCCACCGAGACAAGGAATGCCCAGCAGCCACCAGAACCTGGAAGAGGCAATGAAGCATGCTCCCCTAGAGTCTTCAGATGGAGCACAGAACTGCCAACACCTCAAGATCAGACTTCTGGCCTCCAGAACTGGGATACAGCAAATGTCTGTTATTTTAAGTGCCCCAGTTTGTGATATTTGGTCATGGCCGTCCCAGGAACTCAATAATGCTACTCTGTGAGTGAGGCGCAAGGGAGCAGAGCTGAAGAGGACCCTACCCTCAGAGAACTCAGAGGCCACAGGCCTTCCCTACAACCCGTGAATGTTCTATTTGCAAAGAATGTTAATGAGAATTGTTGACCCTCCTTGTCACCCTCAGAAAAGGGTAGTAATGACTGGACTATAAGTACCTCAAGGCCAAGATGAAGGCGGACTCATCCTTCCATCCTGAAACCCACTGGTACATCCCACACCAATCTCCCGTCCTAGCTCCACGCTTCGTGCCTCCTTCAAACTCCGGGGATAAGGGCCGACGCTGGGGAAAAGCCACACTTCAGTGGAGGGAATGTCCTGGAGCTCAAGAGCCCTTCCAGCAGCTGCAGATCACCCCCCCTCCCCCGAGGAAACACACTCAAAACAAGCCAGCACCTTCCGAAACTCTCAGACACTGGCGGTGTTAGCTTGGCGGGTGTTCGGGTTTCATTTTCACTTCGGGGTTTAACAAGCAAAGAATAAAAAACATGAGACAACCGGAACCAACGACAGTAGCAACTGACCATAAGTGCTAAGGAAAATGGAACAGGATCAAAGAACAGTCTCTTGGGGTTTTACTGAAACCATTTCGGATGTCATGAAGGGACGAAGCGCTGCTTTCCCCCGCCCTCACCACACGTCCCTGAAATGATTTAGGCAAATAAAACCAGCCCTGCTCGTGCCTGTGGAAGATGAGAAAGAAGGCTCTTTGCCTTCTCATTTACCTGCCTTAAGTAAGCTCCGCGCTGCGGCCGCGCTGACTCCGGACCGCGCTGCTGCCTCTGGTCCCGCGTGGGCAGCCCCAGGAGAGACAAGCGGAGAAGTCACGCTGCTGGGAAGTGCCGGGTTCCCGCCCAGACACGGGCATCTGCACCTCTGACCTCTGCACCTCTGCACCTGCGGATGGCAGGCCGATGTCACTCAGCCCACGGAGGGGACTGTCTCCCTGTGCGGCTGTGAAGCTCCGGAGGGAGGGGACTCACGGCTCCGGGCTTCCCGACAAGAACTGACATCGTCCGTGCCCCTCCGGGGGCCAGGCCCTGGCTGGACGTTTAAATGCGCTCCTCCAGCACGCCCACCCCATCGGTGAGGTTCTGCATCCGGGTTTGCGACGGAGCGGACGCGGAGGTCCGGCGCCCGGCCAGCGCCGCACAGCCACGACGGCGACCGCAGAGGCGGGACCGGACGGCAGCTTTTCCAAGGGCGAGGCCGACTGTTTTCCACGTCCTCACGTAGGCAGGATAGGCCAGGCTGCGCTACAAACTGAGAGGCCCACAAGTGTTCTCCCGACGCAACCCTCCTGTCGCTCAGCCACCTCTCCCGTCCTCTGCGGCCACAGAGGTGGAGGGGGACCCCGCAGCGTGTCACTGGCTCCTCGCGGCCCCTGCCCACTTCCACTCACATCCCATTGGCCACAGTCAGTCACATGACCCCGCCTAGCCGCAAGGGAGTCTGGGAGACGCGGATGCCCATCCGGGATATCGGCCGGCTGTACCTCTCTCGGCCACCGTAGCCAGGAACCGCGCACTCGGACCGCATGCCCTGACGCAGGGCGAAGGGGGTTTAAGTAGGAAGTTATTCAGTTTGGGGAGCCGGAGTGCGGCCCCGGGACATGGGTAACTCGCCTGACTCGTGACAAAATTGTCCTGTAGCTGCTTATTCTGAGCCCACAGGGCTTTTTTGTTGGTGGTGGTGTTGTTGCTGTTTTCCTCAGGCCTCTGGTATTTCTGGTGGCGCTGTGTCTTCCTCCTTCTCTTCCTGCGCCTACCCGCCTCGCCCCGGACAAGTCCGGGCCCTTCCGGGCCGCACGGAGGTCTTAGTTCGCGAGGACTGGGGCCTCGCCGGGGAGCCGGCCGCAGGGTCTGGAAGTGACCGTCGGCTGCGCGGGGCAGGAGGCTCGCAGACGCCGCCCCTCGGGTCCAGAGGCGCGTCCGCGTGTCGCGCCCATCAGAGAGACTTGGGAACTCGAGAAGGTGTGAGGTGGGTGTGTGGGTGAATGTAAAACACCCAGGCTGCACCTCGAAACCCTCAAAATAGTGTTTGATGGATGGATTCAGAGCAGAGAGCTTGTGCGCGGGGAGGAACCGAGCGGTGATGCTGTCCACCTACTGCAGGGGAGAGGCTGAGGCCGCCAGGGGAGGCACATGGCCCGAGCCGCGAGGCCCCTGCGCCCTGCGTCTGTGGCCGCGGCCCCAGCCCTTCCCCAAATCTCTCTACACCTGTCAGTCAACCAAGGAGAAACAAGGTGTTGGGAGATCACCGGACTTTATCTCCATGGGGCCTGACAAAGGCCAGGACCACACCGAGGGACGGGGAGGGGAGGGGCGTGCGGGGAACCTCCCGGCATCCAGGAAGGCGAGGGGCTGGCTGCTGCTTCTCGGAAGACGGGTGAGGGAGCGCGGAGGACAGCGCCAGGCCTGGCGTGCGGGTGCAGAAGGGGTGTGCTGCGCGAGAGCGGAACCCGGGTAAATGAGCAGCGCCGACCAGAGTGCGGCGGTGCCGAGGAGACGAGCACGGGGGACACGGTGCGAAGAGAGGCAAGGTAGCTGACTCAGCAGACCGTGGAAAAGCCTTCCATGACCCTCCCACGGGTCGAGGCACTTTTACCAGCTGTTCAAGCCTCAGCCAAGCACCACTTCCTCCAGGAAGGTTTCCCGGACTGCGCAGATGGTTCAGGCCCCTCTGCAAGGTCCCGCTGGCCCTTGGACTTCCCCCATCACAGCGCATCTCACACTGGGCTGTCTCAGTAGACCTGTCTGGTCCCGAGCTGTGTGGGGACAGAGATGGTGTCTCCTTCCCCTCTGCGTCCCTAGAGTGTCATAGTGATGGCACACTCTACGTATGGAGAAATGGCTCTTGTCTTTGTGGTTTTAATAAAAATATGCTGTACTTTCTTCACATCTCCCCCGGGTGCCCGCCCATTTCTCCAAGAAGAGCAAATTCTTGAAAAGAGTTGTCTGTATTTACTTGGTTCAGTTACTATCTTCCCATTCCCTCTTGAAGCCACTCTGTTGGCTTTGGCTCTCTAGCTCTGCCCAGCTGCTCTTCTCAAGGTCATCAGTGACCTCCATTGCCAAATCCAAAGGTCAGCACTCAGCCCTCACTGTACCACACCCGCTGGCTATAGTAAGGCTGACCTCTCCATGCTCTTCAGTGGGCTTCAAGGAATCTATATGCTTCGTTTGTTTCTTCCCATCTCATTGGCCAGCAGTTTCTTTCTTGGTCCCTCTTCATCTCTCAATCTCTGGACATAGGATAACTCCAGAATCATCCCTTAGACCTCTTGTCAATTTACAGTCACTCCCTTGGTGACATCCACCTGTCAAATGGCTTTAACTAGTGTCCTCATGCCAATCACTCCCAAATTTGTATTCCTACCCCCTGAACTCTTCTTACACATACCAACCACCTGCTTTAACTCCTCACTGGGTGCGCAAAAATAAACTAATAATACCTCTCCAAGACCAAGTTCTGAACTTTCTCCCTCAAAGCTGTTGCTCCTGCAATATTCCCCAGTCAATGGTCATTGCTCAGACTAAAACCCTCAGAGTCTTCCTTGTTCTTTTCCTTTATCCCACACCCACCATCCAACTATCAGAGCATCCCACTGGTTCTGCTTTAAAAGGTTTTCCAGATGTGCCTGTTCTCACTACCTGCACAGCCACCTTCTTGGACCAAGGGCATCCAACCTGGTCCTTCTCTCTCTATCCTTCAGTCTCTTCTCAATAGCCAGTCTGACTTTTGAAACATAAGTCGAATCACAACACTCTTCTGCTTGAAACCCTCAATCACTCAGAATAAAAACCAGTGACCCTACAATGGCTTAGATGGTCTTAAGTGGTCTGGCCCCCATTACCTTGCTGACCCCATCATGATCACTCCCTCCCTCCCTCTCTCACTCTCACTTTTGCTCTCCACTGGACTGCTTATTGTTCTTCAACACACCAAGTACATGTATGCCTCAGGGGCTTTGTACCTTCTCTTTTCTCTCTCTGGTATTATTTTATTTTATTTTATTTTATTTCTTTGAAGTAGAGAGCTAGAGAGACAGAGAGCCCAGGTAGCCGGAAAGAGAAGAGAGAGAGGGAGAAGTAGGCTCGCCACTAAGCAAGGAGCCCAAGGCAGAACTCAGTCCCAGGACCCTGAGATCATGACCTGAGCATCTGCTCAACCAACTGAGCTACCCAGGCATCCCTCTGGTGTACTTTTCCCCATTCATCTTCATTGTGCATGCTGCTGCTTCTCCTTCAGGTGGCTGCTAATATATAGCTTTCTCAGAAGGGATCTCCTGGACTGACCTATTTTACTTTAAAACACTGACAATTTAGAATAAATGGACAAATTCCATAAAAAACACGACTAATAAACTAATAATAAACACAACTAACAAAAACTGACCAGAAGACACAGAAAATTTTAGCAGTGATGTCTGTTAAACGTCTGTAATTTAAAACCCCCTCCCCTCCTCTTTCGTCACCTTTCCCCAACAAAACAAACAGGGAAAAGAAAAAAAAAACTCAAATGATTTCACTGGTGATTTCTTCCAAATGTTGAAGGAATAAAGAACACCAAGTTTATATAATTATTTTCCAAAAAGTAGAGAAGGAAGGAACACTTTCTAACCCCTTTTATTAGAACAAATACCAGTAATACCAAAACCTGACAAGAATACCACAGGAAAAGAAAATTACAGATCTCTATCACTTATGAATACAGATGTGAAAATTCCAAACAAATCATTAAAAAATTTAATACCATAATGTATTAAAAGAATGATATGTCCTGATCAAGTAAACCCTATTCCTGGACTGTTTGGTTAATTTATTATTCAGCAATTGATATACTGATGTGGAGTGATTTCTAGGATGTAGCCAAAGTGAAAAATGGAAGCATACTATAGTATACTACATTAAGTGTAAGAGAAAAAGAGAAATAAGGAAATATGCACACATCTGCTCATTTGAACAAAAAGAAATAAGAAACCAAGGACTAGTGAGGTTGGTTACTGTGTCAGTTTGCTGGGACTGCCATAACAAAGTATCACAGACTGGGAAACAAAACAGCAGAAATTTCTTTGTTCACGGTATGGAGGTTGGAAGTCCAAGATCAAGGTGTTGATGGGGTTGGTTTCTTCTGAGGTCTCCCTTCTAGGGTTGTAGATGGCCATCTTCCCTCTATGCTCATCTGTCCTAATATCCTCTTCTCAAAGGAACCAGACCACCCATAAGACCTCACTTAATCTCAATTACCCTCTTTAAAGAGCCTGCCTCCAAATAAAGTCACATTCTGAAGCACCAGAGGTTAAGGCTTCACCATACAGACTTCCGAGATACACATTCAGTCCGTAACAGTTATAAGCCGGGCTTGGGCGCAGATGCAATGGGAAGAATAGAAAAGATGGGAGACAGTGGAATTTACTTTTCTGACTATAATATTTTGTATAATCCTGATCATGTTAATGTGTCTTTCAAAAAAATAAAAGAAAAGGAACAAGGAAGGAGACTTAAGTGAGAATATAAACAGAATACAGAGTGATACTTCAAACAAATAACAACTATACTGAAAGGAAAGAACTAAGTGACTGTTGAACCTAGTATTTGCATTATATGCCCTCAGACAATTAAAAATAAGAACTTTAAACAAATACTGAATTTGAATTAGTAGTCTTCCTTTTTGTAAAGAAATGGGCTATCAATTCTGAAACTACTCTCTGAACATTCCAGAATAGAACAAATAAGTAAATATATTGATAATGGGAGCCAGGGCCCTCACTGTCCAGAAAGGAATTTCAAATACTGAGAGAGGGAAATATAAGATGGACCATGAGGCATTGTTTGGACTTGCAGTTATTAACGTGAACTCAGTTTTAATGTACATAGATAACTAGATACAGAAATAAATATAAATGTGTATGACTGAATATAAGACTGTATGTATGTGTGTGTGCATAAAATTCCCCAGTTCTGTGTGTTAACAGAGCTGAGGAGCAATCAGCATATGTATAGACCAAATCTCTGTTTATAAGTAACCCATTCTTCACTAAAAGGAATCAATGGCTGATTCCAGGGTCGGAGCAGGGAAAGTACGAGAAGAGCTTGAATATCTCCTTGTGGCAAAAAGTAAAGAACTACCCCAAACTGATGGAAATATGTGAAAATTACAGAGCCAGATTAAGGGAGACTTTCACTGGACCAATTTGAAATAAAGCATCAAAATAAACAATGAACATCAAAATAAATAATGACAACAAGGTATATAACCTGCAGAATAAAGTAAGAATCTATGAGGCCATTTGGAACAGAGTTGCGCAGCGGAAGCGTGCTGGGCCCATGAGGCCATTCAGATTCACATATAAAAAATAAATACACGAGAAGTAAAACTCTTCCTTACAGTAGAAAGCCAACGAAGAAAAGTAGAAAGAATGACATAACTAGGAAATCACCATCTGGTAATAATAATGATGATGATGATGATAAGAACACTAATAAATAATTCTGCCTGAAGTTATCAATGATGCCAAAACTAGTGGATAAAAGTTTGAGGAATAACAAGATATCTATGTAGTCTCAAAGTGTCTCCCCATATAATGCTTTTTTTGTCTAAGATTTTATTTATTTGACACAGAGAGAGAGATCACAAGTAGGCAGAGAGGCAGGCAGAGAGAGAGAGGGAAGCAGGCTCCCCCCTGAGCAGAGAGCCTGATATGGGGCTCGATCCCTGGACCCTGGGATCATGACCAGAACCAAAGGCAGACACGTAACCCACTGAGCCACCCAGACACCCCATCCCCATGTAATGCTTTTTAATTACAAAAGTTGAGAGTAACTAAACTACATTGGAGAAACCTGGTGAAAACCATGCTAACCAAATGATTATAGCTCACATTACCACCAATACAGTTAAATGACAATATATGCGTCCTGATATGATGCATGAGGACATATCCCTTCTGTGGTTTTCCCACCAATATTTCCTAACCTGAATCTGATTCTGAAGAACCATCAACAAACCCACCCTACAGAATCACTGGCCTGCACTCTTCAAATGTGTCAGCACCATGAAACAGGAGACTGAAGAGGAATGACAAATGGGTAGAGTGGATGACCTTGAGTGTTCTTCTAGCACAAAAGGCATCATTGGGACAATCAATGAAATCCAAAGAAGGACGACAACGTAGATAACAGTTTTGTACCAATATTGGTTCCCTGATTTTAATGATTGGACTATAGTCAGGCAAGAGAAATCTTTGTTAGGAAGTGAGTATGAAGTATTTAGAGGTAAAGGAGCATAATATCTACATTTTATTCTTAAATAGTTCGTGAGAGAGAAAGAGAGGGAGGAGAGAGAAAGAAATAGGCAGAAAGAAGAGACAGGGAGAGGAAGAATGTGGTAGAATATTAACATGTGGGTAGTCTGGATGAAGAGTGCCTGAAAAATATTTGTACTATTCTTGCACATTTTCTGTAAGTCTAAAATAATGTCAAGTAATTAATTAGTCAGTGCACTAAATTGCAAACCATTCCTGTCACTTCCTATCTCCTTCCTGTGCTTTATTTTCTTGTGTAGCAGTTCTTGATAAATCAGTATAGCATATTTCACTCATTTTATTTATTGTCTCTCTTCACCTAACAGAATATAATCTCCATGAGGGCAGAGAGTTGGATCTCTTCTATTTCCTACTGTGTTCCCAGCCACTAGGACAGTAGCTACCACAGGATTTTTTTAAAATAAATATTTGTTAAGTCTATGATTTGCACAGTTGTGTTTCATATCTATTTATTGAGTGCATGAGTGGGAAAAGTGACTGTCAAGCTGGGCCTGAGAAATGAGGTCCTCTTTATTGCAAGACTGCTCTCAGGTGAAGGTCTCAAAATTAGTATTTGAAAACAAATATTAATGGGGAGATTCTGATAGAGGATCCCCCAAGGCTGTCACTGGAACCTGTGCGGTGAATTAACCTTGTTTTGATGGCCTAATCCCATCTCCAACAGGAATGAGGCTGCTGTTGGCACAGCCCGAAGAGAAGTACCTGAGACATGGCTCTCCTTAGCCCCCAAAGCGAAATGGAAATCAATTCTCTGGCAGCCACCAGAACCCACAAAGACCCAAAACTGTGAGTTAAATCTCCCTAAATATTATCTCCAAGGATACTCTGCTTTTACTTGTAGGCATGGCTGGAGGACAGAGGAAGATCCCCAAATGCCTGGTTTATAACACAGGTTTGGGAACAGCTTGGAAAGAGACGAAGAATCCAAGGGAGTTAAGTCTGCAGAGAAAACACCTGTGTAGCTGTCCCCTCCTCTCTCTCATTCTCTCCCGCTTTCTCTCCCTCTCTTCTCCCTTACAGAACATTTATAATCAGCTGCTGTGTTTTGGCAATCCTAGTCAATGTTATCTTCGTCATTCTAACCCCTTATTTTAGAGCACTATTTCTCCAACTAGTAGAAGCATGAGAATCTCCTGGGATACTACTGATTCAATCAGCCTGAGGGAGAGCCCAGGAATGTGTATTTTTAACAAGCTAAAATACCAGGATTTGAACCCAGAAATCTGGCTCAGAGTCCACGCCCTCACCCATGGTGCTATGTGTTTCTGATTCTCTGACAGAGCCACAGAAGTGTACAAAAAGGAGCTACAAAGATGTCCATTGCATGGTTTTTAATGTCACAGAAGACTGGAAATGATCTGAATGTTTAGCAATAAAAGTGTGATTAATTAAATTATGAGGTAATGGAATTCTGCTTTCAGTTAGAATGAAATAGCTTTTAGGAGACCAATGTGCCTTTTAAGAACAAATAGAAAATCAAAATAAAGTTTAAAAAACATTTTTGAGACATTGGAACCATAGTGAGGACCATAAAGCAATTCCCAACAAATTTGACGCCTGGGTGGCTCAGTGGGTTGAGCCGCTGCCTTCGGCTCGGGTCGTGATCTCGGGGTCCTGGAATCGAGTCCCGCATCGGGCTCTCTGCTCGGCGGGGAGCCTGCTTCCTCCTCTCTCTCTCTCTCTGCCTGCCTCTCTGCCTACTTGTGATCTCTCTCTGTCAAATAAATAAATAAAATCTTTTAAAAAAAAAAAAAAGACTTTAATAAAAAAAAAAAAAAAGGATTGAAATTGTTCAAAGTTTGTTCTGGGGCCATAGTGGAATTAAGACAGAAATCAGTAAGAAAGGGGAAAAAAATAATAATCATTAAAAAAAATTCCAGGGGCACCTGGGTGGCTCAGTCTTTAAGCGTCTGCCTTGGGCTCGGGTCATGATCCCAGGGTCCTGGGATTGAGCCCCGCATCAGACTCCTTGCTCTCCGGGAAGCCTGCTTCTCCATCTCCCACTCCCTCTGCTTCTGTTCCCTCTGTGTCTCTCTCTGTGTCAAATAAATAAATAAAATGTTTAAAAAAAGAGATAAAATGGAAAATTACAAGCCAATCTTTCTCATGAAGATAGGTGCTGAAATCCTAAATAAAATTTAAGCAAGTTGCATCAAAAGATTTATTTAAAAAAAAAAAAGATATGTCACGGCCATATATTATTTACTTCAGAAAAGCAGGGATGGCTTAATACTTGAAAATCAATCCATTTGATCCACTACATTCTCAGAAAATGCAGGAAAAGGATTTATTATGATTTGATAAAATTCAACATGCTCTCCTAATTAAAAAAAAAAAGTAGAAAACAGGATAGAAATAGATTTCCATACTCTGGTAAGGAGTATATTTAAAATCTATAGTTATTATCATCTCTATCTTTTCCCTTTAATATAGAAAAGAAGACAAGGATAGCACTACTACTCTTTATATGAGTATGGTTCTGGAGATCCTTAATGGTGCAATAAAGAATGAAAAAGAAATAAAGGGGGACACCTGGGTGGCTCAGTGGGTTAAAACCTCTGTCTTTGACTCAGGTCATAATCTCAGGGTCCTGGGATCGAGCCCCACATAGGGTTCCCTGCTCAAAGGGAACCCTGCTTCCTCCCTCTCTCTCTGCCTACTTGTGATCTCTTGTCTGTCAAATAAATAAATAAAATCTTTTTAAAGAAGAAATAAGACAAAGAAAGAATATAAGAATTGGAAAAGATGAAATAAAGTGGTCATTTTCTCAGGCAACAGAATAGCATATGTAAAAAAATCAAGTAATCCATAGACGAAATACTAAAATTAATAAGGGAAGTTAGCAAGATTGCTAGCTACTAGCTTATTATAAAGATATTATCCTTATTTCTTATCATTCTTATTTCTTATTTCTTATTTTCCTTCAGAAAGTAACATTCTGAAAATGAATACCTCAAATTATTGGCTTATTGTAATGGCAGAGTGAATTGGTTGGGCAACTACTTGCAAAGGTAACAATTTTAAGGTCCAGGGAAAACTTATCAAAAGAAAAGCCATGGGCACCTGGGTGGCTCAGTGGGTTAAGCCGCTGCCTTCGGCTCAGGTCATGATCTCGGGGTCCTGGGATCGAGTCCCGCATCGGGCTCTCTGCTCAGCAGGGAGCCTGCTTCCTCCTCTCTCTCTCTCTGCCTGCCTCTCTACCTACTTGTGATCTCTCTGTCAAATAAATAAATTAAAAAAAAAAAAGAAAAGCCATTTGAAGGTATAAAGGTATTGGGTTTGTTTGTTTGTTTAAGATTTTATTTATTTATTTTAGAAAGAGAGAGAGAGAACACAAGCTGAAGGAGAGGAAGAGAGAGAATCCCAAACAGGCTCCATACCCAGATGCAGAGCCTAATGTGAGGCTCTATCTCAGGACCCCAAGATCACAACCAAGCTAAAATCAAGAGTTAGGTGTTCAACCAATACCCCCATCAAAGGTATTGTAAAGCAATCAAAAGAAGGCAGAAACCAGAGACTTTTGTCAAAAAAGATGACCATTGTAATGGGAAAGAACTGCAAATATATGGATTTTTTTTTTCCTCTGAGGTAACCAAGAGTGATCTCCAATCCTCAAAAATCCTATGGCAAAAAAACCCTTATGCTTACAGGTTTGAGGACATGGGGGAGATAGCTCAGGGCTATCAGAGTAGCTGGAAATTTACCGGTAGGAGTTGGAGGGGAGGGGGGGTCCTGAAAGCAAAAGAGCAACAGAAGAATGAGATTCAAAAGTATCAGTGTAAACTCTGCCCCAATCCCTGGCTGATTGCTAATTTTATATGCATAGAGAATTCAGGGAGCCCAGAAAAAAAAAAGGTAGAAATCACAAAAGAATCTTCCTTTGAAGGAGAGAACTACACTGGAAAAGATTTGTAAGTTTGCTGCTTTTTTTTTTTCTTTAACTAAGGTTATTCCCCATCATTGAGAGCTCAGGCAACAGAAAATTGAATCCTTACTGGCTTTAGAAGTCGCATCTCAGGATTGAAAGACAGCTAAAAATTTAAGAGAGAAACCAAAGGAACAAGAAAGTCAGACAAAGAATGAATACCAAAATGTAGGTATGAACTCTGTTCAAATCCTTGACCAACCACAAAACTATAGTGGGGTAGGAGTGTGTCCAGAGAGCCAAGCTAAAAATACAGCTAGAATTTGAGAAATTGAGGATGAAAGGTATAGTGTTCAAAGGCTGAGTCCTGCCAAATTAACTGCCTTCTAGGACAAAAGGAAAATAAAAACCTAAAAATCCTTTAAAAACAGAATCCAGAATCACTACAATGTATTGTCTATAAAGTCTAGTTTTCAACAAAACTACTAAACATGCAAATAAACAGGAAAATGTGATACATATGCAGGGTAAAAAGCCAATAGAAACTCCAAATGGGCACAGACATTGGGTTAGCAAACAAATACAAAATACTGATTATTTTTAAGCAGGCTCCATGGCCACTGTGGAGCCCGACATGCTTAAACTCATGAACCTGAGATCAACACCTGTGGTTAGATCGAGTCAGGTGTTTAACTGACTGAGCCATCCAGGGGCCCCAGAAAGGTAGTATTTTAAAAGACTAAGCAAAAATGTGAATTTAATGAGTGAACAAATAGGAAACTTTAACAAAGAAGATGAAACTATTAAAAAGTCAAATATTCTATACATGAAAAGTACATAACTGAAATGAAATCAAAATTTATTAGAGGTACTTAACAGCATATTGGAGATGGCAAAAGGAAAAATATCAGTGAATTTGAAAATAAATGAATAGATATTATCTAATCCAAAGCAAAGAGAAAAGATTGAAGAAAAATGAGTGTCAGCGAACTATGAAAGAATATCAAGAAGTCCAACATACGTATAATTGAAAAAAAAAATCTAGGAGAACAAAGAAAGAAGTGTTCTTAAAAAAAATTTAAAGAAACAATGGTCTAAAAGTTCCCATATTTGGTGAAAAATGTAGACCAAGAAGCCAAACAAATCCTAATCAGGATTAATACAAAGAAAATGACACCTAAGCACCCCATAATAAAAATGCTGAAATCCAAGATATAGAGACATTTTTGAAAGGAGTCAAGAAAAATGGCACATTACTTAGAGAGGGAAAAGAATACAATTAAATACTGACTTCTCGTCAAAAACAATGAAGACTAAGATGTACTCAAATTACATATTCAAAGTACTCAAAGAAAAACAAAACTGTCAACCAAAAAACTGTCCTTCAAAAATAAAAGCAAAATAGAGACAAAAAAAATTTGTAATTAGTTCCAGTTTACAAGCAATAATAAATGAAACTGGAGAGAAATGACACCAGATGGTAATTTAGATCTATAGGAAAGAATAAAGTGCTCCAGAAATGGCAAATGTGTGGATACATTTTGGGATGTATATATTTTTTGTCTTAATGTCTTTAAAAGGCATATGATTGTTTAAGCAAAACTACTAACAATGTATTGTTGGGTTTACAATGAAAACAGATGTGATATATGTGATGATAGTTTTAGACAAAACCATTGTTTCAAGAGTCCTATATTATCTGACATATTTCAATATAAACTTTAAGTAGATAAATTAAAGATGCCTATTGTAATCTCTAGGACAACAATTAAAAAATAATGCTAATATAGCGCTCTAAGGCCATCGAATGAATTTAAATAAAATATCAGATAATTTAATTAACACAGGAGAAGACAGGAAAAAAGAAACAAAAGAACAAATAGGAGATATATATAGAAATCAAATATGAAAATGATAGACCTAAACCAATGTATTTAATTACATTAAATATAAATGGATCACACTCTACACCAAAAGGCAAGTCTGTCAGGCTAGATAAAAATGCAGGGGCACCTGGGTGGCTCAGTGGTTTAAGCCTCTGTCTTCGGCTCAGGTCATGATCTCAGGGTCTTGGGATCGAGCCCCACATTGGGCGCTCCACTCAACGGAAGCCTACTTCCTCCTTTCTCTCTACCTGCCTCTCTGACTATTTATTATTTCTCTCTGTCAAATAAATAAACTCTTTAAAAAAAATGCAAAACCCAGCTAACTACTATTTGCCATGGATGTACATTAAATGAAAAGACAGATAGTTCAAAAGTAGATAGTGAAAAAAAAAAAAGTAGATAGTGAAAGGTTACTTTAAAAATTATGGTGCATTGCAAAGGCAGTCCTAAGAGGGAAGTATATAGCAATATAGATCTTAGCAATAGATATAGACATATAGATATATAGATATATAGATATAGATCTTTCTCAAGAAACAAGGAACAAGTCTCACATTCACAACCTAACCTTACACCTAAAGGAGCTGGAAAAAGAACAACAAATAAAGCCTAAATCCAGCAGGAAAAGAGAAATAATAAAGATTAGAGCAGAAATCAATGATATAGAAATTTTTTAAAAAGTAGAATAAATCAATGAAACTAGGAGCTTGTTCTCTGAAATATTTAATAAGATTGATAAACACTTAACCAGACATAAAATAAAGAGAAAGGACCCAAATAAATAAAATTATGGATTAAAGAGAAGAGATCACAACCAACATTAAAGAAATATAAATAATTATAATAGGATATTATGAGCAATTTTATGTCAATAAATTAGGCAATCTGGAAGAAATGGATGCATTCCTAGAAGAATACAAACTACCAAAACTGAATTGGGAAGAAATAGAAAACCTAAACAGACCCATAACCAGCAAAGAAATTGAATCAATAATCAAAAGTCTCCCAACAAATAAGAGTCCAGGGCCAGATGGCCTCCTAGCGAAATTCTATCAAGCATTTAAAGAATTAATACCTATTCTTATGAAACTGTTTCAAAAAATAGAAATGGAAGGAAAACTCATTGTATGAGGCCAGCATTACCTTGATCCCCAAACCAGACAAAAACCCCACCAAAAAGGAAAATGACAGACCAATATCCCTGATGAACATGGATGAAAAAAATTTGCACCTAGATACTAACTGAAGGATCCACCAGTATATTAAAAGGATTATTCACCACAACCAAGTGGGATTTATCCCTGGGCTGCAAGGGTGTTCAACACCCACAAATCAATCAATGTGATACACCACATTAATAAAAGAAAGAACAAGGACCATATGATCAACATTAGTCAGCATCAAGGAAATACAAATCAACTCAGGAAACAGCAGATGTTGGTGAGGATGCAGAGTAAGGGGAATCCTCTTACACTGTTGGTGGGAATGCAAACTGCTGCAGCCACTGTGGAAAACAGTATGGAGGTTCCTCAAGATGTTAAGAATACATCTATCCTATGATGCAGCAATTGCACTACTGAGTATCTACCGCAAAGATACCTGGATTTAGGCTTTATTTGTTGTTCTTTTTCCAGCTCCTTTAGGTGTAAGGTTAGGTTGTGAATGTGAGACTTGTTCCTTGTTTCTTGAGAAGGATCTATATTGCTATATACTTCCCTCTTAGGACTGCCTTTGCAGTGCACCATAACTTTTAAAGTAACCTTTCACTATCTACTTTTGAACTATCTGTCTTTTCATTTAATGTACATCCATTGCAAATAGTAGTTAGCTGGGTTTTGCATTTTTGTCTAGCCTGACAGATTTGCCTTTTGGTGTAGAGTGTGATCCATTTATATTTAATGTAATTACCCATTTGGAGGGTTTAGGTCTATCATTTTCATGTAAAAATGCATTCCCACCAACAGTGTAAGAGTAGTCTCCTTACTCTGCATCCTCACCAACATCTGCTGTTTCCTGAGTTGTTAATTTTAGCTATTCTGATGGGTGTGAGGTGGTTTTGATTTGTATTTCCTTGATGCTGACTAATGTTGATCATATGGTCCTTGTTCTTTCTTTTATTAATGTGGTTATTTCATTTATTAATGTGGTATATCACATTGATTGATTTGTGGGTGTTGAACACCCTTGCAGCCCAGGGATAAATCCCACTTGGTTGTGGTGAATAATCCTTTTAATGTACTGATGGATCCTTTAGTTAGTATTGAGGTTCCTTGAAAAGTTAAAAATAGATCTACCCTATGACCCAGCAATTGCATTACTAGGTATTTTTCCAAAGGATACAAACACAGTGATCCGAAGGGGCACATGCACCCCAATGTTTATAGCAGCAATGTCCACAATTGCCAAATATGGAAAGAGCCCAGATGTCTATCAACAAATGAACAGTTCAAGAAGAGGTAATATACATATAAAGATATATATGTATAAAATATATATAGATAAAGAAGAGAATACGCACACACACACACACACACACACACACAGCCATCAAAAAGAATGAAATCTTGCCATTTACAATGCTATGGATGGAACTAGAGGGCATTATACTAAGTGCATTAAGTCAAAGAAAGACAAATACCATATGATTTCACTCATATGCAGAATTTAAGAAACAAAAGAGATGAACATAGAGGAAGGGAAGGAAAAATAAAATAAGAGTAAAACAGAAATGGAGGCAAACCATAAGAGATTCTTAACTATAGGGAGCAAACTGAGGGTTGTTGAGGAGAGGTGGGTAGGGGAATGGGTAACAGAGTGATGGACATTAAAGAGGGCACTTGAAGAAAGGAGCACTGGGTTTTGTATGCAACTGATGAGTCACTGAATTCTACCTCTGAAACTAATAAAACAGTATATGTTAATTTAATTGAATTTAAATAAAAACTTTAAGAAAGAAAAAATTATGTTGCATCTACACTCTAAAATACCATGTAAACAATTTTTTTAAAAAAGATTTTATCTATTTGAGAGAGAGAGCATGAGGGGAGAAGGTCAGAGGGAGAAGCAGACTCGCCATGGAGCTGAGAGCCCGATGCAGGACTCGATCCCCAGAATCTAGGATCATGACCCGGGTTTAAGTCAGTTGCTTAACCCACTGAGCCACCCAGGTGCCCTGTCATGTAACCATTTTTTAATGCAGTAACTTTCCCTATATGTACTAATTTGAAAATGTTCTTTACATACCTTAAAGAAAAATAACCCCCCTGAAAAAATCATATAGCATGATATTAAATTTTAGAATGATCTATTTATTACACACATAGGCGTGTGTATGTATATGCACACATTCATTTTAGAAGGGCGGATAGCTGAAAAAAGAGGTACTAATTGATAGTTTTGAATGAAGCACAAACATAATAAATTTGAAATTCAGAAGAGTCCCAACCAATATGAAAATTTTCAAAGAAAATATCTAAGTCAGTGGCATATCATGGCATATGAAATATAAGTTCATGAGCATATTCTACCCTGTGTACAGGCAATTATCTACAGATAATTTTAAAACAATAATAAAACCAACAAAAAGTTGATATGCTTTTTATTAACACCAGGCTTTGGCTATTCTAAATAATGTCAGTAATAAAATACTTTCCTTGGAAAAAAAATTTTTTTTGGTCTAAGTTCTAAATAATTGCTGTTATTACATTTGAGTTTCAATAATATGTAGTTTCAAATTAGAACATCTTTATTACTTATCCTTTCTTGAATATTGCATCCTACAAAGAAATTAATTCAAAGAACTTCTAGTTAAATGATTTGCCCCCAACACACATGCACTCAGTTACATGTGTTCATTTGGAAAGTGAGTTCATAATGGTTGGAGTAATTGTTCAAGCTTGTAAACTGGAAATGGGTAGCAGTTTTGTTTGATAAATGAAAATTTTAGATCACAAAAGACTTTGCTGAATTTAAATATATTTAACATTGGTATTTCTTCTTTAATTGTTAATTATTTTAGAACTAAAAAATAATCAACAAAATAATGAGTATTACTGATTATTGCATAATTGTTACTGAAAATAATTTTATTATATTGAGGAGGGAACATGTTTAAAAAAAATCATCTGCTGCAGGAGTTAAACACACATATATGCTACTATTTCCCAAGGATACTATAAGCACTCAGTAAGAAAAAGTATACAAAGCTCATGGATAGTGCCTAGTATATAGTAGATACTCAATGCATGGTAGCTTTCATTGTAAACATCAACAAGTGTTGGTCCCCTATCCACCTTCCTCAGCCTCTTATCCCTCTATTTGAGAAGTTGAGATTCAAATTGAGATCAAAGTTCCAAATATGCACCAAGTCCTGTGATTAGTGTTTTAATTATCTGATTATTTCTCATATTATCTAATTTATTTCTCACAAAAATCATGTGAACACTATTTTTATCCCTATCTAATATATTACAAAAATACAGACAGTTCAATTTTCTCAAACTTAGTCAGCTCAAAATGGAAGTTTTATGATCAAGCCTAAGTGTTTCTCATACTAACCCTGCACTCATTCTGTGTATCCATCCTGCAACTTGTGTTTACCATTATCATCATCACCATCATCACCATCATCACCATCATCACAACCACTGATGAACACCTATTCTATATTGCACACATTGGGTGTTCCCATACTTTGTTTTATATACTCCATATAAAGCCCTTTCTACCCACATTTTAGCACTTTCTTAGTTCTTCATTCCTTCTCTCACTTCCCACCTTTCATCTGGGATCACTTCCTATCTGCTTAAAGTATATTTTTTAGAATTCCTGTAGTGAGGGTCTACTGGTGACAGATTTTCTGGGGTTTGTTTATATTTTTTTAAAAACCTGTATTTAATTCCCATTGTTAAAAGATACCTTCACTAGGTATAGAATTGACTTTTTTTTTTCCTGTACATTTAAGATATCATCCCACTGTACCTTGGCTCTAATTGTTTCTATTGAGGTCAACTGTCACCTTGTCCTTCCTTTATGCTAAATCTATTTATACTCTCCTGCTTACAAAATCTTTTCTTTGTTTTTACTACAGTTTCTTGGCACTGTTTTTCTTTTAATTTAACTTGCTTAGAATTTATTCGGCTTCTGAGGATTGTTCTTCTCTCAGTTCTGGAAAGTTCTCAGCTATTATCTCTTCATATTATTGGCTTTGCCCCATTCCCTCCCCTCCTTAATCTCCCATTATTCCTCTACTCTCTTCTCTCCTTTCCTTTTCGAGATGTGACTAGGCTACATTTCATTCCTCACTGTATCTTTTAAGTCTCAGTCTTAATGTTTTCATCTTTGTCTCTTTATCTGGGCTGACTATCAATAATTTTCTTATTTCCATCTTCAAATTCACTAATTCTCTCTTATCCTTCATCTAACCTGGTGTTAAATCTGTCCTTTGAGTTTGTAACTCCATTTAAATGCATTTTCTTTTTTTTTTTCAGGAATTCACTTTCTAATCTACTTTTTACTCACTTATTTTATTATTTTTTTTAGATTTTACTTATTTATTTATTTATCAGAGAGAGAGGGAGGGAGAACACAAGCAGGCAGAGCGGCAGGCAGAGACAGAGAGAGAAGCAGGCTCCCTGCTGAGAAAGGAGCTGGATGTGGGACTCGATCCCAGGACCCCAGGATCATGACCTGAGCCAAAGGCAGTGCCTTAACCAACTGAGCCACCCAGGCATCCCTACTCACTTGCTTTAAACTTCCATTTACTTCTCAAATATATTAAATATATTTTTTCATTCATTGTATAATCCTAATATCTGCAGTTCTTCAAAGTCTGATTATCTGATTCTGTTCTCTGTCTGTCTCTCTCTTCTGTTTCCTGGTATGTCAGTGGTTTTTAATTCAGAGTTTCTCATTTTCCATGGAACTTTATAGAAATTGTTTAAAGCCTAGGATGGAAGTGATTTCCTTTTGAGAGAATTTGTGTTCTCTTCCGTCAAGTACCTGGGATCACTACCAGGATGGGACCACTTTAAGATAAAGTTTTGGCTTAAAGTTCTTTGGATTCCCAGATTGTGTTAATTGAGGCTACAAACTGTCTTGGTGACAAATTCTGAGAAGAATTGTCTTCCACCCAGTCCCCAGGTTCAAGACAGGCAGTGCTCCTTGTGGTCTTAGGAGGGGATATTGATTTCTATTTGACTCTTAAACTTTTTACTTCCTTGTCTCAGAATATGTAAAATCAATGTTCAATTATATCTGGCTCAACAAATATCCTCAAGTCCAAGCTAGCTTCGGCCCTCTGCTCACTTTCCTGAGTCTCTGTCTTCACTTATTTACTGGCTGTGTATACCTTATTTCCTTGCCAACTCATAAATGCATTTAGGATTCTTTCAAACCCAAGACTTTTAGTTGGCTCCAGTAAGAGAAGTATCCTTTTGGTCTACAGTGTTGCTAGAAATAGAAATTCCTGGGCCTCAGCTTTTCTATCTTCAATGTGGG
Organism: Neogale vison; assembly: GCF_020171115.1. Taxonomy (NCBI): domain Eukaryota; kingdom Metazoa; phylum Chordata; class Mammalia; order Carnivora; family Mustelidae; genus Neogale; species Neogale vison. The sequence continues at coordinate 6,122,506 of NC_058103.1, read as the reverse complement.
TTACCATCCTTACTCTCCGGGTTGGTTGGAGGACCAAATGAGCTAGCGATTTTGTAAATAAGCTGTAAACCAATGTTTCATCTGTGAGAAAACAGGGTCAAACACCTCAGAAAACAATGGGGATGCACACAAAGGCCCAAAGTCCAGGGCTTCAAGTGAATCCCATTCCAAGAAATGGAAGTCATTCCATGCCACAGAAACCCTTTGCATTGCCCACTGAGACCCTTGGCATCTGAGTGCCATGACACTCCATTCCCTGCAAAAATTGTGGGAACACACACAGGCTTCAGAGACATTGTGGCATATGAGCCAGGGCTTGAAGGGGCTTCAGACTGGGTTAGGAAGAGACTGGGAGAGAGCATTCCAAGCAGAGGAAACAGCACTAACTGAAGCACAGAGGCCTGCAAAGGCAGAGTGATTGCAGGGAACCACAGGTCATCCCATGAGGGGAGTGAGGTTGCAGTTAGAAGGGAAGGTGTGTGCTGGGTGGTTGATACCTGAAATGCCAGGCTGAGCAATTCCCTCCCTGCTCTTAGGCACTGGGGAATCCTGGCAGGTTTGTGAGTTAAAGTAAGATAGCAGCTATGTCTGTTTCACTCATCACTTTCTGTCCAACACAGCACATTGTGGCACTCAACAAACATTTGATGGATGGATAGATGGATGGGTGGATGGGTGAAGTCTATTGGTCTGGCTTCTTTTTTTTTTTTTAAAGATTTTTATTTATTTATTTGAAAGAGAGAGAGAGAGCGCGCTTGAGATGGGAGAAGGTCAGAAGGAGAAGCAGACTCCCCATGGAGCTGGGAGCCCAATGCAGGTCTTGATTCCGGGACTCCAGGATCATGACCTGAGCGGAAGACAGTTGCTTAACCAACTGAGCCATCCAGGCGCCCTTTGTCTGGCTTCTTTAAATTGAGGCCATATAATGTATCTTTGATAGTTTAGTCTAGATTTCTTTGTAGCCAAAATGTGGATGGGACATTAAATAATTTTAATAAACATTTCTAAGCATTCATTCAGGGGTTCCCTGAGTGATCTGTGTTGCTGTTGGTTACTCACTGGCAGTTCCAAAATTCCCTTGCTATCTTCAAAGAGTTTCTCTAGACATTCCCAGACAATTCCCTGGACATCTACACAATTTTCTGAGGCCTCCCATCTTACTGCTTTTTTAGCTTAGCACAGCTCCCCTGTTGGGTGGCAGGGGAACTGGTCCCACCTCCTAACCACAGGGATGAGCTCAGAGTCAAGGCTGAGTCTGCTAGTCACTGTGATCAGTCCAACCATGGTTGTGGGATACAAGATGGCCAGTTGGGTCCTTCTCCAGCATGGCTTACAGAGAAGGCTCATCTTCCCTCTCAAGTCGCTAAATGGAAGGGTATGATTCTGGAACTGGCTGGGGTCATAAACTCCTCCCGGATTTGTTTTGCAGGCCATGGAGGCAGAATGCAGAGAGAAACTGAGATTATAAGATAAAGAGAGAGAAAGATGGGAAGAGGAGAGAACAGTGATGTCTAAGCCTTTATCTCCCTTCTCCAACTATCCCGAGGGCAGCTGTACCCCTGCCCTGAAGGACATTTTATCACATGAACTCTTTCTCCCTTAAGGTAATTTGAGTTGGAAGTCTATCATTTGTAATCAAAAGATTTCAATGAATTCAGAAAACTGTATTGTGTGTTACTTTGATGACATATATAGGCTTCTTTGTTCATTCAATCAATTATAGTCTAAATGCAAACAGTTCTCCATCAATTTCCTCTGGCAATTAGCAGCACAGAAGTTTTCCAGATACCACCTCCACTTTCTTGCAGCTACCTATAACTCAGGAACTCAGACCAGGTGCTCTGATCACCAACCATTCTCTCTCTCTCTCTCTCTCTCTCTCACCCTTGCTCTCTTGTTCTTACTCCGTGTGTATGTGTGTGCATGTGTGTGTGTGTAGTCACCGAGCTTCCCCAGGCTCTGGCTCTTCCCCTGGCTCTGAACCCCACACACACACGCCTGCACACACATGCACACACATTCCACTGGGGTGGCAGCAGCTCACCCAGAGGAGATGCCTGGAGCTCCACCCGAGTGAGAGCCCCGTTCTCTCCAAGTGCGTCCGGCATGCATCCTGCACCATGCACTCATGCACCCTGCATGAGCTTTTCATGACTTCCCTTTGCGCTGTCCAGGCACTGAGACCACCATCTTCCAGCCAAAAACACTGAGACTCAGAGATGTTCAGATGCCCCACACCAAGCAGCTACCAGGAGGTGGAGTTGGAAACCGAGGCCGGGCTTCCCAATTTGTGTCCAAGATATTTCTTCTGGAGACTAGGAGGTTTGTAGGAGAGGATAAACGGAGATATGGACACAGGCGGCCCCCGTTCTGCCACCTTTTTTATTGCTGAGCAACCCCAAGCAATTACCTAACCTCTCTGACCCTCTGCTTTGACCTCTTTGAAGAATAGAAAAGTGCTTGGTCAGTACCTGGAACAGGTTAACTATTGCTATTTGTGCATGATGCAGGACAGATTAGTGGGATGGAGGGGGTCATGAGGAAAGGGGTGGATGGAACTAAAAAGGGGCTGCAGGAGAGAGCTTCTCCATTATGAAAGAGAATTCTGCATCTTGACATTGACGGTGGCGTTACTAATCTACAGGTGTGATAAAATGTCAGAGGACTATTCCAGAAACATGCTCCGAAAACCAGCACATGCACACACTGGAGAAATCTGAGTTAAGTTCTCTAGTCTAGTTCATCATATTGTGCCCACCAGTGTCCTGGTTCCGACAACGCACATAATCATGTTAGATTTCACCCTTGGAGCAAGCTGGGTGGTGGGTAAATGAGACCTCTCTACTCTTTTTGCAATTTCTTGTGAGTCTATACTTATTTCAAAATAAAATTGTTTGCAAAGAAATCTAGGCCAAAAAACAGAGGGGGGAGACCTTCTCTGAGGTACAAAATAGTGCCTATAACTTTGCTCTTGCTAATATCATGTGATGTTCGCTCATCCTTACTTTCAAATTACAGTAGTTGATAATCTAGTAGTTGGTAAGCGCTTATGATTTAATACACTCAGAATGAAGCGCATGTATTTCTATATCTCAAACTGGATTTTAATACGTTGGTCATTGTATTTCAATATAATCAATTTCCTTTGCAATCATTTGGTTGTATATTATGCATTAAGAAAACATGGTTCTAGGAAGAGGTCCTTCAGCTTCCAACAGCACAGGAAAGATTAAGAACCTTCCTGGGGTGTGGACTGTAGGCTGACCACCATGGTCTGGACAAGGAATCTGAAGCCTAGACAGGGGGTCTAACAACGCCTCGAGGTCTCTGATTTGCAGACTCACCTGGAAGAAAGTATCTCTTCCAGGAGAAAAAGAAAGCTCTTCACATTGCCACCGGCCACCTCTGGGTGAGTGTTTACTCTGCCAGGTGGAGTCCATCTGGGTCCACTCTGGGGCCACACGGTGGCCTTTGAGACAGAGAACAATGCCACATTGTGGCCCTGGCTTCAGATGAAAGAGAAACTTGGCCTGATTGCCCAAGCAGCAGCGACTGTCCTCTTAATATTAATACAAGGAGGGTGTGCCCCTCGCCCACACCCTCGCCACTTTCACCGTTGTGGCAGTTGTGTAGAATGTGATCCCACTGCCTTCTAATGGATGGTCAAAGGCCAGAACACCGGGCACTTTTATTGTCAGCTGCCTCAGTAATCTTTAACCTCCCACTGGCCAAAGGGCTGAAACCCAGAAAGACAAAACAAACATGGGTTGGGCACCGGAGTAGAATGACTCAAGAGAATCAGGACTGGAGGAAGACCATGCACCCCCCACGATCCGCCGGCCATGCCTTCCCAACATCCCCAAGTCACAGAGCTGGTCTGAATGTTGGGGGACAAGTGCCGAGACCCACCCCCGAGATGCCATCAACATCTGTCCCTTATTGGTGGTGGAACACAGGACACTGGGGAATGGCTATTAGCTTGTCACTGCAGGTTCAGGGAACAAAAGCAGATGCCACACCGGCCCTGCCTACCCTGGCCTGTGGCTAAGATGCAAGTCTAGCTGGGCCCACTCCAGGAGCAACCCTTCTGGGGTCAGTCAAGGGGGGAGAGGCACAGGGTGGACAATAGGATGGGCGAGCATCAGACAGACCTGGCTGGCTCAGCTCGACCATTCCTCTGACCATCTCCCTGGAGCCTCAATTTCCTCCCTGTGAAATGCGACCGCTCACATCTCCTCTCAGCCTCAGTACCGGCTGCCACCATTGCTGAGCATTTACTATCACTGAGGACACGCTTTGCTCCAACTCTCACAACACCCAAAAAGTGGGTCTCACTGTCTCCGTTTTGCAAACTGGCAGGTGTCATGCAGAGGGCGGACTTGCCCAATGGCGATGCCGAGAGCTGAATCCAAGTCTCCATGACTGCAAATCTGTCCTCTTTCCACCTCACTGCATATGGCAAGCCCTTCCAGCAAACATGCATGGAGCCCTCTCACGGCGGCTGTGAGGTAGGGATCATGGCTCGACTTGGAGGATGAGGACAGTGAGGTTCGGTTCCCGTGCAAGTGAACAGGCTTCTGGTTGAAGCCTGGGTCTTTTGATTCCATGTCCAGTTACTTCCTATCAAACTGAGGAGGGCTGCCCACACCCATGGGCAACTATTGTAACCATCATAAGAAGGTTTAGACACAGAGCCAGGGTCTGAGTCCATTTTAAGGTGCAAAGAGGAGACCTGGGGGTCCCTAATGGGCCCCGGTAACATGGGAGTGCCTGTCCCAGTCAGCCACCTCACTCTTTGATCAGAGCCATTGTCACTGTGCAGGGAAAGGACAGACAAGGAGAACTGGGCTGAATTTAACCCCATCCCCACCCCCAAGGAGCAGGGGCCACAGACAGTTGGAAAATACACCAAGAGATAGGGATTGGATTCCTTAATCCCTTTCCTTCTAAAAGCTGGGCAGCTCTGGGTCTCTGCTGTGCTGGCAGAACTACCCCCCCCAGCATCCTGGGCTGGGGCCCCAGCCAAGCCCTCACCAGCCCTGCTAATAAAGTTACTTTCTGTGCCTGGGGCAGAAGGTCAGGAAAAGCCAGCAGCAATTTGAGGAAGGTTATGGTCTTGGGATCTGCACTGGGGTGGGGCTTGGGGAGGGAGAAAGATAGGAGTGGGCCATAAAAGATAGTCAGAAAGAGACAGTATGTGTGTGTGGGGGGTGCGGTGCTGGCACAGAAGCATGGTCCCCAGCGGTACCATCTCTTTACGACCTATAAAGGGCACATAAACAGGCATCAACAGCAGCTTTATCTCCCCTCCAATCTGTAAATGATCATCCAGAGTCCACTACTGGTCTCAGAAACACACCTGTGCTGGTCAACCAGTGGGTGCTGAGCCACAGGGGACAAGGCAGCCCAGGATGGAGGGGCTCTGCTTGGCTCTACCCACAGTGGGGAAGGCCCTGGGCTGCTGGACTCCCTCCCTGGGGCCTCAGAACCTGTGGCTGCTGAGTGAGGGGCCCTGGACGTTTCCAGTGGAACATAGTCTTTTATAGGCCAGGGAAAACCCTGTGTGGGTGGTGGGCACCCTGGGTAAGGAACCCCCTCCTTTGGATGGTGAAGATTGCCAGGGGTCATCCTTTGTGGCACAAAATGTGGCTAGCCTGCAGGATCATAAGGAAGGGGGGACCGATCCCTACTGTGTGAACAGCCCTTTGTGCATTTTGTGAACCACTAACTCAGAGGCATCCCAAACACACAGTCAATGGTCACTGTGCTTTTTGCTCATTGTAATCCTTGTGCCAGGCCTGTGAGCCGGGCCTTACTCTCTGGAGCCCATGCAAATGCCCCGATCGGCCTCCAGTGTCAGGCGGCCGGATCAACCTGTGCCCTCCATCCTCCCCCCCACCACCCCCCATGCCCTGTGGTGCTCTGGAAACCGTCACCACCGCATTCGCATTAAGGCCAAGACCTGGCTTCCCACAGGCAGCTCCAGCTGAAGGATGAACCCACAGGGTCCTCACATCCACCGTGGAGGCCCCCCCTCCTCTACCACCTCTTTAAAACATGGGGAATGTCACGGATGTGGAATGAGCCTTTTCCTGATGCCCCGGCCCCCAGGGATTAGGTGACTGACTCTGCGGACTGTTTCCCGGGTGCCACCCCTTGCCCACCCCATGAGTCACTCTCTGCCCTCCTCCGTCCTGCTCTGGGGCCCAGGGGCCAGCTGCTGGCCCTTCCTAGGCGGCTCTGCCCTCTGACTTCCTGTTGGGGACCAGCCAATAGGAAGTCCAGCTGGGGACGAGATGGTGGGTCATGGCTGAGGTCGGGGTATTCTCGGCTTACTTAGCTTTCTCCTCACGTGACTGCAGCTTTGTCAGGTGACATCCATCTCCGCACACACACCCCCCACCCTGAGCCGGGGTTCCCAGCCTCCTGCTGCTGCTGGCCTCTGTTAGTGCCTTTAACCTGGTTCACACGTCTGTAGAATGTCTCGGTGTGACTCTCCCTTCCTGCGGACCTCGGCTGGTGGAGAACCAAAGCCCACCCTCAGGGAGGCTGAGAGGCCGGTGGCTACCCCGTTGTCCTTGGCCATCACCCCCAGGAAACAACAGGGAGTGACCCGGTCGGTTGTCTTTTGGGGCAGTGGGTTGGCTGACCGGCCACAGCCCGTCTCCCTGCAGGGGGAAGAGAACAAGAGGCAGATGGCGGCAGTGGGGAGAAAGCAGAGGGAATTCCGTTTGGCACGACTCTCTCCCTGGGCAGGCACACACCATGTGCACCGTGCACAGAGCAAGGTGATGAGGTCTGAGCTCACCCGAGACAGCCACCTTCGAGGAGAGGGGATGCCCATGGGCCATGGGACAAGGCTGAAGAAGGCTGCATTGGACAAGGCTGAATAAGGTCAGCCCTGCCAGGCCAGCAATGGTGCAGTGGGACAGCCCCACGCACCCTCTCTACTCCCCCCACTCCCCATGAAAGCCAGCGTCTGGACGGCGCCAGCCGCCCTGGGACCAAGAGGTCAGGGGTTAAAAGAGGGCAGGGGAGATGTGGCGTTGTCCAGATGGGGCCAGAGAGTGGAGAAAAGGCAAGCCATTTTGCGTCTGGGCCCCGCCCAGCTGGGGCTGGTGAGTAATTCCTGTAAGGCTCCGGCCCCTCAGCTTTGAAAAGCCTAAGCCCAGAGCATCCCAGCCAGTGTAGCTGGGATAGAAGAATGACTACGCACCTCCACCTGCGCCCCACTGTCCCTTTGCCTCTGTGCTCAGTCCCCTCCTGGGGCCACACTGTCCTTTGCCAAAGCAGCCGCCTCAGAGCCACCTGCTTTACTCCTGGGGCCGCTGGTGCATGAGCCCGCTGAGTCAGGCTGTCTCCTGGCTGGGGTAGAGCCCACAGGAAGGAGGGCGCCACACAGGGGTGAGGAGTTTGACCTTGAATGTCAGAAGACGTGGGGGATGAAGTCACTATGTACCTGTCTCCTAGTCTTAAGCACTTAATATGCACCTACTGTATACCAAACTGACCCGGGCCTCCCCTTGCTATGCAACCGCATGTCTCTGAGCCTCCGTGTCCTCTTTGACTGAGCATGTGGGGCCCTGGTGTCTGGAGTGCTTTGGAAATGGAGTGTCTGTGAATGTCTCTCCTCTGAAGGGCTGTGGGCCCTGTGTCATTGGCGCCCCAGCCCCATGGATAAGGCCCAACATGGGGCAGGAAGCAGCTGTGGGAAGTGTTTTCTGGGATAATGAATCCAGTTATTTTACTTTTTTAATCAATCGTTTTGGGGTTTATGATTTTCAACAAGAGTTTAAGCCCACATACAGGTGACTTCCATCTTCCAGAAACCTCAAATACAAGGATTTGCTGCGGCATGATCTGGCCACATGAAGGAAGTCGCAGCGAATGGACAAGACTGAAATTAAGAGAAACTCCCCTGCTTCCATCCCCCATTTAAAAGCTCCTCAAGGAACCAGAGAATTTCAGCGTGGGTGAGGCAGAGGGCCCTGTGAATGTGTTTGTTGATCTGCCACAAGGGGGCGCCACTCTAGCGGGTACTCCCTGGTCCCAGAACCTGGTCCCAGCTGCCCTGCTGGCGGGAGGTCTGAAGACTGGCAATGGGGGTGCAGAGAGCAGGTGGGTGGTTCCAGGGGACCGAGGTGGGTGGGAGGCCCACTTGGAGGAGCTCCAGGAGGACACCCTCTGGGGTTGGTTAGGATAGACGGGGAAGCAGGCGAGCAGAAAATGGTCAGTCCCAGGGAGGTCAGGAGGCTTCTCAGGGGCCCAGGGAGGCCAAGGTCAGAGGCCTGGGACAGCTGCAGGGTGGGGTGTGCAGAGCTGTTATGTGAGCCCCAGCAGAGCAGCACCCCCGCCCCCGCCAATGCTGGGCAATTGTGGGGGGCCACAGAAGGGTGACCTTCCGGAGTCAGAGCCTGGGCCGGCTGGCTGACCACACAGATGGGCGGCCGGGCCGGGCCTCTGTGGAGGGGTGAGAAAACCCCCGGAGCTGAGCTGTGTTCTCACCTCCGCCCACCCAGGTGGCCCCTGCTTCCACTTCCTCCCTGGACTGTCCTCAGGCATCTGGCCCTGGCAGGCCACTCTGCTGGTGTCCCTAGGAGGACATCCAGGAGGAAGGACATGCTTCCCCCGACCAGACGTGCCAGGGGGCACCTCACCTGGCACAGCTTCCCTGCTCCACCTGTCAGGGCTCAAGGTGAGCTCACGTTTCCAGGATCAGACGCGAGCCCCTGCCTGCCCAGAGTGAGGCGGCTCCTCGGCTGCCCTGGGTCGTCTGCCATAGTGACACTAAGATCCCGGCCGCCTCCTCAGGTCTTCCTGCCCTGCTTCTGGCCTCTTTTCTTGGGAGACAGGCCAGAATCTCTGAGGTCAGCCAGCTGAGGACACCTGGCTCGCCTCAGCCCTCGTGGATCCTACAGTCACGGGCGATGCCGCCGAAGCACGGGTGACCAGCTGTCTACATGCCGTCCTCGCCCACTCACAAGTGATCAGCAGATTACAGGGCGTGAGCCCACCACCACGCCCTGAGTGTACAGTCCCGTGCCTGCGGAGCAAATACACCCGCCCAGTCTGTGCCCAGACACGCTCTGGGTGCCACGGACACTGGTCTGCCCAACTTGGACCTTTCGTGCATCTGTTCATTGACCACCGCTTTTCGAGGGCACTCTTGTCCACATGCACACACACAGCCAGACGTGCATGCACACACACTCAGCCACGCATGCGTACACACACTCAGACATGCATGCACACACTCGGGCATGCGTGCAGAGACACACGCACACACACTCAGACATGCGTGCACACACAGACATGCATCACTCAGACACGCAGACGTGCATGGGCACACACACCGAGACACACACGCACACACTCCCTACCCCAGCGAACACTGGCGGCCTCAGGAAGGCCTGCTGTACGATGTCCAGGTCCTGCTGTACGATGTGTCTGGAACCCCAGCCAACGCCTTCTCCCACTGCTGCCTCTCACCTCACTGGCCCAGCCCCTGAGACAGAGGATGTCCCTTCCTCTCTGTCCCAAGACCCACTCCTCAGGTCAAGTCCTAATATGGGTAAGCCCCTCTTCTTTCCCAGCATCCCCCTGGTTCCATGGCCCGGTTGCTGGGAAGTTTCTTCAGGAATCAAACTGGCTCCACGCACCCAGACACAGACCCTGGCCTCAGGCTGGCCCTTGGGTTTAAATCCTGACCTCACCGACCTGTTGCTTCCTGTGTGCTGCTGGGCAAAACTCACCTAACCTTCGGAGCCTCCACTTCTTTGTGTTTGCATTTCAACATCTCAAATAGATGCATAGGTGGAAACACACTTGCATCCCCTCTTTTCCTCTGGCTTAATTCCAGCTTACTTCCATGGCTGCTTCCTCCTGGAAGCCCTTCTTGATCTCCCCAGGCAGTCAGCGACTTTGCTTTCTGACTATCTGGTCCCTGTCACCTCTTATCCCTGTGTCTCCCCATACACACTGTGACTCCCTGAAGGCGAGGGCTTGGGTGACCCTGATGCCATTGTCAGAAGCCTCTCAGAGCCAGGCCGTAGAGACTCTAGTCACTGTCCCCGGAAGGCACCGGAGGGAACAGAAAGGAAATGGGACAGCAGGCTGTGGAGGGGCGGCTGCCTCTCCCGGCAATGTGGAAGACGCTGGTTTTTCCATATGTTTCTCTCCCCCTGTTTCTCCCCCAACGGCATTCGCCTGAGGAGCGAACTTTGGTTTTGGCAGCGACCCCAGGACTCTGTGTTTCTCAGTTCCTTCCAAGGCTCCAGGAAGCATCTTCCTGCCCAACGAAGTTTGGATCCTGTGAAGGGGGCTCCCCGTTCCCAAGGTGGTTCTCCCTTCCGGGCACCCCCGTTTCCTGCCTCTGGTTCTCTGGAGTATTGGAAGGAAGCTCTGGGAAGGGGCCAACTGGCCTGAACTAAAGCCCCTGACCTGACCTTGCCCTGGGAGGCCTGCCACAGCTGAGGGTGCCCCCTGCCTTGGCTTTGTCTTCTGTGTCCCGGCCCACTTCCTCCCAGGGACGGGCACCCGACCTGACCTCTTGCAGGGGCCTCTACACCCCGTCACATCTCTCGCCGGCTGCAGCTCTGACCCCAGGCCCTGGCCTCGGAAACCACGCTGCTGCAGGGAAGGGAGTAGGCCACAAATGAGACACTGAGGTTTGACCTTGGCCTGTTATGTCACTGTGAGACCTGGGCCTCAGACGTTCTCACATGCAGAACAAGGACCTTGGCCCTGACCCAGGGAAGACTGCAAGGCTCACGTGTGCAGGTATGTACCTGTTCCCGTTCCTCCCGCGCTGCTTCTCTTCCTTGCACAGGCCAGCAGCCCACGCGCCCCTGCACCCTGACTCTGGCCAGACGCAGCCTGGAGCCCATCCTCGTCTCCTTCCCCGCTCTGGTGTCTCCTCCTCCAGGAAGCCCTCCCGTAGCCCAGCCTCAGAGACGGCTCTCCCCTTGAGCCCCGCCCTACTCAGCATCAAGCCCCAGCCTTCACCGGATGGCCTGGTCCTCCTCAAACTCTTCCCCTATTAATTTCTCAAGAAATTAAGAGAAGGCCAAAAGGAGTTTGGCTCAAGGCCAAGCACTGTGTGCGGCCCATAAGGGGGTTTGGTCTGGGTGTCTCGGGCCTCAGGGAGTCAAAGGAGCCCTGACTCCTCCCCTCTGGACTGCCAATCACTTCCCCTCTCCGATCTCAGCCTCAGTTCCCTGCCCTGTCTAATGGGGATAAAAAGGTGCGGCCTTCTAGAATGCAGTGAGAATCACAAGGATTGCCCCGGGCGCTCAGCCCGCACCTGGCACGCATTTAAGAACCAGCAATCTAGAAAAGTAAAGCCTGAACCGTCGGGCTTCTCCCTCTTGTGCCTGTCTTCCTTAAAGAAAAGCTGTCTGGTGATCCCTCCTTGCATTCCTGTCCTGGGCCGTCCGTCCAGCAGTCCGCCGGCCTGTCTCCTCTTCCCAGGAGCTCTAGCACCCCGTCTGGGGCTGTGAGGACGTGGCCAGCAGACACGGCCCCCAGACGGGCTGTGTGGGTCTACAGTGTGACTCAGGTGCTCAGCGGTCACGAAGGAGCCCAGAGGCTCCAGGCCAGGGCAGCAGGGAGGCCCAGCTGGCTCAGGTCCAGCCCAGCTTCCTACGCACCAGAGACCACAGCGGGAACACCGAGTCTGCCTTGGCCTCTGGCTAAAACCAGGCGTCCAGGGAGGCTGGCAAGAGGACAGGCTGCTCAGGGCCACAGCTACTCCGGGAACATGTATGTCACTCACAGGAAGACATGAAAAATGTATGCATTAGCGCGAAGGGCAGGCCGCCCGGTGTCTTCGTCGGCTTGCATGCCCAGTGAAACACCACTGACCTGGGGGCTTACCCAGCAGACATCGACTTCGCGCAGCCCTGGAGGCCAAAGTCGAGGTGCCTGCAGGGTTGGTTTCTTCTGAGGCGCTTCTCTGGATCTGCGGCTACTGTCTCCCTGCGTGCCCACGTTCCTAGCACGAGAAGCAGGAGAGCCAGCTTTCTGAGGCCCTTTTCCTGAGGACGCTAATCCTATCAGATCAGAGCCCCACCCTTCTGACCTCATTTAACCTTGATTACCTCCCAGGAGGCCCCATCTGCAAATAGAAGCACACGGGCCATCAGAGCTTCAACACGTGCATTTAGGGGGACACAAACATTCGGACCGTAGTAGCCACGTTCGGATCCTAAGATGCCCCCCGCTGTCAAGAGAGTCAGGAGGGAAGCAAGGGAGAACGGTGCCCCAAAACGTCCCCTGCCAGCCCTCATTTGTTCCCTGGATTTTCAGCCCAGGGAGGCCAGGGGCTGACCACCTGGGTGTCCACCCCCACAGGCCCCCTCCCAGACACACACACACACACACACACACAGGAACGGCCCCGTGCACACTGATGCTTGTTTGTGTGGCTGCATGCACGGAGGGATATCCTGGCGTGTTCTTGGGGACACACGTGTTGTTTTGTGGCCAGGTATACACAGGAGATCACACGGAAGCGCACAGACCATGTTTCCCTACGCCCTCCCCTACGTTTTGCTACCGTTGCCATTTTCTGACGATGTTTTCTGCCAAATTTGAGTGCCTGCCCTTGTCCCATAGTTTCAAGACTCATAGCTGGCTTTTAAGAACCTCAACTTGCAGAAGCAAACAGGAACTTGAAAAGGAATGTGGGTGGATGGGGTCTGAGTCACCGGGAACTTAACGGGCAGGTTCAAGGGCCCAGCATCCCCTAGAATGGCTCCCCAGACATCCCCACTCACCTTGAGAGCCCACTGTGGCACCCACGAAGGCAGAGCTTTGCCCGCACCTCTGTGGGCTGTTGCCAGAGATACTCAGCCTCCGGGGTCATGGAGCACCTGGCCCAGGCCCTGGCAGCCACAGGAGGCTGTAGCTGAGCGTATCCCCGGGGAGGACCAGAGCCAGTGAGGAGGAGAAAGACAGAGGAGACAGAGAAAGACAGGTACGGCAGGTAGCGTGGGGCCATGGAGATACCGCCTAGCTCCTGGATCCTAACTCTTTGTGCTCCCTGATTTTGTGGAATAGAAAACACTTTTGTTTTTCCTTACTAGGAAGAAAAAAAGAAAGTTAATTGGGAAATTCAGCTCCCGGGAGGACAAGCCAACCACCGCCAGCCCCTCTGTGCGCCTAAGGATGGTCATTGCGGTGCCCTTTTTCCCACATAGACCTACAAGAAGAGATGTTGTTCATTTGCTCAGCAAATGTTTACTGAACGCTCTGCCCAGGCCACACCGTGATGATTCTGTGTCGAGCAAGGCAGACGGCGTGGCCCTGCCCGAGGAGGGCTCCCTGTCACTCAGGAGGCCCAGTCGCCCGGAGCTGCAGGAACACGGCCTTAGAACCAACTGCACAGACTCAGGTTCAGATCCCAGGTCGGCCCTCTCATGCCGGGACTCTGCTTGCCCATCTGTGAGATGGGCACAGCAAGCCCGCTCCCCGTGGCTCCTGGGAAGTTCACAAAAAGAGATACCTTTTTCTGAAGTTTTAAAAATGTAAAAGCAGACATACCTCTTCTCATACTTCCGTGTGGAGACCTGGATCACTTTCTTGTTTAATGTCACACACGAGTTCAGGAGTGTGGCCCCGGGGTTAAGGGGAGAGCAGAGGCCCTGGGTCGGGGGAGGAAGTTATCGACAATGTCCTGGTTCTGTGTTCAGTGGTGGGTCCCAGGGTCTCTCACTGACGTACATAAACCATAACACACCGGGCCGGTCACGAGCGTGGGGCGTAAACCGACGACCGCCTCAGGATCCCGTCCTGTGCTTGGAGGCCCTCGCCAGGATGACACCAGAATGAAACGCTGTCTGTGGGGAGCCTGGCTCACAGAAGGCACTAAGTGAATGCCTCCTCCCCATCTGCCTTCCTGCCATATGACATTTTCCTTGCTTTTACGGGGCAGATCTGTGCCATCCCGGTGCATTATAGAAGAGAAGAGAAGCCTGTCTCCCTCCCGAAGAATCAGTGTTCACCGCAGAGCCCCTCAGTGGCCGTGCGAGCCGGAGACAAGCGCCCACTACGCCGGCCTGTGCTGGGCCCCCCCAGCGCCTCAGCTGTGTTCTGGTGTCCACTGGCCCTTAGCACACTCACGTACATGGGGCCTGCCACAGGGAGCAGCGGCAGCTCCTGGGGGCCATGAGGACGGGAGCTTCTGACTCCCCGTCACCATGGCTGCTGTCCCAGTCAGAGCTCCCCAGACAGGTGGGACCCACACGTAATACTTAGGAATTAGCCTTCATGTATTACTTATATTTATTATAAGGAATTATTATTATTTTATGATAAGGAATTGGCTGACATGATTATGGAGGCTGAGAAGTCTTCAGCTCCGCAGCCAGCAAGCGGGACACTCAGGAGAGTCGACATTGTGACTCTAGTCCAAACCTGAGGCCTGAGCCCCGGGGAAGCCAAATGATGGTTCCCGTGTGGTCTGGAAGGCTTGAGGCCCAGTGATAACTTGCATTTCAGTTCAAGTTCAAAGACTGGAAAGAACCAATGTCCCAGCATAAAGCCGGTCAGGAGAAAGAAATCCCTCTTACTCGGAGGAGAGGCCCCCGTTTTGGCGCTCGTCGGGCCTTCACCTGCTTAGGTGGGGCCCACCCTCTTCCGGGACAATAATCTGCCATGCTCAGGCTCAGCACTCACAGGAACACTCACAATAATGTTTGACCAAGTATCTGGGTACCCTGTGAACCAGTCAAGCTGATATATAGCATTAGCCATCATGGCTGCCAAGTGTCCACACGGGAACTCCGTCTCAGAGCACCCACAGACTGGGCCTGGCAGAACCCCACTGTGCGTCATGTCCCCGGGCCCACATTAAAGACAAGACAGGAAGTTGCTGGGACGGTTGCCGGTGGGCTCCACATGGGGCGTGGAGCTGCTTTTAAAAAGAGAGAGATTTTTAAAAATGCAGGACGCTCCGTCGATGTAAATTTCAGGTGCTTGATACACAGTTTTAGTGTAAGTACATCCCGTGCCTGCTTCTTACGTACTTTCCGCACTCATGGTTTCACTTGATTTTCCTTCATTCTGATGTTCTTTTGTCTTCAGGTTTAGGGGATGGACAGAGAGACTGGGAATGGGGCCCGTCTCCTCACCCTGCCCTACTCTGCACGAATCACCCTTAATGTGGCCCCATGGTATCCACAGGACCCCCGTGCGGTTCTCCACCTCGGCCTTCCCTCTGCCCTGGCAGAATTCCCCCTCTCCTCTGTCTCTGCCTCTGTCTTTCTCTCTTCACTCTCCTTGGCCCTAAGGGCTTTGTTCCCTTGGTGTTCACTCTGAATCAGACCGTGCCGGCTGAGCACAGGCTCCTTCCTCCTGATCGCCGGCCCGCAGCCCCAGCTGTGCTGGTTCCTTCCCCCACCCCCGAGTGTCTCCTGAGGATCCAACGCCCTGAGTCCAGAGTCTGATGGAAACGCTAGCGCTGTGGTTACCCGGTGGAGAAGATGCGTCTGCTTAGGGGACCTGCAAACCTCAAACCCTGCCAGACAGACTTGCCTGGCTTGTGACCAGCCAGCAGAGGTGCGAATCCGGGCAGACCTGTGCACACCCCACGGCCACTTCAGGTTACTGCGTGAATTTCAGCAATGACCCCACCCTTGTTTCTTCATCGCCATCGGCAAGGGTCCTGCTTATCGATCGTTCTAAAGTTTGTCCTTCTACCCCAAATTCTGTGATTCCGTAGAGGGGTAGAGCGGATAAGCTGGCCGGTGCCAAGATGAGCAAGACGGAGAGCCTCAACCAGTATTCAGTCTGCCCCAGAATAAACATTCATCCATTTGTTCAACAAACACCAAAGGTTTGCTCATTGGTGGTGCACAGAACGAATCACCCACACACTTGAAATGCTCACAAATGCTGACTTCCAGGGCTACCAATTTAATGGTGGAAATATCAGAAAGGCTGGTTTGGTCTTCCAAGTTTAGACACTGGCCAGGCCTCTCTGGCTCATGCCAGAAGGAGCTGGTGAGCCCTGACCTTAGGTGGACGCCACGTGTTGCCGCTCTGTTCATTTCGTGTTTCGAGGAACCAACGGCAGAGAGGAGAGGGTCCCAGGCAGACTGGGGCTGGGGCTGGAGGCCGCTGACCGTCCTCTCTCTCCTGCCTGCACCACACAGGATATAAAGTGAATCTTTGCGGGACAGGTCAGCAGGTCAGGGATCGACTCCCCCATCTGCCGCGACGTTCAGCACCATCTTGGTTTTGCCAATTATGTCCCAAAATGACAAATTACTACCAAGTTCCCCATAAGAACGTCCTACAAGTTCCTCAGATCCTCCGCCACAGACAGAAGTCATTCAAGCCCTAACGAACCGCTAACCTTCAAACTGAGAGCATGTTTGCTGGCTAGCAGGGGTCCACACCCAGGAATCAACCTAATGGCTCCAGGAAACAAGACATCGTTTCGAAGGGACTCTCTGTCCAGTGTTTAGACGGGGACGGTTAGACGATGGAAAGATTTCTCTGCTGAGACCACATGACATCGCGCTGGCTGGGCAGGGTCTGGAACCGATGCTGCAGGGGGAGCCCCACGAGCCCCTCCCTGGAGCCCCAGCATGCCACCGGACTCTCCCGGGTCTCTGAGCTTGACAAAGGGATGGCCCGAAAGAGACAGACGAGATGAATTCCAGGAATTTGATCTTTCAACACCCAAGTTGCTGGAGCCTGGAGCAAAAAATTCCTTCCTGCCTCTTTAAATGGCTTCTGTGCATCTGGGATTTGGTGTGCGCATGTCCTCTTCTGATCTGTGGTCATTCATTCATCCGTCCACAGAGGCAGTGAGGGCCTACCGTGTCCCCGGCCGGCGGGGCACAGCCGTGCTTCCCCACCCACTCCCGGGGTCGGGACCCTGTGCCCTCTCTTTCGGGGAACACATCACCCCATCTTCCACCAACCTTTGGTGTGTCTGATTTTCCCAGCAGACCATAATGCTCACAGGCAGAGTTAAAACAGAATAGGGTTAAGGTGAAGTCCTGAGGGTAGACCCTAATCTAATCTGACCTCCTCTTTATCAAAGATGAAATTTGGACACAGGCACCTGGGACAGTGCCTTGCGAGGGTGAAGGCAGAAATTAGCAGGATGTGTCTGCCAGCCAAGACCACCAAAGACCACCGGCAATGAGCCAGCCACCTGGGGCTGACCCAGGAACAGATTCTGCCTCCCAGTCTCAGAAGGGACCAGCTCAGCGGACACCTTGACCCTGGACCTCCAGCCTCCAGAACTGTGGGACTATCACGGTCTGTTGGGTGAGCCCCCAGTGTGTGCTGCTTTGTTACAACACACCTAGCAAATGGAAGCAAATTTTGGTGAGAATTTGGTGGGAATCAGAAGGCAATGACGTGTGTGCCAGCACCCCCCCTCAGACGGAGGGAGGAGGGCTCCGGAGTCAGATACTGACCCTAAGAACAACGGGACTCGCTGAGCACTGTTGTGCCCCAACGCTCTCCGTGTTTCCTCACCGGCCCACCCCACCCCACCCCCATAACCTGCGAGGTGGGCGCTGGGCTCACAGAGGTGAGGAAGCAGAGGCCAGCGGCTGGCTTGCTGGGGAAGCGTGGGATTCAAATACGGGCAGCTCAACCCAGAGCCCGCCTTCTTCAGAGTACACTCCCTGCTCTGTCGGGCAGGTAGGGGGGTCCCCACTCTGCCTCCTCCAGCTGTGCTGTTTGAGCAAGTCGCACACCCCTCTGAGTCTCAGTTTCCCCGTCTGCAAAAGGGAACCACCCCGGCCTTCCGTAAGAGGTGGTGAGCAGAGCCCAGGACCCAGCCTGCAGAAGGGCTTCCCTGGGAAGTGCTACATTCAGGAGGCTTCCGTGCTTAGACCCCTGCCCTCTGACCTCAGCATGCTGGATGCTCCAGTTCCCTGGGACCCCCAGGGAGGACCCACAAGCCCACAGACCCTCCCCCATTTCATGCAGGACTTGCCAGGGAGGGGTTAACCGTCTCTCTAGCCCCCCAGGCATGTCTGAAGACAGCTTGGGCAGGAGAAGGGGGTAGAGGTGGGGGGCTCTGCATCCTCTCATAGCTGGCGACCTGGCCTTGAGCCCCTGCAGAAGGAGCCCACTGCCCCCGCAGTTGTACCCCCCCCCGCCTCCAGCAATCCGCCTCCCTGTTGCTAGTATGGATCTGGGACCCCTCAGGGGAGAGCCAGTGTCCCCAACAGCACTCACAGCCCTCATGCCTGGCCTCCTGCTGGCGGGGACCCCCAGATCCCCATGGGCCACCTGGCTTCCCCAACACCGGGTGCTGCCCCCACTGCCATAACACCTGCATTTCTTCTGCCCGGATCACCCCCCTGCCCTTCTTCACCTGCTGAAGCTCTGCTTTCCCTCCATCCCCCCTCAACAGGCCTGACCCTGTAGAGCCTCCCAGAGTGCCAGGGGACCTCCCAGCTTGGGTCTCGCCGTCCCACCTAGAACTACTCAGCACCGAGGAGAGGTCAGCTGAGGTTCCCTGAAACATGCCAAAGAGCGCGTGCCTCTCCTGCTCAAAAACCATCCATGGCTCCCACTGCTCATGGGACAGCCCCGGGTCCTCGCCTGGTCTGCCGCCTTCCCTGGACCTGCTGCCGGCCACCCCCCACCGCTCCTGCTTACAGCCTCTGCTTATTCTATGTCCCCTTTAGGGCAGGACACACCTGGGTTTGCTTGTCTGCTCCGTGTAACCTCAGACATGCTGCTGAATGTCTGTCCCCAGCTCTGAGTGGGAAAGATTCAAGACGTGAGACTCTGAAGTCCCTCACAGCTCTGTGACTCCAAAGCCAGAAGGACCACAGGCTGGGAAGTCCCTTCCCAGGGCCACCACGCACCCCGGAAAAGTCTCCCTGGCCACAGCAGCCAGCAGGAACATCTGCGAAGGGCTCCCATGTGTGACCCTGAGGTCTGCTCTGCAGAAACCACTAACCTTTGGAGTCTCACAGAGACTAAAATAGGAAGCCGTCTCTGCCTCCCACACGGGGTAGACAGTTTTCACAGTTCACACGGCACTTTGGCTCAGAGAACCACGGCTGCCATTCCAGCATTTTCAGACGTGACAATCAATACTTGAGATCGGGTAAAAGCGGAAAGGTGAGTGGTGGTGCCGGCAGGCTGCCCGCTTCCCAGAGCCTCCACCTGCCTTCCAGAACACCTCCCCTGGCTTCTGAAGGGGTCCAAGGGGGGACCTGCACACACGTGCACACACATGTGCACACACACACACGATGAGCATGCGTGCAAATGTACTCACAGAGAAACACGTGTCAACACACACACACACACACAGCCACATACACATGCGCGCGCGCGCGCACACACACACACACACACCATCACCTGGGCACAGGCACGGCTGGTGGCCAGGCGCGTGGCAGGTAGATCATCCGCTTGTATACATACCCCTCTCCTGGGTGTGTCCCGCCTGACCCTCTGTCCGTTGCCCCAGTGCTCCCCTCTTGATTCTGGCCCCCCTCTGGCCAGATCTACAAGGTGACGTGCAAAGACACACACCAACACACGCCCATGCACCCTCTTTGCTCCCTGAGCTGTACACACATGTGCAAGCGCACGCCCGCGGGCCGATGGGGGCACACGTACAAGCTCTGAGGCGGCCGTTCTGTGCTGTGGACAAGCTCAAGCTTCCAGGAGCCCCAGAGGGAGCAGAGGGTGGGTGGGCACAGGGGAGCCACGAGTCAAGGCTGGGAAGTCAGGTCCTGGAGAGGCAATTGTGCGACAATGCTGAGACTGCTCTGCCTTTGGGCCCCGAGCTGGTGTCCCATCCTTCTACAAATGGAGAAACTGAGTCCCAGAGAGGGGCTGCCAGGGGCGGTGGGAAGGGCTTCTGGGCTTGGCCTCCAGGCCACTCCAAAGGCTGGGCTCCTGGAAGTGTCCTCTGCTCCCTGGACACAGAGACTGGCTGAACCCCTCCTGTGTGCCGGGGTCCCTGGGTATGGAAAACAAAGGGAGGGGGACAGGCATGCAGGGAGAACAGGGGCGGGGGCGGGAGGGGCATTCAGGAAGGGGATGCAGGAGGTGACGGGGACAGGAGAGCTTGCAGAAGCTACAAGTGGTTTGAGGCGGGAGCGCGCGGTGGGCGGAGCGGGCTGCTGGCGCTTGCCGGCAGTTTGCCTGGGAGTCAGGGTGGGCTTCTGGCATCCAAACCGCTTCTTCTGGAGCTGCTGGCGCCAAGAACCCAGAGGAGGAACTTCCCTCGGTTCCTAGCTGACAGTTTGCTTTTTGGGCAACCTTTACCATCTCTGAGTTGCACGCTCGGCAAAGACTGCGGGGTGTCGCGCTGACATTTCAACTCCTCCAAGCTGCTTGTCACCTCTGTGTTTTATTTCTATGCAGCGAATAAGAGGGTGGTGTCTGGCCAGCCCCGGAGCCCAATGAACAGGTCTGGCCTTTTCTTGGGGAACATTTGAGAAGCTCTTGGCAGGACCCTGAATACACATGGTGGGGGGGGGGCTGCCGGGCCCACTGGAAAGACTCCAGCGGGGGAGAGAAGAGACTTCCAGAAAGCGAGGGAACTTTCTGAGCCTGCAATCTCAGGAAAGCACCTGCTGGCAGGCTCCCCCGATCACGGGTTCGCCGCAGGCAAGGCCATAAACCCGAGAAAGTAACCCCTGTCCATTGCCATGTGACATGGGACCCGTCCTCTTTGTAGCTGCGGGGGGCTGGTCCGCTCGGCGAGGGCTCTGAGCTTCGGCTCGTTATTTACAGAACTGGGAGAATGATCAATCGCTCAGAGGGGTCTTGCGCTTTGTACAACATCCATGCTTTGTAAAGTGGAAAACACCATCTGCACATAAGTGATTATTGTTTTCGTTAGTGACAGGAGGATGGAGGAACCGAATGCCTGAGTCACTGCCAGGAGCGGAGCCGCCCACCCAACGAGACACCCCTGCGGGAACGCCGGACCCCCTTCCGGTCTCCATGGAGTCCCTGGATCGGGGGCTCTTCATGAGCACGGTTTGCCCCCGGTCACGCGTGTGCCTCTGTACTCACCATCCCGGGCTACACTCCTTCCCTGAGAGCCTCGTGTCCCACCGGCCGGGCAGCGTGCAGGTCACCCGGCAAATTGGTTCAGGGGCTGAAAGAAGCAAAAAGCAGCCCGGGGTGGGCCCAGGGTTGGAGCACCAGAAAAGAGGATGAACAGACAAAGCTTTCAGGAAGTCTTCAATGGGGGAAATCACAGGGGGTCAAGGAAAGAATTTTAAGATTTTATTTATTTATTTGACAGAAGACAGAGAGCACAGGCAGGGCAAGGGGCAGAGGGGAAAGTAGGCGTCCAGTTGAACAGAGAGCCCGATGTGGGTCTTGATCCCATGACCTTGGGATCATGACCTGAGCCGAAGGCAGACACTTAACTGACTAAGCCACCCAGGTGCCTCCAGATAAAAATTTTAAAAAGATCTTTAGTGTGTTGAAATATTGATGGGAAAGAGCCAGATTTGGGGGGGGGGCACGGAAAAGGTGCAAGTATAGGAAAGAGGTAGTTAATGGGTTGTATGAGGTCCCTGAGTTGGGAAGGAGTTAGGGTCTAATGAGAAGGTGGAGGGTCAGGCTGTGGGTAGAGCAGGCCCACGTCAAGGTCACCATAGGTAGTTAATACTGTGAACCCCATTAGTGGTCAGCACCCAGGAAAAACTATTCTCCTGTTAAATGGTGCTGCTTAAGAATGGGGTTAAATGATCATTTTGGCCAAATGTTTTTTGGGCATCAGTTGAGATCATCACATTTTTTTTTTTCTCATATGACCTAGTGATGCGATTCTTCTACGATAGATTACCCACACCATTCTCACACTGCTGGGACAAAGTCGACCGGACTTTGATGAAAAATTAGCATGCTCCTGAACTTGACATGTGCATGTTTTATTAAGAATTGTCATATCTGTGTTCGTAAGTGATACAGGTCACTTGTTTTGAGGTTAGCTTTCATAGATTTTGGTGATGAGATTATTTCAGGTTTGCAAGATTATTTGGGGAGCGTTTGGTCTATTCTGTGCTTTGGAAAAGTTACACGTCTGATCCTAAATATTCTCAATAACTTTTATACGCAAAACTACCAGGCCTAGGAAAGTACCTTCTTTTGAAAGTATTTTTATTAAAACTTCAATGTGTGCAATAATCATGGAAGAGTTTGATATTCTCTCAAGATTTTTGGTAATTTATAGCATTCCAGATAATTGCTTATTTTCATCAAGATTTCCAAAGCGTTAGCATAATTCCATATATTATTCTTTTCATGAGCCCCCTCTCTGCAATCACATCTTAGCCATGTCGTACGTGTATTGTGTCTTTTTATTTAATTAGAGTCCCTGGATTATTAAAGTTTATTTTTATTTTTCAAATCCACTCACATTTCCCTGTCAACTGTGTTTTTTTTCCTGCATTAAGTTGGGCTTTACCTTTTTTATTTTATTCTGGTTGCATTTCCTGCTTCTCTAGATTATTGAATTGAATGCTTCACTCATACCTGTTTTAGCTTTCTTTTTTGATAAATAATGCATTTAATACCGTGAACCTGCGAAATTTATGGTTTGGGGGTTGTTTCTTTTGCTGTTGTTGGTGGTGTTGGTTTTTGCTGGGTTTTTTTGGAATGCAGTTGGATTTTTTTTTTAAGATTTTATTTATTTATTTGACAGACGGAGAGCACAAGTAGGCAGAGAGGCAGGCAGAGAGAGAGGAAGAAGCAGGCTCCCCGCTGAGCAGAGAGCCCGATGCGGGGCTCGATCCCAGGACTCTGGGATCATGACCTAAGCCGAAGGCAGCGGCTTAACCCACTGAGCCACCCAGGTGCCCCGCAGTTGGATTTTTTTTTTTTTTAAAGATTTTATTTATTTATTTGAGAGAGAGAGACAGTGAGAGAGAGCATGAGCGAGGAGAAGGTCAGAGAGCGAAGCAGACTCCCCATGGAGCTGGGAGCCTGATGTGGGACTCGATCCCGGGACTCCAGGATCACGCCCTGAGCCGAAGGCAGTCGTCCAACCAACTGAGCCACCCAGGTGCCCCGCAGTTGGATTTTTAAGACCTAACATATCCTGGGCTCTGGTCATGTCCCACGGATGCCTAAAAATAAAGTGAATTCTTTATTTCTGTGCACAAAAGGAGACACTTCGTTGTGACTATTATTCTGTGAGTCTTTAATTTTTATTAGATGTTTTGCTCACTTTTATCTGTTCTGTGGGAGGGGAGGGGCTATGGAGGGAACGTCTGGGGTGACGGCTTCGTGCACTAACGCGACAGCCGCTCTGGTGTGCGGGCCAGAGCGTGTGAAGCATCGAGCTGTTGTTTGCACATTCTAGTATACGTCAGTAAAGATGTTTTTATTTTTGAATTAATTAATTCATTAATTAAAGTAACATGGGGCTCAAACTCACGACCCCAAGACCAGGCGTCCCATGCTCCACGGACAGAGCCAGCCAGGCGCCCCAGGGAAGCTGCTTCAAAATGCCTGCGGCCTTGTTGTTAAAGATTTGCCAAGTGCCTGGAGATGCGCCCCTGGGACCCCAGCCCTCCTCGCCCCTCCCCGTGGCAGCCTCCCTTCCTGCGGACAGCAGCAGCGAGGGGACCTTCCCTTCTGAGGCAGACATGAAGACACCCCTGTCGCGGCATTCTTCATCTAGCGTGCCTCGTCATGATTCGGGTTCTAGCAGCTAGCTCTCCCTGAAGAGACGCGAATGCACACCCCGGCTTCTATTTCTAGATGTGCCCACGTCGAGAGCAGTGTAGCAGAGCCTGGCTGCGTGCTCTGTGCCTGGAGTCCTGCTCCAAAGCCTCCGTTCCTTGCTGGCCCCCAAGTCTTGGTGGCTCCAGTTTGGGGTTTCAGATCCAGCCTCTTCTTCAGATAGTTTTTAATTTTATAAATCTATTTTTTTTTTCACGAATTTTGGGGGGCTTTTTCCATCCTATCATGCTGCTCTGCGTAGAACAGCGCTCATACCTCCGCCTGTGTTGGCCTCAGCGCTGGGGGCCGGCCCGGGACACCACCGTCTTCATTTCGTCTCCTCGCTCCCTCGGCTGCACGTCTTTGGATAATTGCTTCCCAGGAAGGTGACAAGAGCCATCGTTCCCCAGTCTCTGCCTGTCTAAGGATATGTCCCCGTGCCGTTCATTCGCAAGAGACACGTGGCAGGCACATAGCTCCCGGCCCCCAAACGTTTCCCCCTCAAAGGTCTGAAGAGAGCTTGTATTTGCTTCTATCCTGCAGTAATCCGAGGAGAAATCTGGAGCAACCTGTGTTCTCTCCCTGCTTAGGGAGCCTGTTTTTTAATACCTCTCCGCTCGGTGAAAGAAACTCAAGAAACACAAAGAAAAATAACCAATCACCTATAATCACCCCAACCATGGATAAGATTTAAATACTTCAACGCCTTTTCAATCTTTTTTTTTTCCTCCCATAGGTAAGACAGTGCTTTCCATTCAAAGCTGACCAGAGAAGAACTACAAACAACAAAAGTGTAGGAAATATTTGCTTAAAATTTTCAGCGACTTGGAAGGGAATTAGCAAGTGACTCTGTTTCTGAATACAGTTTTTATTAATAGAAAATCACCTTCTCTTTGAGCTCACAAACTTAACTTGAAGCAAATATTTAAAGAAGATGCATGGCCCTGGGGAGCAGCATTAATGACGAATTTGTGTGTGCTGACCACAGGCCTCGCTGTGAAGAAAAAAAGCCATCTGTCATTTTGTGCAGCGATACCAGGCCAACCATTTCCTGTTGGCCTCCTCAAGGCCTCTTCAGCCTCTTGTCCTCCTGTCCTCTATTTTCCCCCTCCGTGGCATCACCCCATCCCTCACCGGGACCGCCACCTGGTCTCATCCACTCTGCTCGCCTCCTGCCCTTTCCAGATTTCTCATAAGCATCACAGATATTTCACCAGAAAGATCTTTGCATGTCATGTGCTCTTCCTTCTTCCAGAATGTTCTTACCTTCCATGACCAACTCCTTGTCATTACCTCCTCTCTGGAGTTCCAGCCACCCCGCAAGACCTTTCTTCCATCCCAGTTCAACATTATTTCTATACCTTGATCAGAGCCCACCTCCTCCAAGAAGTCTTCTCTGACTTCTTCTGAACTCCCCAGCATGTTCCGCTTCTCAGAAATGCATGCCACTTTCAAGGATGGTTTTAAAAGGTTAAGTTTTCCCAATGACCGGTATATTCGCCAAACCAGACCTCAGTGTGTGTGTGTGTTCTTTCCAGAACAAATATGCTCTGAGGAGTGGAAGAGAACACAGCATTTAATGAACCTAAATTTTTTCTGGGAAGTCTAGGATATGTGGTTTCTAGATTGTTCTGCTTCCGCTAAGAGAAAGTACAACAAAAAGGAGCCAGGCAGAGCAGCTTCACCACTTACCACCCCACAGCCTCAAGTTTGTCCCTGTAAAATGGGCCTAATATTGATATCACCAGGAGCATTCGCTGAGAGAAGGAGAGGCAGGAGTTAATATGTTTATAAAGAATGAAAATGGGCTTTGAAATTACAAACTCTGTGAGTGCAGATAAAAAGTCCCCTGTGATGGGTGCCATGAACATCTCTTCTTTGTGTCCTCTTCTTCTCCAGTGTCCCTGTTAGGGGACACTCAGAGAACATCCCCTCCACCGGCCTTAGAATTTCTATCATCACAATGTAACTAACCATTTCCCCCTCTTATGGAAAACAGATGGGATTAACAGATTGTAACTATTGTCTCTTGTTCTTAAGCAAGGTACACAAGGATCTGTGTGTCCCCTTGCAGAAGACAGCCTTGAGAGCCACCACAGAGAAGGGAACATGTGAGGTCCGCAAATACCCTCAGGGTTCCCCTTTGTTTAGAAATCAAGTTTGCTTGGTATATCTATTGGACCTGCGTTCAACCACATGTGCCTGAAAACCCCAAAAAACAGTAATTCAAATGCTAGAGAAATTTATTTCTCTTTCACATTAAAGAGATCCAGAAGTAGAAAGCACAAAACTGGTAAGGGACACAGGGCCATCAAGAATCTGGGCTCTATTAGCATACTGTTCCACCATTACTATGGTGTGACCCTTATGATATGAAATGGCTGTTGGTGTTCCAGCCATCACATCTACATTCCAAACAGCCAGACAGAGGAATGATCAAAGAAGGGCATGCTTCTAACTTGTTAAGAGAAATTCCTTAATTTCTCTTAACAAGTAGTTAAGAGTAGTCCCACAGGACTACTGTGGGTAGTAGTAGTCCCACAGGATATTTATGCTTACCCTTCACTGGCCATAAATTATTCACTTAGCTGCAAGGGAAACTGGGAAACAGTCTTTCGGATGAGTAGCCATTTACAAACTAAAATTCCAGGTACTGAAATGGCTCAATCATAGGCCCACTGACAGAAAATTCCAGGGACTCCTGAAGGGGAAAGCACAGTGAGGAACAAGAGATCTTGTGAGGTGACCCTTGGTTTCTTGAGGGGGCACGGGTTGTTGCTGGAACATGATCTGGTTCAGCCACTCCCCCCACCCTACCCCCCCACCCCCCCACCCCCACCCCCACCTCTCCCCGCACAAAAAGGAACGGATGGGGGCCATCCCTCTCTAGTGGCTGTGATGAAGACCTCCGGCCTCAAGGGGGGGTGTCTGAGTTGGATTTCGGTGTGGACTCAGGGACCAAGGTCTTCACAGAGTCCACAGGGGCAGTTCTTGTAGGTGATGGGAGACTTTAGGAAGGGAAGCAGCACAGGGCACTCCAGAAACCACCGGGAGGGGCTCAGGGTGGTTAATATAAATACTACATGGCTGTGGGTTCATTTTTGTAGCCCAGTCTGCTGAAAGAGAAATGAGCAATTTCGGGTGGAAATGCGGGGTTGGGTCTGAATGTTTGTGGGACCTGAACCCCTTTAGGTGGGGCTTCTTCAGGTTGGAGGCAGGAGAGTGTGATGGGGCCAAAGGAGACACATTTGCATGTGTGAATACCATCACTTATCCCAGAAATACAGAGAGCCAGTGCCAGGAAGCCTGGAGCCAAGAAGGGCCCTTGTGGACCACACGCGTGCACACACAGGCACACACATGCACCCTCACACATGCAACCTTCCTTTACAGGGGAGCAGTGTGGCCAGAGAGGGAAGGACCCGGATGGGGTGGCACAGGCCAGCATCTACTATCAGGAGGTAAGTATGAAGAGAGTGCCTGGGAGCTACCAAGGTGTGGAAATGAACTCCCACCTCCGTTTGATTGGGAAGATGGTGGGAGATGATTCTTCCTGAAGACAGATCAGCCGGTCCCCAAGGAAGTAGGGGGAGGGGGCATCCAGAGCCTTCCTGATGACGGTCACATGTCACACCTTCCGATGATGGTCACCCATAGAGCCCAGCTTGGAATTCAGCAAATGAAATCTGTAGAGACGCAAACGTGGCCAGCCAGCTTCCAAGCAGAGGAGTGACCAATTGTGACCGCGTGTGACTACAGGGCACATTGGTGTGTCCTGAAAATGTGCCAAACCTAGTGTCCCATGTTCCTCCTTGTCTGTCCCGTGGGGCATGCAGGTTGATGGAAAGAAGGCTGCACCAGGACCCAAGTACCTGACCCTGGCCTCCAAGAAGTCTCGGGCAGGTCACATGGTGTTTCCGAGACTCTGTGCCCTCGTCCTCCATGCAACGCGTCTGAACCGACTGTCCCCAAATACCGTCACATCTCTGAGAGCTCTGCTGTCTGCAGGGAGCTCAGTGGGAACAGTATAAGCCTGATGCGGGACGCAAGGATGGGTCAGGGTGTGGGGAGGATGGAAAAGGGAGAGAGGGAGGAAGCATCCAGGACGTCTGTGCGCTGGGATCGAAATTTCAATCTCCAAGGAGCCGTTTCTTTGCCAGTGTACCTGTTTCCTCATCAGCAAAATGAGATGAAAGTCTCCGCCCCGATTACCTCCCAGCATCATTGTCAGGACGGAAGCAGAATGCTTTGCCACCTGCCAGCCACTAAGCACCGTGCACAGGTGGGCAGTTCTCAGATTTTATTTTTAGCTAATTGGATAGAGAATGGAGAAATGCAGGCTCCAGTCTGGTGACCTTGGGTGAGCCCTTCTCTCCGATCTCTGATTCTCATTGCTCCAGGGGGAGGCCGGCCCCGCTGGACTGGCCCCAAGGCTCCTTGCGCTCATGTCTTCTGCAAGCCAGGTTCCTGCTCACCAGAGCCTCAGAGTCCTGGGAAGCAGCCGGAGGAGGCCGTGCAGAAACGGGGTCCCAGAACCTGCAGGGAGCACGGCGTCTTGCTGATGTCACCGACTGTCCTTCTCCACCCTGCAGGGTGGGTGGGGAGGCTTGTATCGTAGTATCTAGAATGGCCCACTCATGATTACATTTGTGCCTTAGTTGACTCTCAGTGCCTTGTGGACACACTCATGTTCCCAGAGGAGGCATCCGTCTTGCTGATCCTGGCTTTAGCTCATTTATGGGTCCATCCTGGCTGGCTTGAGTTGTAAGTCCCTTTAGGTAGATGCAAAAAGTGAGGCCCATGCCATCTGTCCGTTTTGACCCCATCACCCTGTTTAAGCAATGCATTCTTTGTAAGCCCTTGAGGACCATCCTCTAGAGGTCTAAAGCAAAACAAGACTACAGAATGCTCTAGCACTCTGCCAGGGCTTCTTGACATGTGGTATTGTCGCCTGCATGGCGATGGGGTTCTACGTGGCGTCCTGGGTCACACTCGTGGGGTTCTCAGAAACCCTGCCAGTGTTCTGGGGGAGCTGGTGGGAGATCTCCACAAGGGAGATCTCTCTCTCATCCATAAGGTGAGAGAGAGCACCCGCTTGGTCTCAGATGGGACGTGGGAGGAAACCAGAAGCCCTGGTCTGGGCATGTGGTAGATTCCAAGGGCTCGAGATGCCAGGGGTCAGGGGTCGGGGTCAGTCAAGCCTATAGTATTTTCCTTTATTCTTAGTCTTTCAACTCCCAACTCCCGCCTTGACTCATGGACTGTCCCTCCCTTTCTGTCACCTCCTTTCCCACCCAGGAGCTTGGCTCTGTGCACAGAGGCCGCGAGTCACCAAGACCAAGGGGCTGAGTGCAAGTCCAATGCTCACCCGTGCTCCAGCCTCTGGAGCCCACTAAAATAATACATGACCTTGCTTTTAGCGAACCTTCCTCAATCTGGTTACATCAGCGCCCACAGACAGTTGTGTGTATCTTTGTTTAAAAACCCCAGGAACAAATTAAATATTAAAGGTTTTTCTGTATGCAGAGTAGCCTTCTATTTCCAAAACATGGGACATCGGGTGGAGGGACAAGGGTTGGATTAAGCCAAGAGAGAACCACTGTCCTCTGTCCATGGTCTAACCCAGCGTCAGGAGACCAGGGGCCCAGCTTCATCACGCTCCCAACCCCCTCCCCCAACCCGCCCAGCTCGAGACTGTGCTCCAAGCCTGGTAAGACGTCCACCGATACGTTCGCTTAGTGAACACACGTGGGCCCACATTCCACTGTTTCCTGCTCCTGCCAACTGATGTGGCCCCCAGCACCGCGCAATCAGCCCACTCCACACGCACGCACACGCGCAAACACACACACACGCGCGAGTCTTTGGGGGGAATCCCTCCTGGAGGGGTCCTATGGAGGCTCGTGCGCAAGAACACAGCGTCATACCCCCCGTCCGTGCACCAGGACTCTGAGCGCCAGCATGAAGTGTCCTCCTGGCCTCTCAGACGGTTCTGGGAGGAGGTGGGAGAAGCCTTCTCCCCAGGTTATGCTACCTTTCCCCACGACGGAGGCTGGCAGACCCGGGGAAGACCCTCCGCATGGCCCGATATCTGAGGCGTAAAGCATGAAGGAAGGAAATGTCGGTTTTTCCTGGGAGACTCGGCCGTGGAGTGTCAGTGGAGACCCATGACCGTCAAGCAGGATCCGTTCACCCACGAAACGGTTTTCTTTCGACCTATACCGGGCTAGGTGGTCTCCGGGCATGACGTAGACAGACTCACTGATTATGTTTTAGAGCTTCATCAGGTAGAGGAATCCAACACCGATTTGATTTGAATCAAATAATCAAATAATACAGAAGAGTACATTAGTTGAAAGCAGGAGTCAGTAAATTTTTTCTGTAAAATGCCAGAGAGTTTCCAGCCTTGCGGGTTGCGTGATCTCTGTCACAGCTACTTGACTCCGCCACCGTGGCTGGACAGCGCCCCTAGACCCCGTGTAAGTGAACGGGCATGTGTTCCAATAAATCTTTATTTATAAAAGTAAGCGGCAGGCAGATTCGGACCTTGGGCTGTGGTTTGCTTATCCTTGATGTAGGGTAATGTTAGCTGCTGCCATAAACCAACTCAAAAGCATCCTCATGGAAGTTTTTCTTTCTCTGATGAAAAGCCCAAAATAGGCATTTCTGGTCAGTGGGCAGCTCTCCTCTAAGCTCTGATTCAGACTCCCAGACTCGTGCCC
Organism: Neogale vison; assembly: GCF_020171115.1. Lineage (NCBI taxonomy): Eukaryota > Metazoa > Chordata > Mammalia > Carnivora > Mustelidae > Neogale > Neogale vison. Next base: position 6,092,099 of record NC_058103.1, on the reverse strand, counting down.
CTATGGAGTTCTAGCATATTCCAGCAGGACTCTGAGCTCTGTGCTCATCAGCCCATGAAAGGGCAGCAGAGAGGTGGGAGTCCTACAAGCTAGGGGCCAAGCCTGGAAGGGCACAGAACCCTTTCCCTCGGGTCCCTTGGCAAGAGCTAGTTCTGAGGCTCCACTGAGGTGCAGAGGGGCCTGGGAAAGTCCCCACCGCAGTGACTCCCCTGAGTCAACTCCTGGCCTCTCTGCTCTAAGCTGGTGGGAGGGAAATTGCCAGAAGTATCTGTCTGTAAGACACAGAAGGAATACGGATTAAATCCAGAAAGGACGCAGATTTTGAAAGAGTCACTGGCATCTCTGAGACTCAAGAGGGTGGAAAGGGTGTTTTTAACTGAGAGAAACCCACCTAAAGACCAGGAGCGAGTGGGAGATGCTGGGAGCCAAAGGACAGTCCCAAGCAAGGTGCACCAATGCTCATGGCCCCAGGCTTCACCTTGGGGGGTGGGGGGTGGCGAATGTGTGAGATGCGTGTCTCGGGTTATTCGTGTCGTTGTCAGGAGGACGGCTCAGGAAGGAATGAGATCAGAGATGGGGAAATCACAGAGTTCCTCAACAGGATTTACCAACAGGAGAAAAGAGGGAGCGGCCTAGAACGTTTAGGATGGAACCCCATAAAATGTGTCAGTGACCTTGTAGGCATGCAGGTTTCTTGGTTGGTGACTGGGTGGGTGGTAGGGACCCGTGCAGAAATCAGAAAGCCAAGAGGAGCAGACCTAGAGAGGGGGGTGAGGTTTTGGACCTGTTGGACTGTCAGCGTCGGGGGACATTGGGTGAAGAGGGAAGGCCCACCAACACTGGGCCCAGCGAGCTTCCAACCGAGACCCCAGAAGCCGTGTCGCCGGCTGGGCCAGCAGGGAGGGGACCCGCCAGCCAACGCTTTAATGGGGAGCTGTCTGGAGTGAGACTGGACTGTGGCACAGTGCAGAGGAATACTGACCAGAGAATATTGATTTCAAACAGGTGGGAGACACAACCAGCAAGGGAGACGGGAAAAAGACTTCATCACCCATTCATCAAGGGCTGTGGGTCAACAAGACCAGATGTCGCTGCAACAAAAAATGCAAAGAATTTCATAATTCATCCCACAGACCTGTAGAGTCTATTAAGGCTGGAGCAGGCAGCCCGGAGTTCCAGGTCAAGCAGGACGTCCAGGCTGGGGAGGGGTGGCGAAGGTGATTGCCCGTTACCAACCCATGCCAGGTGGGGTCAGACTTGCTCCTCCTGTGACACCAGCGCTGGAGACACTGCCATGGAGAAGCAGCAACATCTGGATACAGACATACCAACGTTGGGCTCCTGGGGGGAGCCTTATGACCCAGACATTCTGAACACTTTTCCCAGGGACATCTGTGATCCGAAAACCCGGTGTTACTACTGTCTTCCTCCAGCGGGGCAGACCCCCTGCTGGGCAGGCCCATCCTACATTGTTGGGTCCCCCCACAACACAGGCCATAGGGACTGCTCCTTCCATTTGCCTCAAGAGGAGTCCAAGGGATTGAGAAGGAAGGTATTTGTTTGTTCCCACTGCTGGGACCCAGCAAAGCCCATTTCCACACACGTTTTGGAGGTCAAATAAGTTATTATTTCTAAAGTGCTTAAAAAAGAAATGTCTGGTCAATTAAAACTCAGCTGGGTCTCCCAGATCCAGGTTCACTCTATGAAGCTGGACTGGTGTCCATGGCACTTGTGATGGTGTGTAAGAGGCACCTGGCTGTTTTACACAGGTGATATTATTTCCCTGTGCATGTGACAGAAACCAGAGTTTTGACATTTATCGTCCATCAGGGCAAAGCCTTGTGTCCTGTAAAATCTAGACCTCTCCGTTCATGGGGCCCAGATTCCAGCTGAGTCTGTGACCCCCTGGGGAGGGACCAGGGGGTACAAGCTGCAAATCTCCAGTGGCCCAAATCCTCAATAGCACATTACAAGGATCATACACCATGACCCAGTGGGACTTATCCCAGGGAGGCAAGGATAGTTCAACCTCTGTAAATCAATCAGTGTAACCCAAATGGAATGAAAGGTAAAGATCATACAATCATCTCAATAGATGCAGATTTGATAAAATACAACATCCTTTCATGATAAAAGCCCTCAACAAACTGGGACATACCTCAACATAATAAAGGCCATATATGGCAAGCCCTCAGCTAACATCACACTGAGCATTGTAAGGTTGGAAGCATTTCTTCTACAATCAGGAAAGACAAGGATGCCTACTCTTTCTGCTCCTATCCAACCTGGTCCTAGAAGTCCCAGCTGGAGCAATTAAGCAAGACAAAGAAATAAAGGTATCTAAACCGGAAAGGAAAAGTAACATTGTCTTTATTTGGAGATGATATGCTTTTATACATAGAAAATCCTAAAGTTCCCACCACAAAACCATTGGAACTAGCCCAAGAATTCAGTAAAGTTACAGGATATAAAAATCAATGTAGGGAAATTGGTGGGGATTCTATGCACAAGTGACGAAAACTCTCCCATTCAAATTCAAAATAATAGAATACTTGGGAATAAATTTAACCAAGGAAGTTGAAAGATCCTTCCCATTCCATTGTAAATAATGGTAACTATAAGACTTTGATGAAAGAAATTCAAGAAGGCACAAATGGAAAGATAGCCCATGTTCATGAAACAGAATTAATATTGTTAAAATGTCCATACTACCCATCCGCAGATTCAATGCAACTCCTACACAAATTCTAAATGTTCCAAATTTGTCCTTGAAAGAGACCTCGTTATAAGTCATTGGCCCATCACAGACCCTCTCCCACTCTCCAAATGACCCTGCAGCCATGGCTACTGCTCTGCTCAGCCCACCAAGAGTTCTGTGGGACGGCGTCCAACACATACTGCCCACCTGGGAGACATCCGCAGCAGTGGGGTGTGCACACAAGTGCCCCAGAGAAATAGTGATGGGAACCTGCAGGCCAGGGAGAAGGACATACAAATGACTGTCTTGAGGTCAGAATGTGCCCGCAGGGAAGGGACTGTGTGTCTCTGAGCCCACCCCTGGGCCAGGAAGGTGGCAGGTACCCAGCAAGCACATGTGGTAGGGACTAGAGGAAATGGTGAGTAGAAGAATGCAGGGGAGTGGGGGCATGGTGGGCAGGAGGCATGGAATTTGGTAGAAAGGAGCAGATTACAGGCAAGAAGACCCAGAGTCCAGGGGGATCAGAGGGTCCAGGAGTGGCTGTCTCCATGGTCCTTAGGATAAAGAAGTCCCTGTCCAAGTTCTACATGGGCCCTGGTCCTAGTCCCCTCAGACTGGGTTAGGGATCTCTGCTGGTTCCCATGGTTGTTCTCCCCTACAACCCTAACATCAGGGTACCACGTTCTTGTCCCAATTTCCATCTCCCCCACCTGCCTGGGGCTCCACGGGTGCAGGGGCACAGGGTGGGCACATGCGGGGACTCAGTACCATCCGTGAGAAGAAAGTAAGGGGGGGGTGAGGGCTTGGAATGGGGCTGGTCAAAGAGGTGGGAGGAGTGGGCTTCCTCCTCTGCCCCCACAGGCCCCCTCAGTCCCAAGTGGCTGGGCCCCAGCGAGGAAGCCGGCAGACAGCGGCGTCTTGACTGCCGGGGGCGGTGACTCAGCCGCCATCTGTTATTGAATGAGAAGATGACAAGCCAATTGGCGTGTTTCCCCCCTTCTCTTTAATATGGCAAATCGAAAAATGTGACTCTCTTGATCTATATTTTAATGATTCTGACTTGCTCGCTCTTACTTCTCCTAATTCCGCAGTAAATAAAGCTGTGACCTGCCCAGGAATCCCTACGGGGACTTCTGATTCGGCCTAAGGGGGTTGGGATCTTTATATGGGGGCGGGGGGGGGGTTGCCAGGTCGCCCATCTTGTGACTCCCCCTGGAAGGGACCAGCTCAGTCCCAAAGTTGGGTCTTTGAATCACAAAGAAACGGGGCCTGGCAAAGCCCCCCAGCCCCAGCCCCCTCCAGAGAAGACAGGCTGCCGTGGCCTCACACTTGGCGACAGGCTGGCCTTGAGGCGAGGACGGAGCCCCAGGCTGCCTGTCCCAGGGGTGTGCTGCAGCGGCCCCCACCGGCCTTCCAGAGCTGATCCCTGAGCTCTCCGGCTGTGAGGGCCTGAGACCAGCCCTGCAGCCGGGCTTCTTGCTCCTCCACTTTCTAGCGGTTTCGATGAGCACCATGCTCCAGTACTTAAGAGCAAACCCTGCGTCCATCACTCACTCCTCACGTGCCCTGGGCAGGCTCCCCGCACATGGGCAGGCTTTTGGTTGGGGTCTGTGAACGGGGAAGGACAGCGCCCACCTTCCTCGCAAAGCCCCAAGTCGCCCTGCCCAGCGCCCCGCGGAGGGAACCCCCCGGGGGGAGCAAGCTGCACCCCATTTTTGTCACGCGCTTCCTGTTGTGCGACAGTGGCTTCCATCGGTGACCCAGACACCCCTCCCGCCCTGTGCCCGTCTCTGATCCCCAAACCCCAAGCAAAGTGGGCAGTAGTCCAGGCTCAGGAAGCTGCCAGGCTTACTTGGAACGTGGAACGCAACAAACCAGGGTTTGAATCTGTTTCTCGGCTGTGTGCCCTTGGCAGGAGACAGACCTCCGAGACTCAGTTTCCCCACCTGTTCAGCAGGGCTGAACTGCCCATTCACCACGGGGAGGAGTTGGTGAGGAAATGCAGGGTTCAAAAAACGAAAACTCGGGTGGGGGTACTGCTGTGTCTGGAGGAGAGACTGCTGGGTTTTCCTTGTTGGCAACAAATTTGGCCCGACTGTCCAGGTGCCGCCTCCCCCCTGCTCCGGTGGAGCCGCTAGACCCCCACCTGGACGGAGGGCCTGTGGGGGCGGGGCGGGGGAGCTGCTGTGATCTGGCCACGTGCTCTGCCTCAGTCCAAAAGCCACGCTCACGTGACCATCGGCAGTGGATTGATGAAATTAAGCACAGATGGCTACTTTGTTGTTGTTCTTTGAACTGACAGCTGCTGGTATAAAAATAAATTAAATTAAATTTCACATAAGTCAGACTTTTTTGTGTTTTTTTTTTTTTTTCAAATGATCTAAGTTTTTTTGTGTTGTTGTCGTTAAATTGTTTTCTTTCTTTTTAACATACGGAGGCAGAGAAAACTTCAGGGCAGCAGAAACAGGAATCGCAAGGACAGCGCCCCCGGCTGAACCCCGGACCTGGAGAAAGGTCCCACCTTACCTTTCCGTAGCCCCACACCCTTCCAAGCTTTGAAAGCCACAGAGCTGTGAGGTTTAAAAAAAAAAAAAAAAAAAAAAAAAAGTCTTGGCTCCTTTGTCTGAAGAGCCACGGGCCAGGGAGTCAAACAGTGCTGGGTTTGCATCCGGATTCAGCCACCTGCTAACCACGCGCCCTGGGGCAAGTCATGCAGCCTCTCTGCACCCCGTTCTTCCCATCTGAGGAGGAGGGATAGCGAAAATGCTTCCCGAGGAGACACCTAAGTGCTAGCAGTTCATGGCTTATTATCAGCCGCAGGCCCTTTAGTAAGCAGAGAGTTTCTACCCCAGGGAAGTAGCAGCATTCGGATTAAATGCAGGAATATGTGGAAAGAAGTCCCCTGGCCACCTGTGTCCGGCCGGAGCTCCAAGCCCACTCGCCCAAGCCCTCACTCTCACTTCCCACATCCTGTGCTCCTGGCACAGGGGGCACGGCCGCACGTCTACCCAGCGTGTGGGGCCCAGGGCTGGAGCGGGCAGCCCTCCATCCCCCGCCCTGGGGTCTCCGTCCCCCACCCCATGACTTCACTCCCCAGCTGACGGGTCCAGCGGTGAGCATCCGGCCCAGGCAGACCAATCCGAGCTCTTCCCTGGGGTTTTTCTTCCAGAGGGAGGGTGGGGAGAATCATCTTGTGTTGCCCGTTAAGCCGTGAGTCTTTGGAGAAGGTTCGGAAGAGACGGAGGATACAGCCAGAACACGAAAGGGGCAGAGATGAGAGATGGGGCGTCAATGCCCTGGGGGCCTTTCAGACCCCGGCCGCTCTTCCCTGCATCCCTCCTGCGTCCTTACCCTTCCCACCGCGCAGCCGGTGAACCGGACCGGGCCTCGTTCTGCCGGAGCTCGGAGCTGGCTCCAGTGGGACCCGCACGCCCTGCTCATCGCGCCCTGACGCGTGGACGAGGGCATCTGCTGTCGATGAGAACGGCAGGCAGACCCACGGAGGCCAGAGGAGGGCCGAGCCGCCCCGTGAAGGAAGAGGCCCGTTACGACAGACTATGTGAGCTTCCTGGAGGAGGCGGTGCTGGTACTGAGGCGGGAGAGCCAGGCGGGCTTTGGACACGGGACACAGGGAGGGGACTTCCGGGACACAGGCAGGGGGCTTCCGTGCAGGGGGAGAAGAGCAAGCCCCAGGCTGCAGAGGGAAAGGTAGGCCTGGTGTCGTGTGCATGGTGGGGTGAGAGGAACAGGAGGAGAGAGGGCTAAGGGGGTGGGCAGGGTCAGATCATAAAAGGCCCAAGTGCCACGTAAGGGATAAATGTCTAAAATAAGGGATGGCAAGCATATGCACGCGCGTGCGCACGCACACACACACACACACACACACACACACTGCTCTTCCCTCCCAGGCCCCTGGCAGGCACTTCTAATTGACCCCCATGCTCCTCCCCACTGAGGTGGGACACAGCTTTGGATCTCTTCTTACGGCTAATGCTCTAGGCTGACTAGAGGTAGCAAATGAGGTCAAGTCCGTTTGCCATCCTTGTCGCCCATGATGGGGAGCTACTGAGCTGCACGCCCCACCCCCTGGCCTCAGGGGTGTGACTTGGTCTGGTCTGGATGTGAGCACGGCACCCCAGCTCCTGGGAGCAAGCCAGGGAAGAGACAGAAAACCAGTCAAGGCTGTAGCCATAAATCAAACGTCGGATGATGGGACTGAGGAGGCAGAGACAGGAGAGGTGAGGCGCGGCAGGTGCTCAAGGACTTGGCGCCCAGCGGCAGGTGAGCGAGAAGGGAAGAAGCAGCGGAGGCGTCGAAGATCACGCTTGGGGTCTGAGGGCAGGACAGGGTTTGGGCAGATAATGGGTTTGCAGGGAACCCATGACCCCTCCAGATGCCTCATTCCCAAGCCATCCCCTGCCCCAAGACTAAGGCTCAGGCCCCAACCCTCCTGGGCAGGGTCCTCACAGCCCCTCTGTTGAGAAGGGCCCCAGGGCAGCCCGCAGCATTGATGAAAGTAAAGATTATTTATTCATTTATTTGACAGAGAGAGAGAGAGAGAGAGCATGAGCCTCGGGCACAGCAGAGGATCCCGGGATCACGACCTGAGCCGAAGGCAGATGCTCAATGCCTGAGCCACCCAGGCGTCTTAAGGTTGATCAAAATCAGCACTAGGGGGGGCCCCAAGGTCAGGAAGGAAGGTGAGGTCACCCGCTCTTGAGAAATACCTTCCTGAGAATTTAAAAGGATGGCCCAGGCGCCGGAGCCGGCTCCTCCATCCGTCTCTGTCGGTCTCCTTCGGTCTCCGCCGGTCTCCGCCAGTCTCCGCGGGCTTCGGGTAGGACCCTGCCCTTCCCTGGCCTCCGATGCCGCCCATAAAACAAGGGAGAGGAACAGGACCAGTAGCTTCTCGGTTTGTTATTTTATTTTATTTTTTACTTATTTTTTTTAGGAGAGAGACCGCACACACAGACGCACTGGAGTGATGCTGGGGGTTTGGGGGAAACGGAGAAGGAGAGGCAAGGCAGCCTCCAGGCCCAGCACAGAACCCAACACGGGGCTCGACCCCTCAACCCCGAGATCACAGCCTGAGCGGAAGTCAACAGTCAGACGCTTAATGACTGAGCCGCCCAGGCACCCCCGGAGTTTGTCCTTTGAAGCAACCCTTTACTCAAATTCCACAAACCCCCTCCCCAAGTATATAGAAAGGGGTCCCGCTCTTCTCTACTCTAGGGACAGGTGTCAAAGACTCACTTTGGTTGTCATAGCTCCCTGTCCTGAGGGCAGAGCTGGGTCCCCTGAAGGTGGACAGAGAGAAACGAATCAGGACTCCTGAGTCCCAAGGGTAAGGAAGGGGAAAAGGAAAAAAGGAAAAGAAAATGGCCCACGAAGGCCGGGCCCAGCCCAATTCTGATGGGTCCCCTGGACTGTGGCCACCTGAGCGGCTGACGTGCAGAGCCCCAAATCCTGCGGCAAAGCTTGGCCCGGGGAAGTGGGCGCTGGGCTCCTCCCATGGGCAGCGGCAGGCCGCCATCCTCCAGCAGCCCGACAGGAGGATTCTGGGCAGCACGGGCCACGCCACGAGGGAGCACGGCACTCAGAGCCAGTCTGTCCAGTGGGCAGAGAAGGAGGACGAGCGGGTGCCCACTGGGGGGGCCTGCGCTCCGGGCTGGACCGGCTCTGGAGGAAGACGAGCAGAATCCAAGGCGGAGGCTCGAGACCTCCTGTCCATCGGGGAACGTGTGCTGTTTCCTAGCAAATGATGGGGAAGCATGAGAGATTTCTCCTGACTCCCGTGCCTGCCCGTCTGCCCCAGCCAGGTGGCCCTCCCAAGTGCCTGATGGGAAACCACAGGCCCAGAGAATTTCTAAGAGACACCTGCCCCTCCCGCCAGGAGCCGCAGGTGCCGACCCCGCATTGGGAGTGCGGCCGGCACAACGGAGGACGCGACTGTTTTCAGATGTATTGGATTCTAACTGCAATAGCCCCGCGGGGCCACCAGACAGGCCTCCCGTGCTGAGGAACACACAGCGACCTCCGATTCATTCCTTGCATCCTGACGAGTCCCAGTGAAGTACCAGGCGCTGGGCTGGACCCGGGGATGCAGGGTCTGAAGGCCCCGTCCCCCTCATGCTCGCTGCGATTGTGAGAAGTACAAGGACAGTCCGGTCTGTCGGTGGCAATGACGTGACTCTGCTCCTCGAAGAGCAGCTGCCTCCGACCTGTTCAGGGGGTCCCCCGTACACATCTCGGGTGGGACCCTCCCTCGCCCCATGACATTACCCTGCCCCAAAGGTCCCCAATGCGGACCACGGGGGCCCCACTCTAGAGGCCTCTGCTGACCGGGCACAGGGCTCCCCCGGCTCTGATGTCAGCACATCGTCCAGCAGGCATTGCCCCAAGGGTCGTTCCCCTCAGACATCAGGCGAATCCCGCCGGCTGTTTGCAAAGCCTGGTGCCCTGGGTTGTCCACGCAGAGGGGAGAGGAGGCAGGAGTGTGAATCCGGCCCCACTCAGTCTCTGTGGAGCCCAGGTGGAGCGGGCATCCCCTTCCCCTGACTTGGTTTCCCAATTTTAAAATGATAGAGGCTGGACCAAGTGACCTTTTGGTATATGACAGCTGTGATTTTCTCCAGTCATCTAAGAATGACGATGAAGATGATGGTGGTTACTGCTGTTTTAGGAATATTTCCCTGCTGCCAGACGCTAGGCTCCCTCCCTTCCATGCAGGGAGGAAGGGATTATTACCTTCCTCTTGTGGGCAACAAAGCCAAAGCTTGGAGAGGGGAGATGGTAGGCCCGAACTCACGGAGCCCCCTCCCCTGGAGCCAGAGCCCACAGGACAACTGCAGGCCAGTCCCCACGCCACTCACGGTCTGATTCTACTTGGGACACCAGGTCCCTCCCTCCCTGCCTCGCAAGGGTCGGGAGAAACGGGAGACCAGGATGCCCCGGTTCCTAAATACCAGACCTAGAGGCATCACGTGATCCCATGCCCTCAGTCAGAGGGTGGGAACCATGACCTTGAGGCCGGAAGGAACTTACTTAGGTCCCATGGCCAGGGCGCAGTGGCCCATCCGACAGAAGATCAGGTTTCTGTCACTTGTGATGGGCTCCTTGCTGATGAGTGAAAGAAGCCCCTGAAAGGGACAGACAGACTGACCTAGACATAGCCAAGGCTCCCGGGTTCTTGGAGTCCATCTCCCATCTGAAAACAAGGTGGCCACGACTCTCTCCCACTGCAGGGACAGTGGGAGCCCTGTTGGCACAAGGGAGCAGCTCCAGGCCCCTCTCTGGGTGCACTGTAGGTGTTCGGAGAGTCCTACCATCCGAGGACTCACAACCGCCGTCCTCTCTGTGAAGCACAGGGCCCACGGATGCTCAGAAGTCCTGGCCAGGTGAGGGCTACCTGGCCGCCAAAAAGCTGGGTCCTTGGGAGAGGCACGGGGAACCCAGCCTAGGCCCCTTCCGTCCCCAGGCTGGTCCTCAGGGCTGAGTCCCCAGTCGCGCGGACACCAGAGCCTGGCAGCTGCCCGTCCCAGTAGCACCAAGAGAAGAGGATTTCAAGTAAATTAAAAACAAGCATGTGTGTTTCTCCTTTGCCCATCTGTGGCAGTTTCTCGAAGCACCAGCTCTTGGAGGGGGGGAAAGGAACAAGGCGGAAGTAGAATGGCTCTTGGAGAAGCTGGAAAAATTAGCAATTAGGAGGGAAAATTGTAATGAGAAAATGAGCCTTAATAAGGCAAACACAATACTGCGGCAGCTTTTTTCTTGCTCTCTCGCCGAAAACAAGCGGTGACTTCATGTCTGGGTTTCTCTGCTTTCCTGTGGCAGAGCCAACTGGGAAAGAGCTGGAGAAAAATGTCTCCATTGTCCCTAGACAGGGACCCTGGTATCCGGGAAGGAGAAGCCCCCTTCACTGTGACAGGCAGGACAGTCAGTCCTGCTGCCTTCTGGGGAGCACCCACTCTGCCCTTGGCCCCGTGGGCTGGGTGCGTCCACTCCATGAAGTCGGGGGGCTACGCGAGGATGCAGGAGCCACCCAGACCCTCGTGGCTTAACTCAACAAAACTGACTTATTCACTGGGTATTGACACAGGCCGCCCACGAGCTCACCCCGTGTCATCCTTCAGGAGGGGATTAGCGGGAGGGGCCACGCAGGTGATCACCGGTTGCCCTGCGGCAGGGGGTCGGGGGGGGAGGGAGGAGCATGGAGAGGGGAGTGAATGTCTCACTGGTGCTTCTTACAGTTTTCACCCAGAAAAAAACACTTACACTCACACACTTACACTCACCTTTCATTCACCAAACCTTGAACTGGGCCACGTCTCACTTCAAGGAGACAGGGAACCACATTCCTAATCCACCCAAAGGAGGATCTAGAAAATCTGTGACCAGCCCTAATGACTTCCACACGTGTTCTCTGACCCTCCCCGCCGCAGGCGGACAGTCGTTACGAAGGCTGCTCTCCTCCCTTCGCGGGGAAGACAGCCTCCGAGACGGGTCGTGTCCCGTCTGGTCACTCACGCGTGGATGCGGCCGGCCTCGATCACGCACCCCGTCGTGCCACGACCAATGATCTCGACTTGTTAATTTCCTATCATCCAATCAACGTCCAGCCAGAGTTTCTCAAGGACTAGCCCAGTGCTGGGCATGGGGCCGGGGGGCCACAAAACACACAGACCCTCGCGTCGGGGACCTCACATTTTGCAGGAGACTCGTGGATAAACAAGAAAAGGACAGACGCCGACGCGTAGGAAGGACGTTGTAAGAACTGTGCGATCCCCGCTGGAGGAACGAGTGTGTACGGGGGTGAGCAAGTGAACGCTGTGCAGCCTTCCCCGTCCAGACCCGACTCGGGGGGCTGACGGGCCACGACAGCCGGGCTTCGGAATCAGAAATTGAGTTGCAGGTTCCTGCTCTGCCGTTTCCCAGCGATAGGGTCTTAGGTACCTAATCTTTGCAAGCCTCCGTTGCCCCGTCTTTATAAAGAGGGTGAGGAAGCTCGCCAAAGAGGGCTTCACGTATTTCGAGTTTCGAGTGTTTGCATATATTGTCCGGCACAATCCGGGAGCCAGGGTACACGCAGTACGTGGGGCACCGCTCACTGCCGCCCACAGAATACAGGTCAGGTGCAAGGAGAGGGCCCTGGGGTCCCTCAGACGCAAAGGAGGCCGTGAGCGGAGGACTGGGTGTGTGGGGGCCGGGCTCGGCTCCGGCCGGTGAAGGGGGAGTTCAGGTTTCCTGGCTCTCGGCTCTGACATCCCTGGGCCCGTGAATGACTATCTTTAAGGGTCAGCAGACAGGCCCCCGCCGCACGGAAACAGCCGTCTCTTTTATAAATATTGATGTGGGTCAATGCCGCCGCGTCCTGCCGTATCTAACCTCCCGGGCTGTCTGCGGACGCCGGAGTTCACTAGCGGCGACATCGGGCGAAGCCGTGCCTGGCTGGCTGCCCTGTTCTGAGCTTCTGATCACTTCAGAGGGCCGGTCCGGGGACGCCCGGTGTTTTCACCCACGAGTGTCAGCACCATGGGGAAATTCGGTCCCAGAGCACTGGCAGGGCATGTGAGCCACTGGGAAGATAGGGCTCGGCCCGCTCCCATGGTGGGGACTCCTACACAGTGGCCTTCCTGGAGGAGGTGAGCCCCAGCGCATGTGGGCATCCCTGAGTTTTTAGTGTTCCAGAATAGGGCCAGCTCCTACGGGACAGAGCTCATGCCCACCACCGCCCACCTGTGCTGGCCTCCGGCTCCGCCCCTTCCCCACCTACCCCAGCAAGACTGGGCCCAGCTCTGCAGGCCGGTGAGAGTGCGGCGCTGTCTTCAGGAGAGCAGGAGATGCCCACTCCCAGCCCCTTCTACAGACGGGGGACGGGCAGCCCCTGCGCCTTGTCGTCTGGCCTCTCCGTGCCCGCTTCCTCTCCCATCTGGCTTTGCACGCCTCAGCCCTGCTCACAGGCCCCCACGCCGTACCTGCTGGGGATGGAAGGCTCCTCTCTGCCAACGAATGACAACAGGGGCGCGTGAAGGCCCCAGAGTGGCAGTGCGTTTCCGGCCCTCCCACAGCCAAGCCCGTCCTCCAGCCCGGAAAGGCCAGAGTGAGGGAAAGAGCGGGGCCGCCTGTGCCAGGCGCGCTAATGGGAGTCATAACTCCGGCTCTCCATCCAGAAATGGGAGCGGTGTGCATAATTTATGGGGGTCTGGGTCTGCGCAGCCAGGCTGGGCGCCCGCTTGCTCACAGAGGAACGGATGTGGGAGAATGGAAAAGCACCCCGAGGGGGTCTGCCGGGAGTGGCCGCCCTGACCGGGCCCCTCCACCCTGTCCTTTAGGAAACCAAGCATCGGGGGCTGAAGGAGAGGCCAAGCGCTAACATGACCCAGGGCCCCCGTGGCTGGGGACAGCAGGGTGAAAAGGGGTCCTTGGGTTATATTATGGCTTTTATAGCTCCGTGGCCCAGCCCAGCTGAAGAGGGGGCATTTGAGCAGTCATGGGGTCCTTCCATCCTGATGCCGAGCCGGGTGTTTCTCCCCGCCTCCCCCCGCTAGAATATCAGCGACATGAGGGCGAGGGTCCCTGTCCGGTTTGTTGGCTACTGTTGCTGCAGCATCTGGAACAGGGCTCGGCCCACAGTACGTACCCCATAAAGATTTCTTGGAATCTTTATCCTGAGGTAAGCTCAGGGTCGGAGCCGAAAAGAGGAGGGTGGTGTTTTGACTTCCAAGAGACGGACGGGAGTCTGAATCCTAATTCTACCACTGACTTGCTGTGTGACTTTGAAAATTTAAACCCCTTTTAAAACTCTCTGGTCCTCTGTTTCCTTCTCTGCAAAGTGGGGCTACCACGATTATTCTTCTGGGATCCTCGTGGGGCATCTTCAAGTCAGGAACAGGGGCCAGTGAGGCAGCAGGACGGTTGCCGGGGCAACCATGAGACCCACCTCGGGAATCAACACGGAGCTCAGGAATCCATCCCCTAGACCAGTGGCTCCAACCCGAGGAGGTTTTGGCCTCCCAGGGGACGTTTGGCAATGTCTGGAGACGTTTTTGGTTTTCACACTGGAGGACAGCCCCTGCCTTCTAACGGACCGAGGCCAGGGCTGTGGCCGAAGACTCCAGAATGACAACAGAAGGTTGGCTGGTCCAAAATGTCTCAGCGCTGAGCTTGAGAAGACCTGGACTAGCCCAGGGCAGCTCAGAGTCCCCCTCTGCGAACCAGGAAGAGGACAAGGGGATCACAACACGGTGAGACTCCCACCAAGTAGGAGCCTTCAAGCCCCCCAAAACTGCCATTGCCCAGAGACCCATGAACAATGGGTGCCCCCGGGGGGGAGGTGTGCTCCCCCAGCTGCCGAGGGAGCAGACGAGTGCGCTGTGGTCTCAGGTCTCCTGCCCCTCCCATAAGTCAGCACAGAAAGGCAGAGACACCCACAGCCCTGACTGACTGCAAGTAACTATGTCATAGCTAAAGAACTTTCCAGTATTTCTTCCTTAATCGTGTCTTTAATGGTAAACCATGGGCCTTCCCTCTAGCCAGGGGCCCCATAAACCAGGCTTCCTTAGATGGACTCTGCCCCAGGAGGGTCAGGAGGGAGCAGGTGAGCTCTGCACAGTGTGGCTCAGTTTTCCAGCCTGGGCAGCTCCCCCGGGTTCTAGAGCCATCCACTCTGAGGTTCAGAAAATTGCCCCAAAGTCCTAGAACTGCCCATCGGGATTCTAGAGCCCATGACTCTGGAATTCCAGAACTATACACGCCATGACGTTTGGGCTCTCCAGAGCCATACCCAAGGTGATTCTGGAAGCACAGGCTTTGCTAGTCTCTCTTGGGTGCCCCATTCACACAGAGCTCAACTGTCACAGAGAACCAGGGTTTGCAACCTGACGGTTCTAGCATGCCCACAGCTCATGGCTGACACAGCACTACAAGCAGGATATCTGCCCCGAGTGCCTGGTTTTCTTGCTAGAGGTAACTCCGTGCAGGAACTGAGCCAGGAGTCTCTGCCTCCCTGGTCCCCACTGGTCTGGCACAGCGACCAGCTCCCCCTGGGGGTGGGTTCTTTGAGGCTCCCACCAGGGGGACACAGCTGCGCCATTTGGTCCAGGAGTCTGGCTGGAAAGAGCCCTGTGCTCAATAATACATTCTCCCCAAATGAGGACATCCGTCAGGTGGCAGAGGCAGCGTGCGCCCCTGCCTGGGTCGGGCCAGGATGACGTCTCTGCCCCAGAGCCTTGCAGCTTCCCCAGCCCCTGGGGGCCTCTGGGAGGGAGCAGCGCCGCCAGCCCTGACAGATTGAGGCTCTGTCCAACAGCCTGAATATTCCATGGGCTTGAATAATGCAGGCCTCCCGCATCCCAGCAAACCAACCGGGGCTGGCGGGAACCTGCAATAGGAAGCCGGCGGGGGTGGGGGGGCTCCCGATTTGTTTCCTTGACCATTCTGAAGTAGAGGAGGTTCCCATGATGCTGGGGAGGAGGCCTGCTCCGTGGGGCAGGTTGGGGACCGTGGGCGGGAGGGGCACCGCTCCCCCACCTGCCACTGCGCTGTGGGAAGCAGCTGAGCTGCAGGGCAAAGGCCGTTGAAGCCAGGCCCACTCAGGTTCAGGCCTACTGGTGGTGGCCCCTACGCAAGTCACCTGACCTCGTGGGGCCTCAGTTTCCAAATCTGTACATGGAAGCTAGTCCCTGGAGCACTGCACATGGGTGGATGGAGAAGGGAGCGCGCCAGCCGGAAACCTCAGCCTGAGTCAATCCCCTTTCCTCCATCACCTTCGCCAGCGTCTTCGCCATCGTCCTCGTCCTCACCCCCACAGTGATGGTCCTCCGTCCCAGGCATGCTCCTGCCTTGCTTTCACCATATCCCGTGTTTCACAGAACTTTCCTGCCTGCTTCAGAGAATACGGCCAACCCATGTGGACGATGGGAAGGAGGAGCCTCACAGAGGATAGTTAAAGTATCTAACCCTGGGGCACCTGGGGGCTCAGTCGTTAAGCGTTCGGCTCAGGTCATGATCCCAGGGTCCTGGGATCAAGCCCCGCGTGGGGCTCCCTTCTCTGCGGGAAGCCTGCTTCTCTGTTTCCCATTTCCCCTGCTTATGTTCCCGCTCTCGCTGTCTCTCTGTCAAACTGATAAATTAAATCTTTGAAAAAAAAAAAAAAGTGTCTGCCTTCGGCTCAGGTCATGATCCCAGGGTCCTGGGCTCCCTGTGCGGAGGGGAGCTGCTGCTTCCTCCATCCGCCCCTGCTCATGCTCGCTCGCTCTCTCTCACGCTCTCGCTCTCTCAAATAAATAAGTTAAATCTTGAATAAGTAAATAAATAAATGAAATGTCTAATCCTAGAAAGTAAAAGAAAAAATGGAGAGTCTTCAAACTTTGCAAGCAAACCTCTCTTTTTTAAAATCCTTATTTTACAAATGCAAAAAAGAAAGGGGGGGACAGGCTCGTTACAACAATTCAGACACTAAATGCATATTTAACAGGCTCGCTAACATCCTCTTCTCTCCCCAGTCCAATCCCATAAGATAACCAATGTTAACAAAGTGAATTAATACAAATTCATTTCTATTTCCGCTGTTACTCCACATGGATCTGTGAGGGCTGCCGTACCCGAGTACCACAGACTGAGTGACTCAAACAGACATGTGTTGTCTCGGGGTGACCTGGCCTCCCTGGAAGTCGGGGATCCGGTACACGCAGGGCCCCGCTCCCTCTGAGACGCTGGAGAAGGCTGTGCTCCAGACCCCTCCCTAACTCCCGGTGTCTTCTTGGCTTGTGACAGCCTAACTCTGATCCCCACCGACGTGTGTCTGTGTCCGCACTCCCCCTTCTTATAAGGACCCCAATCACATTGGATTAGGGCCCACACTACATCCGCACCCAGTGCATCTACAACAACCTTATGTCCAAGTCAACTTCATTCTGACGGGTTAAGACTTAAATGTATAAATTGGGGCGGGGCGGGAGGGTGTGGAATACAGTTCAACCTGTAACAGTTTGCAACTTTCTTTCTTCACTTAAGTGTTTATCATAAAAATCTCTCCAGGTCAGTATAATTGCCACAACGCATCCTTTAAACACACACAAAAAAACAAAAACCCAAAAAACCACACACACACGCATACACACCAACAGTTTTATTGAGATATAATGTACACACCGTACAACGGACCCGTCTAAAGCATGTAATTCAGTGGTTTCTAGTGCGCGCACAGGTATGTGCAACCATCATCACAAAGCATTTTAGAACATCTTCTTCACCATACTGTTCACCCCCTCGCTGTTTACCCTTGATCCCTCCTGTCCTCCCCATCCCCCACCAACCACTAACCTACCTTCTGTCTCTGCCGATTTTCTCATTGTAGGCATTTCGTATAAAGGGAACCATGTGACTGTGGTCTTCAGGGGCTGGATGCTTTTCACTGGGCAGCAGGTGTTCAAGTTGCTTCCGTGTGGCAGCAGGTGTCTGTCCTTCCTTCCTCTCTGTGGAATCCATTTCACTGTACGGCGAGACCACATTTGGTCACCCCATCGTTGGTTAGGGGACGCTTGGGTTGTTTCCACTTTTGGGCACTGATAAATAATGATGCAATAAAAGTCCATGTGAATAAACATCTGTATGAAGGCTTTGTGTAGACAAATCCTTTCATTCTTCTTGGCAACCATATATGTGTGAAATCGCTGGGTCATATGGTAACTGTGTAATCATTCAAGAAAACTGCCGGGCTATTTTTTTTTTAAGACTTCATTTTTAGGGGCACCTGGGTGGCTCAGTCGGTTAAGCATCTGACTTCAGCTCAGGTCATGATCCTGGGGTCCTGGGATCGAGTTCCGTATCGGGCTCCCTACTTGATGGGGAGTCTGCTCCTTCTCCCTCTGCCCCTCCCCCTGCTCATGCTCTCGCTCTCTCCCAAGTAAAAAAAATAAACTCTTTAAAGAAAAAGATTTTATTTTTAAGTCATCTCCACACCCAACATAGGGCTTGAACTCACAACCCCCAAATCAAGAGTCACTCAAGCCACTGATGGAGTCAGCCAGGCGCCCCCACCAGGATTTTTGAGGTCACTGCCCCGTTTTATATTCCCAACAGCTATATATGATGGTCCTGATTTTTCCATATCCTCATTATCACTTGTTATTGGCTGACGTTTTAGTCTGTTCTTTATAGGTTGTGGACACAGTTCCTTTCTCAGATAGATAATTTGCAAATATTTTCTCCCATTCGAGGTGGGTTGCCTTTTCACTTGATTGATAATGTCCTTTAAAGCACAAAAATTTCTAATGTTGATGAAGACCAAATGATTTAGTCTTTCTTTTGTTGCTCATGCTTCTGCTGTCGTACCTAAGAATCCATCGCTGAAACTGAGGTCCTGAAGGGTTACCCTTGTGTTTTCTTCTAAGAGTTTTATGGGTTTGGTTTGGTTTGGATTAACTCAGAGAGTCATTTTGAGTTAGCTGTTGTATGCGGTGTGAGGTAAGGATCCAGCTTCATTCTTTTGCACATGACCATCCAGTTGTCCCAGTACCGTTGGTTAAAAAGACAAAAAAGACTGTCCCCCATCAAATGGTCTTGGCACCTTTGTGAAAAATCAGTTCCCCATAGACACATGGGTTTATTTCTAGGCTCTCAATTCTGTTCCACTTATCTGCATGTCTATCCTCATACCCATACCACACCGTCTTCATTACTGCTGCTCTCTAGTGACTTTAGAAAGCAGGAATGTGAGTCCTCCAGCTTTGATTCTCTTTTCGAAAATTATTTTAGGCGTTCTGGTGCCTTGTAATTCCACGTGAATTTTAGAATCACCTTGGCAATTTCTATAAAGAAGTCAGCTGGGATTCTGCTACGGATTATACTGAATCTGTGGATAATTTGGGGAGAATTGCCATCTTGACAATAATAAATCTTAACTTTCTACAAATATGGGATGTTTTTCCATTTGTTTAGGTCTTTAATTTTTTTCAACAATGTTTTGTAGTTTTGTGTGCTTTTTTTAAAAAAAAAGTTTATTCCTGCATATTTTATTCTTTTTGATGTTATCATACATGGAATATTTCAGAGTTTCTTCAAATATTTTGGAAAAATAGGTTTGTTCCCACTGTGAATGTGGCTTTTACTATTTCCATTTCTGTCTATTGCTAATATAAAGAAAAGTTATTTTTTGTTGTTTATTTATCTAGTAACCAGCCACCTTAGCTTTTTCTGTTGAATTGCTTGAATTTTTGAGACACGCTGTTATATAACCTGCAAATAAAGACAATATTATCACTTCTTTTCACATATCTAGATTGCTTTTGTTCATTTTCCTTCCTAGTTGCCTTAGTTAGAACAGTGTTGAATAACTGTGGTGATAACAGGCACCTCCCCTTGGTCCTAATTTGAATGGCAGTGGCTTTAGAATTTCTGTTTACTGTTTGGTTTTGGGTAAAAGGGCTTTACATATTTAAGTACTTTTCTTATATTCTGTTTTACTTCGGAGAGCATAGTAATTAGAAGTGCATATTCTGGGGGCACCTGGGTGGCTCAAAGGGTTAAGCCTCTGCCTTCGGCTCCGGACATGATCTCAGGGTCCTGGGATCAAGCACCGCATCAAGCTCTCTGCTCAGCAGGGAGCCTGCTTCCCTCTCTCTCTCTGCCTGCCTCTCTGCCTGCTTGTGATCTCTGTCTGTCAAATAAATAAAATCTTATTTTAAATTAAATAAATAAATAAATAAAGTGCACATTCTGGAGTCAGACAATGTAAGTCTGAGTCATAAGTACATTCGTTACTAGATTTGTGACCTTACTCAGTCCTTCTGTTTCCTTATCTGTAGAGCAGGGCTAATAGCAGTACTGACCTATATTACAGGGTCAGCGTGAGGACCACATTCTTCTGTCTTCTGACTTACAGGGCATCAAAGGAGAAGTCTGATTTTTGTCTAGATTCCCTTAGTAAGTTAACTTCATTCGTCTGTCTGGAATTTTGAAGGCTTTTTTTTTTTTTAAGATTTTATTTATTTATTTGACAGAGAGAGAGAGAGATCACAAGTAGGCAGAGAGGCAGGCAGAGAGAGGGGGAAGCAGGCTCCCCGCTGAGCAGAGAGCCCGACACGGGGCTCGATCCCAGGACCCTGAGACCATGGCCTGAGCCAAAGGCAGAGGCTTAACCCACTGAGAAACCCAGGGGCCCCATGGAATTTTGAAGGCTTTAAAAAAGTTTTCTCTGGAATTTAAGGATTGCACCAGGCGAATCCTACCTAAAGCTTGGTGTGTCCTTTTGATCTGAAAAATGGGAACTTCATACTGGCAGGAGTCTACATTACAAGACACTTTTTTTTTTAATATTATGTAATAATGTGAAGACAGGCATACACCATGACCCCTCCCCCCCAAGGATGCGTGCCTTCGAAGGCTCCGGCCCATGAGCACTAGGACACTGGTCCCACGCAAGCAGCACTTTTCTGATGACACAAAGCGCGTGACTGCTGGCAGTACCAGGTGGGGAGGGTCCACAGACGGCCTCAGCGTTGGCGCGTCACCTCGTGTCTTCAGCTAGGTGATGGGTCACGAGGGTTCCTCTACGGGTACTCTTCTTACCATATGTATTTTCACAAATACCCTTTTGTTGACCTCAGTATTTGACTAAGCAGACATTTTATAAAGAATGTGGTTTATGAGGGCCCAGGGGTCTGCCGTGGAAGGAAGTCAGAAAAGCAGGCAGGTGCTGGGGGCCACGTGGAACAGGCTGGGAGCGGTAGGAGGCCCCCCCCAGCTGTGCTGTTTGTGGGACTCCAAACGTAGTTAAATAAACTGAAAGCCAGTCCCATGCTCAGTACCACCACGTGCTGCGACTCTCGACGATGTCAGTGATAAGGAGCCCTCCCTGGGGAAAAATCCGCCGCCGGCCCTAGTCCTAAACGGTTGCTGCAGTAGCTTTGTAATCGGCACACATGCAAGGTCAGGTCAGCACGTGCTATTCCGTACCCCTGCCTAAACGTGGAAGTCTACGTGGAAATAAAATTCCATCCGCCGCAGAAGCTCATAGACTCAGCAACTCCCCACACAGAGCTGCGGGTCTCCTCTGGGTCCCCAGCCACAGGGACCCAGCCCAGGCCTCCTGCACCCAGGCCCCGGCATCCCACCTCACGTCCTGGGCACCCCCTCCTCGGCACATAAGACTCCCGGACTGACCTTGGCATGACCCAGCCGCCCCTCCCCCGATGCAGGCCACCCCACTCCTCCCACTTCCCAGCCACATGGCTACGTCGAGCACGAAACATCCAACCTCTCGCTGCACAGCCCCATTCCCAGCGCTGCCTGGGAAAAAGCCCGTCTGTGGGCTGTCCCCTTCAGGAAGCAGTCAGTGGCTCTTTCCTCACGGGTCCCGCACCGTCCTCCACAAAGCACGATTTTGTGGCCTGGCCCCTGCCTGGGTCATCTTTGCACCCGGCACCTGGACACCCTCTGGCAGACACTTAGCATGTGTTGAGTAAATGAGCGGTATTGGAATCGATCATCCCAGGGCAGGATGTCACATCCTGATGAGATCCCGCGAGAGGCGTTCTGGTGGCTCTGCATGACTCGGGCCACTCACTAGGCTCATTCCTGGGCCCCAGGGCCTGAGATAGGCTCAGAGGCCCAGTGAGCTCAGGCTGTCCACCTTCAACAGAGAGCCTGCTCCTCACTGCAGCCTTTTTCCGGACCCTATCATAATGCTAAGCATTAATATTTTCTCTCCATTTTAACCCCCCCCAATAAATCTATAAATTCAACACAATTCTAATCAAAACCTGATCAAGATTTTAATAAGATTTGACAAGCTGATTCTAATATTCAGATGGAAGAGTAAATGCTCCAGAATAGCCAAGACAGCTTGAGAAAAGAAAAAACAAAGAGGGGAATTTTGCCCGACAAGATGTCAAAGCATATTATAAAGTAATTTTAATAAATATAATGTGATATTAGCACATGAATAGATAAATAGATCCTTGGAACAAAAATAGAAGATAAAAAAAATAGACCATGTATATACCGGAATTTAGTATGTGAACAAAGGTAGCATTTCAAATCACTGGGGAAAAATGTGGATTGTTCAACAAATATTGGAACAATTTATTACCTGGAAAAAAATAAAATAAAATTCTGACTTCATGCCGTTAACAAAAATTAATGGAATAAAGACATAAATGTTTTTTTAAGAACCCTACAGGAGTCATAGAAGAAAGCTTAAGAGGATATATTTATGAACTTGAGGAATCTTAAGCAAGATTTAAAGAAAAGCAAAGTTCATAAATTTAACTACAGATTTTAAACATCTGTATGAAGAAAGATAATGTAAAATTAAAAGAGAAGTAGCAGATAAGGTGAAAATATCCGCACCATATGTAACACACTACGGATTAGTATCCAAAATACATAAAGAATTCCTAATTTAAAAAATATATATATATATATATAAAGAATCCCTTTAATAAGAAAATAGAAAAGGATCTGAATAGACAAGCTGCAGAACAGAAATTATGAAGGGTTAAGACACGTATTAACAGATGCTCAAATTATTAGTTTAAAAAGGGAAATGTAAATTAATTAGACATATTTCCCCTCCCCTCGATTGGCAAAAATTTAAATGCGTCACCACCGAGTTTTAGAGAGCATGTAGGGAAAAGAGTTCGCTCATGCACTGCTGGTGAGGTTGCAAATGGATAAAGTCACTTTGGAGACCGATTTGGCAACAGTTACTCAAATTTAATATGAAGCTTGCCTGCTGGGGTTTTTTCTTGCATATTCAGACCAGAAGCCCTTTGATGAGGCTGCGCAGGGTAGACGTGCCTTCACCCCTGAAGGAGGAAGGGAGTGGGTGGCCCAGCGTGGGTGTGGGAAACCAGATGGGCCCTCACTGGGTGCGAATTTCCTTGTTGAAGGCCAATGATACGGGGTAGCAAACGGCCCTAGTGGGCTGGGGGGGTGTCCGGACGACAGAGCAGATGTTTATCTCCTGATTCCTTGAGGAATAAGTCAGCTTTGTGATTTGGGGCAAAATCCTGTAACTCGGTTTCAACTTTCTCGTTGGGAAAATGGAAACCGCATCGGAATTGGACTGGTTGGTCTTCTGCAGCTACGTGGAGAGAAGCTAAGTCACAGTTTCCGTGGGGAGAGGAGGGGCTGTTCCCCACCTGGACCCCTGGACCAGAGAGGCTCCTTCCTACTCCTCAGAGACCCAGTCGGAGCCAGCTCCTCTCTCCCCCAGGAAAGGCCCCAGGACGCAGGTGGACCAGGAGAAATCAGACAAGTCCCAGCTTCAGTCTGGTCAAGGCAGCAGACACAGAAGCAACCACGACACAGCGGGCCGTGACTTGGGGACCCCCGGCGGGGGTGGGGGCAGGTGGGGGAAAGAGAAGACCACAGCTGCCCGGGGTCGGAAGTGCAGGACCCCTAGACTCAGCTGGAAGGCAGGGCATCCTGTCCAGCTCAGCAGGGGTGCACAAAGTGACCAATGGCTCTGGCCGCCATCCGTGGGCTCCCAGCTCTGGGCTAAGCCGTCCCCATAACGCATCCCGTGTCGTCCGTAAAGCAGCCTCGTGATTCCGGGGCTGTCGAAGCTGAGGCCCGGAGAGGCTGACTCACCTGCCCAGGCAGCCCCGAGGCGACCACAGGCCATCCTGCTTCGTCCCACGCATCGCTTCCCCGCAGCCGGGCCGTCCTGGCGGGGCCGGCACCTGTCTGCCCCCGAGAAGGGTCTGATCAACACCTCCATTCGTCCAGGAAGATTCACACTTTTTTATTAGAAATGTCATGGGAAGTTCACTCGAACCCTCGAAGCCACTGCCAAGCATGGGCGCGTTTGATATTAATTAAAGCAAAAGATGACAGACTCCAGGAAAAGGAATAATTTTCTGCTCTTGGAGAAGTGACCTTTCAGGAGAGCCTGTTCTTCAGCTCTGGCTGGTCATTACCAGAAATTACTGAGCGTTTTCCATGAGGCTGGGTTTGCCAGCTCTGTTTGCAGCGCTGGGCCCTGGTCTGGGGAGGGGCCGCGTGCCCGGGGAACCCTGGCCCAGGGTGGGTTTCTCCCGGCCCAGCCAGATGATGTCCTTGGCAAACAAAGAATGAAGTCAGCTTGGAATGCTGCTCTCTGTCCCTGGAGGGTCCCCACGGCCACCTCAGGGACAAGTCCTCACCCACCAGCTCAGCCTCCCTTCCAGCTCATCTCAGACCCCCTGACCTTCCTCACCCTCCCCCCAAGAAGCAGCTCCAGCATGCCCCTCCTGCCCTCCAGCACACACACACCCCCCTTGCAGTCTGGAGCTTTGGCCCCACGCTGTTCGCTCCCCACCCCCATGAGGCCAGGACGGCCTTTCTGTGCTTGAGCAAACTCCCACCCAGGTGCCCTCCCTCCCCGAGGGGCCTGTCCGCTCCAGCCACCTGCCAACCTGCCAACCTGCTTCCTGTTCCTTTCGGAGCTTGTCGTCGTCTGGAAGCATCGTACCTGTTACTGCTTTGTTGCAGGATTCTCCCTCCAGATGGGAACCTCGCGAGGGCCTGGGACTGCTGCCCCCAGCCCTCCCTGATGCAGGACCCACGTGGTCCAGGAGCTCCCCAAGCAGGGTGAGGCATCGGCCCCGCCCAGCCGGGTGGGAGCTGGGGTCCCGCAGTCCAGAACCAGCCCGCCCCTCGGAGCCCTGTGTCCTCACCCACAGGTTGGCCGGCCCCTCCCGGCCCCCACTTGTCTCTGGGCAATGCCGACGTCTGATGGGACCGCAAGTCTCCGCGGGGTGTGCTTGTGAAGCTTCTGCAATGAACCAGCCTCACGCTGGCCTCTCTGGGCTGAGCTGCCCCTGAAAGCTGAGAAAGGCCCCAGCGGTACCCATTCTGTGCTCGGTAGGAGCGCTCCCATGCAGAAACCCTTCTCCGTCCTGTGGTCTGAGCCTGCTTCCCCGGTCCCTCGGCGATCTGGGCGGACCATCAATTTCAGTCTCGCGGACTCACTTGATAGGAAACGCTGAACCTCTTTTCTCTAATGGAGAGTAAGCATCTCCAGGATTATGATTTCTTTTTCCAAGATGAATAGCGAACGGAAAGCAACACTGCGTAATAGAACACAGCCAAGGAGGGGAGCGTTTTAACAGAGCTGGATGCAGCGTGTGGGTGGTGACGAATAGTTTCGTTTGTTTTTGAAGAAGAGGAAGGAGAGGTGAGAACTTCATCCTGCCGGTAGCACCGGGGAGGCCGAGGCCGGGCGCCCACAGCCCTGGGGGGAGCTCCAGAGGCCGGTCCCGATGTGCTGGAAGGAGACGGGGAGCAGTGTCCCGGGGCCAGGCGGCAAATCACGGCTTCATCTTCCCATCAAATGCGAGGAACGAATGTGACCTCCGAGGCCTCAGTTTCCACCTCCAGAAAATGGGGTAATAAAATCTACCTTCCTCCTGGCCTAGTGATTTCACATCATCTTCCAGGGTGTGGGGGCAGGGGAGGGCTTGTAATGTGAAGGAGGCAGGAGAAGAGGCTTCCGGCCGCGAGGACTTGGGGGACGGCAAGAGCCACGCCGTGGTCAGCATCCGTGGGTGCGGAAACGAACGGCCTCCGGGGTGGGACCCCGGGGTGGGCAGGACATGGGGTGCAGAAACGTGGCCGTGTCAACGCCGCATCGGTCGCGTCTCTGACTTTGAGGTGTCCGGTTTGGCGGCAGGGGCAGAAGGGAACGCAAATCACCAAAGGCCGGCTGAGAAGACCAACGGAAGGGGCAGCCGGAGGGACGTGCTGATTTTGGGGAAGGGCCATCTGGCGACATCCTGTAGGACAAGGGTCTCCATGGCCACCGCAAGGTGCTCCTTAATCATTTCAGTCACAGTCGCAGGGCCCGCTAATCCCCCAGGGGCGGCTTGGACCCAGGGTGTGCCCCCCGGAGGGACGCCCCGCTGGGCCTCTCCCTGTCTCTGCCCCTCCTGGGGTTTAGTTTCGCCTGGAGAAAGCAGGTGATCCGGTTTGCGGCGCCTTGTGGGGCTCTGCCGCGAGCCCCTGGGTCCCAGGCGCACGTGTCGCACACTGGCAGGAGCACACTCGGACACACGCGTGCACACACACACACCTGCACTGACCTCGCCAGGCCCCAGCTCCCGTGGCTGGTGAACGAGATTGGAGCCTCTGAGAGGTGAGCCTGGCCCCTGTAAGCGCCTGATACGTGGGCAGCCACTCGGTCCCAGAATTAGTTCTTCCTCCTGTCTCTGCTGCTCACGGAGGGACCCCAGGCAGCCATGGAGGGACCCCAGGTGGCCTCAGAGGGAGACCAGAAGCCAGTCCCCATGCACTGCCCAGGTCCTGGGGCAGGAGGGCTGCGGTACCAGACTGGCAGGCTATTGGCTGCATTTTTTTTTTTTTAATTTTGCCCTAAAGATTGTGTCCTTTTTCCTTTGTGTGGTCTACCAGCCTCCCCACATTTCATTTGAAAAACAAACAAAGCACCACTGGGATCCTGATGACAGTCACGGGCCCAGGGCCCTGCTCTGAGAGCTTTCTGCCCTCTCACTGAAACCAGTCCCCGTGAGCAGGACAGGGACCTGAGGCACAGTGCTGAGTGGCAGGAAAGGATTCAGACCCTGCTGTATCAGCCAGGACACAGGGTTTTGTCTTGGTCTCGAGAACTGCCTTGAGGCTTACAGAAAAGCCCTAAGAATGGTGCCGTTTCCGTACATACCTCCCCTAGCAACCTCTCAAGCCCTCAGCTTCCACGTGTGTCCAGAGTGTGGTCAGCAAACACAGGTTTTCCACTGGTGTCCTTTTCCACCCCAAGACACCATGGGGACCCCACTTTGCTTGTGCTGGGTCTCCCGCCCCCCTCCACAAGGCTGTAACACTTTCTGGGTGGTTCTTTGTTGGCAACAACCCCACAGGGGCGATGTTGTGTCTCGCTCATGCTGGCTGTCGGGGTTCATGGTGTCCATGTCCGGTCACCGTGACGATGACCTTGGTCACCGGCCGTGGTGGCGTCTGCCAGGCTTCCCCACCTTCAAGCTTCCATCTTTCCTTGGTAACTACGAATGTCTTGAGCGAGATACCGTGAGAATTCCCAAACTTTGGTCCGCGGATTTTAGCTCCTGTTGGCAGACTTTGTCCAGAACAGTTACTGCTTCTATACTGTCTGCAAAATGGTGGCTGTTTTTCATTCCCGCCTTGTAACCGTAGGAACTTGACTCTAAGGAAGAACTGTCCCTGCTCCCCATTTACTTACCGACCTGAGGCGATCCGTGTGGGTGTTCATTGTATTCTGTCTGTTCTCATCCAGTCCTATCATTATTTATTTTCTTGCACAAATTGTCTCTGTTTGTGCTACGGGACCCGCTTCCTTTGGCCTCCTGTGTTCTCTCCACAAGCCCCACCATCTTCCTGACACCGCAGGTTCCCCCAAGCTCATCTGGTATCTTTGCTGCCCCAGGGCTGAGACCACCCGTCCAACGAGCTCTTACTGGGGGTGCTCCTTCGAAACCAGGACAGGGCTCCGGGGGGTGCCCGTTGTCCCTGCGGCTCACGGCTTGCAGGCCACTCGGCAGACGGAGCTGGGCACACAGGCGCTCGCCCTGCGCGGAGCTCCAAGCACACGCATTTATGCTTCCGCGTCCGCGCGTCACAGCGCACCGTGGAGCCGTGAGTTCACAGGGACTGGCGGCCTGGCACCCTTCTCCGCCGCTGTAGCTTGCTTCTCCAACAGAAAGAAACCCCCCTGTGACTCTCGAGAGTGGTTTCAGAGCAGCCCACCTGCCCCGCCGTGAGAAACAGCCCAGCGGCCCAGCGGTGCACCCTGCAGGTGCGGCTCCTCCGCCTGCGTCCCCGCGGTCCCCACCAAGACATCGCCACCTGGAGGGGCCTCCCCATGCCTTCCAGGGTGCTCACCTAATTCACCTGTGTGGCTCGTGGCGGGGTTTTACTCCATTCGGGGCGCCCCCCATCCCGGCATATTTGTGTTATTTGGGGGGCTGTGTGAAGGGCTAGGAAACATTGCCCAGCTGGCGAGTCAGCCCCGGACTGCAGGGCACTCAGAGCCCTGCCAGCCCTCCCGCTGCTGGACGCGTCTTTAGTGTGGATTTTGTCCTTCCCGTAGAGATGGTATGCAAATGAGCAGGTGCGTGTGGCATGTCGTAGACCTCCCTCTTTCTTACAAGGATCAGGTGCCACAGAACTCTCTCGTTCTCTGTTGTTTGCACTTAACGGTACGTCCTGGAAGCCACGCCGCATCAATCCACCGAGCTCTGGCCCTGCTTCTTCACGGCTGGGTCATGCTCCACGGTGTGTGGTACCAGACTTACGCAGTCCTTCTCCTATCTGTGAACTTCTGGGTGCTTTCCCTTATTTTGCACCTACAATGTCGTCACGAGTCACCTTGTGTAACTCTGTATTTTTGCAACTGTGTCTTCAAGACCGAGCCCCAGGAGTAGGACTGGGGGGCCCCCACAGCCTCGCCAACAGAGAGTGTGGTCACGTTTTGATGTTTGTTAGTCTGATAGGTCAGAAACGGTGCACAGGGCTGCTTTGATTGCATTTCTGAACAATGAGTGGGTTGAGAGGCTTTTTCCAGGTTTGATGACTTTATGTGTAAACTGTGTATTCCTCTTTTCCCCAATTTCTTTCAAGTTTTTGGTCTTTGGTCTCTCAGTTTGTAAGAGGTTTTTTTTTTTTTTTTTTGTAATTTTTTTTTTTTTTTAGTGTTCCAAGATTCATTGTTTATGCACCACACCCAGTGCTCCATGCAAGTAAGAGTTCTTTATGTAATAGAGATACTAGTCCTTTGTTCATAGCAAATGTTGTAGATGCTTCCTCCCAGTTTATTGACTTTTGACTTTATTGTTTTAAAGATTTATTTATTTTTGTTTGGGGGTGTGCAGGGGAAGAGAGAGCATAAAGCAGGTGGGGAGAGACCGAGGGAAAGAGAAAATCTCAAGCAGACTCCAAGCCCAGCTCAGGACCCTGAGATTAGGACCTGAGTCGAAACCAAGAGTCGGACACTTAACCCACTGAGCCACCCAGGCGCCCCTTGACTTTGTTCATTATGATGGAGTTTTCCTCTATGTGATTAAAGGGAAAAAGTCCCATTTATTCATCCTGAATCGTCCCTGGGCTTTGAGGGACAGTCCCAGCCCCTTCTCCCATGCGTGCAGGCCTTTACCTCAGACCCCAGCACTAGCAGGGCCAACAAGAGGAAGGTGGAGGCTTTGCTGGAGAAGGAAGACGGGGCAGCTTCACTGTGACTTTGAAAAGATGATGAAGGGGCTCCACAAACACTTCAGATTTGGGTAAATTTGCCAAAACTGAGTGAAACACCCACTCCTCATGAAGAATGTGCTGTGTTTCCTGGTGAGACACGCCTGTGCCAGTCCCCACATTCCTCCCAAGGGTTTAGGTTCATGCTGGTGCTTTCCACCCTCCTGACCTCGCTCCTATTCTACAGACCGAGAAACCCGAGTTCAGTTAAAGACCTGCCTCGATCGAAGAGGCAGTGGTGGAAGAGGGGGTCTGAGGCAACCCCCAGGGCGGCCTTTCCTTCTCCACCTGCCCATGTCCACTGCTGCAGAT
The DNA here is from genome assembly GCF_020171115.1 of Neogale vison. Classification (NCBI taxonomy): domain Eukaryota; kingdom Metazoa; phylum Chordata; class Mammalia; order Carnivora; family Mustelidae; genus Neogale; species Neogale vison. The sequence continues at coordinate 6,062,869 of NC_058103.1, read as the reverse complement.
ACCCAGACACCGCCGTGCACCAGCCTAGTCCCCCCAGTGCACCAGAGGGCCCCACAGGGACCTCGGAGAAGTTCAGAGACTCCCTCCCTGGAGAAAAGCCAAGCTTGCCTGGCATGGACAGTCCTGTGACAGGGCTTGGGGTCCCTTTGGAGGGCCCTTCCTCTACTGCACTCAGCCCCTGGATCAGCCCCCCAGCCCTAGAATAGCCAGGCACCACTGACCTCCCTGCCCACCGGGAAAACCGCCCTGACTCTCTGCTGGGGTCGGGCACCCTCCATGTGGTCACTTGTCCTTCTGATGTGCCCAGACCAGCCCTGGTCCCATCTGGGGGAGGAGGGGGCGGTGGGGAGTCTGGGTCCCAGTAAACACTGAGCAAATTTTAGGTCAAATAAAATCCATGAGGTGATCCCGTTTGTAGCAATGGGAGCCGTCATCGGGGTAGCAAAGTGGGAGGGACAGCGTGGGGCGGAAGAGCTGAGGAGGTGGCCAAGGAGGCCAGGAGGAGAGAGCGCAGGAGGGCAGAGCGCAGGTCCCGCACGGGTGCTGGAGGACCGAAGGAAGAAAACTGCGAGACCAAAGTCATCTTTCCTGCAGTTTCCTGGCGAGGACACGACAGCTTATTTTAACACCAAGCCCCCCAAAGGGCTCAGACATCAGGTGCGCTCAGATGGAACCCACGTCTGCAGCCCGCGGGGATATTTCGGGGATCGGCAGATGCTGCTCTGCTCCCCGGCTTTTCCTCCCTGTGCCGTCCGTGCAGGTGGCACTCGCTGCAAATGCCACCCGTTCCCGAGGACTTGTCGCTTCCGCCCTGGCACACCGTCCGCCAGCGCAGGTTGGTGGCATCGCTGGGAGCAGAGCAGGAAGGCAAAGTCACCCCTAACAATCTCTAGCAGGACTGGTTTTGGTTTTAGTCACACTCTCACGCCCTCTGGCTGGGCTCACAACTTGGACTTCCTTTTACTTTGCCCTTTTGTGGCCCCCGCCACATGCAAGGACAGCAGACAGGGCTGCTAGGAGGACCTCGGAGAGCCACTGCCAGGGGTCAGCGTGCAACGCAGGGGCAGCCCAGGCCTCCGTTCTAGAGTTTAAGTACAGAGAAGCAGGTGGGGACGCGGGGGAGGGCCAAAGGGTGGGGGCGGAGGATGCAGGGCGCTGGCTGTGTGCACGTCATTGGTGTAGCGGGGTGCACGGGTGCAAGGTACGTGCGTTTTTGACGTACTGGTTCTTTAACGTTGCGCACATCGGTACCAAGAAGGCTTTATTTCTGCAGCACAACGGCAGCCACAACAAAGCCTGCCTTCGGGTCAGGCTCTTGGCTACGTCCAGAAACGGACCTGCTCCCCAGGGTACGGGATGCAAGCACTGGACTCCCTTTCTCTGGGCAGCCTCCTGGGGACGGTTGGTCTTGGGGACGCTGCCACCAGGGGGCACTGTCGGAGCAGGGGACGGGGAACGGGGTTGGGGGTGCAGGCAGGAGTCCGCAGGAAGGCTTGTGGGGAGTTGAGCCTCAGCACTGGGAGGTTTTCATGACAGCGGGAAGGGCGGTTTGCTTTATCTTGTTTAGATGGCAAAGGAGGGCTTTGTGGGCTCTCTCTGCTTTCCGTTGTCCATTCTGGGGGGTGGGGGTGCCCACGGGGGCGATGTGGAGGAGGGGGTGCAGGGCTCTGACGGCGCCCGCCCTCTGGTCAGGGCTACTCGGCTGCCTTGTCTGCCGTTGGCCCATCTGTGGGTGCATCTGAAGGACGCAGCCTGGCAGGTGACACGCTGGTTCTTAACTCACATCGTACTTGGTGCGAGTTTGCAGAAATCGCTTATTTTAAAATGTGCAGATTCAACCGCTGAAGCCTGAAGTCTGCATAGCTGAATGGCTAGGACCCGGAGGTGATTTAACAAGCGCACGTACTCATATTATCCTACTAACTGTGCACAGTATTGGGGCTTAATTTTCCTATTTCCTCAGCTTGTAATCTACCCCCGGCCATCAGATACACAGCCGCTCCCTTCTCCCAGGATCGGCTGTTTCACGACCGTCGCTCTGACAGCGGGACTACAGCCTGCACTCATTTAATAACTACTTATCATCCTCTATCTGCCCATTTTCAAAAAGGAATAAGTTAAGTGCTCCAGAAATTGGAAAAAAAATTGAAATTTGACCTTTATTAACTGGGTTAATTGTCAAAATCTCTGCTTGTAAAAAAATTAATGACCAAAAAGTGTAACTTTAAGAGTCTCAAAGATTAGGTTAATGTCCAAGGAAGTATAAACTTTGACCTTCCTGACACATGTCGTAAGTAACATCTATCCTAATAAATTGCTACCTGTGGGCAATTATAAAAATTTCCCTGTATCCAATCATGCAATTTAATTGCTGCTGGAAGTCCCGGCTTCCTTCGAGTGAGGCTGCAGTTATCTGATGCCTTTGCGAGTCGTCTTGTATTGGTTTCAGGGAAGCACGCTTGTTCACTTGGGTTCTAGACACTGCAAGACACTGTTCATGGACAGAGAGCCTGGCCACTTCGACCAAAGGTGGCTCGAGCCATGAACGACAGGACGAGCCCCAGGAATGAAGCGGAAACTGAGGACAGCCTCCACGCCTGACTCAGTCTGTCGCTGACCCCGGACCCTCTCCTTTCCTTGTTAGCGGTCCGTGGAGGATGGGGAGGCTCTGTGATTTGTCCCGTTAACTGGTAGACAGTCAGGTCAACACCCCCACGGGATCAACAGGTTGTTTCTCGAATGCTGTCATCCGGGGACGGGTGTCTGCCGACAGGTCTGGGGAAAAGGGGACAAAATCCCCACGGTGTACGCTCTCCCAGGCCAGCCTCGAAACACGTTTGTTTCCGCAAAGCACACAGGGACTTCGCTGTCACTTACGGGGTCCCTCTAAAGCGGTGATGTCGGGTCCCCTCTTGGAATTCCACCGCTCACTCCGAACATCCCAGAATGCCAGAAAACCTGAAGATGACCCCTGTTCCCGGAGACATGTTCTCAGAGCACTGAAGTGGAGACGGGGAAAGAAATCAGAGTCACATTCTCTGTTGTTTGGTGACAGAAATGAAGGGGGGAGGGCGGGGGAGGAAAGGGGTAAAGGTTAGACGGAGAAAGAGCAAGCAGGTCATGTGTGATGTTGTAGACGGTGGAAAGAGAGCCCTGGTGGGCTCCTTCCTGTTACGAGTAGGAAAAGGGAAGCCGTGACATCCTCGGGCCGGGCCGGGCCGCGGGGGGGGGGTCCTCCGTGAGCCCCCACCCCGGTCGTCTGCGAGCACCTGCGCCGTGTACTCCGGAGCGTGGTGTGGCGCCTAGTGCATATTGGTATTGGGTCACTGCTGGTCACTGCCCCAGAGTGCATCAAGGAAGCAACAGGGGGATGAGTCCCTAGGACACTGAGACCCAGGGGTGACCCACCTGGGAGCTCCACATCATGACCGGACCTGCGCTCTGTCGTCTGTCCAACTGGGCCTTGGCCATCTGCCTCTGCCACCTGGGTGGGGGTCCCTGGGCACCACCTGGGCAGCGGGTCAAGTCTGTCCGGGTCCTGGTGGGGAAGCCCCTGCCCCTGGAGCCTGTTCAGTTAAACCCCCGCTGTCCCGAGCCCCTGAGAAGACGGCCTGGCCCACTGGACGTCCTTCCTCACCCCCTGCCCCTCCCCTGGCCACATCCGACTGAACGGCCCAGTGCGTCCCTGAAGGAGACAGCCTCTCGGCCACGGCGAAGTAAGAGCCGAAAGCCAAGTGTTCCCGGGCTCCGGCAGGCCGCGCGCTCACCCCAGTTACTAGCGAACAGGCCGGGCCCACCGCGTCTGCAACCTGGCGCCGAGCTGGTGGCTTTTTGTGGACGTCCCTGCCGCAGGGGTCCCGGCTTCCACAGCACCTGCCCGTGCGTGCGGCCCAAAGTGCGCAGCACGCCGCCGCACCCCACCCCCGCCCAGCACCCCAGAGCCGGGACAACAGCCGGAGGTCAGGGCTCTTCGGTCGAAGGCCACCTCCATCGGAGCGGCCGATACGGTGAGGGCAGCACCTGCTGCGGGGGGGGGGGGGGGGGAGGCGGCTGGCGACATGGGACGGCGGCGGCGAACGTGCCCTGGTTGACTGGCCTGAGGCCCGGCACCGAGCGCAGAGGGGGCAGGAAATGCCAGCCCCCCGCCCCCGCTCCGACTTTCCCGAACACCCGTCCTGGTCCTTGGAAAACCCGAGGCGTGTTCCACCGTTGCTCCCGGACCGCCGTGACCTGTGGCCTCCGTGGCGTGAAACTTAATTCGTGAGAGGACGTAACCCGAAGCTGCGCGTCGTCACTACGGCCGGGGACCGAAGAGACCCAAACTTGCCCGGCAAGTCTCTTGTGAAAAAACGGGTGCCGATCGGGACTCACCGACACCAGGACCGGAGCGGCTAGAGCACGGGGGTCCGCGGGGGCGGCCCTCCCCCGTCACGGGGCCTGCGCTCCGGGGAGGGTTTGCTCTGAGCTGCCTGCGAGGTCTACTTGAGAACCGAGAGCCAGGAAAGTCCGACGTGCCTGCGCTAGGTCGGTCTCCGTGCTCGGGACAGGCACGCGGGAGAGACGTTTGGGAGATGTGCCGGGTCGGGGTGTCGCCTGGGGGATGCGACCGTGGCACACGGTGCGGGTCCGCCTCCCGGGACCGCAGGCCCGACGGGAAGACGTGGCGTCCACTCCCTCAGCATGTGGAGCTCCGGGTTCACCGCCACGACACGTCCGTGACGCCGGGAGCGCTTCCCTGAGCACGTACTCTGCTCCTGGCACCGCGCCGGAGTCCCCCAGAAATGCACGGCTCCGCCTCCCGGCAACCACCGTCGTCAGCCCAGGCTGCGGAGAAGAAAATCAAGGCCTGGAACTCAAGAGGCTGCCGTGGCGCCCGGACCGCCGTGGAGAAAGGAGCGCTCAGGGTTCCGCATTAGGTCTGCCCGGTGTCAGCGCCCGTCGGGTTTTCTGGACGAATAGCTTCTTCGGGTCTGTAATGTGGGTTGTAGGTTCAGACGCAAATATTCTTGGACGACGGAGCCTCAGCGGAGCGTCTGGACGTTCATGTGAGGGTTTCCTTCCCAGAGAGCAAATGTCCCGCGCATGAAAGGCAGACAGCGTGTGAGGATGGGGTGGGAGCTCTGGCGGGGGGCGGGGCACGTGGGGGAGGGGCTTCCTGGCCCCGTCTGCAGAAGGGGAGGAAACAGGGCACCACCCCCCGAGAGCAACCACCCGGTCGGGCACCCCGACGTCAGCAGCCCTGGTCAGCCTAGAAGTAGCCTCTCCAGAGCCATGCCCTGTTCAGACAGGAAAGGCTGCTTTGAGGTTCAAGCCACGACACAGTCCTCTTCTACTGGAACAGTCTGGAAGGGCCGGGGTGCAGAAGGAAACAAGGGGAGAGACTCCACGCCAACCTGGTTGCGGGAGGAGGAGGCGCCCGCTTCGTGGGGGAGCCGTGCAGGGCGCGCCCAAGGGGCCGGTTCCTAAGCCAGACACCGGGGGCGCGAGGCCGAGCCGGCACGGGCACGGAGCACCACCTGCACGTGCCCGCGAGCCGGGGTGCGGCGGGCCCAGGTCGTGCCCGGGGGTCTCTGTTGCCCGGACGTGAAGACGCGCGTCTTGACAGAGTGCTGTACGCGCGCACGTATGCACACACGCAGCCAGGGGCACGTATGCGTACGTTCGTGTCTGTGTGCGAGTGTGCATCATAAAATGTACGCACACGCACACGAGCACGTGTGAGTCGAAGCCGATACGAGTGTGACAACCTGCGTGAACGCCCCCGACTCCAGAAACCATGCTGAGACACAAGCCTCTCTGCCTTCCTGCTTCTGAAGGAGACACAGCGGCGGCACCGGTGTTTCACGGGGCTGGCGATCGTCCCTCCTTCCACCTAAAGAAGCTTCTTCATTCCCAGTTGGTAAAACCCCTGCTGGAAGCTGGGCACAGGCTTCGGGATTCAGTCCCTGCGGGATCCCTCCTCCCTGGGAGGCGGGGTCCTCCTGGCTGTCCCTGTCCCCGCCGCAAGGTGCACAGACCCCGAACAGCCCGTCGGAGGTCCTTCCTCTGGCATTTCCACCCCCCGCCCCCCGCCCTCTGAATACCAGAGCACAGTCCACCCCTCTAATGACTTGTGGCAGGGTCGGCCCGATCCTTTGTTCAAGCGGCCGCCCCGCCTCGAGGGCAGCCAAGGGTTTCCTGGGAATCTCGAATTACTCACAGGAGCCGCCATTGCATCAGGGTCACAACGCGCGCTGAGTCCGGGTCGGAAGCTCCTCCAACCCACGGACAGAAGTTGCGTGTTGGCAGAGCGGGGATCGTTTTTGCTATCCGCAGTCCCCTGAACATTTCCTGCGTCCTGATGACGGCTCAGACTTAGAGCAGGGCAGTAACACACATTTCCTGAATGTTCAGCAGGTCACCAGCCTGGGTATGAGCTCACTTGCTGGGCCTGGACCTGGGAGGGACCAGAAGCACGGATGCCCTACAGGAGGGTACCGACACGTCCAAGGACTGGGCCTGTTCCCGCGGCGAGAAGACCCCGGGTCTGTTTGGAATCCACACCCTGGGCCACCGCAGATGGCGCTCCACGCCTCTACAAAGCCGTTAGTAAAACCAGAGCACCGGGACGCTTAGAACGCCGTCTTCACCAGTCACCCTGGTGGTTGTCCTGAGAAAGTGCTCCCTCCCTCGGGGGCCCTCTGCCTCCCCACCCAATGGCCCCGGCTGTGCCTCTGTGGAGACCGTGACTGAGCCCACCGCCCCCTGCTCCAGGGACATCACGACTTCCTCCCCCTCGGCCCGGCGCACCCAGGACCGGCACTGCAGCGCCCGTCATGGGAATAACCCGTCCGCCAGTGCATTGAGACACAATCCCAGTTACTCCGTTTCGGTTTACACCCAGGATTTTAGGGCTACGTTACGTAAGGGGCTGCGGATGAGAACAGTCGGCTGAGCCTGGTGAGGCGAGTGGATTCTACTCTGTGCTGCCCGAAGCTGACAGGCAAAGCTGACCGAGCCCACATCCCGGCTTGGGGCATCCGCTACACCCGACTGAACGGGCCGCTTTGCCGGATCAGTAATATGAACAGGGCACAGTGTATCCCATAAAAGGCTTCTTCCCGTAGCCATGGTTACAGCACTTTAAGATCTGGGCTCTTTAAAACTCACCCCCCACCAGACACCACGATGACTCCTCATTTTCTTTACAGACCGTCCTGTTTTTAGTGCTAAGTTCAAGTCACAGGTACTTTCTTCGGTTTGGGGTTTGGGGTTTTTTTTTCCTCAATTCTTTCACTCCAACAAGTGCATACTAACCACCAAAGAAATACGGTAAGTCACGATTTACAGAAAAATCACTACGTTTAGTGGAGGCTTAATTTAGCATAACCCTGTGCATCGCACTGGGAACCTGAGAATATTTTTAATGTTTTACCCTATCTTTCTCTCAAAATACATACACACACACATACACACATACACACATACATACGTCGTCGTGAGCCTGCTCTAGGAACTATTAGGGCAAGTCACCTATCAATTGCCAGTTTGCGTGGAGAAACTGGGTGGTTTTTCTAGGCTGGTGAAATCTAATTGCTAAGTGTTTACACAAATAACACACAAAGCTGAGAAACAGAAGCAGAGGCTGGCATCCGTCCAGAGACTAGCCTGAACAGCCTCATATCCAAAAGCATTAAGAAAAAAGTAAACTTTGTTAAATGATTTGAGAGAAAGGTCTATTTTCATGACAGATGGCAATGAGGGTTCTTCAATGCCAATTTAATCACTTTTGCTCGATTTTCAAACGCTTGAGCTGTGGTTCCAAGTGTTTGTGCACCAGCATTGGCTCTGCGGTGCCCAAACGGGGCAGGAGGGTGACGAACGTGTGCCACAGCCTCCCCGTCGGCCGAGGGCAAGTCCGGCCAACTCAGGGAAGCGAGGTTGCTCGACAGATACTCTGTCCTCCTACTGCAAAAAGTTCTGCCCTTGGGGTGCCTGGGTGGCTCAGCGGTCATGATCCTGGGGTGCTGGGGTGAGGCTCCCTGTTGGGCTCCCTGCTCAGCGGGGTATCGGCTTCTCACCTTTCCTCTGTGTGCACACTCACGCTCTCTCTCTCAAATAAATAAATCTTTAAAAAAAAAAATAAGAATTTAGTTCTTATGAGTGTCATTTCTAGGTCACAAATGCAAAGACTGTCCTTGAATCAGAGCCTAATTTATATAATCACTTTTTGGTCCAATTATCTGCACAAACAGACCTCCACGGGGCAAGGTAGTGGTCAGAGCAATCTTCACATTTTTAAGCAGGGGCTTCTGATAATCACCGTGCAAGGAAGAGAAGAAACAGAGTCCGGGGGGCTGTGACGAGCCCCATCAGCGGTGCGGTGCGGCCAGGACCCGGAGCCCGACTCCCACCCACGGCTCTGCCGGCTCCGTCTGGACTCGCGTCTTTTCCGGGGAATATTCTGACAACCACCCGATCTCCTGACACTATTTTACATCTCAGCTGTACATAATTTTTCCAAGGTTGTATTTAATCCAAGACTTAACTTGGAAACCAACGAGAAAATGTATCTACAGACGTATCGGTGACTCAAGTCCTGGTCTCCGGGGGGCTTCCCCGCCGGGGCAGACAGTGCCTCGAACGCGCAGCGCTGCCGCTCGGAAGCTGACCCGTGGGTTTGACAGGCGCCGCGCACCTTGGGAAAGCGCTGCGATGCGAGCTGACGGGCGAGTCCGCCGTCGGGTCGGAGCCGCGGGCCGGAGCCGCAGGCCCATCGACGACGGGCTACGGGCGCCAGCCCACACGGGAAGACGCGGCCAGCGGCGCGGAAGAGTGACACCTGCCCCTCGGGTCAACCGCCCCCTGGGCTCTGGGAGACAACGCGTCCTCGCGCGGGATCAAGCAAGTCATCCGCAGGCCGCGTCTCCTCGTCCGAGAAGCAGGGAGCGCGTCCTTAGGCCGGCCTGCGCGCAGCACTGGTCACAAGACGGCGGGGCTCGCCACTCACACGGGAGGGAGGCCCCGCACGGACCCCAGGGACCATGTGCGAACTCACAGCCGAGGAAGACCGGCCGTCCGCGGCCCGAGAACTGGGGGCTTTCGGGGCTCACCGTCCCGGGCCTTGGCCTCCCCGAAAACGTGAGAGAGCTCCCGGCAGCCCCTGCAGGCCGGGGAGCGGCGACCTCAGGCCCATCCCGCTCCTCTGCCTCCCCAGGGCAGGCAGAGCTGGGGCGCAGGCCGCGCTCACACCGGCTCCAGCCTGCTCCGAGGGCAAGCGGGACGTCTGCATCACGGCTCAGCTCAAAGGCTCTGTCCCCACTTAAAGAAAAGGAATAGACAGAAAATATTAATCATGTTTTCCTTTTAATAAGGCTTTTTACTCAAAAGTGTAGCTTTGAAAATCTCTAGCTTGTTGTGAAAACCAGAAAAGCCAGGGAGCCGCCTTGCTTCGAACACCGCCGCGGCGAGCTGGGGGCGGCCGCGTCCGCAGCCGCTCCGGGACAACGCAGGCGATCACACGCGACACCGTAAAATCAGAGTCAACGCTGGAAATTAGAATGATGCGTGTCCTACTGTGATTCAAGGAGGAAGGACAGGTTCTTAAAACAGGAAAACAAAACACAAAAGGTAGCTGAATCTTTAGAAATCACTAGGGGTGTGTGTGTCTGTATATCATTAGGATTATCATCAACGTTTAAAACTATTAAAAATAAGGTTGCCACCTTCACTTTTCTTTCAGTACCAGGTGTTATTTTTTTAGCGGGGGAAAAAGGGTTTTGCCCCGACCCTCAAGTTGCCAAACCCCAAGGCCGTTGTGTGCTGTGCCACCACCCGCCGCCCCGCCCCCGCTGAGCTCCGGAGCGCGGCCACCCGGTCCCGCTGCAGGAGGCAGAGCAGCTCTCTCGTGGCCAGGCTGACGGGCCACAAAAGCACAGCGGACAGCAGAACCGCATTCTTCCCCAGGAAGAAAACACATTTGCCCACAATGGGTCTACAGAATCTTCCAAAGCACCTCGTGGTGGCTTGATAAGTTGTTTTGCCCAGAGCAAGATGGCAATCTTAAAGAAGGAAGCTAGATTTTTTTTAAATAACTTAAAAAAAAATCATTTTTATATAAAGCAGCAAAAACATCTTTTCCTCTCTGCAGAAAGAAGAAAGTGAACAAGAAAACACAGCGATGCACAGGGACGGTTCGCGAACTTCCGCTCCACCGCACTCCCCGCCGACGGCGCCCCTCCGGGCTACTGCGCGCCCCCGCCCTCCGTGCTGTCCGTAGAACATTCTTTGGTGCTTTCCGTCGCTCTTTTACTTTCCTCCTGACTTAAACTTTCCTTTTCTGACCTGGTCCCGTTGGGGACAGAGTTTTCGCCATTCACGAGCCCGTTCTCCACGGCCTTCGCCCTGCTGACGGCCTCCGTGAGGGTGAGGGCCTCCTGCGCGCCGGCCTCCTCCTCCTCCAGGTTCCGCAAGGCCAGGGGCAGCCTGGCGCCCGCCGCGCCGCTCTCCTCGCACCGGGGCAGCGCGGCCCCCGCCTGCATCTGCTTGCGGTAGTGCTCCCGGTTTGCAGCCGCGCTCTTCACCGCTTTTTCCAAAATCTCCTTTTCGCCCAAGCGCAGCTTGATGGCCATTGCTGCGCGAACAGAGAGGTCGTGGTCTTTCAGGAAGGATTTATCTTCCTGGGAAATGAAAATGAGCAAAATTAATTATAAGAAGCCTAAATCAGCAAAAGCACAGCGACAGAAGGCAGATCAGCTGTTGCCAGGGACGGGGGCAAGAGGGAAATGCAAGGGGTGACAGAAGGTTCTAGAACTTGACCGTGGCGGTGGCTGCAGGACTATGTGCTTATATCAAATTGTACATTTAGAAGCGTACGTTGTGTTGTATTTAAATTACATCCCAAGAAAGTGATCATAAAACCACAATGATGAGCCCAAATCAAATGGCGTTTTTCCCACCACATCTGACAAGGAACTTGACTTATTTAAAAATGGTTCCATTGTCTGTCTCCTGCACTGCCAGCCCTAGGGCTCAGCGATGGGCTGAATGAATGAAGGAAGGAAGGAAGGAGGAACGTGTGAAGTTAGTGGTGCAGTGGTAAACCTAGAAAGCACAAAAGAAAACTTAAAATTCCAGATAAGTGTTGAATCATTTTTAAGATTCTCCTTCTAGCCAACAACGCCTCAGTAGAATTCTTTTGGTCAAGTATAAATGTGTTAAGTAGGAAAATATTAATAAGTTGAATGAACAATGTCAGATATACAACAATTTTGCTGATAAAAGCCAGTTACATTTAGGACAGAATCTCTTCTTTAAAATCCCCAAAAACATGCCAAAGCTCAAATCCTCACTGAAGCCATCGAATTACCTCAATAGTTGTTTTGTATGTTTTTAAAAGAAGCGAGGCTCGATCTTCAAGAAATGTCCAAAGTCTGACCTCATTGTCCCAACTAACAGGGTATTCAGAATTACCCAACGTGAAGATTCTGTCCAGAGCATTATCTCCCAGCAAATGTTCCTTCAGTTCTTCTGCAGAAATACAAACAGCCATCTGTGAGGGAGGAAACAGCACGGCTTCTCATTTTAACAAGCAGCCCACCTTGGAAAAGATCTTCCCCAGCGACGTCACCCTCCTGTGGCGAAAAGCTCCCCCGGATGACGGGCCTGGCCGTCGCAGGCTCTTCCAGAGAAAGTCAGGCCCGGCTTGCCTGAGTCGGGTCCCGACCACGCCTTGGCGCAACCCGCCATCCCTCGTAGCCTTTATGAGGGACGCTGAGAGCTTTTAGGCAGTTTCACAAGATACGTTTTAAGGACAATCTACAGGGACACATCCCCTATTCTGACCACAGCGGGCTGGCACACCACGCACTCAGTCCCACCAGCGGGGTCAGACACACGTCCCGGTGCACAATGTAAACAGTACGAACAGGTGACAGCACCTGATCCAGCGACCCTTCTAAATTTAAGTCAGACTGGTGCTCACGGCAGCAGGGGACCCGACCAAGCTCCTGATCTCCTCTTACAACACATAAACCACAAACTGAAAGAAACAAGAAAATGGACTAGAAGAACCTTAGTTAATGAAAAATGTGCCTCTATCCCTCACTTGTCAGGAATTTAAACAGAAATTACAAATAAACACCAGGGAACACCTCAATCACCTTGAAACACAGTTCAGAAGAGGAAAGGACGGAGCAAGTGCTCGGAGCACTTCCGCGCCCGGCACATGATCTTCGAGACCCAAACATGCCGATCCCGCTCATGCTCAGGAAATCCGCCCGCCTCCTTATGTAATTACGAGACACTACCCCTTTCCGAGCGATGCCCCACAGCTGTCACTCTTTACAATTCAAACTGAAGACCCTGCTGCCAGCCAACCGAACTTTTATTAGTATTAGAGGAATTCAAAGAAGAATACATCAATTGTCTTGACATGACGAATTGTCTTTCTATGACTAAAGAGACACGAAAAACAATGAGCAAGGGTTCCAGCCGTTTGTTTTTTAAGGAAAAAATAAGTTAATCTAATGTTCAAAAAGGAGATTTATTAAGTAGCATTTGTTAGCAGAAGTTCATGATAAAATTCAGGGGTTTTATATTTTGGATCCTAGTTTATATAAAGCCCTGAAAATTTTACACATGCTTCCTCAGTGGTAGAGAGTTCTTTTCAGAAGCCCCTCACCAAGGTCACCGGTTTTGTCTTCTTCCTAAGCCCACCCAGGTTCTGCCCTCAGTGCTGGAAAACTAAGGGGCAGGAACAGAGCCTTCTCTCTCTGCTACTTTTAACAGTGAAACTGGGCTCGTTCACTCTACTGGGGACATGAAACCCCACGGGGGGACGTGAGGCCGCGTCACCATGTGACCGGAGGCTTCGTGAGTAGCCCCTTCCCCTGCTTGCCTGCAGCTAACAAAGCCCTGACAGATCCTCTCTGTCCCCACGGGGGCTCTGCGCCTTCGCCCAGTACCACAGAGCGCTCGTGTGGTCACCCAGAGAGTGGGCGGGGCCCTCGCTCCTCGGCCTGGCTCCGTGTCAAACGCTGGTTCGTCTAGACCCCCGGGGCACCAGATCTCTTCCACGGATCCTGTTCTTTGCAAACCAGCAGGAGCCACATGGGATGCTTGGGACGCGGGCTCTGGGTGCGCAGCGCCGGTCCTGGCGTGCGGCCTCCACCTGCTAGCTGAGGGCCAGGTCACTCCTGCTCTGCGAACCAGACTTCCCGCATCGGTCACGGTGGGATCCCTACGCCCCACAAGCCTGACGGGAACGAACATGACGCCCGCTCCACGCTGAGCACCACCACAAACGACAGGGACGAGTATCACCGTCACCTCTCTTAGCTATAAACTCCTTTAGGGTATGAACTGTGACCTTCGATTTTCTACCTTGCCTCGTATACAAGAAGAGCCCACAGGACACCCTTGACTCGGGTGCGCTAAACTGAATCAGTGGGCCCCAAAGTACACACCTGCCGAAGCTCTGACTTGAGGGGCCCTGAGTCTCCAGCAATGTGGCCCCTCAGAAGGGACAAGTGCCATTTCGCCACTCTGTGGGCTCTGCAGTTGGCGTCTGCGCTGCCTCTGTCTGGGGACGGTCTCAACCACCTCCACCCTGATGTCAAACCCTGCACTGGCCAGCATTTCTCCTGCATCCAGACGTGAGGACAGGGGCCCGAGGACCGCAGAGCCCGGCAGACTCCCCACCACAGGCCACAGCTTGCCTCTGGGACCAATCCATCCTTTCCCGGCCGCTAGGGCAGCTTCCTTCGGAGGAGTGACTGTTCAGTCAGACGGTAACTCACTTGCCCACTTCTTCCTACCCAATCTGGTTTGCACAGGATTTAAGTTAGTTTACAAGAGCGAATACGCATGTGCGCACGCGCGCGCACACACACACACACACACACACACACTCACAAGTGAAACCTCAGGGAAGGGGATAATAAAGATCAGAGCCGAAATAAATGATATAGAAACAAAACAAAAACAGAAAACAATAGAACAGATCAATGAAACCAGGAGCTGGTTGTTTGGAAAAAATTAGTAAAACCGCTAAACCTCTAACCAGACTTACCGAACAGAAAAAGGACCCAAGTAAGTAAAATCACGAACGAGAGAGGAGATGTAACAACCACTGCCACAGAAATACAGACACTCTTAAGCGAATATTATGAAAAATTACAGGCCAACAAACTGGACAATTTGGAAGAAATGGGTAAGTTCCTAGACACATACAACTGAAAGACACCACCAAAACTGAAACAGGAAGAAACAGAACATTGAGGAGACCAATTACCAGCAAAGAAATTGAATCAGTCATCAAAAGTCTCCCAAAAAACAGAAGTCCAGAGCCAGATGGCCTCACAGGCGAGTTCTACCAAATATATAAAGAAGAGTTAATACCTACTCTCAGACTATCAAAAAAATATAAAAAGAAGGAAAGCTTCCAAATTCATTCTATGAGGCCAGCATTACCCTAATAAAGACACCACAGAAAAAGAGAACGACAGGCCAGTATCCCTGATGAACATGGAGGCCAAAATTCTCAATAAAATACCAGCAGATCGAATCCAACAGTACATTAAAAGAATCATTCACCATGATCAACTGGGATTTATTCCTGGGCTGCAAGGGTGGTTCAATATTCACAAATCAATCAACGTGATACGCCACATTAATAAAAGAAAGGGTACGAACCATCTGATCCTCTCAACAGATGCAGAAGAAGCATGTGACAAAGTACAGCATCCTCACCGTAACAACCCCTCAACAAGGTAGGTTTAGAGGGAGCAAACCTCAACGTCACAAAGATCGTACATGGAAGACCCACACCTAACATCACCCTCAACGGGGAGACACTGAGGGGTTTTCCTGTGTGGTCAGAAACAAGACAGAGATGTCCACTCTCCCCATTGTTATTTAACATAGTCCTGAAGTTCTAGCCACAGCAATCACACAACACAAAGAAATAAAAGGCATCCAAACCAGCAAAGAAGATGTAAAACTTTTACTATTAGCGGAAGACATGATACTATATATAGAAAACCCAAAACACTCCACCAAAACATTGCTAGAACTGGTAAGTGATTTCAGTGAAGTTGCAGGATACAAAATCAACATACAAAAATCTGCTGCATTCCCATACACCAATAATGAGACAACAGGAAGAGAAATTAAGCAATCAATCCCATTTACAATTGCGCCGAAGACAGTAAGATATTTAGGAAGAAACCTAGCCAAAGAGGCAAATGATCAGTACTCAGAAAACAGTGAACACGTACGAAAGAAACTGAGGAAGACACCAAGAAATGCAAAGACAAGCCATGTTCGTGGACTGGGAAGACAAATACTGTTCAAGTGTGGACACTACCCAAAGCAACCCACGCATTTAGTGCAATCCCTATCAAAATGCCAGCAGCATCTTTCACAAGAGCTAGAACACACAACCCTGCAATGTGTATGGAACTACAAAAGTACAAAAGACCCCGGACAGCCAAAGCAATCATGGAAAAGACAAACAAAGCTGGAGGCATCACAACTGTGGACTTCAAGTCATACTATAAAACCGCAGTAATCAAAACAGCATGGCACTGGTATAAAAACAGGCACAGAGATAATGGAACAGAACAGAAAACCCAGAAATGAGCCCACAACTACATGGTCAATTAGTCTTTGACCAAGCAAGAGAGAATGTCCAATGTTAAAAGACAAGTTACTTCAACAAATGTTGCTGGGAAAACTGGACAGCAACATCCAAAGAATGAAAGTGGACCACCTTCCTACAGCACACACAAAAGTAAACTCAAAATGGATTACAGACCCAAATGTGAGGCAGGAAACCATTAAAATCCTAGAGAAGAACACAGGCAGCAACCTCTTTGACATCAGCCATAGCAACTTCTGAGGCAAGGGACACAAAAGCAGAAATGAACTATTGGGACTTCATCAAAATTAAAAGCTTCTGGAGAGCAAGGAAAACAGTCAACAAAAGTAAAAGGCAACCTAATGAATGGAGAAAGATATTTCCAAAGAACATATCTGGTAAAGGGTTAGTATCCAAAATGTATAAAGAACTTAACAAACTCAACACCCAAAAAATAAATATTCCAGTTTAAAAATGGGTAGAAGACATGAATAGACATTTTTCCAAAGAAGACAGGCATGCACATGGCCGACAAACACATGGGAAGATGTTCAACATCACTCAGCATCAGGGAAATGCACAAAACCACAATGAGATACCACCTCACACCTGTCAGAACAGCTAAAACCAACAACACAAGAAACAATGTGTGTCAGTGAGGATGTGGAGAAAGGCGAACACTTGTGCACTGTTGGTGGGAACACAAGTTGGTGCAGCCACTGTGGAAAACAGTACAGATGTCCCTCAGAAAATTGAAACTAGACTACCCTATGACCCAGCAACTGCACTACTAGGTATCTACCCAAAGAATACAGAAATACGAATTCAAAGGTATACGGGCACCCCAATGTATACAGCAGCATTATCTACAGTAGCCAAAATATGGAAAGAGCCCAAATGTCCACAGACTGATGAATGGATAAAGAAACTGTGGTATATATACACAGTGGAATATTACTCAGCCATCAAAAAGAATGAAATCTTGGACAGAGCTAAAAAGTATAATGCTAACTGAGATAAGTCAGTCAGAGAAAGACAAATACGATATGATCTTACTCGCAGGTGGAACTTCAGAAACAAGACAAACGGGCAAAAGGGAAACAAGAGAAATAGACAAACCAAGAAACAGACTCTGAACTCTACAGAACACACTGCTGGTTACCAGAGGGGAAGTGGGGGGTGCGGGGGAGACGGGGAAATCGGTGATGGGGATTAAGGAGTGCACCTGTGATCCGCACACGGCATACAGGGGAACCACTATGTTGTCCGTTGTACACTGTATGTTAACTAATTGGACTTTAAATAACAACTTAAAAAAAGTAGAAACCTGAAGTGAAACTTCAGGACCATGGGATTTGTGGGAGGGAGGAGTAAATTTTCAGACAAAAAAGGAAAACACAACCACGAGAGGTCAAATCTCAGTATAAGAAACCCCAAATGGCTTGTCTTAAGCAAACATAAAAAGTAGAGGCTCAATACATAGATTTAACACTTTCTGTACCCGAAATCAGACAACAACATTTTGTGATGTAAACAAACTCTGTTTGCGGCGTTAATGACTCTCAGGATGCCTGACGGTAAAAAGCTTGCCGGCAGCTTCGGATGTGGAAAGCGAAGCCGGTTGCCTAGTGAAGTCCTGGGGCCCCCGTACACCACACTGACCCCACGACGTCGGGGGCCCTCACAGATGTCAGCGCACCGTGAGAGAGAGACTCCCGTGCACAGACACAGAGTTTTTCACGCACTCAGGCGATCCCGGATGTTTTAAGTTTTCTTCCAACGCAATAGAGAATCCGTTGTTTATGACAAATGAATATTGCCGACACATCAAGGACTGAATGAAACGTTTCCAGAGTCCAACAGATCCACTCCGGCAACGGTGCCATCCTCCCCTCTCTCCAAAAAGCGCTCTAGTTGAACACGTGTATCTTTAATCTGAATCTATGATTTACACTTCATTCATTTTTTTAAAAGTCAACACCCCCCCCGCCCCCCGCCGACATCATTTACCTTCGCTCATGCAGAACACGCGGAGAAAAGCCAGGAGCTGGGCAGAGACCGGCGGCTCGGTGGAGTGCAGCGCAAACACACTGGACCTGACAAAAGTGGGAGCCGAGTTAGTCCCCCCGCCTGGGCACCTGCTCCCGGCAAGCGAGAGCCCTTCACGCCACACTCACACCATATGATCTCCCTCACACATGGAACTTAAGAAACAAGACAAACGAACAAAAGGGAAACAAGAGAGACAGACAAACCAAGAAACAGGGGGGTCACCCTCGAGGGGCGCCAACCCGCGCGACTGAGCCTGTCCCCGGGCTGGAGCCACACGCAGTACAGCCCTGGCTGCCCGGGAAGCACACAGGGCAGGCTCCCGCGGGGGACGGCAGGGCCGCCTCCACCGGCCTTCACCTCCGGTGCACACGACACACTCACAGAGTCAAGTGTGCCCGTGGTTCTCAAAAAATGTTAGCAATAAGTTATGTTGAGTTCACATTTTAATCATTAATCAAATATTGACAAGTTCAATAAAAATAGGTCCGGATAATCCATTTTCATTAAGAATGGTTCCTCTAATCCCTGGGGAACTAATAAATCATAATTCTTGTCTTATCATTTTTGCACCTCAAATGCAAGAAAATCCTCAAGAATTTAGCCAGAAATTCTTGAAATCACTGGGGATCATGACTTCATTATAGAAACTAATGGTGGCAAAGAATTAAATGGAACAAATTGATCCGGGTCATGAACCTTTTCAAGGTGACAGACACTAATGATCCACAGTGTTTATTTAGCTGAACGCGGAGCGCAGGCCGCGTCCCCTGGAACGGACCGTGAGTGCCCCCAGCGACACCAGGAGCTTTCTCTCAACACGCGGCTAAGTCTCCCGGCGCCTCTGGCTAAACGTGCAGTGTCGCAGGGACGAGACACGGAGACAGCGCACTCTGGAGAAGCTGTGTTCACAAAGCAACGACACACTACGCAACCGGAAACACTGCCAGCAACGCCGGGAAGCGGTGAGCACGCGCATACGTACGTGGGGATGCCGGCGCGGGCCAGGACCTCGGCCTTCATGGCGTACAGCCGGTCACTCTTACTCACTCCCAGCTTTATTTTCACTCTGTCGTGTGAATTATTGTCAAAGAAAAAACCACTGTGGATCACAAACTCTGCATTTGACCGAGTGCCATAAAAAATGTAAATCTGAGATGCGGTAAAGAAAAAATAAAGGGATACAAGAGAAATTTAACATCATTCTCGATACAGAGCAGGGCGATGGATCAGTTCCCTACTTCAACCGGCCTTCCCGCTAGGGACACACCACAGCCCTGCAGCGACTGCACCTCTCCTGCGGTCCCGCGACCCTCCGCCGCCTGGCCTGAGACAGGTGACGGAGGGCGTCCACTCCCGCCACCGCGGGCGCCGGACTGCCTCCCAGAGGAGCCTGGGCCGCGGGCGCTCCCTGCCTGGCCCCCTGACCCCCCCCCCACCCCGTCCCCGGGACAGTGAGACTAGTTCCTGACGCTGCACCTGACAATTCACGACCGCTCCCCCCTCCTTCTAATACAGGGGTCTCTTCTGGAATGAGGTCTCAGACAACGTCCATCGGACGCTGTGGCACCTAGCAGGAGGGCCTCTAACTCCTCTGCAGGAAGAGCCCATCGGCACTTTGTCAGAGGATGATCGTTCGTTTTGTCTCGGTTGGAACGTCGGCGGTGACGTCAGTTCCGCTTTTTGGGATTAACTGCTTGGTCATAAGCCCGACAGGCAGAGAGCAGGCATTCAAAGATGCGCGTACAGAAAGGCTTGGCCCTGCCCCCACCCAGGTTAGGGGAGAAAAATCCACAGATTAAAGTGGAGTACCCGACCCACGGCTCTGTCCCCTTGTTTTTGCCATTGATATAAACAGCCTCTTTATAAATAAACAAGGTTCTAATCAACACAGAGTACAATGCAGCTTATGGAATCGAAAACTGTGTTCTACTGTCATAACACAAAGTTTATTTTCAGCTGACCGGATCACAAATGTTAGGTCAACTGTGCAAATACATGTGTTCCCATTTTATTCTTTGTGGACCCAAAGCACAGTACATTTCTTACAACTTTAGGTCACAAGATGTATTCCCTAAGCAGTCCTAAATACATATACCCCCCATTTTCTGTCTGACTTAACACCCTCTCAAGCCGATCAACGCATTATTAACCCTGTGCCCAGTGGCCAGCCCACCTTCCGCCACCTACCTGCTCTCCCGCCCGGAAGTCCCGCAGGGCAACACACTCACAGCGGTCATCTTCCAGGTTGTAGCCGGTGGTGATCTAGGCAGGGGAGTGGGGGACAGCTGTGAGCACTGTGGTCTGCGGTCCCCTCACTCATGAGGGTCTTTGTCGGCATTTAGAAGATAAAGGTAACCAAACATCCCGCACACCGCGTGCCTTACTAAACTGCAAGAACACTGCTTGGTTATTTTCATTAACCCTGTTTATACCAGAGATTCTTATACGAGATTCCACCCCTTGAGTAAGGGCTCACTCTTAGGAGAATGGGTGTGTAGGTTCTCACTCACTGGCCTCCAGCAAGCACAGTCACTTGTCACAAAGCAAGCCCCACAGATAGAAGCGAGGTCTCCTGGAGAACGCTAGCTGACTCACAAGTGTTTCTCCCATGTGTGGCCACCAAGAAACGACAGTGTGTCTTCCGTTGGATAAAGAATCAGGGAAAAAGATTACGCACATATTTTACCCTGAAATTAGAGGAACTGAAACTTTCAGAGAAGCACTCCCAGCTGTGTGCTGTGTTCTTAGCATCTCTAAGAACTGCGCGCTGCCCCAGACCTGGCCCAGACCTGCCCCCTCCACCAGAAGCTGCATCTCTCCCCCAGCTCTCCTGTTCTGAGCGGCCAGGCGAGGCCACATCTTGACACATAAGGCACAAAGATATTCCTGGTGCCACTACTGGTCAGCACCTGAACTCCCAAATTATCCTTTGGGTTCTCTCCTTCCTTGTCATTCCCCTGCATGGCCGAGGTCCTTACCATCTGCACAAACCTTCCAACTACCTTCAAACTCCTTACTGTCCTCCCGTATCTCTAGTGACACGGCAGTGTTGACTTCCTATTTCAAACCTTTCGGGGGCCTCCACTCTACCCACAGGAAAAAAATCCAAATTCTTGAGCATGGCCAAGGAGGAGGTGGCCCCTGTCGCCCTCGGCCTCCTGAGCTGCTATCCCCCGCTCCGCCGGCCTCTGCTCCAGCTCCCCCACGCCCAGGACCTTTCGCACCTGTTTTGCCTGAGTCTTGGCTTTGTTAGGGTGCCCGCCCTCACCCCACCCAGCCACCCTGCACTCCCAGAGCCCCTGTGCTGTCACTGCTCTCACCCAACACCTGCCCCACCGGCCAGACCCAGAGCTCCCTTGCCACTTCGGTCCCCAGGGCCGAGTACTCTGTACCCGACACCTGAAACTCTTTGATAATATTTACTTGATGCGTGAACCACCAGGTCAGGAACAGGATCCCTGATTTAGGTCAAAAGCTCCTTCTGAGACATCTGCCCTTCAGAGCAGCCCCCCAATCTCTCAGATGGTCTGAAACCGCTGTTCATGAATTACTCTGACCTCCTCATTCTGTCCTGAGAATCAACATTTCAGACCATTACAACTGCTACTTGCTAATAAAGGTATCAACAGCTTGGATCCAAAAAATTACTTCTGAGTCCAGGGCATGGCATTTTTAGGAGGGCGGGCCATGTGACGATCATCCTTAAGGCCAGTATCCCCAGAACTAACGGTCCATGAACCACATCCGTAGAAATCCCTCACGCTGCTGCTCTGCAAACCAACAGAGACACAAAAGCCACGACAAATGAACGCAGCCAGGTATCCGGCACGTCTTCACTCACAGCACAGTTAAGACACTCGATAACATCAGCTCTGTGAAGATCCTGCCCAATGTCAAAATCACTCAAAACAGGATTCTGATAATAAGGATGGAATAGGAACCGCCCATGAACTCCCAGCCCTGAAAGTCTGCAGCTGCAGTGTGTTTACACGGGGCCTGGCAGGAGCAGCAGACAGCAGGAGTGCAGTCAGGGAAGCAGGAGGGACAGGGAAGGGCCAACAAGAAACAAAAAAAAAAAATAGGAAGAAACACAGGAGACAGACAACAGGTCGGGAAGGTAGGCTCACTGAAGGGGAAGCATGGCGATGTTATACAGGGCACCCAGGGCAGCCTGCCTGGAGGAATTCTGTGAGTGGTCTTGTGGATATCAGAGGAGTAAGTGTTTCAGGCAGCAGAAACAACCCGTGCAAAGGCCCTGAGGTGGGCGTGTGCTGGTATCTGAGGAAGCACAGGGTCTCAGACCTGTGTGTGTTGGGAGTAGAACGGGGACAGGCTGAGCAGGGAGCCTTGTCTGCTACTTACAAAAACCTGAGACTGCAAGTCTTTGAGACTGGAAGTCTTATATAAACCTAAATGTTTTGGATGTTTTAATACTCAACTAGAAAGACCTTGAAAAAGAGACTCTCTCAATTCTGCCTGAATTTCCCAAGGCCCTTCTATCCCGACCGGGAGAGTTACACAGTCAGGGCAAGGGCTGGCTCCTCCAACACACTTTAACTACTGGAATGGACACAGCGGCCTATAAACCACTTGGTGTGTCGCTCTCTGCACAAACGGAACGAGCTCAAGAAAGGAAACCTGCAGCTGAATTCTAAACCAGCCGCGCAGAACTGAAAAATACATCACATCTTACAATTTAATATGATGTCCATGAACTCGTCTGAGTCTAATCTGTTTCTCTGAGTGGCTAGCAAATGGGTTCACATGTGCCGCCACTTCTGGCCCAGGTGCGAACCCTGCCTTTTCTGTTCTTCCCCGATTCCCTGCCACTCCTGGTTTGGAATTACTGCCACATGCTCGGCTCCCCCATCTCCACTCCCAGCACCAGGTTTTCGTCAGAAGCACAGCGTTGCTGGGTTACAAATTTCTACCTACTCCCTCGGTGACAGAACAGACAGACAACGAGTGTCAGGATAGACACACACACGACAGACAGTCGACTGTCTGAAAAGCCAGGCCTTCATTTCAAGGACCTTATTTTTAAAAAGAGATGAAATGTTATCAAATGTGATATACTAAACTTCATAGTGTTAAAATGGATTCTCAAATTCTATCAGATGCAATCTCCCTTCAAGTCTCAGAATGACCACGGAAAATGGTTCCGGCGAGGTGTACGGAGTTCAGCATTCAGGGAAAACAACCGCTGTAAGAAAAGGCACTACCATCCTGCAGACACCTGCTGAAGGCCGGCAAGCTTCGCCACTCTGCGGCGGGACGCAGACTTCACGAACAGCCCGAGACAAAGACAGCATTCGTGCTGGTCTCCGGCGCTTTCTTTGTATTTCGAGAGGAACTAACTTTTTGTTTTTTACTCTTAGAGGCAAAGAGTGAATAGTTTAATCCCATTTACACGAAAGCAAGACCAGCACCAGCATGGGTGTGAGGGTGTGAGGGCAAAAATGCACACAGAGAGAAAGGCTTGCACAAAACCGCGGACCGTGTACCTGCAGGGTGCTGAGCGGAGGGACCCGGGCCACAGGGAGGCCGGGTGCTGGTGCTGGCGGGTTCTGGCAGGGAAGGGAGCCTCCGCATTCCATTCCCACAGGGGCATCCGTTAAACTCCCTTTTGTTTGTTTAAAGAGAGTACGGAGCTTTTTAAATTTTAGAAATAAAAAAATAAACTCGAATGATCAATCAAGTTTGGGACCCAGTGAAGCGAAATACTAAAGTCAACCATTAAAAGCTTTTTGAAAAATTTTAAAAGTTTGATCTTGTAACCAGTATAAGGTAGCCCTGAAGGAAAAAAAAAAAAAGAAAGAAAGAAAAAAAGAACGGAAGTAAATAAAACATGCCGCTCCTTCCTACGGCTAACTGACTGAAGCACAGCTAAACTAAGGCAGAAATACAAGTACGGGGCGGGGGGGGGGTCTCTCCATTCTCCACACGAGTGCGCTTGCTGCTGCACCTTTCCAAATTAGCACCAGCATATTCTAGCTTCAAGTGTCTGGCACAGCTTAACATGTGTTCTGGCCATTCTGTGGGTTTAGACGTGAAACACTCACAGCATTTTTTAAGCCTGTTCATAGGACTGCTAATAATAATGAAGGGAGCTGATGTTGAGAACAAAATGAACGAAAAGGTAACCAAGCTGGTATTCCCGCATAATGCTTAAAAATGCAAAATATTCTGAAGTTGATCACATTTCTGTGCGCGGGCATCAGGAAATCTTGCTCAGACAACCACCTCAGCACAGAGAGCGCGTCAACCTCTGCCGCTGCCAGGGATCCAAAGACCGCGGAGGAACAGGGAGCCGACTTCCACGGCTTCCTCCCCTCCCGCGTCGTAATTAACAATCATCCCCAAATTCCCTTATTTTCTTAGTGTCTCCTACCCGTGCTTCCCACGCCTGAGATGCCAACGCTACAGGCGAGGCCGGGAGCCAGCCGCCCCGGTGCGCCTCCTCCTGCCCCAGCACCAGGGAAACCAGCAGCAGCTCCTGAACAAAAGCAGGTTACTAAGCGGGGCCGAGGATGTGGCAGCGTGTCAGGCGGAGGGAGAGGGAACAGGAAGCAATCAGAGAATGCACACAGCCGGGAATGTAGTCAGCAAAGAAAGAAAACAAGGAACAGAAAAGGAAAAACAAGAAAGAAGAAAGTTGTTTTTTTTTTTTTTCTTCAATCAATCAGTATTTTAAGGAGAGTAAGAAAAAAAAAAACTTTGGTTTAGCCTGTGGTTCAATAACATAAGAAAATGAATGTTTAGGCTGGAATTATGGCTTAGCAAATAAATGCAGTTCACTGTGGTTTTTGAAAGTGGAGTAAGATTCAAGTTCCTGGTTTTTAGGATTAAGCAAATGCAGAAAGAGAAAAACACCAGCTTCTCTTTGTGGGAGGCTGGAGGGGTGTCTCGGCTTGGTTCTGCTTGTTCCCTATGGAGAGTGGCAGTACAGGGGCCTGATCTGTCGGTGGAATGTCTCCTCGAAAGCTTATTCACCCCAGCTCCCCGGATTAAACACAACGCAGAGGGGGTCATTACCAGGCCGTTGGTGTGATTGCACATGTCCCATAACGGAATCAGCGCCAGGGTCACCCGGGAACCGTCCTCCGTGGGAATTTGGTTTTGTCGAGTCATAACAGAAGAGACTGCCCACCTGTAACGACCAGAAGACAGGTGAACTACGGTAAGCACACGGCAGAGCCCAGTGCAAGACCTCAGCCAGAAACTACGGTTTGTCTGACGTCTCACCAATGTTCAAAACCTTCTCCTAAGCGCCCAGGGGATGGTTGCCTGCCTTCGCCATCATTTAAAATTTAATCTAGGACTGAGGGGAGGGATGGGGACCCAGAAGGGAAAAGGAGACAGAGAAAACTCGGGGGTGAGGATTAAGGGGGGATGTTCCAGGGAGACAGAGGGTCTGGAAGGAGGGCCGGGGACAGAGCTCGCCAGTCTTCACCATGGCCGGGAACCCCGTCCCTGAGCCCACACCACCTTCTCCTACCCAGATGCCGACTCTGCACCTGTACAAAGCCTCAGTGAAAGGCAAACAACATAACTCCTTTTTGACCAGAAACCCCCTAAGAAGTCAATCAGATGTGGCATGTTATTTTTTATTATGCTGCACAATTAATTCTTTTTGTTTAAAAATTATATGATTTCACTCATATGTGGAATTAAAGAAACAAAACAGAGGATCATAGGGGAAGGGAGGGAAAAATAAAATAAGATAAAATCAGAGAGGGAGACAGACCATAAGAGACTCTTAACTCTAGGAAACAAACACGGCTGCTGGAGGGGAGGTGAGTGGGGGAACGGGGTAACTGGGTGACGGGCATTAAGGAGGGCACGTGGTGGAGTAGGCATTGGATGTTATACACAACTGAAGAATCACTCAATTCTACCCTGAAACTAATAATATACTATATGTTAATTAACTGAATTTAAATTTTTATAAAATTCACTTTATACTGAAATAGTCTATTTATAAAGGGGAAAAAGTCCTCATGACCACCCCACATGAAAGTTCATCTCCACTATCACTTGCCCACCTCCGCTAACCCCACCTCTACAGGGGGAGGGCAATTTGTGTGGTTATAAAAATGCCGATCCTTACCCCAGCTGCCATTAGAACTTCAGCAAGACTACCTGTCCCGGGGCTTTAACTGGTCACAGCAGGTCACCTCTTACTTAATACTCAAGTAAGTACTTAAGTATTTAAGTAATTCCCACTTCCAAGATCCCCAGATCACTCAGAACCACCCCCCAACACACACAATACACAACACACACCAAAGATGCAAACAACCACACCCCGCATCCATCCCTTGCCACACCCCAACACACACACGCATAAACACACGCGCACACACACACACACACACACACACACCCTCCCCACACCAACCTGTAGTCCTCATAAGTGAAAGCATCTTTCAAGGGCAATTTGTTGGCATGAGGATGGGTCTGGGAATTAGAAGTTTCAGAAAGCAGACGTGAAAAGAGAAAAGGGGAAAACAGAAATCAGTCAGCAGAATTTCATTATTTAGCTGCCTAACAGATCCTAACAAGAGCCAAATGAAGCAGGAGGCGTCCAGCCGCACTACGGAGGGATCACCATGCTCCCCGGCTCTCATACATCACTGTCAACTTAATTTGTTGTGCCCAGCAGCCGCCATAAATCTGCTTCCTCATATTTCGATACCAGAACCCACAGACACCACAGAAAGAGGATTTAAGGTGGACTGACTTTACAAGCGGTGGGCAACCCACATTCTGAGAATCGGATCCAAACGGAAACCGGGAGCCTCCAAAGTTGGGGCTGTCCTGGCCTTCCTCGAATCTTCTCCCCATAACAAGCCGCACATCCCTCAGGAATACATTGCAAATCTCGTCTTACATCGATAAAAGGAACAATTAAAGGCACTCTAATAAATTGAAGGTTCTCTCATTTATCTCCAACTTAAATCATTTGGACGGAAATCAACTTATGTGCAAATGAATCATAGACGTAAGCGTGGCTCAAGTACGGAGAATCAAGAAAACGCGTTTTGTGAAATCATAAATTTTACAAACAAGACAAAGATAAAACAGAGATTGGCCCACACTACATTTCTTTCCCTCTGGACAAAACAACATTTGGTAAAAATGTCCCAAACCTCACACTTACGAGAATGTTTTATCCGTTCCTTTTCTCTCATCACAACAACCCTCCCACCTTGGACCTTTAGAGCGGACAAAAACTTTGTTTCAGTTAAGAAATTAGAAGTTGTTCGGGGACCGGGGGGCTCAATGGGTTAAGCCTCTGCCTTCGACTCGGGTCAGGATCTCAGGGTCCTGGGATCGAGCCCCGCATCGGGCTCTCTGCTTGACAGGGAGCCTGCTTCCCCCCTCTGTCTGCTGCTCCCCCTGATCCTGATCTCTCTCTATCAAATAAATAAATAAAATCTTTAAAAGAAAAAAGTTGTAACAGCATAATTTTAATCTCTGGCTCCAGTTCCGGTCTGACAGACAGACGGCAGCGAGTGACCAAGTGAGCACACGGCCATCTCTGCGCCACGACAAGACCCCGCGGTCCGGTCTCTGCACCGCTGTTCATGCTCGGAGTCCGCGGGCACGCAGTCTGGACTCCTGACACATTAGCATCACAAGTGCACGGCCATTTATCATCGCTCCCTGTAATGTACTCGCTGGCACTGCGCGCAGGACAGTAGGGGATGAGGTAAAAGTGGCTCAAACCGTAAATCAATTAGAAAACAAAAGCTTGTGCTCAGTGCGCAATTTTAGGCAAATTATATATTACAAAAGGCTGCCAATTGGGTGTTAGCTCCCAGGTGCCTGCTCTCCCCTCTAATTCTTCACCCAGTTTTAACCCTTCGGAAGGAAAGTCAAAATATAAAATTATATGTGTGTAATTTGGAAATGCCGCAGGAACATAGATGAAATTTAAAAAGGTATGTTTCAAGTCAATATATAAAATGACATATTGCCCAAAGTAAATTTCTAGCTGCTCGTGGTAGATCGGGATTTTCTACCTCTGTTTTTAAAAAAAAAAAAAGAGAGAGAGAGGAAAAAAAAACAAAAAACAAAAAAACAAAACCTGATGCTCTGGTCAACCCCAGCAAAGATGCAAGAATCCCGGAGCCTGAAGCTTCTTTCCCTTTTCTCTGTAATGAATGAAAATGCAAAGGCCATGTTCTAAGAGCCCTAAAGATGCTGTCCATTTACCTTTATAAAATTTAACCGTAACAGTATTCAGGTTTTTCCTTATAAAAGTACAAACTCAGCAGGTAAGAACTGCCCCTCCACAAACCCAGAACCACTGTGGGGGTAGGAAGCACCACAGCAAGGGCCTCGGCTGCCGAAACCCCCTCACTTACAACACGGTGACACCTCACAGCTGTGCCACCGCGGACGGGGGCAGGATGGCACGCACACACCATCGCTCTTCAAACTCTAGGAGGTGGGAAGCATTATTGTTTCTGCTATTTTAACATGCTTTAATTCATTTCAACTGTGGAATGCACTATGGTATTTGAGAGTTGGTAAATTCCAACACTAAATCCCATAGGTATTAAGAATTTGACCCACCCTCCCCAAAAAAGTCTGACTTACTGAATGAGAGGAAGGATGACAATTTTCAAAACTAGAATGCTGAATGTCGGAACGACCTGAGCCAGGGTCTCCCACCACTCAGGACTCTGAAACCTCTTTCGATCTGCAACCTTACTCAAATAAGGCGACCTCCTCAAAAAGGCCAAAAAGACGGAAAACTAACTCTCCAAAATGTTTCCCTTCCTCCTATTTAACTACCTTTCTTACCAAAAACAGAAGTTTATACTCATTGTCCTGATGAAGTCATAACGACAACTCACGGGGGAAAATAAACAAATGCTTTCTTCAGATTAATTGTGACAATTATTTTGGCTGTACGGTTACACAATATTTGCAGAATCTGTTAGAAATAGTTGTTCTTACATGCTTAAAAATTAAGGTGTGCCTCTTGTACGTAATTCTGATATAAAAAGCTATTCTGCCACAGAACACAGGCACTTAACAGTTATGCTGAAGCCCAATTTAATATGACACTATGGAGAAAGGCAAACGCCTTCCATTTCAACAGGGCTCTCACCACTGTGGCACGATCGCCACCTACTGGCCGCAGCTTAGAATAGGCAGAGCCGAAGAGTTCCCCAACTCCTGAATTCCTTCCCTGGGTAAGGCCTACATAACAACTTACATATACCCAAACTAGGGTTTATCTAGAAGAGCTACTGTTACAGCTTTACTCAAGCAAAATTTGTTTTGTTAAAAAAAAAAAAAATCAAAACAAAACAAAAAACCTACCCTATCTCTTAAAAGTATTGTATAATACTTTTACAAGAATCCTGAACCATTGAAATACTTAAAATGATTTGCATGTGAAAAACATTTAACTCTGAGAAGAACTATTTTCATATATCCTGAAGAAATGAACAAGAATAAGAAAAACACCTCTTTCAAACACTCTTGAAGCTCTGGACAGAATGATTTTTTTTTTTTAAACACCAAGTCTTTTTCCTGTTGAAGATCAAGTTAAGGTTTAAAACCACATCTTGCAAAAATGTTAATACTAACCCAAAGTTATTTGAAAGCTCCTAAAAATGTCCTTAGATAGTAAGTCTTTAAGGTCATCCTTTACAGGCAAGATAACAAACGTTCCTCGCTTTATAAAGCAAAATCTGATCAAGATTTTGTTTTTCATGACCTATCTTCTCCAAGAGAACACATTCCTAACTTGTACTTCAGAAATAAAAAAGTTTATTAAAGCAGAAAGCTTACACATTGTGCCCAGTTAGTTTCAGCTGTGGCTCGTTCCCGAGACCCGGATCTACGTGGGATGGCAGGAGCGCCACCACGCAGTGTCAGGGCAGGTCTGGGATCTGCCAAAGCGTTCGCTCCCTCCCCACCTCCCACCCCCATAAAGACAGGGTTAGAAACTAGCCACAGAGTTTTCTGCAGATTTTCAAATGACTGGTATTTTTGCTTTCTTGAGCATTCTAAATATTTGAAGTTGGAGAAATAAAGAGCTGGTGAAGCTCATAACCAGTCTTGAAGCCCGAAAGAGCTTTTCCTCTTGAAAGAAGACTCCAGTTCCCTTACGCCAACAGGCAACCCAGTGAAGTCCTCTTCCGCTCCCTTTTCTGCCAAAAGGAGGTATTCCAGATGAGACACAGTAATATTGTATCTAGTACAAAATAATCACTGTGTTTGGGAAAGATTAATATCTAAAATCGCTTGTTTGGCTTCAATAAAAAGAAGTAATATTGCTAAATATGTAAGTATGACATTTTGAAGAATTTACCATATTGCATGGGTCTGGTAGCTATGCTTAAGGAAATTAAAAACCACTACAGTCAGCATATTTGATCCTTATTAAAGTTCTGTCTTGAACTATCACTCACATAAAACAAAAATAAACCGAGAGGAAATTTAAATAAAACCTATGGATTACAAGAGTTTGAAGATGAAAAAATGAACAATATTCTGGCTTTAAAAAATTGATTTAGCATGCAGCTTCTCTTTATAGTCCCTTGATAAAAATGAAATCTCCCTAACAAACACTTAATAAAACCTGTCAATATCTCTGGAAAGAAAAATGACACAAATGCATTAAGTATTAAATACCCTTGGAAAAAGTCACATATTCCATGAATTTTTGATGCACTATCTTGACATTAATGTAAAACCTTGATATTTATAATTGACAGAGATTTAATAAAGTAGAAAAGAAGATGGTTGCCGCCTAGCATGCCGATTGCTGGGCTGATCCGAAATGAGAGACACAGACGCGTGCTTAAACTAAATCAACAGTTAATATGTGTTACACAGATCAGCTGCAGCCTTATTTTAAGCTCATACAACAAACCTTTGTGGAGAACCAAAATAAGCAGACTTCGTTATTATGTGAATTCCTGATTCAGAAACATCTAGTATGGGAAACAGCTTTGCAACAGCTCTGCACACGAACAAAATGCGTTTGACTTAAAGTTTGTTTTCTTTTTAACATCTAACAGAAAGCATTTTTAAAATAAACCAAACCAAAGTTAAATGCTCCCACATACAGAGAGAGCAGCATTTCCTAAAATAATTCTCCGAAGGAACGTATTCAACCTAAGGAAGGATTCAAAACCCTCTAAGGGGGAAAAAAAAAAAGGATTAAAACACGCAAACGGCCTCTGATATACAAACACCAAACACTTTTCAAAATCAGATCTTTACTTTTCTAAAGAACACTCACCTCCCTCTATGCAGACTTTCATGAGGAAGTCAAGTTGAACACATTCAATAATCACCTCACAGAGGCATTTAAATACACTAAAAGGAGAGTGGCTCAGTTCATAAAAATGATTCCTAAATACTGTATTTTAAACAATTTATAGCCTACTAGAATATGTAATTGTCAATTTCAAAAATATATGTGGTAGTTCAGTGACTCAGTAATGGCTCCATAGTACCAGAGAGGGCAAAACACGTCATTCAGAAGCTGTACCTGGTTTAGGCTGATTTAAGAAAAAAAAAGGTAATAGCATGCAATTAAAATTTTCCAACTAAAGTATGATGAAGATTATATTCAGCTTCACTTCTTAAGTCTATATTGAAAGGGACAGCACAGTCAACTAGCTGTGGGCGGTCACACCTAATTCTGCTGACGGGTCACTTCTCTCATTTCTACAAGGATAAAATCCGTCCCCGCACCTCAGATCTGAACTGTGGGTGGGCACAATGACACGTCTGGGGGCCGTGACTCCTCCTCACAGAAGCAAGAGCTCTTGGGCGCTTCCCATGCCCCGAGACTCCTCCAGAGAGCGGCCCCGCGGCGTCCTCCCTGGGCCCAGCGTGGCTCGGGTTCGCAGAAAGGTTAGGTCGGCGCAGACTAGGAGAAAAGAGAGGCGAAAGGCAGCTCTACCCCCCGGTCCCGACGCGGGGGCGGACCCTGCTCCAGCGCGATTCCACAACGTCCCAGAGGGAAGGAGGCCAGAGGGTGATCAGAAGACAAGAAGGGTTTCCCCCGCAGGACGATGAATGAAGGAGACAGGGCAGGAGGGAAACAAAAAAGAAAAAATGGGGAACGTGGACAGGGCAGGGGAGGACAGCAGGAGAGAAAGGGGGAAACGCAGAGCGGGGTGGGCGGTGGTGCAGAAGCGAGATTTCCACGGGACACGGAGGCGTCTGGCCGGGAAGGCCGCCCGGGCAGCCTTCTCAAGCTCAGGCGCCCTGCGTTTTCTCAGCAGACGCAACACAGCTGAACGGAGGGACACACTGCAGAAGCGCCGCGGGATGTAAAAGCTGGCTCGGGTGACCACACGTCAGGATCAGAGCAGGGCTCGTGTATTTGGCTCTCGAGGGGGAAAAACATCGATTTTTAAGACTTTTATTTTTCAAAGGCAGATTGCATTCAATTCTTCAGGGAATTTTCCACCATAAAGTTCTTTGAATTCACTCAATCTGATCAAATAAATATGTCAATACACATAAAATTAAAATTATTTGCTTTTTACTTATACACACATATTTAATTTTTCTATAAAAATGTGTATTACCTTGAAATAAAAATGTTTAAATTAAGAAAATAAGATTAGTGGAAAAAATATCAACATTCAATAAACTTACAAAATTACCCTAAGATGGAAGAATTGGTTTTTTTATTAGAAGTCACTGAAATCTGTAACCTGTATTCAGTTTAAATTAAATTGAAATTTGCTGAAACACTGCAAAAGATATGCCTCCTCAAAAACTTTACTAGTCACCAACTGTAAACCCTGAAGACAGACAACCAGGAACCAAATACAGTCGTGATCAATCAGCATTTTCTGACCGCCAACCGTGTATCCACTCACCAAATGTTTACTGACTCAGGGGAGAAAAAAAATGAAGATAGGTTAGGACCAGAAATTCATTCATTGAACAGATATTTTATTTACTGACCATGTGAAACGGAAGATGCTCTGGCAGGTGCCGTGTGACGGGTGGACAAAAAGGCATGGCAGTGCCTCGGGAGTTCTGCCCAGCGGCAATCAGGGGAGTCCCTTAACACAAGCCAGGAGACCCCTCTCCGGGGCCACCCTCGCCAACCACCCTGGGTTCCCTGCTCTGCCTCCTCTGGGCCGACCCCGGCCTGCCGCCCCATGACTGTGCGTGTGCATGTGCACGCGTGCACACATATGTGCATGCGAGAGAGCACCTCAGGCAGGTTTCTAGTGAGGCAGGGGCCGCGCCTGTTCCGACCACCAGAGACTCTGCAGGGGCTCGCGTGGTGCTTCATTCAAAGAACTCTGCCTCCTTCAAGGGCGAAGGAGACGTTCTACCCTTTGCTGGGCGGCAGAGGAGGCGCAGACCTTGTGGAATTAGATTTCCTCTCTATGGCTCCCCTAACAGCCCAGACCGGAGGCAAGACACAGGAGGTGACAACTTCCCAAACCACCATGCCTCCACCGGGGGGTGAGCGGCAGGGCCAAGGGACCAGGTGAGCTGGCTGCAGTGCGGCTCCCACCAGGGAAACTGGGACCTCACCCTCCTGGTCTGAGAGGCGTCCACACAGGCTGCAGAAACACAGCTTTCCTTCTGCGTTCCTTCCCCTCCCATCCAGTATGATGAGGATAGTCTCCCAACATCTAGGGGCCAGAGAATATTCCTTCTTCCTCTCACTCTTCCCCCAAATCTACCTTTAATTTATCTGAGAGCGCTCTGCTCTAAGCATCCAAGAGGGAGCAAAGGGGACCACGCGCGGCAGTCCTCTGTGCCAGATGGTCACCAACACCCCTCCTCCACGCTCCACCTCCCCCAGCAGCGTGCACCTGTGCAAAGGTCAGCCCGTCCCTTCCTGTGTCATCTCTCACCGCAGCCCAGCACCCTGCGCCTCCGTTTCCCTGCTTGGAAAGGGGGCTGGACAAGTAACCTCTATCTTCTTTTAAGTTCTAAAATCCTTCGTTTCGTTCTTTTGACACTCCCCACCTATCTCAATCTACCGATTAAGCTAAGGACTCGACTCCCTAATCAAGGAGACAATTCTAGGACATAATCTATGCTTCTCGATAAGGTACTTACACTTGCCGCTCCTCCAACTTATCAATAATGAAAGAGGAGATACACAGAACTGGTAAAAATCAGTTACTGTTTCCGAAGGACACATCTGCATTAAGGAAGCAGGCTCGAATTCCTCGTCATCAGCTTCTTAGTACCTTATGTTTCATTTCAGCTATTTCAGATTTCAGTGATTGAGGATAAAGACTCTGGACTCGGGTCAAATTAATCAATCCAGCATGGTCAGAGCCCCCCGTCACTTGTAAGATGAGAGCATTATGACCACCACCATCGGTGAAACCGATCTCCTTGACGGGGTGACGGACACTCAGAGCATGCATAGAAACTCTTGTCCTAGAAAAGGAAGTACCGTGCTCGGTGCATAGGACGGCTCTCTGCATCTCCAGGAGAGAGACAGAGAGGAGGCAGGGAGGGAGGGAGGTTGGTACCAGCGATGGCCATTCGCTAAGCACTCTGTGCAAGGAACTCTTTCGAGAACTTTACATGTATTTATATACGGCTGACCTTGAACAACACAGTTTGAATTGTGCAGGTCCACTTATCTACGGATTTTTTTACAGTCCAGTCCTGTAAATGTATTTTCCTCTTCCTTGGTATTTCCTTAATAACATTTTCTTTCCTCTAGCTTACTTTATTATAAGAACACTACATAATACATATACAAACTACGTGCTAATCAACGGTTTCCATTATCCTTAACACTTCTGTCAACAGGTTATTGGTAGTTAAGTTCTTGGGGAGTAAAAAGGTGTAAGTGGATTTTCATTGGGGGTGGAAGGGGTCAGTGTTCCTAACCCCCGCATTGTCCCAGGGCCAACTATAATTTAATCGTTGTGATGGCCGGGAAACAGGCACTGTTATTACCTGTGCTGCCGCCATCACTGATGGGCACAGAACAGTATGGCCAAGGTTGCCCAGTAATAACTGGTGGGACTGGGGAAAGACTCAGGCCACTGTTTTCTGGATGTTACTTTAAGGCAAAGGACAATCAGTTGTCCTACTTTCATAAATACAGTGTAAGTTCTGATATGGTAAATACATTTTTTTTCTTGATGGAATTCTAGAAAAATGTTTGGTAAATATTGCTATCATTTAAAATTCAACGTAAATTCCTGGGTGGTTCAGTTGGTTAAGTGTCTGCCTTTGGCTCGGTCGTGATCCCAGGGGCCTGCTCAGCCCAGAGTCTGCTTTTCCCACTCCCTCTGCCCCTCCCCCAACTTGTGCTCATTCTCAATAAATAAAATCTTTTAAAATTTAAAAATCTTTTTCAAAATTAGCAATTCACAGACCCATACCCCTGGGGCTAATAATACATTATATGTTAATAAAAAACTAAAAACTTAAAAAAAAAAAGAGGGAGCCTGGGTGGCTCAGTGGGTTAAAGCCTCTGCCTTCAGCTCAGGTCATGATCCCAGGGTCCTGGGATCAAGCCCCGCATTGGGCTCTCTGCTCAGCAGGGCGCCTGCTTCCTCCTCTATCTCTCTGCCTACGTGCGATCTCTCTCTGTCAAATAAATAAATAAAATCTTAAAAAAAAAAAAATTTTTTTTTTCAAAATTAAAAAAAAAAAAAGTAAAATTCAGCATATTGGGCCACCCAGCTGGCTTAATCAGAAGAGCACATAGGACTCTTGATCACAGGGTTGTGAGTTCAAGCCCCACACTGGGCATAGAAATTAGTTAAACAAACAAACAAACTGAAAATTCAGCATAAACCCAAACCTGCCACCCCAGCAGAGCAGCCTGCTCTGGGAAACTCCCCCGTGCACCAGAATGCCTACAACAGCCAGAGCCAGGACCGTGCTGCCGGCCGCGCCAGAGACCTGCCCTACACACAGTGGGTGCGCACCAGCTGCAGCCCAGCCACAACAGAAGGGTGCAGGCAGCCCACACAGGGCTCATCCCCGGGGCACCTGGCTTGGGTGACCATGGCAGTTCGCTCTAGTGGGTCCCACAGGACACCTTCTGCATAAAGAAAATCCTTCAAGGCCGGGAGACATAACTGATCAACCTGATACATAGAAACAAACAGAGTCAGGCAAAATGAGGGGACAGAGGAATATGTTCCAAATAAAATAAGACAAAACCTTCGAAAAAGAATAAATGAAAGAGTTAAGTGATCTACCAGAGAAAGAGTTCCGAGTAATGATCATGAAGACGCTCTCGGAACTCAAGAGAAGAACGGACGAACACAGTGAGAACCTCAACAGAGGTGAAATAGAAAAAAGACTCGGAGCTGAAGAATAGAGTAACTAAGATGGAAAACACCCTTCAGGGAATCAACAGCAGATCAGAAGATGCAGAACAGAGCAGCAGTCTGGAAGACGGGGTAGAGGAAACCACCCAACCGAAACAGCAAAAAGAAAGAAGAAATTTAAAAATGAGGGTAGTTGAAGGGACCTCTGAGACAACATAAAGTGCACTACCATTCACACTACAGGGCTCCCCGAGGGAAAAGTAAGAGAGAAAGGGATAGAAAACCTATTTGAAGAAATAATGGCTGAAAAGGTCTCTAACCTGCTGAGGAAACAGACATCAGATCCAGGAGGCACAGAGAGTTCCAAATAAGATGAACCAAAGAAACCCATACCAAGACACATTATAATTAAAGTTTCAACAGTTAAAGAGAGAATCTTAAAAGCAGCAGGGGATAAACAACTACTTTTGTACAAGGGAGCCCCCGCCTAAGACTCTGAAATGAGTTTTCAGCAGAAACTCTACAGGCCAGATGGGAGTAGCACAATATACTCAAAGTCCTGAAGGGCCAAAACTTACAATCGAGAATACTCTACCCAGTAAGGCTGCGTTATCTCTAAGGAGCTTAGCAGACAAGCAAAAGCTAAAGCAGTCCATCATTACCAAACCAGCTTTGCAGGAAATGTTAAAGGGATTTCTTTAAACAGAAAAGGCCATAACTAGAAATTAAAACACACACACACACACACACACACACACACAACTCACTGGTAAAGGTAAATGTAGAGTTCACAGCTGATATGAAGGTTAAAAAACAAAGTAGTAAAATCATCTAGACCTACAATAATTCATCAAAAGATATACAAAATAAGATATGCACAATATGAGGTCAAAACATAAAACTCCACCAAAAACCTATCAGTAGTAATAAATGAACTCAGTACAAATAAATACAAATTATTTGTATTTGGGATACAAATAATACACATAAACTAATAGTACATAAATCTGTTACATTTCTAAATTCTAATAATAAATTATCAGACAGAGAAATTAAGGAAACAATCCCATTTACAACTGCATCCAAAACAATAATATAGGGGCACCTGGGTGGCTCAGTGGGTTAAGCCTCTGCCTTTGGCTCAGGTCATGATCTCAGGGTCCTGGGATCGAGCCCCACATCGGACTCTCTGCTCGGCAGGAAGCCTGCTCCCCCAACCCTCTGCCTGCCTCTCTGCCTACTTGTGATCGCTCCTTGTCAAATAAATAAATAAAACCTTTAAAAAAAAAAAAAAAAAGAATATGCCTAAGAATAAATTTAACCAAGGAGGTGAAAGACCTATACTCTGAAAACTACAAACACTGATGAAAAATATTAAAGATGATATTAGAAAAATATTAAAGATGATATTACTAAATGGGAAAGATATACCGTGTTGATGGACTGGAACAATTAATATTGTTAAAATGTCCATACTACCTACAGCAATCCACAAATTTAATGGAATTCCTATCAAATACCAACAGCTTTTTCACAGAACTAGAACAAATAATTCTAAAATTTGTATGGAGCCACAGAAGAGCCCAAATGGCCAATGCAATCTTAAGAAACAAGAACAAGGCATACCCATCCCAAGTTTTGAACTATACTACAAAGCTACAGTAATCAAAACAGTATGGTACTGGCAAAAAACAGATGCATGAACCAACAGAATAGAATATAGAGTTCAGAAATAAATCCACAACTCTACGGTCAATCTTTAACAGAGACAGGAATACACATCGGAGAGAAAGACTGTCTCTTCAATAAATGGTGTTGGGAAAACTAGACGTTTACATGCAAAAGAATGAATCTGGACCACTTTCTGACACCACATGCAAAAATAAACTCAAACAGATTAAAGACTTATATGTAAGAGTAGAAACCATAAAACTGCTAGAGAAAAAAACCACAGGCACAGGCAGTAACCTCTTGAACAAGTGGTCTGAGCAATATTTTTTGGGTATGTCTTCTCAAGCAAGGGCAACAGAAGTACAAATAAGCAAAATGGGACTATATCAAACTAAAAGGCTTTTGTACAGTGAAGGAAACCATCAACAAAATAAAAAAGCAACTTTCTGAATGGGAGAAGATACTTTCAAATCACATAATCAATAAGGAGTTAATATCTAAAATACATAAAGCACTCACCTAACTCAATATTTTAAAAAAGCCAAACAAACCAATTAGAAAATGGGCAGAGGACCTGAATACACATTTCCTGAAATCTTACAGACGGCCAACAGACACATGAAAAGATCCTCAACATCACTCATCATCAGGGAAATACAAATCAAAACCACAATGAGATACCACTTCACACCTGTCGGAATGGCCAAGATCAACAGCACAGGAAACAACCGGTGTTGGCGTGGATGCAGAGAAAGGGGAACCCTCTTACATTATTGGCAGGAATGCAAACTGGTACAACCACTCTGGAAAACAGCATGGTGATTCCTCAAAACATTAAAAATAGAAGTATCCTATGATCTAGCAATTCTACTTCTTGGTATTTATCTGAAGAAAATGAAAACACTAATCCAAAAAGATATACGTAACTATGTTCACTGCAGCATAATTTACAACGGCCAAGATAGGGAAGCAATCTAAAGTGTCCATCGATAGATGAGTGGATAAAGATGTGGTGTGGAGGGGCGCCTGGGGGGCTCAGTTGGCTAAGTGTCTGCCTTCGGCTCAGGTCATGATCCCAGGGTCCTGGGATCGAGTCCCGCATCGGGCTCTCTGCTCAGTGGGGCGCCTGCTTCTTCCTCTCGTCCCTGCTCATACTCTCTCTCACTCTGTCACTCCCTCTCTCTCAAATAAATGAAAATCTAAAAAAAAAAAGATGTGGTGTGTATGTTTGTGTACAATATCCATTATAACATATTAATTATAGTGATACGATCACATATTATTTATTATACCCTTCACCATAATACATAATATTTTAATTATATATATATATACAAAAACATAGAAAGAGAGAGCTCATGCGAGAGAAAATGGAACATTATGCAGCCATAAAAAAGAATGAAATCTTGCCAACTGAAACAGCACGGATGGACCCAGACAATGCTATGCTAAGTGAAATGAGTCAAAGAGAGAAAGACACATGTGGTGTCTAGATATGTGGAATCCAAAAATGAAACAAAACAGAAACAGACTCATACACACAGAGAACACTCTGGTGATTGCCAGAGGGGAGAGGGGTAGGGATGGATGAAACTGGGGAAGGGGATTAAAAGGTATAAACTTCCAGTTATAAAATAAATAAGACCCGGGGATGCAACATACAGTTTAGGGAACATAGTTAATGATACTATAATAACTTAGTATGGTAATGGATGGTAGCTAGATTTATCATGGTGATCATCTTGTAATGTATATAAATGAATCACTATGTTGTATGCCCGAAACTAATGTAATATTGTATGTCGATTACACATCAACAAAATAAAATAAAAATAAAATGCAACAGAGATATTCCTAAGGACAATATAAAGCTTAGAGGTAAGTGATATTAGTGAGACCAGACAGTGAATCTATGATTTTGCAACCATCAGGAAGGATACCATATTTACTTAAAAGTAACTTCCACTGTCATAAAATACCAGACCTAGACAGTAACTCAGAAATCACCTGGCCCAATTCCCTTCATGTTGGACAGAAGAATGCTGGCCCCAGAAATCACGCGTCTATCAAATACATGTAGATACGTATGTTCCCCTTCCCTGCATTATATTTGGAATTTGTATTGGTATTCAATACCAAATAATTGGTATTATTTGGATATTATTTGGTATTATTTGGATATTGGAATTTCTTTCCAGTATTTCCAGTATTTTCTTCACTAGAATTATACCACACTACTTCCAATATTCCATTATCTGGAATTCCCATCATTCGCATGTTAAGTCTGAACAGCCTCTAAAACACCCCACAGGTGTATCAATCATTAAACCTATACTATCTCCAAGTTCTTAAACGACAATATCTTTTTGGCTACTTTCAACTCTCCTAGTTATCATGTTGTTAGGGAAATGAACCTTGGCCCCTTAAATGTTCTGCCTTTAGGCCCAAAGGAAACTGAAGGAGTCTGGAAGTAGCGAGTAAGGCCGAACTCCAAGAGTGCAGCCTGGAAGCTGAGACCCCGCAGCGCTCAGACTGGGGGGTTCTGATAAAGATGGGCCAACCACTGACGGGATCCACCCTAATGTCATAAAAGGACCCCCACAGTCGGAGCCTGTGAAACGCCCACATTCTCAGGCATACCACTGAGGTCCCCACACATGCTGTCACCAGCTGCCACAAGTTTACTTGGTCAATCCCAACACAACAAAATCTAGGGCAAAGGTGCCTGCTGGTCACAAGAGGTGGGTGGGGATGCGTGTCCGAGAACCCAGCTCCAAGGTGAAGTTGGTGTCCCCACGGCCCCTGCAGCTGCTTCTATCCACAGAGAGTTCGTGGACGTGTCAGCTGTAAACTGTCCCAGCGCTATTTCCCTGGGTCACTGGTCGGACAGCAAATTGCAAAAGTTCCAAGGGAAGAGAGGGGTAGAGGCCTCTGAACTTCCGCTGGCAAACTAGGTTGCCGATAAAAAGCCTAGCTCAGAAGTCTTAATAACCTTTGTACCTCCTGAAAAGAGGACTTTCAAAAGTATGACCCTGAGATATGACAAATATTCAACATTACTGGTAAAAAATATCCCCATTAAAACTGCAATGAACTGAATTATAAGATTATATTTATTCGAGTCAGAACAAAACATTCTCACACTCAGTCAGGACACTCACTGACTAACCAAACGTAATTTCAAATGTCCATGACTCTGGATGGAGTGGCTGAGAAGCAAACAGATCTGATATTCGTCTTTGGTTGATAAAATTTCCTCTCTCATCTCATTAGAGTCCAAAATAGGTACCAAAACTCTTTAAACATAGTTGTACCCAAAAAACCCAAAAACAAAAACCAGGCCCCAAGATGCCATCAGTACGTACTGGCTATTTCCCCATCAGTATTAACACTTCCTAGGGGAAAATAAAGATGTCATTAAGAAAAATTCTTCCGTGAGAAATAGAAGAGTTAGATTCACCCTGAAACCACGCAGGGCAGGAAGTGATGTAGGACCCGGCCAGGCCACGCAGGCACTGCCCTGAGCTTTACCGGCTCCCGTCTCAGCACAAGACTAGTGAGAGCCACGCGGAGCCAAGCAGTACCAGGCAGAAAAGTCCCATCTGACTGCTTCCTTCTCCAAAAAAATTACAATTTGCCTTATATTTTCTTAATTAAATGCTTTACTGATCAACAGTTATGGAATGGATTTCACTCTTGTTTTGTTTTTGGTTTTCTGTTTTTTGTTTTTCAGAAGAAATGCAATCTCCCATCCTTAGAATAATGCTATTTTGATGGA
The DNA here is from genome assembly GCF_020171115.1 of Neogale vison. Classification (NCBI taxonomy): domain Eukaryota; kingdom Metazoa; phylum Chordata; class Mammalia; order Carnivora; family Mustelidae; genus Neogale; species Neogale vison. Next base: position 6,021,477 of record NC_058103.1, on the reverse strand, counting down.
GCAGTTTCTGGACACAAATTTCCAACGGAACAGTTTAAAAACGTATTTGTGAGAAAGAGAGAGAGCGAGCATGAGCAGGGTGAGGGGCAGGAGGAGAAGCAGACTCTTCACCGAGCACGGAGCCTGATACAGGGCTTGATCCCAGGACCCTGAGATCACGACCTGAGCCAAAGGCAGATGCTTAACCGACTGAGCCCCCCGGGCGCCCCTCCAATGGAACAGTTTAATCAGTGCCTCTTCACTTGGAACAGAGAGCTAAAAATCCAATATGTTGACTTAAGTCATCTTTTGATACAAGATGATTTTTGATTACAGTCACAGTGAGAAGAGATTTTAGAACTGGGTTTTGAAATGCAGATCTGACTCCTGACCCAGAGTCCTGCAACTTGGAGAACTCGAGGACACTGGGCAGCGAGAACAGACACGGGAACGGGTGACTGGCAGTCCCAGCATCCATCAGAGGGCACGGCAGGGCTGCGGGAAGGACCTGGGCTACAGGGGCCAGATGAACTCTCGAGTGTGGAATGTTCTTGATAAATGGCATTAAAGGCAGAAGGAGAGCAGGACATTATGTCAAAGGACAGGGACTATGGGTCAAAGCTAGGACAGCATCATCAGAGAGCTCCTGGCATGGGCCCCAGCTTGCCTTGGCGACTGGTTGGCGGGGTGGGGGAGGCTGTTCTTTCTCAGCCGGATGAAAGAAGGTAAAGACACAGCTCCGACATAGAGACAAGAGTTGGCAGGAGAGGTCTCCGTTTTCCCTGAGAAGCAGGATGGAGGGGAGCCTGCAGGGAGTCTGAAACAACCCCCAGGGAGAGAGACCCAGGTTGGCAGGCCGAGACACCATGTCTCTCTGCCGGGCTGAGAAGCTTTGACTCGGCTCACGACCCCCAGAGGCGGGAGCTGAGAAAGTGGGCTGTGAGGATGAGCAATACGCAGGGAAGTCAGGGCAGGAGAAACTGGGGACTGCTGTGGGGTGACTACCATGGAGGCTGCGGTAAGTCACCCACGGCGAGGTGTGACTGGCCATGTCCTTGGCAAGGCCAGGTGTTCTCCAACTATGCCCCACGACATTGAAACCAACCCGTGGCGAGGGGCACCCGGAGGGCTCCGTCACTGAAGCATCTGCCTTCGGCTCAGGTCATGATCCCAAGGTCCGGGGACCGAGTCCCACTTTGGACTCCCGGCTCACCGGGGAGCCTGCTTCTCCCTCTGCCTGATGCTCCCCCTGCTTGTGCTTGCTCTCTCTCTCTCTCTGTATCTTACAAATAAAAAATAAAATCTTAAAACAAAAAACAAAAAAGCAAATTAAAAAAAAAACCCGCAGCGACAAAAAGCAACCAGGCTAGATATGACTTCGGTGCGGACGGCAAACTGCCACACCACCCCCAGAGTAGCGCTCCACCCCCAGGTCGGCCTGCCAGGAGGCAAGCAGACGGCCACTCTGAGGTGCGCGGTGGCCGGCAGGACCTGGCCGGGGCACTCACGGCCCTGCTCACAGCACCGCGCGCACAGCCCCGGCCCGGGCCCCCAGGCATGCGTTCCCAGCCAGGGCCAGGCTGCGCGGAGGACCGGGGCAAGCGCCGAGGCTTCTGTGCAAGCAGTCAGTGTCACCGGCTATTTGTTCTTCATTCCCGCAGCACTGGCGCTACCCATGCCGGTGGCGGGGGGCCCTCGGGCTCCCAGGCTGTGCCGGCAGATGCCCTGCCGCAGGCCTGCAGACGGGCCCGAGCCTAAGTAAAGAGCAGCAGCCGCCTCTTTCCTGAGAGACAGGAGGCAAGCGGAGCTCAGATTTAGTCTCAAACTACGCAGGCTGGGGAAGGTGTGGAAGAGAGCCTCTTCCCAAACACTTAATGAATCCACTGCAAAAAGAAAAAAATCTGTTTTCCCATCTGCACTTCCAGACACATATAATAAATGACATTTTCCAACATAGGTTTTTCTAGATCATTAGCTTTGTCAGTTAAGACTCCACGCTTGGCAAAATGACCACTGCATGTTTTTTTCCGATTCATCCTTCAATTTCTAAAAAAAAGTTGCAAAATCTGGAAGTAACCTTATTTATCCTTGATAAAATCTGATGTGGAAAATAACCATAGTCGCCCCTTGAACAAGACGGGATTAGGGCACCAACCCACAGACACTGTCAAAAATTCAAAAAATTCAAAAATCCAACTTTTCATTCCCCCAAACTTTGCTAAGAGCCCACTGCTGACCAGGAGCCTTATTGACGACACAGTCAATGAGCATATATTTCGTATGTTTTTTTTTTTTTTAAGATTTTTATTTATTTATTTGAGAGAGAGACAGTGAGAGAGAGCCTGAGAGGCGGGAAGGTCAGAGGGAGAAGCAGACTCCCCATGGAGCTGGGAGCCCGATGTGGGACTCGATCCCGGGACTCCAGGACCGTGACCTGAGCCGAAGGCGGTTGCTTAACCAACTGAGCCACCCAGGCGCCCCTTGTATGTTTTTATATACTCTGTTCTCACAACAGGCAAAGCTAGGGAAAAGAACAGGTTAATGAGAGAATCCTGAGAGAGAGAAAATACACTTACACCTGGGCTGCACTTACTGAAAAATATTCACATAGAAGTGGATCCACACAGTTCAAACATGTCGCTCAAGGGTCAACTGCATTTTCACAACTAGTATTTGATATTACTTTACCAGTTAGGATAATTTACCCCTTGTACTGATTCACTAACCCTCGGATGGCTTAATATGACCTTCATATGACCTCCTGACCTCTGAAATTCTAACACACGCACCTGGCAAACCACCTGGTACCCGCTTCCGCACATCACTGCACTGCCCTTTGCTGCCCCGGGCGTCGCTCCGCAGGATTCACGGAGCGCCCGTCTGTGGGGGAAATCCCGGGCCAGGAACGGAACACAGCGAGCAGGACAGCTCTGGCTTCTGCCCCCAGGCAGGTGGAGGTGGTCTAATGGGCAGGGGTTAGGCGGCCGGAGGGGGTCAGCAGGGGGAGGACTGGGCTCTCCCACTGAACCTGTCAGATACAGGGAGTGGAATCCATGGGCTGCCGTGCTCCAGCGGGCAGCACCCACGTCCCCCTGCGCAGCAGGTGGGCGCAGTCAGCGGGAGCCGGTGACACTCTGGCTGGTTCTGAAGTACGGGCAAGCGGGGAGCTCAGTGTGCAGACGGGAGCATCCTGGGCACTGACCTGTCTCCCTCCAGTTGTTACTATGATTCCTACTACTGCCGCTACTGCTACTATACTAACTACTCCAAGTGTGGTCATTTTGCAGATTAATCTTTTGCTTTGAAAAATAAAGCTAAGTACTTCAATTTACACCCAGTAACTTAACGGGCACATGGTGCTGACAAGGAAAATGTCCTCTGGAGAGAAGAGGACAACTTCACATTTGATTTAAAAACGCCCACTGACGCTGAGTGGACGTAAGGCACGCATCATAAGAACAGTCAAATTAATCACATCTTTTAGCCTCCTCACTGTGCTTAAAATTTATGTCCATAAAAAAACAGGACATGATGCAATAAATGTAGTGTTGACCATGACGCTCTGTGTCCTACAGGATGAAATTTATCTGCAAAAATATAGAAGAGGAACAACTGTTACCAAACTTAAATACAAAAAAAAAAAAAAAGGCATTTTGATCAGTCTTAGGGAAGCTGTGAAGGCAAAGCAGCTATTATTTCATATAAAATAATGATAAATGAGTAAAGTCATAGAAGGGGCACACTTTCACCCCAGATCTGCGAAAGCACATTTCCGTACCTTCCATGCATTCTAGCACAGCTTCATCCATCAATTCTTCAAACATCTCTGTCTGCTAAATGTAAGGCACTGTGGGGGGCACAGTGAGTAAGACGGGCTCCCTACTCCCGAGAAGCTAATAGCGTCGTCGCAGACAGTCCAGATGGATAAAATATGACGCATCGCACCAGAATAAACGACATGTGTCGGCATTACAGAGAAGAGGTTGCAGACATTGCTGGAAAGAGAGATCTGGCCATGACTTGTCGGAGAGAGGTATGTGAGTTGGGTCTCTGAACAGGTGGGAAGCAGATAAAGGGGGTGGGGAACGGGGTGAAGTTCGAGAACCTGATCAAGACTATGGGTCTGACAAGGCAATGAACTCAAGGCAGCCTCCGGCCAACTGCCAGCAAGGAACTGAGGTCCTAGGAAGGGAAACTTGCCACCAGTCACGTGAGTGGGCTTGGAAGCAGATCTTCCGAAGCTGAGCCTTCAGACGGGACCACAGCCCGTGAGAGGCCCTGAAACAGAGGGCCCAGCTACACCATGCCTGGGTTCCTGTTCACAGAAATAATAAATATGGGTTTATTATAAATATGGGTTCTTTTAAGCCCTGACAAACAAATGAACAAACAAACGTGGGCCAGGGCTAACTTCTGCAAATAATTCACAGGAGCGTATACATATGGTATCGGTCAGCACAGGCTGGGGTTTGCTGTGGTAACGAAAGTCTCTGAAATCCCAGGGGCTTCAAACAATGAAGTTTTCTTTCTCGCTCGGCTCAGGCCAACCGTGGCTCAGCTGTGCCTCTGCTCTGCAGCATCCTCAGTCCGGGCCTCAGGCACTCAGCACACGCTAGTACCCTTCTGCCTTTTAGGAAAAAGGAAATGAACATATCTGCCGGAGAAACCAAGGTCAATGCAGGGCGGGGAGGAAGCAACAGAACAAAGACTTGGGGGGCAGGATAATCACCGTGGGCACAGGGGGCAGGACAGAAGAGGGAACACAAAGAGAATGTGTGCAGGTAAGGGGGAAACTGAGAGGGGCAGACAGAAGCCAAGGAAGCTAAAGTAACAAGACACCCCAATTCTCTTCTAATCAGAGGCAGGAGACTTTGCTCAGAATGAGCGGCATTTGGTCTGTTTTATGATCATCATTCACGTGGTGATAAAATTTCTGACCCCTTTGGCCCTCACTTATGCTCAGCACTTAGTCACCAGAGAACTAAGACTATTTCCATCCCAAAGCCATCGCTTCCGGAGCTCTCTGCGTTCTGATTCCGATGCTGACTGCTCTGAATAAAGACAGACACAGGAGCTAAACGGAGAGAGACGGTTGCTTTGGCAGCCTCAAATCCAGAGAAGTCCTCGGAGTGTCTTTAATTTCTAAAGTTCGGAGGAAAACAGCCAACCTGAAGGCCTCCATAAGGCCTGCCTTCTATACCTATGAATTTATTTTGGTCTCTTTAGTTCCATACACCTGTTTTTTCCTTTGAAACAGATGAAAATCATGAAGCATAGAGGAAGCTGTAAGCTACTCCAGACAGGCTCCGACAGCAAGAGCCCTGCTATCCTTAGGTCGTACAGCCCAGGACACTGATGTCCGGTGCGCTGCAGCTGTGCCCGCGGTCTAGACCGACGGACTCCTGAGTGGAGTCCTGGAAGCACTGAGTGTGACAAGTGTCCCAGCAACACATGCTCGCTCAAGCTGAAGCCAGGACCTGGGTCTACTGCCAGCTGCCGCCAAGGAAGAAAACCGGAACGATCTTTGCTATCTGATGAAACCTCTCCCTACTCTTCACATGTGCGATGGACACACATATGAAGGATGGCAAAATGCTGTCTAAGAGAAGCTGCATTTCCCACGAGGGTTTCCGGGCCCTTCTTCATCCAGATTGGCCCACTCGAAGCTCTGAGTCACTGAAACCCTGCCAAACAGAGTAAGACTTACGTTTTCCTCCTTAAGCTATTACACTAATATTTTCTAAGATTTTTCTGTTATACCTATGTGCGGTTTAAAAGTTTCACATTAAAAAAAAGTCAAAAAGGTCGCTGACGCCATATGACCGAAGATTCTTGCCACATTGCTTTTTCCTCAAGATCGGGAATACAGTTTTGGACCTGACCTGCAAAGAAACAAAATGTATCCAACAGACATTGACTTTGTGCCAAACATCAGGCTAGGAGGTGTGGGAACAGAACGGGAGCGAGTTGTTCTCAGCCTTCCTGGGGCTCGGAACAGCCCTGTAAACTGGTGAGACCAGGCAGGTGGCATCAAGGACCCATCCAACTCCTGAGCCAGCTCCCCAGTAAGGAGGTAGGCCAAGTTGGGCGTCTGGCTCTCATCTCTTTCTCTCCCACAGCAGATGCCCCATGGCCCACAGCACCTACTCAACTTCACAGTGCTGACGACCACAGCTTTGTATTCCAACAGCTAATCCCACCTGTTTTCAGTGGACTGGTCAGTCTACTGAGCAAAGTGCTGACTGAGGCAGGACCTGAATTCCACTTTTCCAAATCAACTCGAGTAGCAACAATAAAAATAAGAATTAACATTTACTGAGCACCTAGTGTGCACCAGGCACATATACTGTCCTAGCCATTTTACAGAGATAACCTCTCAACCTCACAGTAACCCTGTTAAGATAGGTACGAAGAGCGCCCTCACGCTACAGATAAATGACGTGCCAGCCACCCAGCTGGGAAGTGGAGGAGCCTCCGAACCCATTCCCTGAACCCCTCCATGTGCGGTCTATTCACAAATATAACACATATTGGAGGGAGAAATTTTTTAAGAGTGGGGTGGGCCCACAAGGTGGGTACCTTCCATTTGTGTGCAGGTTTACGCTTCAGGAAGGAATCTCCACTTCTCATTTACTCTTCCCAGTTCCAACGTGAGGCAGCAGCTGGTGTCACCAATACCAGAGGAGATAACGGGCTGAGTGACCTGCCAACCCTTGGGTCACTTAGAGGCACAGCTGTGACTCAAACCCAGCTATTTCTATTGCACGCCATTCACAACTGTAGTAAAAGGGGAACTAGCAATGCCCCCAAAACAGCAACATGTGTTCTTAGTGACTTTAAAGTAACACCAAAGGCTGTAACCCTCGATCAACTCACCCCCTTGTCCGTTTCAACAGAAGAGCAATTAGCAGCCGACACCACATCTGGACAAGGTGGTTCCCCATCTGACGATGCTCCAGCATTAGATTTTAATGTGAGAATGCTATGAACAGAGTCGGCATGATCATCGAACAGAGGCCAAGGTTCTCCAGCAACTCTCCCCTCCTTGCCATCCTCGTGAAGCACAGCTTCCACATGTCGGAGGACACCGCTCCTGCAAGTACTTCCTCCTGCTCCCAACTATCCAGTTAGGCGCACGCTGTACAGAAGATCTGATGAGCAGACACACAACCGAACTACAGTAGGGAAAAAAGTAACAAATTCCCCTCGGTCTGGGAACCACGACAGTTATACGCAAAGAACCAGGTAAGAGTCTGATAAAAACGGCACACTGTCAGGTCACTGTGTTTCATGAATTGTACTTTTTGGTGGCGTCTGCCCTATGGTTGCAACCTGACAATTACAAAGCAGCAACAACAAAGCTGTAAATCAAGTCCTTACTAATCACGCTGGAAGGAAAAACCTTCCATCTTCTGCACATGCCAGGCCATTGACATTTATGCTCCAAACACTGCTCTTAGGCCACCAACTCCAAAATTTCCACTCTGCACGTTACTACATTCCATATAAAGCTCCTGATCGTGTACCGAATTTTGGGTTAAATAACAGGTTAGGGACACAGATGTGCAAGAATCCAGATTTCTCTCAAGTTCTCCTCACATACACAGGGGCTAAGGAGAGGTGGGTTCTGGACTACCTGTGCAAGGTGAAGCTGTGAAGCTTCCAGAAGCACACATTCCTGGTCCCGTGCTAGACAAGTTTTGCACTGCAGCACCATGGCCCCGTCAGGCTGCACCAGGCTCTGCTGTGGACTGTCCTGTGCGTCACAGGCGAACAGCATCCCTGGCCCAGCTGTGACAGCCAAACTGTCTCTGCCCCCGAGTGGCAAACCGCTCTCAGCTGAGAACCCTGGGGCCAGGCAAACAGTTATTTAAAGAGACACAAAAAATACCATATTTGGAAAAATAAAACCAATACACCGGATTTTCTTAAAATGAAGAAACTCCGATAGTCTAAAGCTTTCATTAAGAAAGGGATGAGGCATGCCAGCAGGACGACACAGGCATAAATCATAAAGGACACAGACCCAGAAGAAAACACCAATTACTAATGAGTGATTCAGAAGGGGGCAGGGGTATGGGGAGTCCTTGCCCAGTGTTTACAGAGGTTCTGTTTGAAGTGATGAAAAAGTCTGGCAGACAGCGGTGACAGACACACGGCATTATGAATGGAAGCAACACCACTGGCTTGTACTCTTAGAAACAGTCAAAATGGCAGACTTTCCGTTACATATATTTTACCACAATTAAAAAACTTAATGTAATATACTCCCTGCCAAAAAAAAAAAAAAAAATGCACTGCACTGTCAAGATTTTCTTATAAAAAATGTAGGATGTATCATTAAGTATTTAGAATACTCTTCCATATATACTGAGTTAGGTAAAATACTGATTATAATCGTGTCTTAAATGAGTAAGAGATTTGGCTGGACACTCCCAAAGGAGGATATCCAAGTAGCTAATAAGCAAACACAGACACGCTGGACCCCACAGTCACCACGGAAGGGAAGTCAGAGCTCTGAGGAGACACCCCTGCACGTGCAGAAGAAAGCTGAACAGAGCACTGAGGGCGCAGGGGGAGAGCAACCAGAACGTTCCTGCACCGCTGGTGGCGTGAGCCCTGGTTCGGCCAGTGTGGAAACCAGTTTACCAGTGTCTACTGAAACTGCACATGTGACTGCCCGATTCCCCCCCCCAGAGAGGGTCCAGAGGAAAGGGACACGTGTCCGCAAGCAGATGACACAAGATCTCTGACAGCAGCTTCCTATACGGTAACCCCAGACCAGAAACCGTCCAAACGCCGAGGCCCAGGTGGACACGGGACGGGGGGGTGCACATGATGGAGAGCGTGCAGCACGGACGGGAGCGGGGAGTCCCGGCGGACAGCGCAGGCAACGGAAGCAGCCAGAGGCGAGCAAGTGCCCTCCGTGGGTCTCCCACTGGAGCACTCAGATTTGCAAACTCAGCGGTGCCGACAGCCACAGCCCGACAGCCGGAAGCGTGTTCCTTCTCGGAGAGGGAGGGTGGGTACCAGCTGGGACAGGGTGCCGGGGCTTCCTCCGGGGCCAGACACCGGCCACAGCGTGATCTCCGTTTTGGTTACTTAAGATAAAAACTAATCGACAATGAATCCATGTACTTGACATGTGGAAGTTAAACCTCAATTAAAGACAATCAAAAATCAACAGAAAATGACCCAAACTATTCATCTTTACTACAGGGGGTTACTAAATGTCCCCAGGCTTTTTTTCTAAATATATTTATTCTGTTACTATGGGCCATTTTCAAGAATAGCTGATTTAGTCCAAAGCCACCTCCGTCTGACAGGATATCATCCATCCGTAGGCACACATACTCACCTTCTTCTGTTTCTTGCCATGCACGGTGTCTGGAGAGACGGTACATTAATCTTATCTTTAAAAGTTTATAACGTTCAACGTGTGAAGCTGTTGTTGACCTTTACTGCCTTTAAAGTGTAGTAATGCTTTTTATGTGGTAAACTCTTAAATCACTAAAATCTTTCGGCTTCTGAAGTTCTCTTAGCAACTTCCCCCTGGAATTTTGGTAACCGATCCTATCCGAACGAGTGAACTCCTCCTACTGCCATCAGCTGTCAGCCTGACGTACTGTCAGCTTCCCTCACTTACCGTAGCTCCCCCACTAGCTTGTGAGCCAGGGACTGCGGAGAGACAGGTTAGGTGCGTGCCTTCTATGCACACAGGTGCCTTGAAGGGACGGTCCTCCCGCAGTTCACCGCACTGAAGAACTACCAGGGGCCAGCAGCGCCTTCCGTACCTCACCCAAGACGCATGCGGGGACCCTGAAGGGCAGTGACAGGAGCTTTTTTTTTTTTAAATAAATACGTATTTGTAGAATGCTCCCCATCTAAAACCCCTTCCCCTCCATTTCTCACCCGGCCTCTCATTTCTATAGGGGAAACTGGGCACAAAGCTGAGTTTGTGACTTGTCTGTGGTCACAAGTGAGCCAGCAATGGAGAACAGGGGCCAGAGCTCTGATGTCCGGTCCCCAGGCTCCCCCACCACACCTCCTGCCTCCAAATGACTCCGGCTCAATCCCATCCTTCTTGCGGATCAGAGTTTTCTGAACCAAGACAGACTTGATCCACTTACAAAGCCTCCTTGATTTTCTACCATCCAGAAACTTGAGCGGCGTGCCTCCTAGGTCTTCACCCCTATCCCACCAAGTGTTAAATATGACAAGGCCACTAAGTCAGCCTCAGGGGCCTCTCTGTGGCCTGACACCTGCCATCAGCCCTCCCTAACTGCATCCACACAGCACTCTACTACAGAATCTAGATGAGTCCTGTCTGCTGGGATTAAGCACCTCTTTAAATTAAAAAGTCAATAAGGGGGGGCACCTGGGTGGCTCAGTGGGTTAGGCCGCTGCCTTCAGCTCAGGTCATGATCTCAGGGTCCTGGGATCGAGTCCCGCATCGGGCTCTCTGCTCAGTGGGGAGCCTGCTTCCCTCTCTCTCTCTCTGCCTGCCTCTCTGCCTACTTGTGATCTCTCTCCGTCAAATAAATAAATAAAATCTTAAAAAAAAAAAGTCAATAAGGTTGGCTTAGAATGCCTTTTCCTTGATGCACATTTGATGTGGTCCGTGGTCCTGTTTTTAGGGTCCTTTAGCATGTAAAGCAGCCTCTCCAAGAAGGCAGTGCCTGCCCACACTGGAGAGAAAAATGCAGAATTGTGTCGCCAACTGCGGAGAGTGCGACCTCAGTCACCACCCCCTCTTGGCCCCAGCCTGGAGCTGATGGCTGAGTCCTCCGCTGTGATGGCACTGTCTCGTGCCTGAACAACACAGGCCGACCCCTGTCCCTGCGAGCTTCCATTTCAGCAGGACTCCAGAGAACGGCAGCCGAAGCCTGGAACATCGCAGCAGCCCCTGCTGAAATACCCACCAGGTCCACAGCGCGGCTGCTCGATCGGCGCTCACAGCATGAAGAGTCACGGGATGAGGGCCGGGCTCCCACGGTTATGAGAAGTCGGCAGGGCACGGGGGAGGAGACACCGCGGAGCCGGACGCGAAGCCCCGCTCTGGCGTGCCCACAGCGAGGTCTGCATGTAAGTCCTAGAACAGGCAGACCTGCCAACGGGCCTCCATTTCGACACCCCCCAAACGGGAGTAAGAGCCAACCGACGCCTGTGAGGCTGCTGGGAGGGTCGGGCAAAGCTGGGATGATGCAGGCGGCCCTGACCGCCGCGGCCAGTCCTGCCCCTGCCCTCTGTCCCTCCACATTCTCTTCCTCTCCCCGGGCGGCCAGGCTGTGCCCTCTGCCTGGTGAACTCCCAGACCTTCTTCAGGGCCAGGGGCCATCCCCCTCCGCGAAGCCCCTCCTGACACCCACTCTTCCTGCTGTTGCCCCTGCCTCTGGGCTAGCCCGGCCCCCTCAGAACTGCCACTCCGTCCCTGTCCTGACTGGGCTTTCCACCAGGCTGGGAGCTCCGAGAAAGCAGAACCCACGTGGTGAGCTCTGTACGGCCCAGCAGCAGCCCACGTGTGCTCGTGTCTCAGCAGAGCTGCCAGAGGAAGGCCCCGAGGCGGTGAGACTTCTGGTGCGGGAGAAGTGCGCGGAGACGGAGACGGACTTCCCGGCAAAGCCTCCTGGGCTCTGGAATGCTGTCCACAAGTCCCCAGTGCACCCTGCTCTGGCACCTCACTAACCCAGGGCAACTCCAGGCCATGCCCGGTCCCTGGAATCCTCCCTTGTCACTGCATGGCCCACATTCAGGTGATGGTGCTGGTATTTAGACACAGCAGCGGGATCTAGGTGGTCTGGCGGGTAGTCAGCTGGCCCATTACCAGGAAGTCGATGTCCAGCATTTCTAGAAGCCACGGCCACTACTTCACTCTAGGGGAATGGTAGGACCACACAAGAGCGAAGACTTCAGAGCCGATGGTAGCATTTCTGATGCAGACGCTGTCAAATACGAACTGGTTTATTAATTTTAAAATGATTTAAAGAAAAAACATGAAGCTGGCACAAAGATTTTAAAACTCATTACAATCGGTCCTGAGATCCTGGATATATTTAAACTGAAAGCTGCTCTTCGGACAGCTTTTCCTTCAGATGTGCCACTGTGTGCACGCCACTGTGGTTAAGGTGGGGCGAGCACTTCCATTAAAACCTTCACTTTCACCAGCTTTTACGTTCACAATAAACATTTGCTCCAGGCTTGACTTTTGCATACAAAAGATTTCTGCTTAAAATATGTATTCCAAAATACAAAATAAAGCTGTCTGGATGGAAAACTCAGATACAAGTTATTTCTGGTGGGTCTCGGGTTGAAACAAGCTAGAGTAAGTTAGAAATTTAGGATCAAAAATGTCCTTTCTAAAGCACAGAAGTTATAAATAGAGGCTGGTAGAGTCAGTCTAGGAGCGAGGGGAAGAAGGCGCACCTGAGCCACAGCACACTCTAGAAATCTCACAGTCATTCTAGCTCCTCGGATCCAGTGTGTCACCAGATGCTACCAATTCTACCTCTGAGTACCTCTCACATTGCTCAGGCCAGCTGGTCTTCTGGTCTCCCCGCTTCTGAGGTCATCGACCAGCAAGCAAGCAAACCCAGGCCGCTGTGGCCCGATGGCTGCCGTGGCTCCCCACCGTATGAGGACACAAACCCAAGGCCCGCTAACAGCCCTCGAGCCGGGCTCCTGCCGCATTTTCAGCCTCGTTCACTCCCTCCTTCTGTCTATCCCTACCCCTCTGTGCCCTCCAACCCAATTCCTGTGAGCAGTCCATTCTGTTGCATCTTCTTGTTTTTTATATCCAGTGCAAGAAATTCCCTTCACAACATTGATGAAGGGCACTCAAACCCAGCAGCTCATTAATGACACCAAGAGCAAGGTTGGCATTTTATTATTATTTAATTTATTTGAGAGAGAGAGAGAGAGAGAGGGAGAGCGCACAAGCAGGGGGAACAGCAGAGGAGAAGCATCCCCACTGAGCAGGGAGCCCGACGTGGGGCTCATCAGGACCTGAGCCGAAGGCAGACACGTAACCAAATGAGCTGCCCCAAGGCTGGCACTGTAAAAACACATTTATATCCACTGATATCTCAGCTGCACTTGCAAAGACAGCCTGGGACAGGCTCGACTGTAATTGTGGAAACTGAGGCTCGGGGAGTTTGGGCGACGTGAGCAGGTGTCACACACAGACCACCTAAGCCACAGCCCTCTCATCCCAGGCACACTGGCCTGAGCCACAGAAGCGACAGACACCCTGCGGGGGTTCAGGCGTCAGACTTCTGGGAGCCGGTCCCCACAAACCTGCAGTTACTTCCCTCCACTCGGGGGCTGGGGCCTCTCCTGGGCTTGGGCTGTCCTCCCAGGCTCCTCTGGCCCTGCTAACCTCCACACCCAGACCTTCAGTGCTTCCCTCGGTCAGACAGTCCTGCCTTTCAAGCCACAACCATCTGACAGCCCCAGGCATCCCAGAGCTCAGAGAGTAGTCACTGCCTCAGTTTACCATTTGTGTTCTTCTGTGTTTCCTGCCAACTGGGTGCCTCCCATCTCTACCATAACTTTGAAAAGACAAGATCTCCTACTCTTTGATCTCCTTATAGCACCTGCCACTGAACTGGAGACCCAGGCGCTCCGTAAAGCTCCATTACTATCCGCAAATATTTCAGATAGTTATTGGACTTACTTAAAAAAAGAGAAACTCTTACAATTTTTTTCCCTGATGAGATTCAGTGTAAATAAAGAAAATAAACACAGTTTTCATGCTGTGTTTCGGACGACTACTCCTTAGAACTCACTTCTTTTAAGCTGAAAAAATACAGTTGACTTGCGCAAGGAAAAACTACCCAAATCAAATTACGTGACAAAGCCTGAGGACTACAGAACAGAGGGGGCCAAATGCAACAGCTCTCCACGCGCCGATGGTCACAGGGCACTCTGCGGCAGTCACACGTGAGGTGGGACGCCCAGCAACCTCCAGGAGGAATCCCTCAGCAAGAGGGTCAGGAAGAACTTCCCCGCCTCAGGTGTCTCCAGGTCACCAAGCAGAGCGGAGGAGGGGCGGTTCACTGGCACGACACAGAGAGCCCCCGTGAGGCTCACCGCACTCACAGGCCCTGCTGGGGAGGCTCACCAGGGGACCCAGTGGCGGGAGGCTGTGCATCATCTAAAAGAAGATCCACTAAGAAGGGGTGGGAAAATGGCCCAGGGCCTACCCTCAGAGAACTGTTGGAATCCGAGCATAGAGGCCAGGCAGTGAACACGGCGTAAGGACGAGAAGAAAACAGGAGGGACGCCTGGGTGGCTCAGCTGGCTGGGCGGCTGCCTTCGCCTCAGGTCCTGATCCTGGGGTCCTGGATCCAGCCCCATGTCTGGTTCCCTGCTCAGCGGGGAGTCTGCTTCTCCATGTCCCTCTGCCCCTCCCCCTGCTCATGCTCTCTCTTGCTTGCCCTCTCTCAAAAATAAAATCTTCTTTAAACAAATTAAGTAAAAGCAGAGGATCTAATAAAATTTTCCTTCACTGCAAACTTCTCTGGGAAGACACAGGAGAAAGAAAGGAAGGACAGGGATGTCCATGGCCACCGAAGTCTCAAGCAGAGGGAGGAATGTTCTGTTAGACATGGGACAGTCCTCACGTGGGCTTAGACATGGGACAGTCCTCACCTGGGCTCCTCTGCTGTCCCATCAGGTTTAGCATGTGTCCCAGCAGGGAGAAGAGTGTCTGCCAGGGACCTCTGTACAAACCAGAAAAAACTGCCTGTCTGCAAAGACGCAGCTCTGCAGAAACCAACTTGGGGAGTGAGGACAGCCCAGACTCCGGCCCCTCACCTCTCCCAGAGGCCCTGGCCACACCTGGCTTCCGTGTGCAGATCTGGAAGGCACCTGGTCCCCCTGCTCAACAAGCTACGGCCCAACCTCCTGTGTGGTGGGCACTGCGCAGAGCAGTGGCCCACACGGTGCCCAGGACAGAAGGGCCCTGCCCGTGGAGCTCGCACTCCAGAGAAGAAATGGATAAATCCGAGAGCAGGTGCCGTGGGAGAAGCAAACAGTATGCTCACTGTGATGGTTCGCTTTACGTGGCAACTTGGCTGGGCCTCGGGGCCCCGACACTTGGTTGTTCCGGATGCTGCTGCGAGGCTCTTCTGGGTGCAGCTAACATGTAAACTGGTGAGCTAGGAGGAAAGCCGACTGCCCTACCTAACGCGGGGGGCTTCAATCAGCGACGGCCTCGGCAGAGCCAGCTGCAAGCCAGAGGGAACCCGCCGGGAGAGCGCCTCTGGACTCCAACAGCAGCACCCGCTCCCTCCAGGGTCTCCCCCTGCTGGCCGTCCTGTAAATTCCAGAGCTACCAGCCTCCAGAACTACTTGAGGGAACTCCTGAAAATACAAGTACGTACTGTCGCCTTCCTTGAGAGCAGCTGATGGCTACACAGCGGCTGCAGCCTAAACCATTCACGCCAGCAGACATCATGCACAGCACAGCTCTGCAGGGAAGGAATGGAGTTTGGGCAACAACATCGGCCAACAAGGGCACTCACAAACGCGTTTACTCACAAGGGGGCTTATCCCGGGTCTCAGAAACATGAGCAAGTCTCATTCTCCAGCATACAGGAAAAAACCAACCAAAATCCTGTCCCATAGGTGAGGGAATTTACAAATCCAGACCTTAGGGGAGACTGATAGAAAAAAGCAGGTTTCAAGAAAGATTTTTCTTTGATGCTTGTTTTTAAACTTGCAGGGATTTCACAAAGTTCTATTGCTCCGAGTAGTGGGGAGAGCCAGGGCTGGTAAAGCGGGGCTGGCAGAGGGAAGGAACTGTAAGAAGGACGGGTCTGCAGAGATGGGAAGTGGGACACACAGCCCCCGGGGTGGGTGCGTGGGGCATTCTGGGGCGTCAGTCCTGACTCACCATCAGCAGCTCTGGCCAGCGTTCCCACCCTCAGCCTGTCTCCTCCCCAAAGAGGGTGATGCCCAGCGATGAGGTAACAAGAAGGACTAGAAGAGCCTCACCAAGGACCCTGGCCCAACAGTGGCACATAAAGGCCTAGGCTCAGTGAACAGTGTCTTAGGAACGAGGCCCCGTCTCTGACCTCTGAGGCTTGAACTACTCCACACACAAATTTAACTACCAGGGACCTGCTCCTAGCATTGGGGGTTTCTTTGAAATCTAGTTTGGCTAATTCTGTGTCAGATTCATATGGGAAGACACCAGTTCCCAGCTCCGCCTCACCACGAGAATAACAGGAGAGAAAGTCCCCGTCACAGTGCCTGACACACAGCAGGCATGACCACAAATGCGGATTCCCCTTCCTTCCAGAGTCCTGCCACCAGGGACACGTATGCACAATCTTGCCCCGTGGCTCTGTCTGCCATACCTGTGGAGGTGCCTCTAAGAACATGCTTACGCCTGGGTGATACATAAAGTAGGACACGGGGACAATTTACAGGTCTGCTCTGTTGGACTTCTGTTCCTGACCCTGATTAGGCACAACGGAAGATTTCTGAAGGATCCCAGGATCCCAAGTCAGGTAAGCAGAGAAAGGGGAGGGAGGCTGTGGCTCGGGAGGAGGGCTGCAGGGACAGGCAGGGGTGGGAGACGGGACAGCTCTAGCAAGCAGGGCAGATGGAAGATGCCAAAATCTGTATGTGAGAACTTCAGCAGGAGGACATGGAACATGGGACTGCCCAGCCTCCCCCTGTACACACACCACTAAGTGCCCTCCAGCAACGTCCTCCCTCAGTCGGCAAGACAGGAATACCAACCACTGCCAGGATATCAGGCCCACTCTCCACAATTAGAACCATGAATACAGAGAAAAAGCACTTCATTCCTTGAGCTCCCCAAAGGCTGCTGAAACTTAAGCTGGGAAAAAACAGAGGAAACAAGGACCACTCACTGGATTCCGGAAGGTAAAGTCCATACCCGTCTGCCCTGCTCTAATGGTATGCAAAACAAGTGAACAGAGTTAAAGACACAAATTAGATTTTTTAATGACATATCTGCAGCCTTTTTTGATGAAAATAACATATACATTTAGAATGGGTAGGGGCACCTGGGTGGCTCAGTGGGTTAAGCCGCTGCCTTCGGCTCAGGTCATGATCTCAGGGTCCTGGGATTGAGTCCCGCATCGGGCTGTCTGCTCAGCAGGGAGCCTGCTTCCCTCTCTCTCTCTCTCACTGCCTGCCTCTCTGCCTACTGTGACCTCTCTGTCAAATAAATAGATAAAATCTTTAAAAAAAATTTTTTTTAAATTAAAAAAAATAGAATGGGTAATTTATAAAATCAGGAAGCTTAGGTAAGGGCATGATAAGGACAACACGCTTGTACATTTAACACAAATTAATAATGGTCAAGGTCAGCTATCAGGAACAAGCAAGGATGCAGGTCAGGCCGTTTCAGGGAGACAGCCAGAGGCTCTAACAAAGACTGGAAGGGCACTGGAAACTCTCCAGGGAATCCGCAAGCTGCACGGATTTCCTAAAGCTCTAGTGTTTTCATGTTTTCCACATCACTACAAATGGAATCAGTAAGGATAACAGTAAGAGAGGAGTGCCGGCTTCCCCACAGCTTGCAAGGAAAGCCAACAGCAGTGGTGTGGGTTCCTCTGAGAGGGAGCCTCTCCAGCCTCTGCACAGCATGAGACAGGCTAGCCGGGAGGGGCATCTCTACAGGTGGAAAAAGTGACCAGAAGGTGAGCCCCATGCGGGCTCCTGCCCTGACCCCAACCAGCAGTGGCCTCACACCCAGCAGGCCACCCTCAGCTTCTGTAAGAGAACCCAAGGGAGATTTTAAATAAGAGTGTTCTGCCCTGGGGCGCTAGGCGGCTCAGTGGGTTAAGGCTCTGCCTTTGGCTCAGGTCATGATCTCAGGGTCCTGGGATCGAGCCACGCATCGGGCTCTCTGCACGGAAGGGAGCTCTGCTTCCCCCCCTCTCTCTCTGCCTGCCTCTCTGCCTACTTGTGATCTGTCAAATAAATAAATAAAATCTTTTTAAAAAAAAGTGTTCTGCCCTTAAAACCAGAACACTTCTTTGTCTCAAAATTAAGACCAGAAACAACCTCAGAGATTCAAGGACACAGGCGCACGGGCATGGGGCTAGCAGAAGTGCTCTGACCCCAGCCCAGGGTGTGGGCGCCCCCGGGCTCTGGCAGCTGCCCCACACCCTCACAGCTGTGAGTCCTCAGCTGCAAAGGGTGCACGACCAGCCTCTGGCAGGTAACTGGAAGGATTACAGTCCTCCAGAGAGGGCGAGATGGGCTGGGCTCTGGGTTTCCTGCCCCGTGTTCAGGAGCCCTCCTACCCACCTCAGCCCGGCCCAGCCTCCTCCGCCAGGCCCAGGAGGCACACAGCACGGAAAGTCCTTACCTGATGGGAAGGGCCCCAGCCAACTCAGACGAGCAACCTGCGAACAGAAATCTTCCTGTCTCTCTGCATCCTGCAGCCTCTACCCAGCCCGTTACCATGGCAGCCAAGGAATAAATACGGGCTCATGCTCTCGCATCCGACACCTCCCAACCTATCCATCAGCCTCCTCTGCCCTCCCCGTCACCATCACCTGCGACTCTGCTCCCTCCCTCTTCACTTCTTCGCTAGTCACAGATGTGGCGTTGCCGTGAAGCTGGCTGAGAACAAAAATGTCCCCTTCGGAACATGTTTGCCTCTGAGGAAAAACATGCAAGCGGGAACAGGTCAGGAGGATAGAATCCTCATGCGTCCATTTTCAACTTTGTGCTACGTGTGCAACTTTTCTGTAAGCCTAAAAGTCCGTTCCAGAGCAAAACACTGAAAAAGAAAATCTCCGGGCGCGCCTGGATAGCTCAGTCATCTGAGTGTCCAACCCTTGATCTCAGCTCAGGTCCTGGAATCGAGCCCCACATCGGGCTCCACGCTCAGCCAGGAGTCTGCTTATTCCGTCCCTCCGCTCCTCCCGACCTTGTGCTCTCTATCTAAAATAAATATAAGCTTTTTTAAAAAAAAGAGAAAAGAAAAAAGAAAATCTCTATATTCCCAGAGATCCAGGTGTGCTGCCCACCCCGCCACACACACTCAAGTACAGCTGAAAAATGCAATAACCCAGCAGGCACACGGGCTAAAAACAAAAGACAGAGCAGTAAATCCCAGCTTGGGAGGAGGCGGCAGGTTGGTGTACCCGCAAAGGAAGACTCTTAGGGCAGTTTCCAGGCAGAGGGGAAGGACCACCAGCACAGGAGAAGCTGACCACGGAGACCCCACGCCGCCTGCCCACAGGCTATCTGCCTCCAGAGGAGACAGTGACAGAAGTACACACGCAGGTTCTCCCTCTCGGGGCTGCTCCGGCACACGTTACCCACACGCAGCTCTACAAACAGCTCTGCGTGGTGAGGGGTGTCTCCCGAGAGGCTCTGGGTGCCGGGTCTTCAGAATAAGCTAGGGCCCAGAGCCTTCTGCTCTAACTGGACACCTGGCCCCGAAGGCGCTGTGTGGGAGCAGAGTCTACGGGCGGACTGGAGCTTCAGGAAAACATAGGCTAAATCCATCCGACAACGCCCACCTCATGCTACTCTTGTGTGCCTCCATCAGAGACCGTTAGAACAGCGAGAAGCGGGAAGAGCAACTCTTGGTACCGAGCCACAGCCGTCACGGGGCGCCAAGAGCCGAGCGTGACATCTTCCTGTGCCTCTTGGTGGGCTCTGTTTGCGGCCAAGTTGTGAGTATGACTGCTCAAATCTTCTGCCACTACAGCCCGGGCTATGTGGGAGACGCGGCCTGTTCAAGGAAGAAAGCCAACTCAAGGCCACCTAACTCCGTCCCGAAGCACAGGGCAGGCAGAGTGGAAGCTCGCTCAACCGAAACTCACGGCAGTTAACACACAGTGGGCTTCTCCATCTCCATCCCTTCCGCCCGACCTCTCACGCTGTCTGATAGACACAAAGGACAAAACCCAAGTAAGGTGGACAAATCATGCAAATTAGAAGATCAATGGAAATGAGTCATTCTACAGCTATGCCTCTATTCTGACAAACCTCACACAGTTGCATTTCCTTCTGCATCACATTCAGGCTCAGCAACACCGGAAAATGTGCATGTCCCCAGAGAGCTCTTAACCTCAGGACAAGCGGGCACCCCACAGCGCGGGGCCTGGTCCAGCAGGTGGGACTACAAATCACACTGTCCACTCATAAGACCTGTTCATTTCTTTTTCACTGGCGTGGGGGAGCGATACACAGACTACGGTTCATCTGTGTTAAGTCAGGTCAAATCTGATGGGATTTCTTCCCTTCACACAATTACACTACTTCAGAGCTGGGTTTAAGACAAATCCTGCTTTTCCACTGATGTCTGTCCCAACATTGGTCCCATATTTCCAGGCAGGAGTCCTACCTTAGAGTTGAACTTTCGAATGTCCTGGTCTGCTAAGTGACTTACGGGTTCAAAGTTCTGCTCTGGTTTTAAAGGGCCAAGTTCTGCCTTCTACCATTAATCCTCTGTCCCGCGCTGGTCCCCATTTCACAGATTGACAGAAATTTTACCACCCCTTAGGGTTCTCAAACCACACGAGCCTTTCCCAGGATCTGGCTAAGCCACGGCTCCTAATTTAGCTTCCCAAGTCTGAGCAGGGACACTTCTCAACTGTCGGGCTGCAGTACCAGACTTCACCAGCAGGCGCTCTGTCTGCGTGCACAGTCCGCTCCCCCGACTCCCTGAGTCCAAGGCTCCCGGTTACACGCTATCATCTGCTGAACACCTAAAGGAAACCCTGTCTACTGAACATCTCAAGAACACCATGTCAATACAGGATAAAAAACTGGAAAGACCATAAAGCCCAAGCCGCTTCTCTACCCATGAGAACCAGCAGAGGCTCGCAAACACTTCTGAACACAAAGTACGCTGAACTAACACCCGGCCGCTCTAAAACTCCCTCGACTATGAAAATAACTCTGGCAGAAAAGAGTGCAGGGAATTATTCTTCTAGTGTTTAGTTAACAACAACCGAAGAGAAAGACATACAAACACAAAAATAACAAAATTCAATGAAGAGAAATCTACCTAAAGGAACTTACAATGACTAGAAGGAAGCACTGCTGCTACTTTTCTTTTAGAATAAACACTCTAGCACCTGAAGCAAGACATAAGGCTGAAGCAAATAATACCCTTTTTTGCACCCTTTTCCCAGGGTCTGGGGATCACTGGTGCAGACACCTGGAACCAAGTCATGCCCGCACTCACGCTGCTGGTGCGAGCAGAGACAGTGGCTAAGAGCTGTGGCTGGCAGACCTTCGAGCCAGCATTCAGCTCAGAAGAAAAATAACGGGTTTCAGGTGCAATGCCCAGGTCCAGGAAAATGACATTAAATGGGACACCGCAAAGGAACTGAGACCCCCCCTCAAATGGTACATAAACATTCATGCTAGAGGGCATGCGTCCATTTCTCTGGGAAGAGGGACGCCAGACCCTTAAAAGGTTAAGAGCCACGGTGCCCCACAAAACAAAAGTGAGGGCAGGTCACCGCAAGGAAGACATTAATATGAACTGAGGCAACACGGCTCACTCTCTCTTCCTGAGTGGTGACGCCAGTACTGACGGAGCGACCCTCTGCAACGGAGCAAAAGCCTCACAGCTGGTCCTGGGACAGCATGAGAAAGAGGCAGAGTCTGGTGCTGAGGTGAGAAAACCTGACCTACAAAACAATGCTAACATTTGTGTTTACACAAATGTGTTTACACTGGATCGTTATCGAAGATTCCACGAGCAATGACAACATTCTACGACCAGAAGAGCAGTTGGTCTCAAGCTCTAATTTTTAAAAAGATAACTTTTGCTTGAGTCTGTTTTACTTGGTGAGGAATGCTCATGGGAGAGGAACCCTCCCCCACCCCAGCCTGGATCCTTCTCGAGCCACGGCTACTTGCCCCATCAGGCTTCCTGTGCTCCTACTTCGACTGGCACTTAAATCAAACAGCTGACTACGAAATTTCCCACAAAATCTTGTTAGGATGTACTTCAGTTTGTAATGATTCCCTTCTACTAATGTGAAGGGGGCGTCCCATGTTCTTCTAAAAAAGGACCACAGTTGGACGGACCATGATGTCAGGGTAAAAGTGTTTACTACAGGCAAAGCCAGAATGGGGGCCCCCCAGGGCACACACAGGGGCAGGTACAGTCCCAGGAGAACCCGGGCCGTTCTCCTACAATCCCAACCTGACTTGATGGTATGTCACTGAACAAGGTTTTTAAACCAGAGCAAACAAACATCTGCATGAACTGTTGATATTTTAAAACGTGAAACTGAAGCCAGCAAGAGTAATGACTAGAGCACAGGACTCTGAGACAATTCGGAGTCTGTAATGGGCCGCTCGAGTCTGTAATGGGTCTGTAATGGGCCTCATCTTGCAGGAATATCCTTCATCGTTCTTGGTGGCAAGGGTGTTCAGTTGGGAAGGTTAACACACACTAATGCAAGTCCCTGCAGACACAGGGGGAGAAGCCACGAAAAACAGTAAAGAACTCGAACTGAGTGACACGGTCTGAAGGAACAAGACACAGAACAGTAACCCAAACTGAGAATTTCTACAGCAAACACTGCTGTCATCAAGGGCCGTACATACTCATCTGGTCTGCTCCGCAGCCCTGGAGTGTGGTGCTGTATTATCCCATTTTACAGATAAGGAAACAGGAGCACAGAGACACAGGCAAATGGTGCAGCTCTCAAGGTACTGTGGGGTTTGGACCCTGGCAGGCCAGCTCTGGAGCCCAACACTCCAAGGAACACGTCGCCCCCATGGAGGTGGCTTCAATGGAGATATCCTTCATGGTTCCCAGAGGAAACTGCACTCCTAATGGCCACAGGCGCCGAGGCCCAGCACCACGCTAGGTGCTCTGATGAATAGCCCTAGTTGGGCTGACAATAGATACACTGAAAAATGGGGCAGATATTTTAATCCTACAGATGAGGAAACCAATCAGAGGGGTAAAGCACCAAGAGCTGACCTCCAAGTTAATGCAAGGGATGCGGTGCTGACCCCCACCCAAGTAAAAAAATCTATGTATTGGGGCACGTGGGTGGCTCAGTGGGTTAAGCGTCTGCCTTGGGCTCAGGTCATGATCCCGGGGTCCTGGGATCGAACCCCACATCGGGCTCCCAGCTCAGCAGGGAGCCTGCTTCTCCCTCTCCCTCTGCCTGCTTGTGCTCTCTCTCTTTCTGTCAAATAAATAAACAAAATCTTTTTTTTTTAATATACATATAACTTTTGACTCCCCAGAAACTTAACTACCAATAGCTTACTGTTGACCAGAAGTGCTACCAATAAACTAAACAGTTGGTTTATGTATGTCATACATACTATATTCTGTATTCTCATAGTAAAGAGGGAGGAAAGAAAATGTTATCAAGAGAATCCTAAGAGTAAATACATTGACAACACTGCACCGTACTTATTGAAAATGACCGTGTATGAGGGAGCCTATACAGCTTAAACCCATGCTGTTCAAGGGTTAACTGTAAATCCAAATTCTATTTCAATAGCAAGTGAGATAAGGAATCTAGGTTTCAACTCAGGCTTATCTTACGACAAAGCCTGAGTTCTGTCTGTACAGTCAGGTCCTAGGCCCCCATCAGTCAGGAATGATGGCGATCTTCGGCATCACGCTGGCACCTGAGACCCTCTGTACTATATATACCCAAAAAGCAAGATTACTTGACTTTAGCAATATTAACATTCTGGGTTGGAAAATTCCCCATTTGGGGGCTGCCCTATACATCCAAGGAAGTTTAGTCTCACCCCCACTGCCATGTATCAGATACAGCAGCCCCGGAGCTAGTTCTCGAGCAACTGAGAAAGGGGAGAGTCGGGGCAGAGACACTCCCTGGTCTCAGCTCGGGAGGGAACCGTGACACTTGCTCTGACTCGTCTCATGACAGTTCAACAGGAGAGGAAAGTAACACCCGCTGAACTGCCAAGACACAGAAAGGAGTAACCAGGTAAAACGCCAATGTGCACAACCATACGGAAGTTTTTATATGACACTTTCGCTTAGAACTAATTAAAATTAATACATAGCACACTCTGAAAGACAAAAGAACTCGGCATTCTAAGTTAGCAAATTAACTGTCACTATATTTTAGTAAAATACATGTCAACCTTTATATGAAAAACCCAGAAAGGGCCTTTCATTTCCCTGGAAAATTTATACACGGAGCACCTTTTTGTATTAGACACATTTTATAGCTTCTCAAGTTCTGTTGTAATCTTTCCTTTTCAGAAAAGCTTGGAGACTTTCCTAACTTAGGAACGAGGGCTGCTTATATTAACACCGGAAATCAGATATATTCAAACCACACTTCAGGGATATTTCTGTACCAAAACAGACAGTGGACTAGAATCAGAATGCCTTTTACCTTAAAGAAGCACAAAGTTTAAGCGTGTGTAATAAAATGTGAGGCAGAACATTTAGGCCATCAATTTCTCTTTCTTCCTCACTCTGTTAAGTGTACATGTGAACAGTAAGCAGCCACTCACCTGAATGACCTTATAGAAGTAGGCGTACTGCCGAGCCGTGTTCTTATATTGGCTGAAGACGTCGTGGATAGCTTGTGTGGACTGGAGGTCTCGGACTTCATCTTCCTCAAAGTAGAGAGGAGTGTCGTACTCGCTGGGGAGGGTCTGAATGTAGGGCTGCCAGAAAGAGTTCGGGTCGGCGCGTTCACACAACAGGTGAAAGGCCAGTGTGATATTTCCCATAGCTTGAAGAATCCGGTCTTGAGAATACAAGGGCCCTGAATGAACCCAGAGGTTAACAGCGTTAAGAAAGCGCCTTAAAAAGTATTCATTCAAAATATACATTAAAGTTACAGAAATAACTGGAAAGTTTTGTAATATTTAAAGTAACATGCAACTTTCTTCTGACATTCTTCTACTATGTCGCATACAAGCATGCAAAACAATGTGAATTTGGGGGAATATTTCGCTAGTTTGAGAAAACACCCAAATATGGTCCTTAGCACCACAAAATAAAATTTCATATTTTTATCATTTGCACTTTGCCTTGAACAGTCAGAAATTATTCTCACCCAACACTGAATTTTTAGCAGATTCAACAGTCATTAGTAATTTTCGTGGAACCCATAAAAATAATTCTTCTGCCTAGGAGAAAAAAAATAAGAAAATCATATAATCATCAAAACATGTCACAATCTTCAGCCCCCTTCATCTGCAGTCAGAAAGCCAATCACACAACCACACATGAAATACTGTTTAAGGTTGCACGTTAGCACTCTGTTTCTAACTATCAAATGTACTTTTATTTTTTTTAAGATTTTATTTGAGATAGCAAGACAGAGAGAGAGCATGAGCACGGAGGAGGGGCACAGGGAGAGGAAGAAGCAGGCTCTCCACTGAGCAGGGAGCCTGATGTGGGGCTTAATCCCAGAATCCTGGGATCTCGACCTGAGCTAAAGGCAGATGCTTAACTGACTGAGCCATCCAGGCACCCCGAAATGTACTTTTAAATATAAGTATTTGTGGATTACTTAGATAAGTAGAAGCAGGGTTTAAAATCCTACTTCCAAGAGAAAAACTAACCATAGGGGCACCTGGGTGGCTCAGTTGGTTAAGCGTCTGCTTTAGGCAGGTCATGATCCCAGGGTCCTGGGATCAAGCCCCACATCAGGCTCCTTAGCCAGTAGGGTGCCTGCTTCTCCCTCTCCCTCTGCCTGCTGCTCCCCCTGCTTGTGCTCTCTGTCAAATAAATAAATAAAATATTTTTTAAAAAAGAAAGAAAGAAAAACTAACCATATATATTGAGAAAACAGATGAAAAAAACGGGACTTTCAACTTTAATCTGAAGTAAACATAGCCATTTGGAGTGAAGCACAAAACTATTCTTTGCCGCACTTGCGTTTTTTAAAGTTCAAAAAGCAAAACAAAACAAAACCTCTATCTCTTACAAAAACCTGAACCTGTCGACGTAAACTGCTCCTGCTATTGCATTTCTGAAGCCAGAGGAACATTCCTTCCTCAATCTGCTTGTCTTCTGCACAACGGTTACCAGCAAAAGCACAGGTCTCTAGGACACATTTTGGTTTACTGAGTTTTTCCCCAAAATATTATTTCTTAGATAAGTAGAAGCAGGGTTTAAAATCCTACTTCCAAGAGAAAAACTAACCACAGGGGCACCTGGGTGGCTCAGCTGGCAATATGAGAGGTTTCTCTTTGGTACGTGCCGTGTATGTACCTATACAGCTTACTACATGCCAAGAGCAGTGCCTTGACGGTGGTGACGATGTCACAAGCACGTGCACACGTCCGACCCGTCACAGTGTCACCGCTGAACATGCAGTTTCCCCCTTCGACCTCAATAAAGCTTAAACATGCACATGGTGAAGACAGACCACAGCTAAGATAACTGGGGCGGCATCCGCAGAAATGACGCTTCTCAGATGTACGAGAAGAATGTGCGACATCCTGGTTACTCTCGCCTTCTGCCAAGGTCTACCATTTGGATTCTGTTTATGCGTGTCTCTTCCCCTACTACAGATTATAAACATCATGAAGGAAGAGACCGCAGTTTTTTTGGAAGGCTGGTGAAATAATGAGCAAGGTACTCTTCACATACCAGACATTTAATAGGCACCTAGTAAACAGGTATATGCTTTATCAACGTATCAATGAAAGGTTAACTACAACTTGACCAAAAGCGTTGCCAAGGTTTGAGGGGGCCCGAATAAATAACACTCATTTCCTCCATCCAAGTTCTGAACCCACTGAGAGAGACACAAGACGACAACAGATGGTCACCCAAAATATCACCTACTGAATCCCAGAATTAGACCGACTCCCCCACCTAGTTACAGGCAGAACTGGAGCCCCACGGGCCTCCCCACGTGTGGCCTGCCCTGTAAAGCGTGGAGTGGGGAGAGCACAGTGGATGCATATGGGCAACCAGCTCCCACCAAGAAACAGGCCCAGACCCGTTCCTTCTTCCCAAATCATCAGACAGATTAGGTTACACCTCCTCACTAAGAGAGGCAGGACTGAGGGGCAGAGAGAGGCTGGGAACGTCAGGGTGCTGCTGCTGCCTTCATCTGTAAGGAAAGACCCAGAGCAGAGGAAAAGCATTTGTCCCTTAGCAGACGTACGCTGCTCCCCTTTCCCCTTCCGCTCTGGTGGGACGGTGTCAGCAGGTGGCACTGCCGACCACTCAGTTACCCCCTCCAGAAACAGTAAGCACCCTGGACCCTGCCCAGCCTACACCCCAATGCCCCCACCTCCACATCCCCTCTGTCACAGGTCCTGTGCGCTCCTCCTCCTAACTGCCTGAGCCCACATCCTTCTCTTGAAGCCTCAGAATCCTTTGAGGCATGTTCTGTGGTCTCCTAACAGAGGCTCTGAAACATGAGCTGACTTGCCCTAGCTCACTGGTTAACAGCACAGCTCCCA
This sequence comes from Neogale vison, assembly GCF_020171115.1. Taxonomy (NCBI): domain Eukaryota; kingdom Metazoa; phylum Chordata; class Mammalia; order Carnivora; family Mustelidae; genus Neogale; species Neogale vison. The sequence continues at coordinate 5,994,096 of NC_058103.1, read as the reverse complement.
GGGACGATACACCGGAGGGGGCTGCCTACAACACTGGCAAGGCTCTTCCAGGCCCCTGGTTAGCCCAGAGAAGCCACGGCAGGAAGCGGAGTGTTAATGGCACGCTGCCTGTCGCCTCTGAGGTCAGAACCAGCCCAGACACCTCTCTCCACAACCTGTGTCTGCCCCGTAGCACAATCCAAGCATGCCGAGGGTCCCCGAACCAAACGGTCAAAACTCACCTTGATATCTCTCGTCGCTCTCAAACCAAAGCCCTCTTCTTTGAAGTTGACCATTTCAAAACCCTCAACGGAGGCTCCATTTTCAGAGGCCCACTTCATTAGGTCAGGAAAGTAATCTTCTCTTTTTCCATCAAAAGTAACAGACAGACCTGTTTCAATCCATGTGTCAGAAAACAAGAGCTACGTTTAGGACCCATATCATTCTTTCTGCTCTCAGAAACTAAAAATCACACGCTGAAAATAGTGATAACGCTATAATCTTGAAATCAAAACTCATCACCAGGTAGAGACTTATGGGGGTGACCATTCTGTAACGTATGCAATACTGACTCCCTGGGACGTACACCTGGAACTAATACAATATTGTATGACAATTAAGCTTTAATTACAAAAAAAAAATCTTTGGGCGCCTGGGTGGCTCAGTGGGTTAAGCCGCTGCCTTCGGCTCAGGTCGTGATCTCGGGGTCCTGGGATCGAGTCCCGCATCGGGCTCTCTGCTCAGCAGGGAGCCTGCTTCTCCCTCTCTCTGCCTGCATCTCTGCCTACCTGTGATCTCTCTCTGTCAAATAAATAAATAAAATCTTTAAAAATAAAAAAAAATCTTTAAAAAAATCTTTGAAAGAAAAGCTTAAAAAATAAATTGTTTAAAAATTGCTTAAATTGAAAAGGACTGAAGTCATACAATGTTCTCTGATTACACCATAATCAAATTAGAAATCAACAAAAAAAAAATCTTGAAAATTACCAAATATTTGGAAATTAAACAGAACACTTCTAAATAGCCCCAAGGCAAAAGGAGAATCACATGGAAAGAAAAAAACAAAACAACAGAACAGTAAGTCACCCACCAAGCACAGTATACATCCTAACTAGTGGCAGGAAAAGTGAATTACAATCCTAAACTCCCGTCTGCTGTGGAGAAGCATTTGCTGAGCCCAGGACACAGGACTACTGACTGCTGGGCTAGGTGAGGCGACACGGTGGAAAGGGGAGGGCTCTACCACCTCACACGTAACAGTAGCCATCCCCCCCACCCCCTGTTAAGGCCGGCATGCCCAGTCTCATAGGCAGCTTTGCTTCAACAAAATTCCCAGGAAATCAGAAATCAGTAGCTGACATATGCACAGGAGGCACACTACAGGCCTGATTCTGAGAGCACAGAACTGGTCAGCTCTGCAACCTAACAGGGTTGAACAGTTTAAATGAGTTGGATCACACGTATCTACAAAGGTAACAAAATATAACATTGTGTTTTTAAAAATTCAAATGCTCTGGGGCTCCTGGGTGGCTTGGTCAGTTAAGTGCCTGACTCTTGGTTTCAGCTCAGGTCGTGATCTCAGGGTCGTGAGATGGAGTCCCGCTTCAGGCTCTGCAGTCAGCAGGGAATCTGCTGGAGAGTCTCTCCCTCTCCCTCTGCCCCTACCCCACTTGCGAGCAAGCACTCTCCTCCTCTAAAATAATAAACAAATCTTTAAAAATTCAAGTGTTCTCATACCATTTATGCAAATTTTTTAAAAATACTACTTGACAGCCTACATTTTTGTGGGGTTATACATGAAAGAGAACAATAGTCTCCACTTAGACAAACTCCCAAGGAGCACAAAGGGATTGGGACAGAAGCATGGGGCTTCAGCTACATCTGCAACGTTTATTTCCTAAAACCAAATAATGAGGGGCACCTGGGTGGCTCGGTGGGTTAAAGCCTCCGCCTTCGGCTCAGGTCATGATCTCAGGGTCCTGGGATCGAGTCCCGCATCGGGCTCCCTGCTCAGTGGGGAGCCTGCTTCCCTCTATCTCTCTGCCTGCCTCTCTGCCTACTTGTGATCTCTGTCAAATAAATAAATAAAATCTTTAGGAAAAGCAAATAATGAAAACAGAACAAAGGATGGAGGGAGGGATAGGGATCAGACCAGCAGGTGGAGGGAGGGAGAACTTGACTGGTGGGACTAACACAGTTTGGGTAGAAGATTCTTAGGCGTTGTGTTATTTTTTGGACTTTTCGGTACGTTTGTGATATTCAAGGAGATGAAAAGCCATGCAGAAGAAAAACCAGGTTTATCTGACAAACAAAAGGAGAGGAACAGGAACTTCACACACGTGAGGAGCGGGGTGTGGAGCCCAGCCCAGGCGCCCGTGGCCACGCCAACACGCCACCGTCGGTCATCACCTGGGTCTGGGCAGCAGGACGGCCCGGCACAGGCGGCGCCACCCTGCATATGCAGAAAGCTGACTTTGTTCGGGACATGCTGAGACCGAAGTCACTCTTTGCTGAGAACTCAGGAACACTCTAACCTCAGGGTGAGTTGTAGTTAGCGGTCTCTGCTAACAACAGACACTCAGGACATTCAAAAACTGCCACACTATAGATCTGGAGAGCCAAGATTGGCAGCCGACCATTTAGAGCAAAGAATCACACTTTAAAGGAACCTGTCACCATTTGCGGTTCAAGACCATCTAAGCTAAAGACTGCATGTTTACAGAAGTACACGGGAGAGCAACGAAACCTCAGAGAGCAAATAAAAAAACAAACCCTCTTCTGACTCACTTTCGTAGCAGTAAATAAAAATTTAAAAACCCTAACCCTAAGAAGGTTCTTCTCACCCTTTTAAACGCAGGCTACTTATTATGTTTTCTCCTTCCACCTTCCATGTGGTCCTGCATACCAATCTTTATTTTTTGTGCTTTACAGAACAAAAACAATAGGTATATTGAATAGGCTTTTTCAAGCTGACACTTGGCCCCATTGCCGGCCTGGCTGAGAATCATTAAGATGCCTACTGAATACACCCTGTAAAAACACAGCTTCAAAAACAGAACTATATCTCCTATTTAACCAAGACAGGTTTGAGTTCTTCATAAATCCTGCTAAGACATTAATCTATCAGTGTTTATCTGTGTGTCGACCACTCATGGCATTATGTACTCACCTCAAACCCTCAAGGAAACACAATGTGGAAAAAACAGATCTAAATATATATTTCATAGAACATAAATAAAAGTTGTGTCATTTTATTTATTTAAAGATTTTTTATTTGAGAGACAGAAAGAGCGACGGGAGGACTGAGGGAGAGAGACAAGCAGGCTCCCCGCTGAGCAGGACACCCAATGTGCAGCTCGATCCCAGGACCCCGAGATCATGACCTGAGCTGAAGGAAGGCACTTAACCAACTAAGCCACCCAGGTGCCCCAAAAGTTGTCACTTTAGTCCCTAAATACAAACACTTTCCCCCTATGGCTCAACATTTTTACCCTTTCCAATGCAGGAAGCAGCACCTCAGAAATGGGAGAGATCCTGGGACAGCTTCCTAGTCCATCCCTCCCAAACTCCGAGCCCCTTCCGCTGTGACCTTCTACTGTGATCTTCCACAGGCAAGAATGACAGCGAGGCCTTCACTAACCTCAAAACATTTCTGACTTGTGCCAAGTCTTTACATGATTCTACTAAAATAATTTTTCAAGAAAACGTACCTTTTTGTTTTTTTCGTATTTTCTCGACTAGAGACCGGATCTGCACATACTCTTCCCATTCCTTCCCTGGGCCAGGTGCGGGACTACTGCATTCTGTAACACAAAAGCCACGGCACTCAAACACTGCTTGCTTTCAACTTCACCAGCTAGCCTGCAGCACAGAGAGGGCTGGGGTTTTGTTACTGCTGCTGATTTCCTTTTAAAGGACAAAGATATCACAGCCATGATGATAAACGTGGGAAGTATAAACCAGGTATACTTTTCAAAGCATATAAACCCTCCAAAGCCATCCACGTGCCCCTTACTGCGCTGGGACTCCCGGGCCTACGTGTGAACACGGGGCCCGCAGCTACCTTCCTCTTGCTGCTCTGAAAAATTTCCCTCATAATATACTTGAACATGGGAAAATCTAAAAAGCAAGGCTAAAAATGCAAAACATTTCCCTAAAAACTCTTCTGGATGGATTAAAAAAAAAAAAAGGTAATCTTAAAAGTCAACGTTTCTTCCTAGTTAAATCCTAGAACAATGGCTCTGTAAAGCAACCAGTTAAATTGGACATAAGGACAATTACTCAACAAACATTTCACATCCATGTGTAAGGCTCTATATTAAGCACTCTGGGGGAGTCGCAAAAAGAGATGGCACAGGCACTGCTAAAAAGGAAGCGGAGACTCTGCTGGAGGGCCAGAAGCAAAGACCAGCCCTCAAGAATGGTGCCGGTGGTTCTGGAAGGCTGGGTCCGGGACACCTGGCCTATCACATGATCTTTCCGTTTTAAACAACTGTATGAGTTTAAGGAGAGAGGCTTCTTCCCATGGCCATCTTTGTTCTCTGAAGAAAAGAGTACATGTGGTATGTAATTACCACCACCAAGTCATAAGGCTGGGCTGACTCCTATTAAGGTTAACCAGTCATTCTTCCACCAACAAATACCAGCCGGCCCTGCACTACAAGATGCCAGAGCCTGTCTGCAAGCTGCCCGCAGTCCCGTGCGGGACAGAGGCGGTAAGCAGTTAGTACCTCAGTGCTCTACGGGGGGCCCACACTGCTCTGAGGGCCACAGGGGTCCACAGGAGCATCTGAGGAAGGACCTAACCCCGACCTGGTTGCTGCCTGCTTCTGGCAGGGAGAGAAAGCTAAATTTCTATTTGGGGTTTGACCTGTCTCATGTGAACAGAAGAGGCAAGGAAAACGAGACAGTGGAGTGAGCAGAGTGACCACAGCTAAGTCCGGAACCTATACAGCACCCATTTAAATTCACAATTAAGAAATTACCAATTTATACAAACTTACTAAAGCAAGTACAAGCACTTAATAGATACTTAGTTTCCTTGAACCAAGAAACTGGAAAACTATTACTGAATCACTGAAACTAAAGGGGAGACATTCGAACAAGGGGGCAGAGCTCCAAAGGTCTGCACCTGGGGCCTGATAGCCACGGAGCACCTTGATGTGCCCCAGCTCGCATGGCCCTCCCCTCCCGAGATGGTTTTCTGCTGTAAACACGAAGACTCAGAGGGGCTGCATGATTTGTCCGCGGTAGTCAAGTAGGTCCCTGGAGCCCCCAGAAGCCCATGTTCTGGGTGGTTCAGTGTTTCATCCAACCCTCATTAATCCCTACACACTACCAATATCCCCGGCTTTACAGAAGGAGGAGGCCGAGGGTCAGAGAAGTTCTGACGCTTGCCCAGGTCGCATGGCCAGCAAGCTGGGATTTGAACCCAAGCCTGTTTCATTTCCTCACTGCGCCAGAGTCTGTCCCTCGCAGCCCAAGGAAGTGAAGGCATGAAGGTGTGAAGCCACACTGCCCCTCAGGAAGGCAGGAAGCCCTGGGCAGAACTTACTCTGCAACAGCTCACTAGTCAGGTTCAAGGTTTCCTTCGGTGACACACTTGCTGTAGCACCAGTGCCTGATTTTTGCGTTTTCACTCGACTCTTCTTACCCATTTTCTGACTGTAGAGAAGAGAGAGGAAAGACAAAAAGCGTTACATCTCCAAAGAATCAAATCAAATAATAAAATGCGGCACAGCAGTGGCTTAGCCTCGAGAGACTAATATCTTACCTCGTGTGTGCCACAGTCTGAAGTTTCCTTCCAGCAAAAGAAATGTGTACTAAATATTAGTATTTGGAGACTCTCAAATGAAAAAAAAATCAATTTGTAGTATCTGGAAGAAAAGTTCATTCCTTTTCACCTACACAAACTGCAGTACAGGCAAATTTTACTCTGGAACTTGGTCAGCTTACACAGATTCTACTGTGTATACTAAAATGTGTATCCCATGACATGAAATGATAAAGGTTTTGTATACACACATGTGCCACAAACTGCCATATGGACGCCAAAACCTCCATCTCCTACCCCCAGGAGGAGACAGAATCTTCAGAAGACTAGATTCTTTGGAAGAGTCATCTCCCGTGAAGAGCGGCTGTACCACAAGTGGCGGACAAGGCCTGGGGACAAACGCTGCAGACACAGGGAGCTCCGAGCCGCTCCCGAGAGCCACCGCACCTCTGCAGGGCAGCCTCGCTGGGAAACTCAGGGCACGAGGCCCTGCGAAGCACGGGAAGGTGATGGCAGATCCTACACTGGAGCAAGGTCTCCCAGCACCTCCCACCAGGGGCAAGTAAGGGATTGGGATGTGGGAAGAAAGGGGAGGGCGATCCCCAGGTAAGGTCAGGAATGCAGGAGGCCAGACAGAGCCCCAGGAGGAACCATGCCTGCCTCAAGGGCAAGAGGCCGAAGGTGAGCAGTGGGGGCTAAGCTTGCCCTACGAGTCCGCCCCCTAAAGGAGGGCTACGGGTGCTGCCTGAGGAGTCTGGCCCGAGGGGTCCTCCTCCAGAGAGAAGCGCCCCAGGCTGAGAGCCCAGCAAGACGGACGGTACTCAGCCAAGAAGCTACTGCAGCAGTCCACACGCTCATTAATAATCAACACCGCGAGGTCTCTCCATGAAGCCCTACAAGTCACACGTGACCTCAAAGGGGAACCAGAAAGCACACTCTGACCCATTTATTTTTGCAAAAGGAAATGACTCTTAGAGTGTGGAGATGAAGGATGGGATAAAAGCTTCAAAAGACAGACTGTCCCACTGTATCAGAACCATAGGCATGCAAACACAGCCCCTGTGCCGACTTAGAGAAAGCCGCCTACCTCAAAGGGCCGGGATAGGTTTCTTCCATCTCTAAAGTGTGGAATAGAACATGTAACTTTATGTATCTAATAAGCCTTCTAAAACAGTGAGCGATACACAGTGCATGTCATCCTGAAATCAAAGGGAACAGGGAAGAATAGCTACGTCTGCCACAGGGAATTAGTTGCTTTGAGATCAAAAGCAGAAAATAAATAAATAAGTAAACAAATGGAGGTGGGGGGCAGAAGGAGGAAGAGCGTAAGCAGCTTTTTCTGAACTGAAGGACTAGCCTCTCGAAGGAGCACACAGCTCCCCAGAGCACAGGCAGGGCTGACGGGGCGCCGCTGCTTCTGCTCTTCTCCGATCTCAGGCTCTCTGCGGAAACCCGCGGAACCTGACCCCAAAATAACTAAAACTACCCAGAAGTCTAGAGAGAAAGACTTTTCTTAATGTGGTGATTTTTTTTTTCTTTTAATTCTATTCTTTTTCTTTCTTTCTTTCTTTGGAAGGGTAGCTGACATACAACATCAGATTACCTTCAGGTGTGACATAGTGACTCCACATTTGCATACACTGCAAAGTCATCACCACGAATCTATCCACCATCCGTCACTGCGCCAAGTTGTTACAATATTAACTATGTTCCCTATGCTGTACATTACACCTCTGTGACTTATTTTATTATAACTGGAGGCTTGTGCCTTTTAATCCCCTTCCTCTATGTTACCCGTCCCCAGATCCCCCCTTCGAAAGGCCTTTAATCACACGTCCAAATACAGCTCTGCAGGAAAAACCACAGAAACCAGCCACCACCAGTGATGGCTTTGGCCTCGCCCTCCAGCCCTGCCTGCAACACTTTTGCGTATCAGGCTCCAAACAATGTGAAAACATCACTTTGATGAGGACTCCCGGACCCTCGCCTTCCCCTAGCAGGCCTGGGGAAAGTGAGCCCGAGACAGCCATCAGCCTACACTGGCCCCCACAGCGTGGGGACCCACTAGCAAACAGGCTTCTTCCCTCTGCCGCAGTCCCCTACCTTCCCCCGGTCTTCGTGCTCGGATTCCCGGCCTGCTGTCACTCCCAGCACGTAGACACCTGTCCCGAGATAACGGTCATTCATGACAGCAGCACCCATGACCCTATATGCATGTGGTGCTTACAATCTGCCGCGTGCTGGGCTAAGACACATCTCATTGGATCTTCTCAGGCCTCTATCAGTAGATCATAGCCTCATCTTTTTTAAGATTTATTTATATGAGAGACAGAGAGGGAGAGGCAGAGGGACAGAATCCCCAAGCCGACTCCACCCTACGTGCAGAGCCTGATGTGGCGTTGGTCCCACCACCCTGAGATCATGACTTGAGTCAAACCAAGAGTCGGATGCTGAAGTGACTAAACCACCCAGGTGCCCCAGATCACATCCTCATCTTCTGGATGGCATTCTCAGAAAGGCGAAGTCCTTCAGCTTTGTCCAATGTCACACACACATCAGGTAAGAAATGAAGCTAGAACTGGAACTCAGATCTGCATGACTAAAGTCTGGCCACTGCCCCACTGTCTCTGTTTAAATGCAGAGCAAAAGCACAGCACACTGCAGGGGGCAGAGAGGCTAAAAGTTCTTCAGACGTGACACTCAACGACACCCTGCCAAGGGCCCACCCCCTGGATGTAGCCAACTGCCCGGCACCTGCTCCTGCCTGCCTCCTGAATTCGTGTCTTGCTTACACTGTAACACTAGCCTGTTACAGGTCTCTGTGGCCAAGCCCATCCCTCCCACCCACGTCTGCGCCAGCCCTTCAGGCTCCACCACAAACAACGGCACCTAGTCCCTCAGACAAGTGTCCTCTCCTGCCTCCTCACCCTGTCCCTCTATCTCCCCCACCCCACCCCTTACCAACAATACTTGAGTCACTTGTTCAGTAACCGGCTTTCTCTAAAGGCCTAGCCTGGGTTTCACCTCTTCCTGGTCCTCCTAGCTGTACTATTCCCCGCTCTGTACCACCACTACCACCACTGGATCTCACTGCACTGCAAGACTTGCTCACACACTGGCTTTCCTCCTGGATAAAAGGCTCCTTGAGGCACCCTGTCCTATTTCTATTTGTTTCCCCAACTGCCAGCCCAGAACCCAGCACACAGCAGGCTCTCAGCACAGGGCTCATGAGCTCCCGGGGAAAAGCATCCCCTCCTTTGGGCAGCTCTTAGGTCAGAATCTGGATTGCCGAAGCTCCTACCCAAGCTTCTAGCTCATGTCTAAGACCCATCGCAGGTGAGAGACCATTAAAGATCTGGTCACAGTGGTTTGAACACACAACAGATAACTTTGGCAGCAGAGCGATACTCTATACTGTTGAATGCTTAAAATTCAACTGTTCTCAAAATTTCTTTTCCTTAAGCCAGAAAACTGCTGGCTTTTAGAAATGAGTAATAGGCACAGAGATACAACGCAGGCCAAATTTCCAAACACAACCGTCAAGTAGCCCCAGGGAGAGCAAGTACATGGAGCATAACCTTCAAAGGCGGGGGAGGGGGCTTGGGGGGTGCTCCGTTCATAGAAACGGTCTGCGAAGCCGCACCCAGTTAAGACCGTCACCTCCAGCTCCTTCCATCCACCTCCACTCTCCTTCCCCACCACATGGGCAGTCAGCCTTTATACATGGCGGTATAACATGCGCTGCCGGCTAAGTGCTGGGGCAGCACCTTCAGTAAGGTGCCAGCCCTCACGGAGCCTCCCACGCTCCTTCCCAGTCACAGCCATCCCCAACAAGGCTCCGTTGTGCTGACCCGAGTGCCATCACTTAGTTTGGTCTGTTCCTGAACTACCCATCATGAACATGCAGGCTTCTTTTGCTCAACACAAGGTCTCTGCACAGCTCACAGGGTGGTCCCACCTCCCCAGCACAGCCCTCGAGGTCCTTCACGCCCCTCCCCATTTTACCCGCCTGCCTTCACTCAACCCATCACCCCCTATTTTTAAAAATTTATTTATTTGACAGACAGAGATCACAAGTAGGCAGAGAGGCAGCCAGAGGGGAGGGGGAAGCAGGCTCCCTGCTGAGCAGAGAGCCCAATTTGGGGCCTGATCCCAGGACCCTGAGATCATGACCTGAGACGAAAGCAGAGGCTTAACCCACTGAGTCATCCAGGTGCCCCTACCCATCACCCCTTTACACGGCATACTCCCGGATCTGCTCGCTCCCCCCATTTACTGGAAAGAAGTTATCCTCCACCACCCCCTCTGTCTCCTCCTGACAAAAAGTTTTACAAACTTAAAGACGCAGCCAAAACATCCCCAATGTCCGTGAGGAAATTCTAGGCTCCTCTATTCATTTCATAGACGGAACCGATGCAAGTCAGTAAGAACAAGCCAAGTTCAAGGTGATTAGCAGATGCTAAATTCTTTTTTTTTTTTTTTAATTAATTTATTTATTTATTTGACAGAGAGAGAGAGAGAAAGATCACAAGTAGGCAGAAAGTCAGGCAGAGAGAGAGGGGGAAGCAGGCTCCCCACTGAGCAGAGAGCCCGACGCGGGGCTCGATCCCAGGACACCGAGACCATGACCCGAGCCGAAGGCAGCGGCCTAATCCACTGAGCCACCCAGGCGCCCCGCTAAATTCTTGGTTTACCTTGAGATTCAGTCTTTTGCAATTCTCTTTGGACTGTTTCCCTCCCACAGGGATATAGACCCTACTGGAGAGAAAGCGGCTTGCTTGGGAAAGGCAATAAAAAACTTACATATAGACGTTAACTCCCTTCACCTTAATTAAGGTGAGGCAGTTGTCTGTCCTTGTCCCTAGTGAATGTACTTTCTGAGGGTACAGAATCTTAGGTCCAGGCCAGGTCTCAATCTGTCCTTCCAGAAACCGGGTTTGCACTGACCCCCTCCCAGAAAGCTCCCCAGCTGCCCTGAACTCGCTCTGCCTGGGAGTCCCCACCATGCTCGGGCCCCTGTGCACTGAATCAGAAGGAGTCACGGGCTTATCACCCAGCCTTTAGTTGGAGGGAACACAGGATTCCAAAGGGAGGGGCTCTCTGTGCCCGGCTCTACAGCCCGGCAGCCAATCTTCTGAACTTGCTCAGCCATCATCCATGTCTGTGACACGCATTTACCTCTAGATTAGATATGGTTTGGCACCAATTCTAGTTTCCGCAAGATACCACTAACTAAAGTATACCTGGAAATATACATACTTACTTCCTTTCATCCCACAGACCATCGCTACCACCATCTGCCCCACGCCAACATCTGTCACAGTCCACCAGCTCCCCTACACACTGCCCTCCCTCAGCCCCTGGCCTGGCGGTCATTCCCTGACCCTCACTCTTTCCTCCATCACTGAGGCCCGCATGCCTTTCCCGCAGGGTGAACACCATGTGTCCGAGTCTCCGCCAAAACCCCACCATGCCTATGGCCGCCCTCCCTGCACTGCAGGAGCCCAGCTCCGCAGCCTCTAGGGGCTTGCCCACCGCATCTACATTACTGATGTGCCTATTTTGCCCGCTGTCTCATGGCAGTAAGAAAACCAAAGCTTCCATCTCTAAATTACCTACAGCGTCTAGCATAGTGCCATGGACACATATGAAGTCAAATACTTGTTGAATGATATAAAATCTCAGGATATCGTATTTGGATATATCAGTGTTACTACTTGTGGATGAGGTTTACCTCCCATCACAGCAGTAACATTTTGTGTCAAAGAACCACTTCCCTATGTTCTTCCATCTGTGAATAAAACAGTAGTCAAGGGACGCCTGGGTGGCTCAGTGGGTTAAGCAGCTGCCTTCGGCTCAGGTCATGATCCCAGTGTCCTGGGATCGAGTCCCACATCGGGCTCCTAGCTTGGCAGGAAGCCTGCTTCTCCCTCTGCCTCTGCCTGCCGCTCTGTCTGCCTGTGCTTGCTCGTGCTGTCTCTCTCTCTCTGACAAGTAAATAAATAAAATCCTAAAAAAAAAAAAAAAGATAAAACAGTAGTCAAAATGCAACATTTCCTAAATATTTACCTACTTCTGCTAAAGAACTAAGAGGACTCTTAAAAGTAACAATGTAAATTTTTATATATACATGAAATATACAGAATTTACCCTTAAAATTAAAAGATAGTTTCGTTTGGAAGTCCCACAGTTTATCATTAGAAGTTTTCAGATATTCTCATAACAGAAAATTTCTGATAAACACAAACACAAATTTTTTAAGTGTCTTTAGTCTCTTAGAAAGCAACAAAGCAGGAACCAGTCCACTTCCAATAGGATTTAAAAAAAAAAAAAAAAAAAAAAGAGTTATGGCCCAAACACAGCTTGAAACTCTGTGGGCCTTCGTGACCAGGGTGCTCCATGTGGCCAGATACATTCGCGGCCACAGCTGGCAGAGGCCAGCACTGCTCACGAACATGCTGGGGGGCTTCAACATGGCTGTGACTTGGCTAAGAGTCCACAACCACCAAACCACCATCCACAGCTTCAAACCTGAAACGCTGTATCACTCCCAGCACCCAGGCAGGCTCTAAATACAGACCCCTGCTCTCCCTCACCCAAGCCCTCCTGCATCTGTGTGCCTAGGTCTACGCCAGCCGCTGGAGAACACAAAATGAAGGCAGGCCAGGCCTGCAGGCTTCAAGGATGATGAGGTGGGGAACCGAGACTCACAGCACGGGTAATTCCTCAAAGACCTAAGAGAAGGAGCTGAACCGAGAGGGGCAAGGGAAAAAGTACAGTTAAAGAAGAATGACTAAACTTTAAGACGCAGTGTGAAAAGGTGTCAGAATCCAGTCTGAGTGGTGTCCTAAAGTCAACCGCCTTCTACCTTTTTTAGCTAATGAACATTTCCTCCACATTATGGATTAGAAGTAACTACCTGCCCTTTTCATTTATGATTCAAAAACGTGTTACATACAATGAATAATTTTCATTGTGATTTTAGCTGATCTGGGGCTAGATTCCAAGTTTCAACAAATGAACAAACCAGTAGCCTGAGCTTCCTTTATACCCCCACTAGAAAAAAAATGTCCTATTAGAAATTCATCAAGTTCCTATGAAGAGCAAATATTTACCTTGAATTTTTATTTCAAATATTTATGTAAGCATAAAGACATCTAAATCAAGTATGTGTACATACATGTATACACAGACACACACACACTCAAGTTATATTCCAGATATTACCCAGAAGGTACAACACTAATTGAAAGGTTTTCTCCCCAAAGTTTAGACTGAAATTAGGTACCATTTATAAATCCTTATGGAATTACCTGGAGACAAACCAAACTGTACAGTAAAAAAAGAACTTAATCAATACATAAGACAAAAGAAACTAAGCAAAAAGCAATACAGGACTGCTAGACACACGGACTCTACAGTTGAAGTTCAAAGGAAGGGAATCTATGAAAATAAACAGGAAGCCAGGAGTTTCACACAGATCTACATTTCTTCATCATCAAGATATTTTAAAAATCTATAGAATCTCAAAATGTGGCTCCTGAAGACACTATAAACTATATAGGAAGCCCACCAACAATCTCTCCCTTTAGTAGATTAAATACATTAGAAACCATAAAATAAGTACAACTGTAGAATATTCAATTATTTAAATTACTGGCTAATACAAACTGGCATCTATAATCAACAGCCACTTCTGACCAAGCAAGTGATTCTTTGCATAATCTGTACAGTGAAATAAAAAGTCAGAGGAATAAGATAAAGCACATTCAGGAAACTGGGCTAATGGGTGAGGGGCAGTGAGAGAGGGAGCTACTTTACCCATCGTTAGAAAGTCTAGCTCACATACACTGAACACAGGGAGATACGATTCAGCTGGGTAGTGTTTTTTTTTTTTTTATTCTAAATGAGAAGTATAAAAATTAGTATTTTTCTTAAGTTGCTTTCAACTAGATACAAATAGAATAAACATTTTTGATTATACTTATTTGGCAATTTAACCAAAAAATTTTAGCTCTAACCCAGCATCTGTTTTTCAATGTATCCTGAAACTACCCTACTTTACAGTTGTATTAACTAAAGTAGAGAACTGTCCTATGGCTTCCTCCTCCTACCTCAGGCACCCAGCTATAAAAGTACTTGAAGGGAGTGTGAGAGCCTGCCTAATTTTTGTGCAGGAAGAAAAGAATCTCACTAAAATATCTGGCAGGCCATTAGAATAAGATCACTACACTGTGAATTAAATATACCAATTACAGGATGATGGCTTAGGAAAACGAAAGCACTCTTAAACTGAAAAGTATTTTTGCAGTGTTTTCTGTCCTACAGAAACTGACAAGGCATCCACAGACCTGTGCTGCCTGCGGCCATGTTAACTGGAACTAGCATGCGGAGAAACATGTACTCTCTACACGGTAGCAGAGCCTAACAGTGGGCTCAAGCCATACTAACTTCACCACTTTAAGTAGATACCTAGCATCCTTCATCCCAGTCCCTATCAAAGGAGGTGCTGATGTGCCACAACTCAAAAGTACCAAGAAGTCAGGGCAAGCAGGCAGGCAAGAAGGTGGAATTAATTTCAAGTCAGTAGCTACTTAAGAAGGGGGATGAATAAAGCTGTAAGTTGCCTGTAAGTAACATTTCCATCTCTATACAGAACAATTTGGGCTGTCATATGAATAGGTAGATAGACGAATAAGGATAGATAGATACATACAAGTTTGAGATTTAACAAAATACAGATGTTTCTTGCTTTCTATAGGGTTTTTTGCTAATTTTCCACTAATTTACATGGTAATTTTAGAAGCGCTTAAGCCATTTCTGATTGACTTTTCAATACATAATAGTTTCAGTTTAAACTGCTGTTCAATTAAATTGTAAATACACTTAAAATAAGGCTCCTGTTTAAAGGAAGTTGAAAAAAGAAAACCTCTCATAAAGCAAAGAATCATTTGCTATCATGAATAATCATTTCCTATTATCTCTTTGAAAAATAAAAAAGAAAAATGTTAAGGGAAGAAACAGCTGTAATCTGTCAAGAAATTACCTTCAAACCACCCACATTCCTCCCATAAGGATTCGAGATCCTAAGACTGTGGAATACCAGGTTTGGAAGAGACTTTCGGGGTAAGCTGTGTTAACCCTCAGCTCGCACATGTTTAAAATAACAACACCTAAGGCAGGAAGCAATGACAGGTGTCAGAGCGCCCTGCTCTCCACTAGCAAACTCCAGTCTGAAAGTCCCCGGGAGAGGCAGGGAGGAGCAATGTCACGGACAGGAAGTGCACCCCCTGAGGCCTGCTGCTGCTGAGCGGCCCTGGCAGCGCCCCCTGCTCCCCCACACGTGGCGCCGCTGACTGCGAGCTGCGAGCTGCCGCTGGTGCACCTCCACATGGCGAGCTGCTCCGGCACACGGTCGGAAGGTTCATCATCCTGACACCTCCTAATTCCGCCTCTCAAAAGAACTTCCAATTTCAGAAGACAGCTCTGTCCCCCCAACAAAGTCTTCTCTTCTCCAGGCCTAGCATATCCTTTCTCAAAAGTGGACAAAACCACTGTGGTGAACAGCTTTTTCCCAAGGCAACAAAACCCTTCGGATGAACTCTGAGAGGGACACAGCTCCACGGGAAACCCTCCCGGAGCTCAAACCAAGGGGATCTTCCTCGCAGGGGTAAGGGATAATCAAGGGATATTATCAAGGGGACAATACTCGGAGACTGCCCTAGCTTTCCCACGAGTCAGGTAAACAAAGGAGTGCGTCATTTCAGGGCACACTTCTCAAGCATCTGATCTGAAATGCACAGATGAGTGACACACACATGGTCCTACAGCCTTTAGGGTAAGACGGTAATCAACTAAGACCTTTGTCACTTAAGCTATCTTCAGCAAGACAGACATGCTATATCAAACCAGTGTCTGAACCCAAATGCAATTTTTCATGCTATTACATTGTTTGTTTCCAGGCTACTGAAGCCATCGTCCTGCCACACAGAGTCCTACGGCAGGACCCAACTTGATCTTCTTCACCATAACTGCATCAGTCAGGCACTTACCACAACAGGACTCAAGGTAAGCGTTCTACACAACAGATAGATGTCATACCCACTTTGCAGATGAGCAAGCTGAAGTTTAGAGAAGTTAATAAATTCTATGCAAAATGAAGACTCAGTTGGTGATAGAGCCTTACCAGCACACCTTGATGGCAAACTTTACTAATATTCAATAGTGTTTCATGGATTCAGCTCAAAATCAACCCACTTGTGAAGGCTCTGAAGTTCAACGTAACAGTATTCCCTTTACAGCTGTAAAACATGCTTCACAAAGGTTTTATCTCCTTGGCCTTTGAAAAGTATAGAGCCATCTTGCTGGCCTTGTCCAAATAAACAGGAGTGGCCTCGGCTTAAATGTGAAACTATGAGCAAAACTTCCAAATAAACTTCTGCCCAAGACCACATAGCCCACGTTAAGATTTGCAATGCTCCACTCTTGTCGTCGATCAAGAAACCGCAGTAGGGGCACCTGGGTGACAGTGGGTTAAAGTCTCTGCCTTCAGCTCAGGTCATGATCCCAAGGTTTTGGGATCGAGCCCCACATCGGGCTCTCTGCTCAGTGGGGGAACCTGCTTCCTCCTCTCTCTCTGCCTACTTGTGATCTCTGTCAAATAAATAAATAAAGTATTAAAAAAGAAACTGCAGTAACCTCTTAGGTGACTATGACATGTAGCAATGCTAAGTCATTAGAATCCATAAATGGAAAACTTTGTTAATCATTAGTAAGTATGGCAGAAGAAACTTTAATGATTATTTTGCAACACTAATCCTTACTTTCTTTTAACTGTACTCACTGGAAAAGTATTGACATTGAAGAGTCAAGCCTATTTTCTGAGACTGAAACCTTTAAACCACTTTGTCATACAGTTTTTTTAGACCTTGCTATGGTCTAACAAAATATATCCTTAAAAAAGTTAAAAGTGGGGGCGCCTGAGTGGCTCAGTGGGTTAAAGTCTCTGCCTTTGGCTCAGATCATGATCCCAGGGTCCTGGGATCGAGCCCCACATCAGGCTCCCTGCTTGGAGGGAAGTCTGCTTCTCCCTCTCCCTCTCTCTCTCCCTCTTCCCCTCCCCCTCCCCTTGCTTGTGTTCCCTCTCTCACTGTGTCTCTCTCTGTCAAACAAATAAGTAAAAATCTTTAAAAAAAAAAAAAACAGTGAAAAGTGAAAGTCAGGATCGTAGATAGGTAATAAGCCTAAAACACTGCGTATTTATTAAGAGTTCTGTGTGGACACCTGATTACATTCTCTGGACAACTCCTTAGTCCCTTCTGAAAAAGAATGAGAACACTTGTTCCACTTTGTCCCTTTTCCCTGCCCACCCTCCACATCCCCATCACTGAAGCTAGACAAGTAACAGGTTAGGGTCTTACCTGGCTTGGTAATCAGTTATCACTCAGATGCCTTTCAAAATCTTAACTTCAGGGTTGGATTTGTCTTCCACTTGGGACTTATCCTGATTATTAATTAACTTCTATTTAGAAAGTACTAAAATAAGAAAGAATTTCAAGGTCTTAACTTTGGTATTTGAATTTATAATCATTTGAAATTATTTCTTCCATTCAAATATATTTTAGTAGCAAATTGTCAATACTTATGTTTGTACCTCTTGTTTTAAAGCTGTTTATTTCTAAAACCTAGAGGAAACCCCCAAATGGAAATACAGTTGAGACAGCTAATCTCTGGCTTGAGTTACTGGATAAATTTAACAACAAAAGTAGGACTTCTAATCTTGCCAGTTCCGCTAACTAAGCTTTCTTTACATAATACTAGTAAGTGACTAAAAAAAAAAAAAAAAAAAAAAAAGCTCAATTCCATTATAGTAGAAAGATTATGTATGTATTAATATTTAGTGAAAAAATCATTTTTACCTTAATAAACACGAAGCAAATTAATTCTATTTTCACATCAAAACATTTATCATCCCCAATTTTAGGAATAGGAATACAAGATGTCAGGCATGCCAATGTACAGAAGACACTTCTGCCAAGTAAGGTACACCTATAACCACAGCAAGAATGAAACCTAGAAACATGTGAAAGCAAGGAACCCTTAGTTCATTACTCTTAACTGGTTAAACAGAACTCAGAATGAACTGATGTCCAAGATAAATGCATCCACGACTGTAGCAAGAGAAAGAGGTTGCAGAGCAAATCAAAACACTCTTCAATGGTAAAATAACTGGCCCAAATACAGTGTTAGCAAACTGCGAAAATAACTGGCCACAAGCAACTTCCAGGGTGACGTAAGAACAAAGATGTATTCGCTGTCTTGTTAAAAATGTTTAATGCCATAGTAATAAATGACTTCTGCTCCTCTAATAGGGGAACAAAATCATGGCTTTATTCCCAGGACTTGGGTACAAGGAAGAGGAGACACACTTGAAACTCTTCGTCCCTACAGAAGCTCCACGCACAGCGGCCAGAGACAAGAAAACCAGTTTCTAAAGAAAAAACCTCCCAGTCGAAGACAGTCCTCAAACTACACACACAAAAAAAGATACACTATGATTAGTTACATTTCTAAAAGCTACTTCAGATTAAAGATAAGAAAAAAAGGAGACCATGTAATTCAAACATTTTAAGAAACTGGAAAACCTCAAAGTAAATGGACATCTAGTAAAAAGAATCCAGAATAACCCTCTGCTAGTAAGATTTTTACTATTTCTGCTAAAATTCCACATGGTACAAACTGCATACCTGGTTTCGCTGAATTCAGTCACTGCCCGCTAAACATTTCCAGTACCAGCAGGCCTCTGTTGTGCTGATGCTGACGCTTTCCTCTAGCTGTCATCTGTCACGCTCTTCTAGATAGGAAAGCATCAAGTTTTGAGGAGGCCGTTGAGAGTGCTCATAACCAAAAGTTTTCCAGGGGTTGAACTTTAGAACGGGAAGATGTCTGAGTACAACCTTTACATTTCCCTCACTTTCCAGGAGCTTCTAAAGCAAAGATTTAACTACTTAAAACATGGCCTAATGTTCACCACATGGAAGAGAAGTTCAGTAAATGTTACTTTCTTATTGAGGATCTTACTGCACTCATTGACAGAACTGAACAGAAACTTTCATTTCCATAGCATAAATGTTTCAGTCTTCAAAGCCAACATCATTCCCCCACCAGGAGCAAAAGCACCAGGAGATGTCAGCAAACTGAAGAGATGAGAAGCAGCAACCCTTTTACCCTCTTGGGCTAGAGTTGCACTTCAGACATTAACTTCCAATTCCACGGAGAGAAAGGAGGGCAGGCAGGAAGGGGTAGCAGAAGGCTAAAAACTGAGGTTGTTTGGAATTCCAATGAAGAGGTTCTGTAGCTGTTTGAGAACTTGGCTTTGCAAACTACTTTCTCCCGCCAGCGAAAAACCTCCTCCTTAAATTGTTGGAACTTGACCAGAATATCAATCACAGCAGTCCCTGGGACTAATTTGGTAAGGCGGGACTGCATACACGGTAGCCCGTATAGACATAATACATCATGGTTCAAGCAAAAGTCCTGCAAACTCTAACAGGGGAAAGCTGCTTTTATTTTGCTGTATTCTTGAGTTAAACGCATTCACCTAAAATAATAAGAAAAACCTCCCCAAGATTATTACTGGTTATTCCAATTTTGAAATACCAGTGGGGCCACTGAGAAGAAAAATAGGAAAGGAAAAGGTAAAACTCACTTTTCGGTGTCCACGCCTACACGTTGTGACACGCGCACAGCTGTATAATCGTGCACCGTGATCAAGCCACGAGCAGGTTCATCGCTCAACGTTTAACTCTTCGGAGGGTTTTACAAAGCACAAGCAATCTGTCAACACACTTCGCACGTACGTTTGCTTTTGAAACACCCCCTTCTTCCTTTGGAAAAGCAAAGCAATACCCTGCAAGCGATCCCACACGTGTCGGCGCGCGGCGGGGGCGAGGCCGCGCAGCGAGTGGCCCTGCTGCCCTGCGGCTCGCGTCCCCCGAGGACAAGCGGGGCAAAGGCAGAGTTGCAGCGCCGGAGCCGCGAGGAGGAAGAGTTTACGGCCAGAATGACAAACTCCAAAGCCCCGAATTCTTCTCCCTAGTAGGGCGCCGAGCGTGTGGACCACGGCCAGGGCGCGTGGGAAGAAAGATGACCTATTTTCAACGCCTGTTTTTATAACTGGGAAGTGAGGGAGAGAAGCAGGGACTGGTCCCCGGCGCCCCGGCGCGCACCTGAGGTCTGGGGAGCTGAGCACAGAAGCCACAGCCTTCACGCGGGCGACCGCGGCGAGGGAAGGAAGGGAGGAAGGAAGGGAGCGCGAGGCGGGCCGGCCGCACGCACAGCCCCGCCGCCCCGCCGCCCCGCCGCCCCGCCGCCCGGCGGCCCGGCCGCCCAGCGCCAGCCAGAGCGGCCCGGGCCCCACCCGGCGGGCGTCCAGCGGCCGCCGCTCCCTGCACCTGCCGCCGCCTCCGGGCCGGGCGCCCCGAGGGGCCCCGGGGCCGGGGCCAGCGCTCCCCCCGCGCCGGCAGAGCCGGGGACCAGAGGCCGAGCGGCGCCCCCGACCCGCCGGGCCCCCACACCCAGCCCTCCCGCCCGGCCCCCGGAGCGCACACCGCCCCCCGCACCTCGCACCTCGGGCCGGGCGGCCGGCGGGGCGCGCGCAAGACCCTGGCCGAGGGGCGCGGGCCGGGACGAGGGGCGGCCTCACCGCGCGAGTCTGCCCGCGGGCCGCGCGCGCCGAGGGGCCGCCGCCGGCACTCACCTGTCCGGTTGCCCCCTTCGCGCAGCGGCGGCGGCGCCACACTCGGGCCCGGACCCACCGTCCGCCTCAACCAAGCCCCAGGCGGCGGCGGCGGCGGCCGGACGGGAGGGGCGGGACGGCGGCCTGAGACGGCCCCGCCGCCGCGGCCCAACCCGACTCCGCCCGCCCCCGGGCCCCGCCCCCGGGCCGCCGCCGCCGCTGCCCATTGGCCCGCGGCGCCGACGCATGGGGGCGCCCGTCAGCCAATCAGGAGAAAATAGAGCTCTCCAAAGAGGAAAGTGTCGCCAGTCTCTCTCAGGCCCCTCCCCGCGAGTCTGCGGTCGCCGCGGGCCGGAGGAGGAGCCAGTCAAGGGGTCCATCCTGTCGGTCCCGCCCCCCGGGGCAAGAGGGAATTCGGGAGCAACCGAACATGCTAACGGAACTTAGACACGGGAGGCGGGGCCGGAGTCGCCCGTTCCCCAATCAGCGCCTGGAATGGGTGCAGCCCAGCCAATTGTGGCCCCGAAGCTGGCGTGGGGGGCCGAGACCGCTCTGGCCCGCAGGCCCAATGGCTGGGGAGAAAGCCTAGCAGAACCGTTGGGGGGGCGGGGCGGGGCTGCGCCCGGTCGCTTGTTTTTCGACGCGGACGCAGCGCGATGACGTGTTTCCCCGACATTCCATGTCCAAAATGGCCACAGTCGGCGAGGAGAGACGTCGCTAAGGGGCTTGCCTGAGGCGAGGGGTGAGTGACCGACGGACCGCGGGCGGCGCCGCTCACCTCCGCTTACTTGGAGGTCGGAGTAGGGTATGACCTCTTTCCTCCATCCACTGGCAGAGTCGCTTTTCTCGGATTCCGCCTCGCTCCGCTATCCCCCGTGCAAATCGAAGTTAGCGGGCGACGGCGGGGCTGCGGGACGGACTTCGGGAGAGGGTCTGAGGCACGGGCGCGAGGCAGGGAGGCCGGCGCGGACCCTAAAAACAGAGAGCGACCCTCGGACTGAGGGGCGGTTAGGGTTCGGGGACTTTCTAGCAGGTGGGGAGGAGGGTTGGGGGTCTTTCCGCACGCGCAGGCACGCTCGGAGCCGCACAAGCGCAGACCACCCACGTCTTCCCACCAGTTCTTTCGCAGCGTGCGGGTCCCTGTGGTGGTGAGGCCTGGGACTACGCGAATTATTCCGCATCTGGGGTGCTCCGACTTTGGGATCCGGAGAACCCTGTAGCAGGGTGGAACTGGGGATAAGGAAAAGGCACTTCCGCGATTAGATTCTTTCTTGCCGAGACGTGGTCCTTAACCGATCCTTGCCTGGTTTGGGTTTGTTACTAAAGGAACTGTCCTTTAGCAAGTTGAGGCCTAAGTCCGGAGCTTGTCTAGAAGCTCTTAGACTACCACCAGCACGAAAGCGTGGTGGGTAAAGCTCCCTAAATTTGGACTGCCAGGTACACCGAGCCTTCGCTAAATCATCCGACTTCAGGCACGGTTTCTAAGAGCAGTTGCTCGAGAGTGGTGGGTGGTCTTCTGTGTTTTTAAGGTAAACTTGATAAAGCTCGTGTGTCTTGCTCTAAATCGCTCTTTAGAGATATCTAGCCTAGTGCCTTTCAGTTGCAGACGCTCATTAAAGGTTTGTGGGCATGATGTTGTTAGAATGAAAACTCCAGGAGCACCTAGAACGCCGCGTGAGCTGTAGTAAGCTTTCTGGATCGCTGGATGACGGTGGTAGTGCTGGTATTGGTAGACATTTTGTCAAGATCGTTAGTGTTCTTGGGATCTTGCATGTTAAATAATCTCGATTATAAATGTAAGAGTTATCCTGGATTATTTTACTTTCTTCAGAGTGAGAACTACTGATATCTAATTTTAAGTGGGGGAGGTTGTTGTCTCATTTTGATTATATTGCGATGCATTATTCAAACATATTAGTTGATTTTTTTTAGTTGATTCTTGCATAAAATATACTTAACATTTGTTTCATTTTGAAAATGTAGTTTGCGCCAACAAGCAATAAAGAAACATTCTAGTTGCTAATAAGGTCCTTAAATGCCACTTCTGAAACTGAATGTCCTGAAGAAAAAACTGGTCATGGTTCTGGCCTACTAAATGAACTACTTTGCTTCAGGAGATTATGTTCAAAAGCATGGAGTTCACTGAGGAAGAAAAACGTTTTGTTTGCTTTCTCTAAAAACTGGGTAAGGACAACCAACCAAAAGGAATTAAATTCAAGGTAATTTAGGAGATTACAAAGAATATTAAGCCGGGGCGGGGCCAGGGGGGGTGCACCTGGGTGGTTCAGAGGGTTAAAGCCTCTGCCTTCAGCTCAGGTCATGATCTCAGGGTTCTGGGATCGAGCCCTGTATCAGGCTCTCTGCTCAGCGGGAAGCCTGCTTCCTCCTCTCTCTCTGCCTGCCTCTCTGCCTACTTGTGATCTCTGTCTGTCAAATAAATAAATAAAATCTTTCAAAAAAATATTAAGCTGGGTTAAATCCAGTTCATATTTTTAGGGTCAGATAAATTATTCCAGAGTACTCACAGGTAAAATTGTAAAATTGTTGTTCATGGGATTTGAGGAATCAAAAAAACACAGTTAGTGAGAAGACCGGCGTCTGGTAAATGTCTCAGTGTTTTAGAGAACAGTTAGATGGATGGCTCTTGGATGCTAGAACTTGTTAAAATTTGGGGGATTATTTTTGGGAGAGCAAAAAGAGTTTGTGAATACTTGGGAGAGGAGAGCTGACTCCCTCAAACTGGCAGAGTTTTAACTTAAAAAAGCCAGGTGATATACATCTAATTACTTTTCTTAGAAGTTTACTGTACCCTGGTGGTGAATGAGGGATTGTTAGACACGGATCCATTCAATTTTCTTTAGGATCCTGAACGTAATCTCTCTTTCTTTCCTAGTAGGCACAAGAGATAAATGTGCCCTGGGCAAGGCCTTTTTGGATGGATTTATATCCTTTCCAATTACTGAACCCAAAATGTTGGTTAATGGTTTGATGTCAGCCTTAAGAGAGGTCTTCAGAGATGACCTACAGGGCTCTGGTCTTTTGCTTTCTTATTACCAACTTAAAATATATGAGGCATGCTTCTCAAATTAATCAATGCACCCAAAACTTGTAGCTATAAAGAATCCTTAAAAGTTGAAACAATAGACCAAAACTAATAAGATGTACATTTGCCAAGTTGAATTTACAGAAACTCAATTACGTGAATTTGAGATAAGGAAGACTTGCCTTGAAAAAAAGGATTCTAGGATGTAATGTTCCATATGTGGAAGGGAAGTATAGACTTTCCCCAGATTGAAGGAAAGCAGTATCTTCGTCTAATGACAAATTATGGCTCTGCCATTTAAGACCTTTGTGAATTAGACAACTTGCTTCTTGTCTCTTCAGTTCTGTTTTCTCCGCGATAAAGTATGAGAATAAGAAAATAGAGCTTGCAGGCATGCTGTGTCTCAATGGGCACACAATGGACATGGTGCTGAATATTAGTAACTCCCTTCCCCCATTTGCTATGAAGATCATATAAAAAGTGCTGTTTTCCATTTTGGTTGCTAACGATTAGGGGTTATCTTGAAACACTAAAAACCATGTTGAGAAAATGGAGATGTTTGTTTACCCTGGAGAAGAGAAGGGAATGAAAAAATTCTCTTCACATATTCAAAAGGCAATCAGATAAGGGAAAGGTATTTTCAAGGCTTAGAGAGCAAGGTAGGAGCTTCAGAGCATTGTTGAAAGTTAGAAAGATCAATAGAAGATTAATACAAGAATTAAGGTGCAATGCTATAGGCTGCCTGCTAAACAATTAACATCCCATTATTAAAAGTGGCTGGATGAAGGTTAGTGACCAAATATTACTGTTATTTTACAAGAGTAGTGCTCTAACCCCTGAGCTATGGAGCCCTCCCGTATTACTGTTACTTTAGAGAGAATTTCCGTACTAAGTAAGAAGGTTGATTAGTGACTTATACTGTTGTTTCCAACTTGTAAGTGTCCATAATTTTAAATTTTAAAATGCATTTATTCTTTCATCTTGTAAAATGATACATCCAAAGCACATTCCTGAAAAGTGTTGCCAAAATGCTTTGACATGCTACTTGTTTATTGAGAGATTTTTACTTTGTGGAGCTCATAAACTTCTCTGTCATTTTCATGGTAATCATGAACTGCTAATGAGAAAACCTGTAACTTTAGGGTCTCATGGAAAAATAAAGAGTAACCTGGAACAGGGCTATCGAACTGATGTAAGAACTTTTTCAGGTGATGAATGATTCAGAGGGCTGTTTTTATTCTGTTTGTGTACATTTATTTTCACTTCCCCTCAGGTATTGGTTGGTTTGGCCCCAGAGTCTAAAGGCACCTACACTGGATCATTAGCATGGGGTTTGGCCACTGACAGCAGGCACAACAGGCTTGAAATCTGTTTGTGGTTTATCTGCTGGGGACTGGGATTATCTTCCATTCATGTTTCACCCACACTGGGTCCCAGCCCTTATCGTCACTCTGCCTCCATCATCTCAGTGGGTGACTTGGCACTCTACTTCCCAGTGGAGTTTTATGATTTATTTCCTCCCCCCTTAAATGAGTTTTTTCCAGTATCTTCCTCAAACTTTTCCTTCCCTCTGTCTCAGAGCTTCCTTCCTAAGGTTAACTTTTTTTAACTGTGCTCTCCATGATCCCTTAGCGAGTGAAGCCCTCAGGGGCTTATTTAGCCTCTAGTGGCTCTTTCCCTTCTTTTTTTTTTTTTTTTGGCTCTTTCCCTTCTTGATTCAGACATCTTCCTTCTACTTTATGCTGAATAAACAAGAATAACCTGTTTCATAGCCTATTCATTCCTTGCCCTGGGAGTCTTCCTTCTCCCCCGTTGCACTTCTGTAAAGATTCTGCTATTTGTGCATGTGTGTATTTCTGCTATAATTATTGAGATGGTTCACATACCATACAAATCACCTGTTTGAAATAGTGCGTTAAGTCCGTGGTCTTTAGTACAGAGTTGTGCGGCCATTACTTTCACTGTCTCTAAACTAATCACCAAAGTAACTTTTCCTTAATTCTTGGTTCTTTAACATTTTTTTAAGCAGTCGTCACTGTTGACTACCACATCTGGCTTACGGCCAGCATCCCTTGGTTTCTCTTGCAGTTGAAGCCGCAGATTTCCCACCTCTTTGACCATTCCTTTCCTTTCTTTCCTTTACTGATTCTTCTGCTTTCTCCGGTTCTATTCCAGACCCATCTGTGTTCACTCTCCAGCCCTCCACCTGTCATCATGACTTTAGTTGTCAATTCTATATAAATGAATCCCAAATAGATGTGTTCTTTCAGATTTCAACAGTCCCATTTATCTGTCTGATGGGTGTTTCCACACAAATGTCTTATGGGTTCTTCAAACCTAATATTTTTGGAAACAGACTTCTCCCTGCCCCAGGTCCCCCCCATCAAAACCATCAAAGCCTACTCTTTCTCTTCCCGTTTTTGTATGTGTGTGGGGGGGGGTTGGTTGTTTTTTTTTTTTTAGTATTACCTTTTCTGTCAGGCAAACAAACTTGAAATCATCTCTTGCCACTTTTTTTACCCCACAGCCGGTTGTGGCGCTTCCTCTTTCATTCAACACCATCTTGTGAGGACAAAGCCTTCATCATTTCTCCTACAGCTGCTAGAGTCTCCTAACTGGTTTTCTTCCTGCAAATCTCCAAACAGCCTCTGCTTCATCCATCTCTCCCCTTACCATACCTTATTTTTTTTCATGGCACTTGCTACTCCCTGACAAGTAATAACATACTTGTTTTCTCTCTGTTTCTACCACTACAGCATAAACTTGTGGTAGGGCAGAGACCTTGCCTCTTATTTCCTGCTGTGTCTTTGAGGCCTGGCTTGTAGTAAACACTCAGTAAATAGTTGAATGAGTAACTACATGCAGAACTGGTGGGTTAATGTATCCTAACATAGTATTCCCTACTTGTGTACTATGAATAAGTTACAGATAGTTTGAGATGTTGATTCCCTCAAGCCACTTGGCCACTTGCTTTCTGCTCCACAAGAATGTGCATGAATGTTTGTTACTATTAATAATGAAAAACCAGAAATACCTCAAGTCTTCATTCACAGTAGAATGGATAGGTAAATTGTGTTTTATTCATAGAATGAATACTATACAACAGAGTTTCTTAACTTCAACACTTGATATTTTGGATCATTTCATTCTTTTTGGAGGGTTGTTTCATGCCTTGGAGAATGTTTGGCAACATTCCTGGCCTCTACCCACTAGATGCCTGCAGCAGCCCCCTAGTTATGACAACCAAAACTGTCTCCAAATATTGACAAATGTCCTTGGGGAACAAATTGCCCTTGAAAATCAGAATGAATGAATGGTGTGCTTTATGCAACAACAAGGATAAACATAATGTTGATCAAAAGAAAACAGTTGAGACAGAGTGATACCCTGCCATTCCACAGTCTTTCAGAAACCTGCAAGACTAGTTGCTGGGAATAGACGTCAAGATAGTGGTTATCTTTGGGGAACACGGGATTAGAAGAGAAGTAAGGAGAATGCCCGGGATGTTGGCAGTATTCTGCTTCTCAGCAGGATGGTGTTACACAATTGTGTTCACTTTGTGAACATTAGTAAACCATACACTTAAAATTTTCTTTCTGTAAAATGTAATGTAGTTACACATTGTTTGAATTTATAAATTCATAAGCAAGCATTCTTTGGCTGCTGAGAGAGTCTGATCCAGAGGGGATAAGGAGGACCTGGTCTGGTAAGCCGGCTGACCTGAGTCTCTCCCACTTTTTATGAAGTGAAAGAAGAGTACAGGGACTACTTGTTTACCTATGGTCTAGACCAGAAACCTGGTCACGTTTTATTACCTTTACTGTGCAAGCCTGCGTTGTAGCTGAACTTTTTGTGAGTAAATCGCAGACATGATACTTTACCCCTAAATACTTCATCCAGCCTGAGAACAGTCATTTTTGTATATAATCACAATATCATTATTACACCTAAGAAAGTTAACAGTCCCTAATAGTCTCTAATATACAGTCCATATTAAAATTTCCCTACTTGTTCAAAATTCCTTTTATAGCTTTCCTTTTTCTTTAAAAAATAAGGATCCAATCGAGATTCACATATTAGTTTGAACATTATGCTTCTGTAGTCTTTCCAGATCTAGGACAGTTCCTCCCATCTTCTTGCTTTTTCATGACTCTTTTGAAGCGACCAGGTCAGTCATCTGGTAGTGTCCCATTTCTGGATGTGACTAATAGTTTCCTTGTGCCATTTAACTTGTTCTTCTACTCTCAGCATTTACGGTAAACTAGAAGTTAGGCTTAACCAAGGTAGCTTGTTTGGATATAGCTTGAGCTTTCTGGAGGTAAGAATCCACAGGTGGTTGATATTTGCCAAGCTTGATTGTTTTTGTTAAGGTAAAGGTACTTTTTTCCACAATAACTAATACCAGTGCTAGCAAAGAAGACTCTTGGGTCTTTTACAATCAATCCTTGCGGTTTTTCTTTTTAATATTCACATTCCCTGGGTTTGTCCAGTGAGAGCTGATGCTGACTCCTGTGTCTTTTCGTAAGCTTCCATTATTCTGAACACATCCCGGGCAGACCCCTACCCCAAACCAGAAGGGAGAGCGGAGACGTCGTTCCTTTTAGAGGGTAACAAGATGTGGGCCCTGATGTGTTTCTGACTATGGGAGTGTCATAGCTTCTAGATACTTCCAGTGGACAGGGCTAAGATGTAGATATAGATATCGATTGTGTGTGTGTGTGTATTTTAGCCATGATTTATTGTGATATTTTCAATTAATATTTGATCTTACAGATTATCCCTTAACCTTTGATCTTGTGCATATATGTTTCCTTTGAGCTGAAAATCTTGATTCCTAACATTAACATTTATATGTCTTTGCTTTATCCTACAATAGACACACACACACACACACTCTTATGGGAAAGTTTAGGATTTCTTTGCAGTTCTTTAGTCCTTAGAATATATCTCACTTAGGATGGAACAAGATCAGGAATTACTTACGATGATTTTCTGGTGGTTTTGTTTCCAATTTGTTATACACTGGGTTTATTTTGAGTTTTAGGGTTTGCTTTTTTCTGTTTAGTTAAGTTCATGAATATGTTCAGTATTTACATGATTTGAAAGCAAAGTTGCAGAAGGACTCCTAACCCAGCCTGTAAGAGCTGCTTTCAGGGGCTGTAGCAGGAATTGTTTGGGCAGCAAAATAAATAATGACCATACTGGATTATAACTCAAAGAATGAAACAGATATTATTGAGTCCATACTAATATAAGTAAATGATTGAATAAATAAATGAGGGAGAAGGAAAAGATCTTTCTTTAAAAAGAAACCAAATAATGTTGAAGGACGAAAGGAAATAGAAAGGCAGGCATCATTAGAGCACCGTGGTAATTGTTGCAGGCAAGATCCTCCAATGAATGCTAAAATTAATAGGCAAAACTTTAAGAAAAACAGGTAATTTGCTTAGTATTTTCCATTGCAAAATGTTTTCTCTAAAATGCTTACTAATTACTGTGGTAATGATAGCCTGTGTCCCCACATTCTTTGATACCCCTCCTTCCAGGAGATGTAGCCTAATTCCCTGCCCTCTAGGCTGGGCTAGATCTTGTGATTCATTTGTAAGGAATCGAAAATGGCAATAAGGAGAAAGCAGTGGCTTACAGTGAGAAACTGGGCAAACCCCATCTTCATATCAGCAGGGGGATGTGAAGTGAGGTGACGGGCACTTCAGCTCTGTGCCAGTCTTCCTCGGAACTCCAGGCTGTTCCTGGGAAACGTCAGACAGACCTAAACCAGAGACAGTTCAGTCACCCTAGGTTCTCTTCAGAACTGGTGAGCTCATGAAAAACCAGGAAAGATTGAGAAACTCTTACCAGAAGATGCTAATACGGCTCCTAAATGCTGTGTGGCATCCTGGATTAGATCCCGGAACGGAAAAGGGATTTTTGGAAAAACTCAAAGTTTGCATCAAGGCTGTAGTTGATAATGTACCAAAATTAATGTCTTAGTTTTGGTAAATGTACTGTGGCTGCTTAAGATATTAGCAGGGAACAGAGTCAAGGGTATACAAGAATTCTTTCCTGTCTTTACAGCTCTTCTGTAAATCTATAATTATTTTCAAATAAAAGATACCTTAAAAAGTCAAAACTGTCTAAAAATGTATACCCAGAGAAGTACTGCTCCCATCCCTGTCCCTTCCATTCTGTTCTTCCCTGTTCCCTAGAGTAACCTTTTCTTTGTGATGAATTAAAAAAAAAAATAGATATTTATTCTAATTTCTTCTCTTTTCTTACATGTATACTAATGGACTCTCTACACTATCTTGTGTCTGGCTGATCCTGGAAATGTTTCCTTACCAGTACTTAAAGAAAGATCTTTCAGTCTCTTAATACCTGCCTGGTACACCATTAGTGTTGATGTTAACTGTATTTTATTTAGCCAGTGTCGTATTGAGGGACATTTGGGTTGTTTACAGTTTTTGCTATTATAAATGACATTTTTGTGAAGAATCTTGTGCATATGTTGTTTTATACTTGTAATGGTATTTCCAGAGTGGATTCTTCGAAGTGGGATTACTAAGTAAAAGAGCAAACGCTTATGCAAGTTTGTTAAGTAGTGCCAAATTCCCCTCTGTGAGAGTTGTTGCATTTTGTGTTCCCACCAGCGCTATGTGAGATCACCTGCTTCTCCCTGGCCTTGCCAACAGAGTAGTCACGCTTTTAGATTTTCTGCCAGCTATGAGTTGAGAAGTGTATCCTAGTATGACATCTGACTGTGAACTCTTCATATGTACTGATCATCTCTTTGTGCCCTTTGCATATTTACCTAGACTATCTGACCCCCCTCAACCCCCAGTCATTGCCCAGTTCTGTCACACACACAAGTACATGTTAGTTGAAGAAGATTGCACTTCTCCTTAAACTTAATTTCTTCCTTTTGGAGGAACAATCAGATTTTTAGGGTTCCCAAGTACAAGGAAGAGGAGGGATGTACTCAACCTGCTGAAATGAGGCAGAAATGAGGGAGCACACAGAAGAGGTTAGGCTTCCAGATTAACTGATGCCTCTGGCCCAGACCCGAGGTAGGGAACAGATATATTCTTGCTGAGCAGACCGACCTGGTTCTAATGGCCTCTAAAATCCTTCCACTGGCCTATTTGAAAATTGCTATTCTCTGATCACATTGACAGTTTACATATTCCAGTGGCCTGTTGATGGGAGTCCTTATTTTTTATTTTCTTTTCTCAATGGGACCCTTTTTTTTTTTTTTTAAGATTTATCCATTTGCATGCACGAGAGCACACACGCATGCGTGCACACAAGTTGGGTGAGGGACAGAAAGAGAAAGAGAATGTCAAGCAGACTCTCTGCTGAGCATGGAGCCAGACACAGAGCTCAAGCTCGTGACCCAGGATCACTACCTGAGATGAAAGCAAGAGTCGGACACTTAATCCACTGAGCCACCCAGGCACCCCAGCTGACACTCTTAGAGAAAAAGAGGATGAGAAAGCTAGAACATACTAAAGGAACTCCTCCTTCCCTTGTGGGCCACCTCTTTCCACCCGCTCCCTCAGGATCCCGGCACCCGTACCTGAGTTGTACTGCTCAGTTCACTGACTCATGCACAGCTGAAATCATCCAGTCTGGTGGCTTTCTTTTTCTTTTTCTTTTTTAAAGATTTTATTTATTTGACAGAGAGAGACACAGCAAGAGAGAGAACACAAGCAGGGGGAGGAGCAGAGGGAAAAGCAGGCTTCCCGCCAAGCAGGGAGCCTGATGTGGGGCTCCATCCCAGGACCTGAGACCATGACCTGAGAAAGCAGATGCTTAATGACTGAGCACCCAGGCGCCCCTCGGGTGGCTTTTCTAAGTGAAATGAAGTAAACCAAAAAAGCAGAATTTTGATTGGGTGGTAAATGGAAGAGATGGATAATTTTAAAGCATTAGTCTTTTTAGTGGGGTAAGACAGGCCCAGGTTTTACTGAAGAACAGAACTAGACCAGCATTGAGGGGATTGGAGCTACCGAAGAAAGGCAGAAAGGTACATGAGACGGAAATGCTTTTCCTTATAAGCTACCATGAAATTTGGAATTTATTACGGTGTGGGTCACTTAGGTGTTAACGTTGGCTTTGGAGGTGAACCTGGGCTTGTATCAGTCACTCAGTAGTGTTGCCTCTCTGGGAAATTTTGTTCCAAAATTAAGTATACTCTGTGACTGTAGACTGTTTATAATAATCGGGATTGTTTAATATGGAAAGTTCCTTTCCTGCTTTGCTGTTGCTTCTCTTTTAGGGTTCTAACATTTTCAGAAAATCTTTTGGAAAGAACAAGTCTACTTCAATAAATGAAGGAGAATAAAGAAAATTCAAGCCCTTCAGTAACCTCAGCAAACCTGGACCACACAAAACCATGTTGGTACTGGGATAAGA
Source organism: Neogale vison (assembly GCF_020171115.1). NCBI lineage: Eukaryota > Metazoa > Chordata > Mammalia > Carnivora > Mustelidae > Neogale > Neogale vison. The sequence goes on along the minus strand of NC_058103.1, from coordinate 5,962,152 downwards.
AAGACTTGGCTCACACACCCTCGCAGCTGGAAGGACTCGATCCAGCCACTGAGGCCCGCTACCGCCGAGAGGGTGCTCGGTTCATCTTCGATGTGGGCACACGCTTGGGACTGTATCCTGAGTCTCCCTGGAATTTGTTATAGACAGGCTCCCCACCGCACCACCACCAAGAATTAAATTAGATATTATAGACAAAGTATATAGTACTGTCTCTGTACTGAAACAGTTCTTAAATTTTTATTTATTTATTAAGATTTTATTTATTTGATAGAGACAGCCAGCCAGAGAGGGAACACAAGCAGGGGGAGTGGGAGAGGGTAAAGCAGGCCTCCTGCAGAGCTGGGAGCCCAGTGTGGGGCTCTGTCCCAGGACCCTGGGATCATGTCCTGAGCCGAAGGCAGACACTTAACGACTGAGCCACCCAGGTGTCCTTAAATATTTTTATTTAAATGTTACTTCTCATTTACTTGGCTCTTCAGGGGTTTTCTGTTTCCCATTCATCATTTAAATGTGTAGAGTTAGCCGTTGAGTGAGTGGCCACCAGGCCCAGTGACTATAGTAGAAATGTACCTAAAGGAAGGTGAAGCCCGGCCTTGTTGTAAGTATAAACTTCACCTTGCCGATTGCTGTGTCTGACACACTAAGATCCCCCTCTGCCCACTTGGCCACAGATAGTATGTACTTTAACACTGAGTTTGTTTTTATTATTTGTCTTTATTTTTCTACTTTTAACTAAAAACATAACCAATAAAAATTCTTGGTAAAGTACTTAACCAGAACAACAGTCACTATGATACTCTGGCAACTGGAATAATTTATTTTCATCGCTTCTATATGTTTCATTCCTTCAAGCAATTCCCAAGATATGTAAGTGTTTGAGTTTTATTATAATTTTCTATCACATGTTATTATTTTCACAGTTTAGTGGACTGGTTATAGTAGTCTCTTTTTATTCTGTTTTCCCAGAAGGTATTTGTTTTTCTATAATACGTGCTATCTGTAAGCAATCAAGTTGGGAGTTTTTTGCTTTTTTCCAATTAACTATATTTAAATCTTTTTTTATTTAGGCCACTGTGGACCATAATCATATTGTACTTTGTGTGGAATTTACTTCCTTCTTACCTTTCACAAGATAAATTTGGGCTTATAATTAAGACACACACACCCCCCCAAAAAAGGCTAAGATGGAAGAGAAGTTCTTTGTGCCGTATCATTCTTCAGTTACTCCTTAAAAACGTCGTATGTCTTATACTCTTTGAAGAGTCAGACAGGGAACCTGTAGCCAGGACACATAGTATGACATGTACAGAACACATGGTCAGTAGTGAAGCCATAGGAGAGGTAAGGAAGGAAGGTTGGCGCATTCAAAGGAGAGGTTAATTACATTTTAGAGGGATCAGGGGAAAATGCCAGTGAGAAGTTGCCGGCAGTTAGGTAAGCCTTGACTGCAAGTAGGGCGTAGACGTGCCGAAATGGGCAGAGCAGTTAGTCCAACAGCAGCTGGCGTGAGCCTCGACAGCAGGACGCTGTTCAGTGTCGGCCCAGCCAGGGGTCCGCCTGGCGGGAGGGGAACGGTGGAGAGGGAAGATGGATCCGCCCATAGTGAGCCTTGGAAGCTGGACCAGGGAAATCTGACTTTAGTAGGTAGACTGTGAAGGTATCGAAGGATTTCAGGAGGAAGACAACAGAAGTCTTACCAGGAAATTGGTCTGTTGGAGATCCTTCCTCTTAGTTTTACCGAGTTTTGTGTCCGTCTGCCATACTAGTTTGTGAAGTTCTAGAGGAAGGAGCCTGTAGCAGAATCAGCTTGCTGCCCCGCACAGCGTCTGACGCCCACTGCGCTCAGGGTCCTGTGGACAGGGGCGTGCCGAGGAGGCTGGCGCAGGCAGAGAACAGCCAGAAGCCGCGCAGCGAGAGGCCGGTGGTGTAGGGACAGTGTGGGGTCCGGGCAGTTGCAGCAGGGAGAGAAAGGGCGGGCAGTGGTGTCAGGATGGATCCTGCAGGACGCGCATTTATTGTGCTCTTTTTCTGCAGCCAAGCTCACTATTCAGGGAGCCGTTATCTTTAAGACTGTGATATAAAATGACAGTTTGTTCCTGTGAGTCTTCTCCTTCCTGGCATCTACTTTGTTTACATGTTGTTTTCTTTAAAAAATTAGATTTAAAATAATTTATGAAGTCAAATGGGGAAGGCCAAAAATCCTTGCTTCTATTTCTCTGTGAGTTTTGTTAACAATATCTCAAGAGATTCTGTCTCCGTTTTAGGTGACGGGAGCCTGTTGTCTCTTTCTGGCTGGGAAAGTAGAAGAAACGCCAAAAAAATGTAAAGATATCATCAAAACAGCTCGTAGTTTATTAAATGATGTACAGTTTGGCCAGTTTGGAGATGACCCAAAGGTAAGAATCTTAACCTCTTGCCTTCAAATCTTGATTTCTCATAGCGGCATTGTGGTAAAGTTCCTTGTGTGGCCCCTGGATCTGCCAGTCCCCTGAGCCCTGGGGCCCAATGCAGAGGGTGCTCATGCTTGCTTCTGTCAGAGGAAGGAAGATAATGGGCCTACATTTAAAGCACTTGCTAATGCACCGTGCTGGGTACTTTGGGGGGGCCAGAGCACATTGGATATGCACAAAAGTCCCCTCATGACCACTGGCTCTCCTAGATCCAGAAGTGGTTTGGTTTCTTCAGGTCAGCAATGACGGCAGGGGCCCAGTCTCCAGCCAGCCTCTGGGCAGGCAGAAAGTACACATGATAGATGGACATGCACTTGGGTCTGCCTATGCTGTGTGTCTTTTTGCTTCCTAAGAATATTGGCAAATATTAACATTTGCTGCTATTTTCAGACACCGAGACACTGCTGTTGGACATACCGTCCATCCTGTCCCTGCCCCACAGTCCCTGACAGTGTCAGGAGATGGTACTGAGATAGCTGTACACATACTGTCATTAGGTGTAAGAAGGCCAGTGTCCGAGCCCAGGGGCAGCTTTCCTCCATCCTTGACTCTTGCCAGGGTCCCCCCATTGTAACCCTTCGGCTCCTGTGCGTCGTGTTTCACAACAGTGATTGCAGCTGGTGGTGGGGTAGATGTTAATCAGATAATCATGCCGAGAACTGCCCGCTTGTCGACTGAAAGATCTGAGAGAGCAAAGACCATGTCTGTTTTGCCTGGCGCCTGGCACAGAGCCTGGGCAGGGTGGGCACTCAGCAGCTGCTTGTTGAACGATGAGAAATTCAAAGGCACAGGTAGGGCAGAGCTGACCAGGGCAGGGAGGTTCGGCGCCGTCCGCTCTTGCTTTTCCTCCCACGCTGCTGTTGCCCGCCACAGTAGACACCGCTGTCTGCCGAGCAGTGCTGATAGGTGTGTGTATTAAAACATGTTCATTCTCCTTGCTTCAGGGAGGTTACAGAGGCTCAGAATGCTTTTGCATATATTGTGGCTGCGAGGAATACTCACAACTCTATAAGTATTGTCGATATGCCTAACTCTGTTCCTTGTACTGATTTATAAATCTGTTCACCTGTTTATGAAAATGTGAGTCTGTTAGGAATTCTTGCTAACAGTGATCAAAATGCAGTTTCATAGAAGTAATGTAACCATCGGTTACCTGTGGGTGTCTGATTCTGATGCCGTACCAGACAGCGGTGGGAACGCGTTACGGGCACATGCAGCACGCTGGTGTGTGTTGTCCTCGGTGCCTTTGGAGAAGTCCCCTTTGACTTCAGCCTTTACCCACCCACTCTACTTAAAGACCCGGAAACCAGGACCTGGTCATACGGAGTGAGGTAGAGGGTCTGTAGCTCCAGGGCCCCAGAGGTTGGGAAGAGGGGAATGGCCGTGCTATTCAGACCTTTACAGCAGGGCCTAGCCTGTCCCAAGTGGACAAAGGGGCTTTGAAACCTGCCCCTCTTGGCTATCATGCACCGTCTCCCCAGAAACAATCTGGAGTCCAAGGCCACACGAAAGTACCGTGGACCTGGGAGCAGTGAAGCCTCAGTGGCGGATGTTTCCTTTGCTTGAGAGGAGAGTGAGCGGGCCCGTTACTTGGGGGAGGCAGTGCGAATAGTTAGGAAAAGAAGATCAGGGCTCATGTGGGTCATTTTTGCCTTAACTAGCTTTGCTTCAACTGTGTGGTTCCCCCCCATCATATTAATTTCTCGTGTGTTCAGCAAATACTTATTCCAGCCACTGTGTGAGGCCCTAGACCTAAAAGAGGTGGCAAAATAGACGTGGTCTTTGCCATTCTTGAGCATTTTGTAGTGGAGTTGAGATAGATTTTAATGAAATAATCCTATAACTGTCTGATGATGAGCTGTGGTGAATGCTATAAAAAGATTATTTAATAGTGTAGCGAGGGCGTTCAACCTGGGAACCTGGACAGGTCCCCCCAGACAAGTGTTGTGGGGCTGAGGGCAGATTCCCTGAGGAAGGATGCTGCACACAGACCTATCATTACCCCATTACTTGAATATTGGAAACATAAAGGGAGGCCAGGCCTCGGGCGATCCTGTAATATTGTATGGGCCACAGCCTCCAAACCTGTAGGTGCACTTGGTGAAAGGCTGTTTCTAATTTAGAAGTCATGGTGAGACTTCTGGGAAACAGGTAGTGACAAAACCAGGCAAAAATACGCCAAGGTTAGCAGGATGTTTTATATGGTGGGGAAATTTCTGAGGTGGTAGAAAGCTTTCTTGAGAGAATGCTTGCAGTGCTAGGGTAGAAGAACCTTTGTCCTGCCGTGCTGCTTGGAATAGCTCATCTGAGAGAGAACTGTGTTCTGTCAAGTGAGGCCAACCTTAGTGTGAAAGCCGTTCCCGGCTCCTCTTCTCTTTCTGGAGTTAATGGACTTGTGCATCTGTTGGTGATGGGATTTCAGGCCTCTACCAAGCCCTGTCTTCCGAGGTGTAAACAAGGCATTGTCCGCGCAGACCACATTGACTGGGATGCACCTTGTCTTTCAGTGCCGGGTGTGGCCAGGCTGCACAGAGGCGGGGCTCAGGAGGTACCTCTTTGTGGGTGTTAACTAGTTCCCAAGCACAGTGAAAGGGGAGATTCCATTTACAACAGCACCGTAAAATAAAATGTCCGGAATGAAGCCTTGTAAGAAACTGTGGAAACCATGGGAGCTGAGGGAAGGAACTTAAAACCACTGAAGGAATGAAAAAATTCCAATAAATAAATGTTTGATAAGAAGATTCAAAGTTAAAAATCTCCATTTTCCCTAAATTGTCCTAGGACTTGATGAGTTCCCAGTCAGAACACTGATAGCTTCCTTTTCTTCTGGACTGACACTAAGTGAAACAATACTAAAATGAAGTGTGGGGGCCGCCACGAGTCATTACTGCCAAGATGACCAACAAAAGAAGGAACAGTGTTGTTCCAAAAAGCACCGTGGCCACGTGCAGCCTGTTCACCACACCAGCTGCACCCATTGTGTGCCCAGGGACAATGCCATCAAGAAATTCATTATTGGAAGGGCGCCTGGTTGGCTCAGTCAACTAGGCGTCCAGCTCTTGATTTCAGCTCAGGTCATGATCTCCGGGTTGCGGGATCAAGCCCTGCATCAGCTCCTCGCTGAGCATGGAGCCTGCTTAAGACTCCGTCTTTCCCTCTGTAACGATTAAAAAAAAATGAAGTTCATTATTGGAACCAAAGTAGTGGCCGCCACTGTCAGGGACATTTCCAAAATGAGTGATTTCAGTGCCTTTGTCCCACCCGTGATGTATAGGAAGCTCCTTTCCTATGTGAGACAGGCATCGTTCTCGCGACTCCTGGAAGGACCAAGTGCCTCCACCCCGTGTAGACCCTCAGGTGCTACCCCACAACCTCCACCAAAGCCCATGTGAGAGCCAAGATATTATTAAGACTGAAGAAAAACTGTCCTCTAGAAACAGGAAAAGGAGAATTATACTTAAAAAGTAGGTAGCGGGGTGACATGCGAAACAAGGAGTAAGGATTACACCTTCCCTTCCAAACATGACATTCCTTTGATCCTCGGACAGAAGGAGACAAACATACGAGTAATCAGAAAAGGTTTTGTGTGTATGGACAGGTTAAGAATGTAGTTTGCTAGAAGAGAAAGTGACGACATATTCTGTAAAAACACACATGCTATGTATGTACGATCAGATACTGAGTCTGAGTTTGTGTGAATCTGCTTCATCGTCATTGCTTGTTTGCTTTAAGTTTTCAGTAGAAATCCCTGAAGGATTGTGGGTTTTGATGGAAGTTTGGAAAGAAACTAAAATTAAATTGTCTATAAAGTGAAGGTCTGTTTTGTAAAGAGGGGCTCGTATATGCAGAATAATGACATTTCCAGGGTGCCTGGCAAGCTCAGTTGGGGGAGCCTACGACTCTTGGTTTGAGCCCCATGCTGGGTGTAGAGACGAATTAAAAAATAAAATCTTTTGGGGGCCCCTGGGTGGCTCAGTGGGTTAAAGCCTCTGCCTTCGGCTCAGGTCGTGATCCCAGGGTCCTGGGATCAAGCCCCACATCGGGCTCTCTGCTCAGCGGGGAGCCTGCTTCCTCCTTTCTCTGCCTGCCTCTCTGCCTACTTGTGATCTCTGTCTGTCAAATAAATAAAATCTTTTTTAAAAAAAATCTTTTAAAGATTAAATATAATATTCCTAAGAATGTTTCCAGTGTTTTTAAAAAAAACCAGCTTCGATTGTTTCATCTTCCTCCTTTTAGTTCTTTTCAGAATTTCTCTTTGTCTCTGAGCAAGGTGAAAGCCTGGGAGGGCCGAGGAGAGAAGGAATGAAAAAGAGATGCTAAGATGGAGCTAGAAGAGAGGAAGTGGGAGAGCTGAATGTGGCTTCAGACCTGTGATGGAAATGCTCTCCCAACAGTTGTTATTTTATTTTTAGGAAGAAGTGATGGTCCTGGAGAGAATCCTACTCCAGACCATAAAGTTTGATCTACAGGTGGAACACCCGTACCAGTTCCTCCTCAAATATGCAAAACAACTCAAAGGTAAGGGGGAGAAGTTACTTAAAGAACTTTTCACTGTGAAATCAAGTCTTTATAATGATTTGATGGTGTTCAGATCATGCTTCTCAAAAGAGTCCGAAAGCAGAAGAGTTGGGTCTGTGCGTGTGCGTGTGCGTGTGCGCGCCTGGGACATCAGGCTCGCAGACAGCCGGTATTACTGTAACTGTTAGTACCGCTTCCTGTCAGCTACAGACAGATTCTGCGATTCAGTTGCCAAGTGATAGGAGGCAGGAAAATGAGTCAGAGTTTTTTAAATAGCCTAATAAAATCTGCCTTGGAGCAGGCTTCCCATAAACGGTGGTTCAGCGCAGGTCGTGTGGGAAGAGAGTAGACAGAACTCAGACCCACCCGTGTGCCCTCCGTTCCCAGGCAGCAGCCCTTTGCTGTGTGTTGGGGCGGTGCGGAGCGCAGCGTGGGTTTGAACTAAATGCTGCTTCTTATGCACTCTCTCACTGTTGCTATCACTACTATTTTGCCTTTTTCTTCCTGTTTCTAGGTGATAAAAACAAAATTCAAAAGTTGGTTCAAATGGCATGGACATTTGTAAATGACAGGTACGTGTGTTCAAGTGTCGATCTAACTGTAGTTCTTAAAATAGGCAGGGACTGTATGGCTGATTGGATCCAGGCTCCCTAGTTTGTGTCAAGGACTCTGACTCACCCAGCCTGAAGGGCCAGCTAATGGCAGAGATGGGGCCAGCGTCCGGGAATTTGGCTTCCCAGCAGAGGGATGCATGGCCCTGTCCAGATAGAAGAAGCAAAAATGTCATCCCCAGTTTAAAACATAGTCCAGAACACCAGAGAATTGTGACAGCTAAATACTTAGAACCCGTTTGGTTCTGCACAAATAGAATGCCTTGTAAATGGTTTTAGAGCCTTGCCGTTCTTAGAACCAGGGGTCCAATGAGGTGGTATGTGGGGACGGATGGCCTCTGCGTGGAGCTGCTGTCATCTGAAAGCACAGTTCAGTGACGAAGACTTCAAGTTTGACGGACATAAGCTTGTTCATTTGTATTTCGTGGTACAGCAATTTTTTAACGTACTAGCATTCTGATTCTTCAAAGAACGTATTAGTAACTGTGGCTAAAGTCACTTATTTTGGTACCTTTAGAAGACTTAAAACTTGCTGCTTTTATTTCTAATTCTTTATGTGGTCATTTAGAGAGGAGTAAGCAAACCGACATTACACGTGGCATCTGCTCTCCATTCATTGGATAACACAGCTGTTTGCTCCAAGTCACGTCACCTCTTTTTCTTGTTGAACTAGTCTCTGCACGACCTTGTCACTGCAGTGGGAACCAGAGATCATAGCAGTGGCAGTGATGTATCTCGCAGGACGTTTGTGCAAATTCGAAATACAAGAATGGACCTCCAAACCCATGTATAGGAGATGGTGGGAACAGTTTGTGCAGGATGTCCCTGTGGACGTTCTGGAAGGTACTGGCATGCGGGGCTTTCCTAAGGGGCTTCCACGTTTGGGGGATCCTTCTCTGTCAGCCTCAAGTCCCAAGAAGGCAATTCCCCACATAGGTAAATGTAAGCCGTTCTTCAGAAGCACCTTTATTAGTTCAGTTCTCTCCTAACGTCTGCTCTGCCCACACTGTGCACAGCAGAGTTTGGGAGAATTGCAGAGGTGATCCCCTCTCATTGGTCCCTGTAGGGGAATCCTAGCTGAAAGAGAAATGGGTTGATTTTTCCCTAGGCAGATGAATTTGTGACAAATGTAATTGTTGTCCACCATTCAGACATCTGCCACCAAATCCTGGATCTGTACTCACAAGGAAAACAACAGATGCCTCATCACACACCCCACCAGCTGCAGCAGCCCCCACCTCTCCAGTCTACACCACAAGTGCCACAAGTGCCACCTCCCCAGCCACCTCAAGGCTCTGACCCGCCCCAGCCACAGCAGAAGGATGCACAGCCGCCTGCCCCACAGCCCCCACCGCAGCAGGCCCCGCAGCCCAAGAAGCCGTCCCCGCAGCCCAGTCCTCCCCGCCCAGCGAAGCGAGCCGTGGTGAGTGGGCCAGGCGGCCCCGGGAGCGGCCGGCTCTCCGGGGTGGGGGAGTGGCCAACCCCACAACCGAGCACAGTCCCTCTTCTGATCTTCTGAGGACTCATGCAGGACACTGAGCCAGGGGCACCCCAACCTCCTGGCTGTGCATCCACAAGGAGCCTGAGAACTGCGGTCAGAGGAGGGGGGCCACAGGCAGCTGGGGAGAGCTCCATACCCCTCCAGCCACCACTGCCTGTGTGTGTGTGTGTGTGTGTGTGTGTGCGCGCGCGTGTGCATGCGTGCGCGCATGCGTGTCCCATTAACCGGCAGGATATCACATCTGTGTGCTACCTGCTAACATCAGTCTCTCCAGTCTCTCTGGCTTTTCTGTTTGGTGCTCTGAGTGACGCGGAGAGTTTGTGGAAGTTTCTTCCCACAGCAACAGCCCAGCCAGTAGAAGAGACCATGAGGGACAAACACATGTCAGCAAACCACTGATCGAATTTAGGCCCGCACATTAGAGGCCCTGAAACTTAGTGTTGTTCGGAAGCCACTGTTGGAAATCCTCGGGGGTCCCATCTGACCCGGGAAAGGGAAGGAGGAAGGAAGCAGAGGGTGGTTTCTCAGGTGTCTCTCTGCCCTGCAGCCCTAAGCCAGAGCTGGTTCTTGTCTGGAGCCGGAGCCACTATTGCTGTGAGTTCGTTCGGTCCTGGGTCATCTGTTCTTCCTCCCTGCACCCCCAGTCTTGGTTAACACGTGTGTATTATCTCTTGTAACAGGTTGTTTCTCCCAAAGAAGAGAACAAAGCAACAGGTAACTTCCCATTCTAAGGGGGCTTTTTTAGTTTCTATGTCCGTTTATCAAAACTTCAAATTCTTAGTTAACATTTCTGCAAGATTTAGATTGCCCTTAAAATTTATCATTATGGTCCATCCAAAACTTCACCCTGCCTGCCAGAAAAAATGCCCTGTGTGTTCAGATTGTATTCGGACCAAAGTTATCAAAAAATAGGAGCAGCGATAAAAGTGTACTTAGTAGCCTGTGTACACATGTGGTCACAGGCGAGGAAGGGGGGATGCAGCAGCATTCCTTTCTGGAGGTTTGGTTCAGCCCACCGCGGTAGACCGATGGGGGCCTGGGGTCCCCATCTTGAACACCAAGTGGCAGAGTGGGGGGTGGACAGGATGGCAGTGACAGGCAGTGCTGGTGCCCAGAGAACCACCCTGTGTCCCAGCCCTGCTGCTTATGTGGGCCAGACCTCTTTAAATACAGCTTAGGTTTAGGTTTGGGGTTTTTTTGTAGAGCCCAAAGTTGGTTAATTTGTTTCTACATTGGAAACAAATGGAAAGGGTGAGTAAAATCTAGAAGATCACAGAACAGAAATTTAGAAGCATTTGTCCATGTGTCTTGGGCCCTGATGTGCTGAACTCTTGGAAGGCACAACAGTGTTTACTCATTTCTGTTTCTCTTTTGCTTAGTTCCAGGGTGGGAGTTCAGTGAATCATTTATTGAACTGTTGTGAGATCTCCAAGTTACAATAAAGCTCCATTTCTCGCAGGGTCTTTGGGGAAGTGCTGAGTTCAGTACAGGTGAATTTTTCTTCTGCTCCATCTGGGCAGAAAGTAAGTGTGAGACCCAAGATTGGGCTGTGCTGCTTGCCATGTGGATGTAAACTGAGCTGAGCTGGTGTGCGGTATAAGGCCGAAGCAAGCCAGTGGCGACCTTGGAGGAGGATGGGCCTTTGAGCACCTGGGGCTGAGCTGGGGGGTTGAGCCTGTAGGTGGAAGGATGCACGTGGGCACAGGAGCAGGACGGGCGGACAGGAGGTCCTCCCGTATGAAGAGGTAACAGCGAGGAGCTCTGCTGGGACTTAAAGTGGGACCGGCACCAGAGTCCGTGTGGGGCAGTGTGGGTGTTTGCAGAGGCAGCGGGAGCCGCTGAAGATGTTTGAGCAGGAGAATGGCAAAGTCTGAGTTCATTTTAGAAAGTTTGCCGGCGGCAGTTATAGGACAGATGGTTGGGAATGCGGAGGCGCTCGCGGGTCTCTGAGTGAGACGTGGTGAGGGCAGTCAGGGTAAAGGCCTGGCGCCCACAAACGGAGGGTGTAGACACAGCCTGCAGGTAGGACCTTGAGCAAGCCGTCTGCCCTGTGCGACTAGCTGCGGGTGGCTTTCAAGCCCGGAAGTGTAGGCATCCCAAATCGTGGTGTGCCCTTAGTGCAAAATACACGCCAAATTTCGAAGCGTTACTAAGAAAAGAAGTGTAAAAACTCTTACTGATGAATATTTATGTTGATTACACACTGAAGTGATCAAATTTTTATACACTAGGTTAAATATTAAATTAATTCACATCTTTTTAAGGTGACTCCCAGAAAATTTAAAATCACAAGTGTGGCTCTTCTCTTTGGGGGCAGCACTGATCTAGACAGCTTCAGCTTGGCTGGAGGGCAGGGTCGCAGGTGGGTATCTGATGTGACAGTGACGGCAGTCACAACAGAGGTGGGGAAGGCGTCATGTGAGCTGCTGGGTGGAGCTCAGAAGTCAGGTCCACGGCTTTTAGGAGAGAGAGTAGCTTGAGGCATAGATTTACAGTTCATCCACCTAGAGAGGGGACCTGATCCCCCAGAAAGTGAATACAGACAGACATATCCCCGAACTTTGAATATTTGGCCTGTTTGGAACAGGAAGCAGGACAGGCTCAGCAACGCTAGAGCAGAATCCCCTCAGGACAGTGTAGAAGCCAGAATAATGTGAGCTTCTGGAAGAAAGCGTCAAAACATACAAGCTAGCACAAAGACGAGAGTTCTTTTTCCATGAGGTGTACTTTCCCTACTCCCTACCCTCATAAACACCAGCTACCGGGCTTGGTGTAGCCTGCCTTAGTGTTGTCGCTGTGGATGCTGGTGGCCTGCAGCCTCTGGGTCTCTCCTGGCGTCCTTAATGTCCTGCTTCCGACATGCTGCCAACGGGAGCATGTGTCTGTGAGGAAGAAAATAGACTCAAAGTGTGCACAATGAAGAAGACCAAGGTGGTGGCTTCTCCCGTGAGCCCTCGGGGCTGGGTGATAGGACTGTGCTCTAATCCTGTAGACCCGGTAGACAGACAGACAGACATACTCCCCATAACTGAGATGGTACTCTGCTTCTCGCCTTGTTGGAAGGCCTTGTCCAGGACCGTCCGCAAGGGAGTTGGGAAGCTGTGGAAACAGCTGTGAGAAGCCGCGGCCTGAGTATTTGGGGTGGAGGATGTGTGTTAGACTCGTTTGGTTCTGGCGCAAGGGTTAGCACCTAATGGTTAGGCTGAGCCTCCCTCACTTTCCTAAAGCCTTGGTTATATTGGTTCTTTTTCCCCAAAGAAACTTCTAAAAGGCACATTTCCCTTTTTGTCTTCTGTGACATGTTTATTCACATGAAGAAGTTGTTTTTTAATATCCTTTTCCTTTTTTAGAACCACCACCACCTAAAATCCCCAAGATTGAGACCACTCACCCTCCGTTGCCTCCGGCCCACCCTCCTCCAGGTGAGTGGCTGCTCAAAGCAGTGTGGGAGGGCCGGCCTTCCCGTCAGCTCTTTCAAAGGCCAAGTCCATAGAAGGGAGACTTGGTAAGCCAAAATTTTTAAAGAAGATCGTGACCAATTATCTTTCAAAAAATGGTGTTTGTTTGTCTTTCACAAACCAGATCTTTTGAGGATGTTATAAATTCCAGGTATATCTGGATATTCTCTGGCCTGTCACGTGTAGAAGGGCTAAGCTACGCAGGATAAATGTAGAATCAGCTTCAGGAAGACAAAGCCCGGGCAACTTAGGAACATCGACCTGGCGGGATCGCTGTGGGTCTTAGACCCCAGTCTCTCTCGCTCTGCTTCCGGGGGGCGGGTGCCGTCCGGGTGCATTTGGAGGAAGGAGCAATTGCTCAGAGTCGAGCGGAGAATAAAGCGTGAGGAGTTCCCACCCGGACTCAGGGAACCAGGAAGCTTCCTTGGTGCCACGTAAACCTGGAGGAGAAGCCATGTGAGGGATGTAGCATTCTCTTCCTGGGACAGCGCTCTGGAGGATGGAGCAGGCCATGGGGTGGGCGGGAGTCGTGTGTGTTCTGAGCGTTGCTGGGCCAGCCTGCCTCACCCAGCGGCTTGCCTGGGGCTCCTAGCGCCATGTGCCTGTGGCAGAGGTACCACGCATTCTCTTTCTTTCTGCTTATGGTCAGTCCTAGCACTTTAGAAGATTGGGGAAAGTAGGGGCATCATTTGCTACTTTGGGACAAATCCTACAGTCCTCAGTCTAGGATGAAGCCTGCTTAAAAAGACACCTGCAGTGGGTCATTTCTGTACTTCCATGGCGTCTCCGCCATAAGCGGGCACGGATCCTCATCGCCTGTGCCAGGGGTGTGGCTGAGAAGAGGTGTGGGGTCCTGGGAAGCCCAAGGCAGGGAGAGCTGCACACTGTGGGGCGGTGGGGGTGGCCCGAGCATGGTGTCGGGAGCCCCGCAGAACGCACAAAGCTGGCAGGAGGGGTGAAGGCATTGGTGGCAGGCGGTGGGAGCCGGCTCGGCGGCCGGAAGGGCCGCGGTGGGAGCCGCGGTGGAGTCTGGCAGCTGCAGGTGCTGAAGGCGGAGGTGGAAGCGGAGGGGTCGGTGGGCCAGGCCGCAGGGGCTCATTCCAGCGAGGTCCCGTCACTGCTTCATAGGGGCCTGTGGCCGAGGGGAGGCAGATGGAAAAGAAGACTCAGGAGGAACAGGGGTCTGCGGTTCGGGGAGCCACAGGTCCTGATGAGGCGCGGGAGGCAGGAAGAGACAGGTCACTGGGGATGTCTCAGAGGGCGGCGGGTGGCAGCAGGTGTCAGAGCGAGGAGAAGAGAGCGCAGGTGCCTGCCGAGACCACTGTTCCGCGTTCGGTTACAGAGGACAGGCGAGTGAACAGGTGACTTGTGGCGGCGGCACGGTGTGACAGGAAGTGACATCTCAAAGATGGACGCGCGTGTTCGTGGACCCAGGCGCCCTAGACTGACACAGGAGGAATTCAAGGTGGTGGACCTTTTGTCCACAGGCGTCCAGTTCATACTCCGTTCCCTCGTCAGCTTCGGAACTAAGAGGCCACTGGCCCTGCCCTGGAGCCCAGACACAGTTCTCCATAGGCTTGCCCGACCTCCCGACTTGGCTGGGCGTGCTGGTTCGTTCAGGCCGGGCCCCAGGGCCGTGGCTGGCGCGGAGAGACGTGCTAGCCAGCCGGAACCGCTGCCCTCACGCACGTGGCGAGAGCAGGGAGGGTCCCGCAGACACCGCAGCGCCACCCTGGGCGCGTGACACATCCGTGTCTGTGCAGCCGGGGCTGCTCCGCGCTCCAGGGAGCACAGGAGGCCAAGTGCTAGGACACCCAAAACCCCCTTCATGGCCCTCACTTTCCTGTGTTCTCTGGACCCTGAGATCTTGGCTCCTGTGATTTGTCTTTGACTCTGGGCTGCCATAGGAATTACCCAAAGAACACACAGTGATTGGCCTCCCCTAGTGGAATGTCTCCAGTGTCCTTGTCCAGGTGTCTGGTCGTGAATGCCGAGGGGAGTCGCAGGGGGAAATGTGTGTCGTGAGGCTGTGGACGAAGGGAGCCAGGGGCTGCGCTGGGAAGCCCCATGGGCGGGCAGCCCCCCAGAGCTCGGCAGTGCTCCCGGAGAGCACGCACTGGGGGCTGATGTGTCCCTTCTCTTAGTGAACTCGAACCAGAGTTCCTCCTTTGGTGGCTTCATCGGGAATGTCAGAGACTTGCTCATTTTTTTTTTTTTTTTTAAAGATTTTATTTATTTATTTGACAGACAGATCACATAGGCAGAGAGGCAGGCAGAGAGAGAGGAGGAAGCAGGCTCCCGGCTGAGCAGAGAGCCCGATGTGGGGCTCGATCCCAGGACCTGGGATCATGACCTGAGCCGAAGGCAGAGGCTTTAACTCACTGAGCCACTCAGGCACCCCAGCTCATTGTGTTTTTTAAATGTTGCCTCATTCACTTGACCAGCTCGCAGGCTCTGCGCTCGCTGCCGGTGCTGCAGGCAGTGAGGTGACGCGGCCCGGGCCTCGTGGTCTCTAGAGGCAGAGACAGGCAGGCACAGGGCCCCGCTCCCATCTGTACTAGCAGGGGGGCTCCATGCACTGCAGGCACTGCCTTGGCCGGAGTGGTGAGGACCAAGGGAGGGAGACCCGGCCATGCTGCGTGGAGGCATCAGGCACTGGCCACAGGGGGGACGGCTGCTCGCTGTTCTCTGTGCAGTTGGCCCTGGGGGAGGAGCAGCAGCCCTGCCAGTGCCGTAATGGGGGCAGGAAAGTGGGGGAGGGTCGGGGAGAGCACGAGAACGGCTGTGTGGAGCTCCTGGCTTCCGGGGCGGCCTTCCCCACCCTGAGGTCATCAGTGGACACATCCCCTGCACAAGCAGACCCAGGAGCAGCCCAGGGCCAGGCAGTAACTTGTCTCTTCTCTGCAGACCGGAAGCCTCCCCTCTCGGCTCCCTTAGGCGAGGCAGAGCCCCCGGGCCCTGTGGATGCCAGTGACCTTCCCAAAGTCCAGATTCCTCCTCCGGCGCACCCAGCCCCCGTGCACCAGCCGCCACCGCTGCCACACCGGCCGCCGCCACCACCACCCTCCAGCTACATGACCGGGATGTCTACCACCAGCTCCTACATGTCCGGAGAGGGTTACCAGAGCCTGCAGTCCATGATGAAGACCGAGGGCCCCTCCTACGGCGCCCTGCCCCCAGCCTACGGCCCGCCAGCTCACCTGCCCTACCACCCCCATGTCTACCCCCCCAACCCGCCCCCGCCACCAGTGCCCCCTCCCCCAGCCTCCTTCCCTCCACCTGCCATTCCGCCCCCAACTCCTGGCTATCCCCCGCCTCCCCCCACCTACAACCCCAACTTCCCACCCCCGCCCCCACGCCTGCCCCCCACCCACGCAGTCCCCCCCCACCCTCCTCCAGGCCTGGGCCTGCCACCTGCTAGCTACCCACCTCCAGCTGTCCCCCCAGGAGGACAGCCACCTGTGCCCCCACCCATCCCCCCACCTGGCATGCCTCCCGTTGGGGGGCTGGGGCGGGCAGCCTGGATGAGATAACGTGATGCCTTTTTTTTTCCCTTTGTTTTTTTAACAAATGTTTTTCTAATCAACTTGAAGAGTAGTTTAAGTGGGTAAGCAGCAGGGTACCTTATCTATTGCTAGAGAGTTGCAGTATGGGAAGAAACGGACCGGACCCGAGATGAAATTGGGCTGGTCCTCCACATCTGGAGAATGGGGCCAGCGGCTTTCAGCGTAGCCTGGGCAGCGCCAGTCTCGACCCCACCGCACATTTGGTCTCAGCTGGTGGAGTCCTGCGCTGGGTTCTTTGTACTCATGGAAACGTTAACCAGCCATATTGGCTCAAGAAATAGCTTCAGTAAGGAGTGAATTTCCTTCTAGAAATCAGTGCCTATTCTTCCTGGAAAATCCATTTTAAATAGTCCCGTTCCATCTGAAGTCAAGCTGTTGTCATCGCTTTCATTCTGTGACGTTCTTTCCCAACACCCAGTAGGTCAGACGAACCACATTTTTGATTTAGAGATATTTACGTCCTTTGTATTAATCTTATTTTGAAGGGGTTGCCTTGTTGGATGGCTTTGTTCTTTTTCTTCCAGAGAGAAAGGGAGAAATGTACTTGGAAAGTAATGTATGTTTACATCAATTTGCAAATTCCTGTACATAGAGATATATTTTTTAAGTGTGAATGTAACAACATACTGTGAATTCCATCTTGGTTACAGACGCGGCTCCTTCGGTCAGTTATCCAAATAAACCTGTTGTGAAACGACCGTTTTGTTTCTTCTGCACAGAAGGTGGAGCCCCAAGAGGCAGCTCTTGCCCTTGGCCCTGGGGGCTGAGGGGCGGGCAGCAGAGGGACATTGGCCATGCAAGCCCCAGACCTGACCCCATGTCACCCAAGGCAGCGCCCCCAGGGGTCTGCCCTCACAGACGAGCTCTCAGCCCCGCCCCATGCCTGCATGGGCTCCCCTCGGAGGAACCTGGGTCGTTCCGAACCAGCATGGAGCTCTCACATGCACCCATGCAGATGGGCTCCTGGGTCCCACGGGGGCTCGGATTGGAAATTTCTTTCCACTCACACCATCTGAGTGGCCGTCTGCAGAACCCCCATGCCCAAGGTGCTCCCCAGGGCTGTGGCCCTCTACCCAGCGGCTCCCCAACCCGAGAAAAGCACTGCGCACCCACCACAGAGGCTTACAAAGAGCCTTTATTTATCTAGCGCAAAGTATACACTATCACAATCTTCTGTTACTCCTTTTACTAAAATAGTTCAAATCAGTGTTTTTACCACACTATCAAAAGTTCTAGCGCTTTTTCTCTCCCCAAATCAAAGTGGTTCAGTGGAAGGTAGAAATGGGCACAGGGGTCTACAGCTCCCAGCTCCACCCGGAGCCGGGCGAGGGGCCGGCCCCGGTTCTCACGGCGGGCACCCACCACAGAAAACAGCATGGCTGATGGCCCGGGGCCGGGAACCAGACGTTCCAGCCTGATTCCAGAAAGCAGCACAAATACCCCCCCACCCACCCACAGTATGAAAAATATACACCTCTACGGCTCCGCCCATGCATTGCGCTTGTTTCCTTAAAAAAAAAAAAAAAAAAATCAGTAGTATGTATTTTGTTTCTTCTCAAGTTTCCAAGAAAAAAAAAAAAAAATGAAAGGTCACTTTTTCTGTTTAAACACTGATGTGTAGCTAATAACTTTTGGATAAAAATGTGCCACCCTAAAAAAATGTGCTCAGCAGATTCTGATCCCAGGAAGGGCTTGGCCACCTGGGGCGAGGCTGGAAGGGTGACATCCATCACAGTGGGAACTGAAGCCCCAGTCCAGATGTCACACGGGGCTTCAAGATCTAGAATCAGAGTATGAAACGTCAAGGGACCTTTATGAAAGGGCACCGAGTTCAGCAACCCCCGTCCCCCACCATGAGCTTCTACAGCTAAGGCTCCAGAGGGGAGATCACCCCACATCACCTGATGCATGTCCGAGCTGCTGGCAGGGCTGGGACTCATGCTTGCCTGGCCCCTGGCTGTCCCCGCAGTGAGGCTCCTCTGATCCCCTCCAGCCTGTGGGCTCCCACTGCATCCACCCAACCCCTGCCCTGTGGGGCCAGGCAGAAGTGCTGCTGGCTTTTTTTTTTTTTTTAACAGCTTATTACATCAGATGACTGTCACAGGTACAGTTCTGTCCTTGAAAGCCATCCCCATGCACTTGGCTCAGGAACACGAGCAGTGGTGGGAAGGAGAGGTCTGCGCCCGGCTCTGTTGCCTGTGTGGCACACAGGAGGATCCAGGCAGAAACGCCCCACCTGACCCCCAGGTACCCCACAACATGATGGACAGGGTCACCTTCCTGAGGCGGGAACGGTCCCTTCGAAGCTGTTCTCTGGGCCAGTGTGCAGGAGACCTGCAGACACCAGGGCCCTGACTTATTGCTTATGTTCAGTGGTGGCCAGGCCGGCCTGATCCAGACATGACAAATGGGCTCCCGGATGTGGGTTCCCCCCAAAATGGACCCACCCCCCACCTCGGGCTGCTCTGTGGTTCTTTGGACTCCCAAGATCCAGAGGGGAGCCTCTGTGCCCCAGCTCACTGCCCACTAGGGCAAGAACTACTTGGTACCATGACCAAGGATGTTCCCTAGCTTTCGATGCACACCCTAGTGAGAGGGCACTCACCACCTGACCTGCGGGCAAGCTCCCTTCAGGGAGAGCCCAGAGCTCCCTGTAACACCCAGGGCAAAAGGAACGTGCCTGTTGCTGTCACTACACCCACTTAGCACTCCCTGGGCACAAGGAGGGCTATAAGCCTTTCCCCTGAGAGTGTACAACTCCCACCCCGGGCGCCGATGGCCGACAGGCGGTGGGAATGGCGCAAAGTCCCCCCTGGGGCTCTAGGAACAGGGTGGCCTTCCCCATCCCCTCGCCTGGCCCCCGTCCCTCGTGCGGGCCTGGATGAGGCCTGCCCGCTGCAAAAGTGGCCTCCTGCGCTCTTCGAGGCTTGAGGCATGGAGCCAAGCCCCACCAGCCAGTGGAGGTGGCGGCAGCGAGCAGCTGTCACGGCCGGTGCCCCCCGCCACTTCCCAGCATCTGTGAGCTCGGAGTAACGTGCCCCGACCACCCACCCTCTGGGCCTCACCTTCCTCAGCAATTTCAACATTTCTCTGTCTCATCTGTATTTGTATATGGTCATTCACACGGAAGGTCTCGTTTGAACCCGAGCCCCACGAAGAGGGCCTGAGGCTGTCCCTTCCCAGTGGAGGACACTGAGGCTCAGAGAGGGGAGGTGGCAGCACCTGTGAAGAGGCAGCAAGGCAGTGGACCCCACTTGGTCCCCGGCTCCGTCCGGCCCAGCCAGCAGCGGCTTCTGCAGCAGGGGGAGCGCCCGGGCGTGCGGGCCACGACGGAGGCCCGGGCTGAACCCAGCCGGTGGCCTCGGGTGGTGAGCGTGGCCCAAAGAACCTGAGACCTCGTCTTCCCACCAGGGGCCTGGAGAAGCTGAGTGACTTGCTGAAGGTCACACAGCCAGTTAAAGCCAGAGCCAGGTCGGGCTCCTTCCAGAGAGGGCAGAAGTCCTCCACCGGCCAGCCCATGCAGCTCCGTCCACAGTGACCCCGGCTGGGGCCGGGCTCTGGGGGATACCAGAGGCCCAGCTCGGCCCGGTGCCGCCCACCTAGAGAGAGAGCGTGGGGCTCGGCCCAGAGACTCTCCACACAGCCTCCTAGCTCCCGGGCCCATCATGTGAAACCACAGAGATGGAGAGGCCTCGGGTCCTGGGCAGGAGGGACCCAAAAAGCTAGGGCATGACCTGCCCCGGGGTGGGAGGGGAGACTCTGCAGCGAGTGATGTGTTCGGGGCTGGGGGAAGCACCCTGAAACCAAGCAGCAGCTTGCAGCAGGGAGCTGGGCGCGGGGCGGGGCGGGGGGGCAGCCGTGCCAAAGGAAGGGCCTCAGGGCCTCCAGCCGGCCACAGACACCATGCGCTTCCCTGTCCACGAGCGGACGCGGGCTCAGTGAGCTGGGGTTCAGGCCGCAGACGGGGGAGAAGGGGTGCCCCTTGTGTCAGGTCCAGCTGCCGGTGGCCTCTGTCCAGTGTGGGCAGCAGCCAGCGGGTAGAAGGCTCGATGAGGTGCCCCTCGGCCAAAGCCGGGCCCAGCCTGGGATGATGCCAGGCCCTGAGTCCCCACACAGCCTTCAGCCTCCCGGCAGCGGGGCCCCAGAGCAGGGACGAGGCTGTTTGGGCCACTCTGCCATGGGGCATGGCCGCAGCCTCTCGTCTTCGTGTGCTGGTGCGTGAGGAGGGAGACGGAGGCCCGGCTGTCAGCGTGCTGGACCCACAGGAGCCGGGGCACGGCGGGCAGTGTCCTATGTACAATTCACCACAGGAAACAAACACGGGGGCCTGCAACTCATCCTGGGTGCCCTGCAGGGCCAGTCCACGTCCACAGAGAAGCAGCCCTACAAAGGCCCCTTGAACTGGTTCCCAGACAGGTGCTGCCGGATGGAGGGCTTGGAGCTAGCCGCGTCCCCTAGTTTTCGCCAGACCACCTGTGGATGGGGCGAGCTGTGAGTGCAGAGCCCACCTGCTGACCCGGGCCCCCACACTGCCTCGGGCCCCTCAAAATCACCCAAAAAGTCCCCACAGCCGTGGGGCCCAGAGGGGAAACTGAGGCCACGTGAGGTCCAGAGAAGCAGGAGGCAGCAGAGGAGGTGAGTACAGAACACCTGGCCACAGGTAAGGCCCAGGTTCTGCCCCTGCTGCCTCCTAAAACGGTCCAGAGATGACACACCGGAGCCAGGCAGGTCAGGGCTGAGCTCTCTGTTCTGGGCAGCCACAGAAACAGTCCAGCTTCCAGAAGCAAATGCGGCCCGAGCCTTGCAGGCCCTCAGAGCAGAGGGTCCTGCCCACACCTCTGGTCTGAACACCACCTGTGCGGCCAGCAGGCACTGGGGGCCACTGGGGGCCACGGGATAGGACATGCAGGGTGAACGGACCCAGTCTGAGGGGGCTGGGGGCGGAGCTCCGGAAACGGACAGGCCTGGAGAGGTCAGGGCCCCCGCTCTCAGGGGGAAGTGGGACAGGCAGTGGGGGGAGGACTGGCCAGGGCTGTCCAGGCTCCGGTGCCCTCCCCCAGGCCTCCAGGTCACTCCGGGACCCGCCCTGCTCACAGCCCCGCCCCCTGGGCCCCAGACCCCAGACCCCCACCACCAGGCCCTGGGGAAGTGTCTCACGTTGCACATCTCACGGACAATGGCCTTCTCCTTCTCACTCAGGTCCTCCTCACAGCTGTCCTGGAGCTGCCGGTCCAGGTTCTCGTGCACCTCCAGGACCTGCGGGGAACCGGCCCCAGGGTCAGGGGGAAGGCTGCCCACGGACGCCAAGGATCCCGAGCCACTGGGTCCCAGCCAGCATGAGGGGCATGGAGAGACCCATTGCGGGGGGCGGGGGGGCCTTCCTCCCTCACCCTAGCGACCCTCCCCCAAGGTAACATCACGGCTGGGGGTGAAGCTGAAGCCGGGTCCCCGGGGAGCAGGGAGGACAGGCTGGGGGGGGGGGAACTACCCTCAGACAGGAGCGCTCATGCCAACCGAGGACCCCCAGCAAGCACCCACTTGCACACACAGGGTGAGTGTGTGTGTATGTGTCCCAGTCACTGCCCGCACCAGTTTAAGAATGCTGTTATCTGTGCAGACAGGCCTGCACACCCGGGGCACCCCGGTGGGTGTGGCCCAGTGAGCCAGCACCCCCCCCCGCCCGGGAGCTGTACCTGCAAGCGAGGACGGGCCTCGGAGGCCGGAGCCTGGTCCCACCCCAGCCCTGCCCCCACCTCTCTGACTTAGAGGGGGTGCCCGCCCTCCCCTACCTGGCCCAAGTACATTTCCCGTCACTGGGATGGCAGATGGGTAACAACCTACTGCCAACCGACACCTCCAACTCCCACCCCAAGGTGTTCCCGGCTCAGGGCCCCGCCCCACCGCCCCGCTGCTCCGCCACGCGCGGACTCAGAGCACGTGCGGCCGTGGAAGGTCCGGGGTCCGCACTGTACCAGGGACCTGGGCACCACCCCCCCACCCCCGCCCCCCGGGGAGCAGCTTCGGGGCGTGGGCGGGCGGGGCCTGGCCCTCACCTTCATGGCGTGCACAACAGCCTCGGGCTTCTGTCCCGCAGAGCTGTAGCCGGCGGAGGGGGGCGAGGACAGCTCAGGTACCGTGCAAGCTGGGCCCTGTGGGGAGGAATCGCGGGGCTTAGCTGGTCCCCAGCGGCTCCCCCCGACTAACGCAGGAGAAGCTGGGGGCCGAGCGCTGCTGGTGAGGAGACGGGGTGCGGGGCCCAGGCCGGGGCAGAGGACAGGGGCCGCCCCAAACCCCACCACAACTCGGAGGCTCCTCTCCGCAGCCCACGTGCAGGGTCTGTTCTCTGTTTCCCAGAGGAAGTGAGGGCAGCTCAGAGAAGGGCGGGGACTGGCAAAGATCTCCCAGCAAACCCCAGGGCTTGCCCCCTTCCCCCAACACCAGGTGAGTGGGCTAGAGTCCCCCTCCGCGGGGACACTCTTCTAGCCCTGAGCCCTGCCTCCCAGCCCGGAGCTTCCGGGCCCGTCTGGCCACCTGAGGTGTGCCACCAAATTCAGCAAGCATTTTTTTTAAAATAAAAAAAAATAATGACTGCGTTTATTTATTTGAGAGAGAGAGAGAGCAGAGAGCATAAGCGGTGGGAGGAGAGGGGCAGAGGGAGAAGCAGGTTCCTTGCTGAGCAGGGCGCCCGAGGGGGGACTCGATCCCAGGACCCTGGAATCCCAACCTGAGCCGAAGGCAGATACTTAACCTACTCAACCACCCAGGCGCCCCTCAGCAAGCACTTCAGATGGCAACCCGGCGCCCAGCTCCCCACAGCCCGGGGAGCAGGGGACAAGGCCAGGTGAAGAGGGGAGTCAGCCTTCTGGAGTCAGGCCCACCTGTGTCAGAGGCTGCGTGTCTGCCCAGGGCCCCCAGCTGCTTTTCAATGGAATTACTGGACGCGTTGGTGTGCCTCAAGCTGTAGGGGGACCCCCGACTTCGGGCCCCAGTGAAGGAGGACTGGAGGATGGAGCTCCCTGGGGCCAACACAAGCCGGGAGGTCAGAAGACCCGGGAGTGGGTCTAACGGGAGCCAGCAAGTGCCACACAGAAAGCGGCAAGTGCCCTGGGAAGCGTGGGTGCAAGCAGCCGGGGAGAGGCTGGGGAGCCGGGGTGCCCTGCACATCCATCCCTCCTCTGAGTCTCAGTTTCTTTCTCAGTCACTGGACCCCAAGGACCAGGTGGACTTGGTGAGCTGGTTTCTGGGGCCATCACCCAGGGAGCCTGCCCGGCCCGGCCATGCTGTGTGGGCTTGGGCAAGGCTCTGAAGTAGGGCCCAACCCACTCCGTGCCTCCGTTTCCTCATCTGGATAATGGAAAGGGTTCCGGTGTCCCAGGTTGTGTGCAGAGCTCCGGCACGCTGTCCGATGGGTGCAAAACACACACACACACACACACACACACACACACACACGTGCACGCACACGCCTGCCCGAAAGCAGGTGCACAGTCTTGAGGCAAAGGCTGGGCGCCCTCCACCGTTGGCCAGGAGGGGGCGACAGCCACACGCGCTCAGCCCTGGAAGGTACCAAGATGCCTGGCCCCTGGCACCTCCGGCCTCTGTCCCATCTGTGAGTAGGGTTCCCTGAACCGCCTGCTCCCTCTGTAAGGGCACCGGGGGCTGCTTCCCAGAGCAAAGGCAGGAAGGAAGCCAGGAGTGGCCCGGAAAGCCTTTCCCTGACCCGCCTCACCAGGCTGCCAATGAGCACGTGGCTGCAGGTCCTGTCCACGAAGCCCACGCCGGACGGTAACGGGTCAGAGGTAAACGCCATGGGGCTGGAGCTTGCAGGGGGCGCTCCCCACAGACAGCTTCTCCCAAAGGCCTCTCCAGCTACGACGGGAGGGCCAGCCCGGCGACACCTCCCACTTTCTCGGCACCCACCCCCCCACCCGAGAAACCCCCTGATTTGCTACCTTCCTGCACCCCCGTGTGACAGATGAGGGCAGGACCATGGGTCTGACAGAAGGCTCACAGCAGGGCTCAAACGGGGTCTGGGGTTCCAGAGCTGGTGGCCAAAGTGGGGAGCCGAGTGTGTCCCCAAGAGAACAGAAGCCACACGACCACACGACCGCTCGTCCAGAGCATTCACAACAGTGCTCCCCATCCACGAAGCGTGGACACCGCCCAGATGGCCAGCCGCTGAGCGGGGTGGGGGAGGGGGTGCCTGCCCCCATGGAATATCGCTCGACAACACAAAGGTAGGAGGTTGGAGCCCACAGCATCGCCTCCAAAACACAGCACCCTGCGGATGTGGCCAGTCACAGAGGGTGGCCTGTTACAGGGCTCTGTTGCTAAGAAATGTCGAGAATGGGCAAGTCTGCAGAGGCAGGAGCACACCAGTGGTCACCCCGCCAAGGCAGGGGAGAGTGGGGAGGGGTGGCTAAAGGGGGCAGAGTTCCTCTATAGGGTAAGGAGATGTTCTATTGTGATAACTACAGCAATCTGCAAATATGCTAAAAACCAGTTAAGTGAGTCCTCAAAAATAAAGTCAACTGACAGGGCGCCTGGGTGGCTCAGTAGGTTAGGCGTCTGCCTTCAGCTCAGGTCATGATCCCAGAGTCCTGGGATCAACCCCTGCACTGGGCTCCTTGCGGGAAGCCTGCTTCTCCTTCTCCCACTGCCTACCGCTCGCCCAGCTTGTGTTCCCTCTCTTGCTGTCTCTCTGTCAAAATAAATAAATTTTAAAATGTTTCAAAAATAAATAAATAAAGTCAACTGACTCGAAAAGAAAAACGGCAGACGACCAGTCTCCCCCCAGGGACTGTCAACAGCCTTGACCCTGCTCCCGGCAGACTGGTACTCAGCCCCCTTCCGCGGCCAGCTCCTTCCACGGGGCCTGGAGTCCCAGGGCCTGCTGGACCCTGCCCCACGGCACCCTGGCCAGTGACCCCCATCAGGGAAAAGCTCGGGGGCCCTGGGCAGACACGCAGCCTCTGACTCAAGTGGGCAGGGAGTAGGGAAAGTAGACAGAGACAGAGGTAGGGAGGGCGGGGACAGCCAGCCTGGTGAAGAAAGGGGGTCCAGGTCCCTCCCTACAGGGTCACCCGTTTCACCATGGGATCCTCTGACCTGTGGGCTATCTGTCCCCCAACTCCCAGGACCTGCAGGTAACCTCACAGAAGACACACCAGGTGCAGGAGATCTGGGCCCCCAGCAGCGTCAGGCATGGAGGGTCCCTCCAGGACCCAGCAAGGGCTTGCTGCCCTAGCAGCTCCCCAAGAGCGTTCCTATAGAACCTCCGGGCCTCCCCTGGCCCCGGCAGGTCATGAGATGGGCTGAGCCTCACCCCTGCCCTACAATGTGGACCAAGGATCCTGGAGGTACGGGGTCCCCAAGTGAGGGGTGTGGCCCTAGGGAGGGGCTCTTACGTTCTGCAGGGAGTCCTGGTAGGAGGGCGGGAGGCTTGCCAGCTGGGACTCCGAGTGGTACGGGGAGAAGCCTTTCCGCAGCGTCCGGAACTCTCCAGGGCCTGCCTGCTGCGAGGGAAGGGGGACAGGTTAGAGGTGAGTGGCTGTGCTGAGGGGGCCAAGGGCCATGCCCTGTCCGGACATGGTCAGCTGCTCCTGCCTGTCCCTCCCCCAGCACCGGCAGTGGGCTACACCCTCCCTCCCCTCTCCCTGCCCCATCGGCCCTCATGGCCACCACGTGCTTGTGCCACAAGGCCAGAGGACTTCAAGCTGCCCCCCAGTGCATGCTTTATCAACATTTCTCGAACAGAGGAAACGAATAAATGAGTATGGCCTCCCACGCCCGCCCTCCTTCCTCTGCTCCAGCATCCTGCACTGGGGCCCCCCCGCGCCTGGCCTGCAGAACACTCCCTCCAGCCCCAGGGGGTGCTCCCACCTCTCACAGGTGAGTCTGTCCCTGTGAGGTGCTCAGGCTGCCCTCAGCCTCTGCCATCAGACAGGAGCTCCCAAATGTGAGCCCTGTGTCCTCCCCTCCATGTCCACAAGAACCAGTGCCTGCTTAGGAAGGGGGGAGGGGGGGCTGCAGGAGGGACGGAAGGCAGGATTG
Organism: Neogale vison; assembly: GCF_020171115.1. NCBI lineage: Eukaryota > Metazoa > Chordata > Mammalia > Carnivora > Mustelidae > Neogale > Neogale vison. Next base: position 5,935,995 of record NC_058103.1, on the reverse strand, counting down.
CACAAACATCTATTTGGCCACAGGGGATTTCCCTCAGGGCAAAGCAAATGCCCCCAGAAGCTGGAGGCCGGGATCGGCAGAGGGAGGGGACCCAGGGGTCACGCTTAATCCGACACAGGCCCTCTGAGAAGGAGCCATGATGGCCTCTCGGGCCCTCCGCTTCACTCAGAGCCCAGGGGGCGTTTCTGGCCCAGACATCCTTTTCTACTTCAAAGGATCAGAGGGCATGCTGGGGGGCAGACAAAACACACAGAAGGTCCTGGAAGTCCCTAAACAAAGCCTGGAGGGCAGGGGTGGGTGGTGAGCAGGAGAGCTCAGCAGCCACGCCCGGGGGGGGGGGGGTCCCTTCCTCCTACACACCAGCCGACCAGCCGCCTGCACGCCCCGCACTCCCCGCCGGCCGGGAGGGATGCGCGCACAGCCTGCTCCCCTCCGGCCAACTGCCAACTGCCGGACCCAGACCCACGTCTCACGAGTCTCCAGCCTCACTGACTCCCTGCGATCTGCTCTCCTGTTCCCATCAGACCCAGGCCCGACCCCTTGGTCCCAGGGGCCAGGTCAGAGAGCACAGAGCAGCACCCTGTAAGGGTCTGGGGGACCAGAGTAAAAATGCAAGGCAGGCAGGTGCGTGGAGGCTTCCCGAGCAAACACCCAACAGCAGATCCAAGCCCTCACCGCCGGCTCTCCACCCCCACCCAGGCACCCTGGCCAGAGCGGAAGGATTCCCATGGCCTCCAGGAGAACCTGAGTGTGAACAATGGTCACCAAGAGGCACAAGACAGAAGTGGAGATGCCCCCTCCAAGGATGGCCCCTGAAGTGTGGCAGGGTATCCCCAGGAACCCTTGATCTGTGATTGCCCCCCACCCCCGGATTACGGCCTCTAACCAGAGCCATGTTAGTCCTCCCTGTCCCAGCCAGAGGTCCGACCTAGCAGCGCCCCGTCACCAGGCACCAGAAAGAGGCCACAGTGCTGACCGTCACTGCCCACCCTGGGGGACTCCTCTGCCCATCAGAGCACCTGTGCCTCCCTGACTCGCCCACCGTGGGCAGGGGCGTCAACCCAGCTTCAGGCGAAGGCAATTTTCTCCCTTCAGACGCCAGGCGTCTGCTCTTCTCCAGCAGTGTGTGTTCTAAACCCGATGACACTGCGCATCAGCGTCCAGTGCCACCAGGTCCTTGTCGGGCCCTCTGACCTCATCCTGCGGGAACACGCCTCCCTGGCCTCACCAGGCTGGCAGAAAGGGACCAGGTGCAAGGCTCAGCCCAGCGCACACACATTGACATTTGGCCACATGGCCAAGGATTTGAGCCACCGCTCTCTCCGACCGGCCCCTGGCACCAGGACAGCTGGACGTTGCCCTGCCCTTCCCCCTCGCCGTCTAGATCCTTCTCTGTGCTCAGTCTCACCTCCCACACAGCTCCTCTGGCCCAGGACCCAGTAGGTTCAGAAGCAACTCACGTGCTGTTACTGAAAACAAAACAGGTTTGTGTTGCCTCCTCCCTCCACACCAGATAAATTCCTGGGGAGGATGTGTGTGTACAGGGGGGCGGGGGGAGGGTTTAAATCAGCGCGTGCAATTCCCACCCCTGCCTTCAGCGATCATCTATAAATATTCGCACATCCACAGAACTTTATTAGCGACCCAAAAAGCTGGCGGGAAAAACACACAATCTCTCTCATTAGGGGCAATGTGACTAATGATGCATCAAAATGAGGGACCATAATTGCACTTAAACCCAAATTAAAAATCCTGCGATGCGCCTGTTGGTGCCCTGGAAGAATGAAATCCCGAGGTTTTTAACGCAGAGGGGCAGTGGAGCTGAAAGGGCCTTCTGGGGTGGTTGGGCCTGCACCTGCGGGGGGCTCAGGATGGTTCAGGAAGCAGGGAGAGGATGTCTGCCCCGCCACAATCCCCAACATGGGTCCCTCAGGACACAGGGAGAAAGGATCTGTCACACAGAGTGGCAGGACTCCCACATCCTTAAAAGTAAAAGAAGCATCACGTGTGGACAGAGACTTGCCCCCTCTGGCCGGGAGGGAGAGACCCAGGTGGCCGCAGGGCTCCCAACTCCACTTAAAGACACAGAGCCTCTGTCCAGGGCTGTCACTGCACCGCCCCCAGGCTCCGGGCCGCCGTGCACTCCGGCTACCCCAGCCTCTCTGAACCCCCCGGGGTCCTGCGGCAAGCTCCCCAGCCATCGCCTTCCAGAGGACTCCTGGGGAACACCGTCAGAGGGGTGCTGGAGCAGGAAAGTCAGGATACAGAGGAAGGACCCCGCCCAGCTCCCCCACCTGCCTACTTGGGGCTTCCTGTCAGGGCAGCAGCTGCGAGGGGGCTCACTCCGGGCAGCTAGCCTCACCTCTCCTTCCTGCCCCCAAAGGGCTTGGGTCCCCGTAGGACCACCTGCCGCAAGAGCACTTCCAGTGTGCACCTGACAGGGAGGCAGTGTCTGACAGGTGACACGGGGACTGCTGTGGGGGCTCCGGGGTGAGGCCTGATGCAGGGACATCCGGAGACCACTCAGACCCCCAGGCACAGGCTGGGAGAGCTGGGTGAGTAGGGCCATGGGAGGCCGGGGGTCCCCGCTCTACTGCCATTATGTGCAAAACTGCCCGTGAATGCCAGCTCGGAGAGGGCAGAACCAAGGCACCCTGGTGGTGGCCCGCTCCCAGGAAGGGACAGGAGGGGACCCGCAGAAGACAGAGAAGCACACGGCACTCAAAGCAGCCCCCACGCCAAACACCACTGCAAACATGCCCTGCCAGGCAGCTCTACCTGAAGCCAGCTTCTCGGGCGGCCGTAGGGACGGGGCAGCTGGAAGGGAAGAGGAGCGGTGTCACCCAGCGGATGCCAGCCACGACCCCCCTCCCTGCCATTCCCCTCCCCGGATACCTGTTCACCCAAAGCTGCCAGGACCTCAGTTGGGCCGGGGTGGGCACCTCCAGAGAGCCCCCATGTTTTTAGAAACCCCCGTGTCTCCAAGGGCTGACCGGGAACCCGGCCCCCTCCCAGCCCTCCCAGGGCTCACGCGGGGACCCCGCAGACCCGAGAGGCCAGCCCACTACACTGGCCTGGAGGGGCCCCAAGATCCCGGCATGGCAGCCGGCAGAGGCAAGGAAGGGGCACTGCGAGGCTGCTCACAAGGGCGTCCTGCTACTACCTACCAGCCAGACTCAATCTCCCTTAGTTTTCAGAGAACCCGTCTGCAGACCATCAAGAAGGACGTGGCTGCTGCATGGCTGGGGGCCCAGAAAGTTCTGCCTCGTGAGTGCTCCGAGCGGGCCAGGGAGGTCCCATGTGTGGCTAACAGGACTTCACAGGGAGATGGCACCACATCCCAAAGCCCCACGCCATTTCTGGCCCTAAATCCCAGTTTTCAAACCTAGGGGTGTGTTTGCTGCCAGGACCTCGTGGCTGTGCCTGACGGGACAGCGTGTGGTCTCACCCGCCACAGTCATCATCGGCCCTCACAAGTCCCCATGACAGCCCAGTACTTGTTCCAATAAGGTGAGCGAGGGACAGGCGCAGGACCCCGCAAGAAGGGGGAAGGGGTGAGGGATTTGGGGGGCAAAGACTCATGAAAACCAAATCCCACCCGGGCTGGGGGAGTCTGGGCAACTCCTCAGCTTTCCAGGGCTCTGTTGTTTGCACATAAATTAGGGTCAAGAAGGGTACCCGGCCGCTGGGTGGCCCACGGCTCTCACCGCTGGCCAGCCTTGGTCCTCGGGCGTTGCGGGATTGTTGTCCCTTTACACCTGGGGCAGGCGCTCTTAGTGTCCCCATCTGACAGACGAGAAAACTGAGGCCCAGAGAGGTGAAGCCCCTGGCCCCACACCACCCAGCTAGTAAGGCAGCACTTTGGTGATCTGAACCTGGCCCTGTGGCTCTGCCACCCAGCATGGGGCTCACAGTGGACAATGATTAAGGCTCGGGGACAGAGGTAGAATTCCCCGTCTCTTTCTGCCCACGTTGCTAGCAGACCATGTGCCCGGATGCCTGAAAGAAGAGGTTTCCTCCCTGGCTCAGGGAGAGGCCGGACCAGCTGGAAGGTTCTGCTAACAAAGTAATGAAAGCTCTCCAGGGATGCAGAGACCACCTCACCCCAGCAGAGGGAACAGGACGTGGCCACCACCCTAGACAGCAAAAAGGCAGAGCAGGGACGGCTCAGAGCCGGAGAGCCAGCGATCTGTGTGGGAACACAGCACCGCGGAAATGCCGGAGGCCAGCTTCCCTGGAGGGCCTGGGCAAGGAAACCAGCCCTCGGGATCACCCGTCCTCCTCGGGGACTCAGACGACAGAACCAAGGTCCCAGCACAGGCTGAGATGGTGGCAGACTATTCCCCTGTCCCCCAGCCCAGATGGCTCAAAACGCAGACAAGGGCCATGGAGGAGCCATTCATCTGGGGACACAGGGGTGAGGAGGAGCGGGGTGGACCCGCACAGCCGCCTCCACTCCCTTCCATGGCAGCTCAAGTTTTCTCGGCTCCTGGGCGAACAGGGAGGCTTCATTCATCAGCCCAGTTGGTTGGGGGGGGGGGGGGGAACCAAGAGCCAAGCCCCAGCATCAATGCCAGCCGCCCCCACCCCAACCCGGCCGGGCACAGAATCCCCCAGAAAAATAATAACGTGTGCAGGGGGCTCGAAATGAATCATCACAGAGGAAGCAGCTGTGTTGATGAAATTTTAAAGCCAACGCGAGAAGGAAAACACGAACTGCAATATAGTAATTTAGTTCTGTGAACACGCCGGCACATTTTTAATTAAAGCTATTTTAGAGTTAAATAGAGGCCATGAGGGGAGGGGCGGGGGCAGCGGGAAGTGGGGGCCGCAGAGGATCTCCGCCCTCTGGCCCAAACCCTGAAGCCACGCCCCCTGAAGGTGGTTCGAAGACAAATCCTGCTCTCTCCCGCTTTTCGCCAAAAGGGAGGTGCTCTCTCGGCTCTTGCAGAGCTGGAGGTTTCTGAGCAATTTGATTTTGGTGAGGAGACTTATGTGCCAGCATCATCAAGTCAGACAAGCCAGGGCCCATGACGTCCGGGCAGAAATATCTCTCTCCAGGATTCCCAAATCAATCCCTTGATTACCTCCAAAGATGGCACACTCACTACCTTAGTGAAGCAGAACTTCCTTATTTGGGGCAAAAGCCAGCCTCCCCTCCTGCCTAGGACTCTGGGTGGGTGGTGGCCAGGGCCTCCCCAAGATGTATCCACCCCAGTCTAGCTGTGCTAAGGACTGGAGAGGCCGATGTGACCACTGAGAGCCAGCATCCCAGTACTTGAGTGGCTGACGGTCCCTCAGACCTGGGGGCTGGGCTCCCCAAGGGAGAATCTCAACAACTAGCAGCTCACAGGGCTGAGAGCCCAGACTAAGTGCCGAGCCCCCTGCAGGTGGTTGGGGAGGCTGTCGGTAGGAAGCCATGCCTGAGCTGGAGGCCAGGAGAAAGAAGAAAAAGTAAACCCCTTCTTCTCTGGACTCTCCTAGAATGGGGCCAGGACTGTCACTGTGGGCCTGCAGCAGCCCCCTGTGCACACAAGTCCTGCTAGCTGGGGAAGGAGGTGGGCAGGCCTGGGCCTGGTCACCCCCATGCCCCTAGGACCATCCGTTACACGTAACGTGTGCACGCCCATTTTCCAGGTGAGGAAGCAGAGTGGTGCCATCTGAGCTGCCACAGGAATATGAAGCAAGTGACATGTGAGTGCCACCAGGAAGCCAGGAGCAGGCCAAGGGGCCCCCTTGCTGTCCATGTCTCTCTCTCTCATCTCTCCTGCGTGGCTCAGAACAGCGGCGCCTGCTTCTGCAGCCAGCTCCACCGACCCACCCTCAAGGCCAAGCTCTGGTGACAGCAGGTGATAGGGACCGACATCCTGCCAATGGTCATGGCTCCTGGGAGCTTTTGCAGACTGTAGGTGGAGGGCCAACACTTCCACGGCAATAAGGCCCTGGGAGGGGAGTGGGGCGCCGAGGCCCCAGCACCACGAGGCTGCCCCCTTCTTGGCGTGCTGGGTGTGGCCCTGACCCCTCTCACTGGGAGACCCCGAGCAGAGGCCCCACGGAGGAAGAGGCCGGAGAAGGGCCCGGGGTGCTCCGCTCCCCAGGACCCACACAAGCCCACACAACTACCATCGCGGCAGCCTGCCTCCGAGAGTCTCCGTTCATTCAGGAGAAAGGAAAGTTCTATCAGGGAAATAAGAGACTTGGGGCCCATGTGGCGGGTCTGGGCTCCCAGCATTCGCCTGCACATGGCCGTAAGCCAGGGAAAAGCTCGTTTTTGTGCCGAATCCCAACCGCCTGCAGCAGCAAGCCGGGATCCCAGCGAGGGCCTGCATCCCTCCGTCTGATAGACATCCTTCCCCAGCAGGCCGGGCGTGGGCACAGGAGGCCGACAGAACTTCTGCTGCTGCCTCGGGGCCACGACCCCACATCTGACCCCTGGGAGCAGGTCTGAGCAGGCATGGGGGAAGGGAAGGGGGGCGGGCAGGAAACCCACTGCCCAGGTAGCTGCCAGCCCCCAGATGCCCAGACACAGGCACCCTGACAACCTCCCCCTCTGTACATGTGGGCATGGGACCAGTGGACACAGCTATGGGGGACCTCCCTTGTGACCCTGGGGTGCCCCCAGGCAGGATGGAGTAGAAGGGCCACCCCTCTGTGGCCTGAGCATGGGCACATTTCCCCCAAGTCCACGGCTAGGTCCACCACTGGTAACTGGGGTGTATTTTCCCAATGGGACAATGTGGCCAGGACAGCAGGGGCCACAGGGTCAGGGACACTCCCGTCTTCGTGGAAAAGAGGCCACAAGCAAGGCCCAGTTGGACTACAGAACAACATGGCAAATAACACCCTGAACCTGGGGCTCGGGTGCTCACCCCGCTTCCACATGGGAACCGTGAAACAACAGGGAAAGACTCACAAGGCCACTGACCCGAGGCTTCAGATCCAGATCGTGGTCCTGGCCTCCACTCTGCCGTCCAGTGGCTGCAGCGTGCAGGACGGGCACCTACTCCAAAGCAAAGGCCCCTGAGCCTTAACGATGGCCCCCACCACCCCCACTCCTCCTGGCGCCACGTCGGCCTCCGCTCTCGCAGCCCAGCCCACACCCCGTCCCCAACCCACGCCAGGCCCCTGTGGAATGGAAGGTGCCCCAGACCCCAGCCGGGTGAGACCCCAGCCCCCAGGAGCCAAGGGAGCCAGCATGCCGGTGGCCAAGCCCTTCTGCCACACAGGACTGAAAACCATATAAAGTTCCCAAACCAGCCTTGCAATTCGATGCCTGGCTCTACATCCGAGCGAGGGCGCGGCAGCCGCGGGGGTGTGGGGGTCGGGGGTGAACCATGCACTCTGCTCCATCCTGTTAGGCTCTGGGAAGGGCCCCCAAGGCCCATGCAGAGACGAGGCGCGGGGCAGCAGTGGTGGGGGCTGTGCTCCGTGCCGGGGCCCCGAGCCTCCCAGCAGCCGCCCAGCGGGCAGACACGGTGCCGCGGGCTTCCGAGCAGGACAGCCAGGACAGCGGCGCCAAGCCTGCCGGTCGCCTAGCAACAGGGCCAGGCAGCTGAGCCCTCCCTAGGGTTGGTTCCCAGAGAAACGCTCTGGGCATTCTGGCCGCCACATATGGGGGGGTGAGGGGTATGGCAGGGGAGGGGGAGGGGAGATTAAGCCCAGGATGGGTACAAGGGAGAGGGAGGCTGGAGGGGCTGGCCAAGCCAGCTGGCCCCCCGGACCTCGTGCAGGGCTGACTGCAGCCTCCCATCTCCGCCCCACCCACACCACAGAAGGCCCTCGTCCTAACGGTCACGACCTCTCTGTGCCAGCCACACTCAGCAGGACTACAGCCGCCTGTCCCCCGTGCAGGCTGTCCCCCTGCCCGGCCTCCCCACTGCGCTGCCCTCATCTTCCAGCCTCTAACCCGCCGTCCCTGTGCTGCAGACGTGCTGGGGATGAGACAGAGCCTCATCTGCCTGTGGGCACCGGCCAGGCCCAGGAGGGAACAAGCTGCGCCCCAGACGGGACAGGATCAGCGTGGCGGGAGCAGGGAGGTCTCCGTGTGGGTGACAGTGGGGGTGTGCCACCCGCTTCCCAGCCTCAATCTGCCTGCCTGAAGCCAAAACAGCCCCTTCTTCAGCAACTGTGCATTCCACACCATCTCTGGGACAGGCCCAGTGCTGGCCCTAAGAGCTCACAGACCACCGGGGGACACCCCAAGGCCATGGAGTGAGGATTAGGTCCATGACCCCCAAGTTCCAGGGGATGCCTCGGATGGCTATGGGTCAGGTGGGCAGTTATGGGAGTGAGGGGGGAAGGAAGGCCCCGGTCAACTGGGACATGGGTGGCCCCTGGAGTGGGGGCGGGGGGCAGGGCTCATGCTGGACCTCAGGGTGCAGTAAGCACTCTCCCCTGCAGTCTCCCCCCAGCCGGCCTACCTGTACGAGGGGCTTGTCCCCCTCCAGCAGCCTCACCTTGGTCTCCAGCTGCCTGATGTAGGTAGACGAGGGATCTGTAACGACACAAGTGGGGAGCACGTTAATCACAGCAAACTCGGTCTCCCCTGAGACACCCACACGCCTGCCTGAAGCCTCCCGGCCAGGGTTTCCAGAACCTGCAGGAAGGACAAGGGTTCCCTGCCTGTTCCCTTGGCCTCTGTGCTGTTTCACATCCAGAAAGTACTCCCCAGCATCCCCTGACGGGACCCTCACAGCCAGGGGGCAGCGCCCAGCAGGGCATGGGGTCCAGGGAGCCCCCTCCCCAGCACCGTGGGGAAAATGAGTCTGCTGAGCATACTGGGTCAGTATCCGGGGTTCCTCTGCTCCCCCCCGCCTGACACACAGGAGCGTTTCAACAATCTGCAGCCGGAGGGGGATGTCCATAGTGCAGGGGAGATGCCATCCTTCCTGATGGACTCTAAGAACGAGAGCAGCCAGGGGCCGGGGCCCGGGCCAAGCCAGTGACGCACTCCCCATCCACGCACCCCCAGTTTCGGAATGCGGCAGGGTTCCTGAAATCCACCCTTCCTCACCACGCTGACCAGTTTTACAATCCCATCAGACAGGCAGGCAAACTAACTCCCAGATCAGCTCGGCCAGTAGAGGAGAAAAGCAAGGACTGAGTCACTCCAAGCCAGGCTGGGATGAGGGGGACTACTGGGGTGGGACCCGAGGGCAACCAGGAACAGAGGGGCCCAGGGATGGGTGCGGACCACGGGGCAGGGAAGGCGAGGCGACCTGACCATCTCGGCAGGTGCGGTCGTGCAGGTGGGGCATCAGGTCCCAAGGCAGAGGCCCGGGGCACCTCCGCGCCTGGTCTGCAGCCGCCCAGTATGGGACAGGCTAGGTGCCTCTCGTCCATACCAACACCTCACTGGAGCTCACACGGCCTACACTCCCGTCCACCGGGCCAGTCACGGCTCCCCTCCTGCACCCACCTCCACCCGACAGGACACAGAGCCCATTATACCAGCCTTGTAGCTCAGAAGTCACCAGAATTTCAACCAAAGCCACCTCTCTACACCGCAGCCTGGGGAGACGGACCCCACAGGACTTTGAACTCACTGGGGTGGGCCAAGGGCATGGGCGCTGTGCAAGGACACGCTAGGCTGTCATGCAGTGGCGGGAAAATGAAGACTCTGTCCATCCCGAGCACACAGCTGGCACAGCCAATGAGCCCGGGCCCTTGCGGACACGGATGTCATGCCCCTCCCACTGGTGCTCACCTGGCAGCCCCCTGCCCAGAATGCCATGACCTCACTCCACAGGGGCTCAGCCTGGGCCTCAGAGCTCCTGCCCATCGGGAAGGCCATTCTCTGAGGGCACCCCCGCTTTCGCACACAGGTGCCCCTCCGCCCAGTCAGCGACCGGCTGTGGGGCACTCTGTTATCCAAGGCCCCTCAGGAGCTCCGCCCACCCAGTGCTGGACCAGGCCCAGGAGCAGCAGCCCAGCCTGGGTCAGGAATTGGGGGCGGCCGGGCCCACCCACTAGCTGCTGGGGAATTACACAACCGGCTCCTCCCGCCCCAGGTCCGCACCAGTCAGCACTCAGGAATGCCGGGGCCTTCTAGAGAGGGAGAAGGGCCACTCCCCACCAGGCCTGCCGCCCTCAGCCTCGGGGATGGCACTGGTAAGGACCTGGCAGCTGGGCCGGGGGTGTCCCACAGCAGGGGGCTGTGCCCCCCCCAAACCACCTCGCTGAGCCCCCAGCCCTACAGAGCTCCCACTGACGGCCAGGAAATCATGGTTCTGAGAGTTGAAGGGGCTTGTTCACGGCACAACTCAGGGCAGCAGGAGTGTGACCCCAAGGGCCTCCCCGCCTGGACCCTGCGTGCGTGCCTGGCAATCGGCAGATCCCACCTGACCAGGCGGGGGACCGGTGGCCGCAGCTGTACAAAGGCCTTCCTCGCACCCTTCTCCAGCCGGCGGTCCCCCGGTCCACGCCCTGTGCCTGCCTCCCCTGCCCACCCCAGGGCCTCCGTTCACTCAGCCAGCCGGGACGGACAAACACTTCTTCCCACATGGCTCCCATGAGAACGCGCCTGATGGGAAAGGCCTCATCGCTCAGTGTGCCAGGCCCCCCCGGGCACTGGGAAGGAGATGGGTGCAGCCTGGGCTCCCCACCTTTCTGGCTCCTCTGCGTGCTGTCAGCAAGAAGGTTTCCCTGGAACACCCACTGGGGAGAAGGACAAAAACGACCGAGATCCCCCAGCTCTCTCACCTTCACACGTTAAGAAAAGGAGACCCAAATACCTAGCAGACCCCTGCGTGGTCTCCCTCTGGGTGGGCCCAGTGGGGGAGGGGAGACCCACCACCCACCTGGCAAGGGTCCAGCAGACCTCCCCATTCTCCAGAGGGGGGGGCTAAGAGGGACAGTGTCCCCCACCTGCTGCCAGGTGAGCTGGGGAACCCCGGGCCCAGCCTGCCAGACCCTCTCCCCACCATCCAGCTCCGCCCCAACCCCCCTGTGGGTCAGTGCTCAGGACCCCAAGGGTCTGGCCGCTCGGAGCGGAGCTGACAGCACCGAGCCGTTGAGAGACACTGGTCCCAGAGAGAAGACAGGTTCCTGCGCACGCCTCTCTCCGGGACGCCGCACGACTGCCCAGTCCTCGGGCGCCACGACAAGCCGCCCCCCGCCACCCGCTCTCCGCAGCCCCCACCGTGGGCCCACGCTGCCAGGCACGGGAGAGGACCCAGGACAGGACAGCACCCATCCCCTGTGTGCACCCCGGCCACTCACTCACTGCCCTGTGCGGCCACTGAGCCACTGGAAGAGGGGCCCGCTGCCCCCGCCCCCAGTTCCCTGGTACAGGGACAGTTCTAGCTATCCTCTGCCAATTTCTCTGGGGCCAACAGGGAGCTCCCAGCACTTCCTTTCTCGGTCAGACTGCAGCCAGAGTCGTGGACCAGGCCGGAGTCAGCAGATGCGCCAACCGGCCCCCGCACCCTCGCTGGGCGGCAGGCGGGCCTGACACACCGCGGGTCCCATCAGAGCAAGGGGGTCCCCCGGCCCCAGCAGGGACCACCACACTCCCCAGGATGGCAGTGAGGACAGAAGAAGGGAGGCCAAGGGCCGGAGCAAGGAGAAGGGGCAGAGGCAACGCCATGGGGGACAAATGACCCAACATCAGCCCACCTGCCCACCCACGGCCGCCAGGGTCCACGGGCCGGCTGTCCTCCTTCACAGGCCACATGCGGGCACCAGCCGAGGGGCTGTCCCTGACCCGCCGGCTTCTGTCAGCCCCGAACCCCGAGCAGCTTCAGAGAACCAAGTCCACTTGAGACCGCCGGGCTTCGGTGGGCTTTCCAAACCACAGGGGCAGTCTGGAAACATCTTAAATCACCCGACGCTTCCAATGGCAACCATCCTAAAGAACGAATTCTAATAATAAAGACGGTGTAACGGCTGCGGCCAGAAATGGAAATAACTGTTTGTCTGGGAGCAGTGGAGGGTCCAGCCGTCACTCAGAAGATGTTCGGGAAGGTTCTCTTCTCGACAACACGGAAAAGCCTTCACAGGCCGGTGGAAAGCTCTGGACCCAAAGCGAGAGGTAGAACTGCTCTCAACGTTTCCAGATACCTCTGCGTTGAGTGAATTCCGGAAGGAGGCGCGCGGACATGTGGCTGGTGGTGCTCACAGGAGGGAACAAGGGGGGTTTATTTATTCACACCCCTTCTCGTTAATTTCCAAATAATCTATTTCCAATATAGGGGGAAAGTCTTTCTTTTATAGAAAAGGAGAAAAGATTAAATGACGGCAATGGCGCGGTGCAGGGCCCCCCGGTGACACCACAGAAGCAGAAGGGTGGCCGGAGGACAGCCCCTCGGAATTCTCCCAGCTCCGCTCTGGGGGCCCCTCCGGAGGCCCAGGGACAGCCGGGTGTGCCCATTCCCAGGGAGGTAAGAAGATTCGGGGCTGCCTCCCCATGTCCCAATGTCCTAGAGGGGCCTCCTCTCCTTCTGCCACATGCAGCTCCCCAGACCAGGCTCTGACCCCTGCCCGGGGCCCAGGAGCCAGACCCCGGGCTACCGGTGGGTCAGAGCAGGTGTCCTGCGGCAGGGCAGGGTGGCTGCAAGACAGGCCTTCTGGGGCAGGGGTGGGAGGCCCCCGAGGGCTTGGCTCCCTGGGTGGATGATCCTTCCCAGCAGCCTTGGGCAACTCGTGATCCCGCGGGGCGCCTCGGAGCCCCAGCCTCTCAGAGATGAGCGTGTAATTAAATTAATCCCAGGGTTTGCAGTGGTGAGGAACAGGGCCCCAAGGGAGGCATGCGTCATTTCCCGGCTTGGCTGCTTGCAGGGAAAATGAAGGAGGTGACTACAGAAGGGACCCCAGGATGGGCTGGCCAATGTGTCCCCTCAGACCCTCCCCAGGCCCCCCTGGACCAATTCTGGAGGAGTCACAATCCAGCTTCCGTCTGGGCGGGGGAAGAGGGTGGCAGCAAGGGGCCGGGCAGGCAATGCTCTTGCTTAAAGCGCCAGAACGTCAGCCCTCGCTTCGGCCTCCTAGAGGATCCTGTGTTCCCCGGGGAGGGAGGAGGGCCGTGCAGCCCACGGATGGGAGGGACTCATGGAGCCCGCAGGTCTGCGAGCTCCCCAGTCCCCCTGCCCTCTCAGAGGCTGTCTGGGGCCAGGTCCCATCGCTCCCCACTCTGATATCCTGATAGCCTCCTCAGGTAGGCAGCGTGGTCGCAGCCTCACTATTAGTCCTCATGGTAAGAACTTGGCAGCCAGAGCAGGTCATGCCATCCCATTAGCCCCGGAAACCCTCCTTGCCAGCTCCGCTCTAGGCACGTAGTAGCCTCTTGTGTGGGAAAAGCCTGAAGACCTAATAGGAAGGTATGGTGCCAGGGGGCAGTCTCCTAGCCTATAGGTTCCGGCCGGCAGCAGGCGCCCAGCCTGAAACAGCACCCACGGCCCGCACAGAGCACCCCGACACGGCACTGCCAGAGACACAGACGGCACAGCATCCTGGGTGCGAAGGGCGAGTGTCACTCAGAATGTCCCTCGGCAGCAACAGTGGCCACACCAGGAGCCCGCATCTCCATTGGGGTGAGGCAGGGGGTTCGGGTCCACACAGGGTATGGGGAAGGTGACCCCAGAAAGCCCAGGGGCAGGAGTGGGAGGCAAGGCAGGGACCAGAAGGAGTGGATGAAAGTAATTCCATTCTGCTGGGGAGTTTGCGGGGCTCAGCGTTACCCCCTGCACCAGGGTTCACTGGTGGGGGAGGCGCTGCTCACAGGGGACAGAGGGGCTAATTCCCAGCACTGCCCCATTGGACAGTGGACAGGATGAGCTCCCAGAGTGGCAGGTGCCAGCAAGTTCCAGCAGGTGCCGCGGGCCGTGGACACAGAAGCAGGAAGTGCCACGGGGATCTGGGCAGAGTGCCAACCATGTCTGTCGCTCCTTAGGAGAAAGTAGGACCGCCCCCAACCCCACCAGAGGAAGAAGTGGGGGCCGGAGGGGGGGCCACACAATGACGCACGGTGACACACAGGGCCTGACCCTCCAGCTGCTTCCCCTTCTAAGCCCCCTCCCGCTTAATGAGGCTGCCCACAGGGTCTTGGGGACAGGCGGGCTTTGTGGTATGTCATCAGCCGGACAGCCAGCCGCACCCAGCCTCGGGCCTCCTCCGTGGGGGTGGCTGACACTTCCCCGCCACCACTCAGTGATTCAATTCCCTTCTCCTTCCACTTCGTTAAGAGGGGTCGGCATCAGGCCGGGGGCTCCATGGGAGCAGACGGGCCTCGTCGGATAAGGCCCCCTCATCATTCCAGGCTTCCATCTCTGTCCCCGGAGGACAGATATGATTCCTGAAAGCATCTTCGTGACTCCTGAAAGCTGGCTTCTTCGCTTGCCTCCCTTCTCCTCCCGAGCCCCCAGCCAGGACTCAACCCCAGGGGGAAGGCAAGTGTTCACCGGTACCCGCAGGTCAGGTCGCGGAAGTCAAAACGTCACAGCAGGCCCGGGAGGTGGGGCAACTTACAGACGAGGTAAATGAGTCCCGGGGAGGTGAAGGTCATAGACCACACAGGGGCCTCACCTTCCCCCTGGCTCAGTGGCTCAGGGCAGCCCCGGGCTCTAGACAGCAGCAAAGGCCACACTTCCTGCAGCACCTGGTCCTGCTGGCGGGTGCTCGGTCCCCAAGTGGCTTCTGTCCCCCCAACCTTGCCCACAGACCAGACTCAACAGGTCTTGGAGCTGCCTGCTCCAGCTGCCCTTGCCTCTGACCCAGGGCACTTCTAGGCGTCCCTCAACAAGGCCCCAGACACGGATCCCGCAGAAGTTGGAAATGGTCCATCTCCTTAAAGGACTGACTCGGAGGATGTTCTAACCCCAGCAACTCCCTGAACCCTGGGCCTCTGCTGGACAGAAGCCCCTAGAACGCTGAAGGCTCCAGACACAGGTGAGGAGGCAGGAGAAGCCACTTCCAAGCCCAGGGCAGTGTGCTCGCTCTGCCCCTCCCAGGAACTCTGCCAGGAGGGTGGCAGAAAGCCTGGCCTCCAGAGGAGGAAACAGAGGCTCACAGAGGGAATGGGTCTGCCCAAGCTCATAGAGCCGGTCCCTAGCAGGACCAGCAGTCACACCTGCTTGTCCAGGGGCATGGTCCCCCTCTGTGAGGATGCCTCTGCCCAATTAAGGAGCCACAGGAATAACCACATTTGCTCCAGGGCAGAGAGAGCAGAGGTACAGCCAGGGGAGGGGGGCAGAGGGCAAGGAGGAGCTGACAAGGAGAAATCAGGGGCTCCGTCCTGTAGGAGGAGGCATCTGAGCTGAGTCTTGAAGAGCACACAGGACTCTGACAGGCAGATCGAGACAGTGGGGTGGAAGGCAAGTCTGAGCAGGGCACAGCAGAAGCAAAGGCACGGGGCTAGGACCGGGGCAGGCAGGCGCAGGAGCCTCAGAGCCGACCCCGTTAGCGTCTGCTTCCTGGCACGCACTGCAGCCCTGGAGATGTGGGCTGAACGTGAGACACGTATTATTTATGGATGAAGACAAGGGGGCTGAGGGAGGCATATCAGGGGAACATCAGATTCCCAGGAGGATGCCTCCAGGAGTGGCTGTACCGAGCCGGGCACCTTGGCCCCCACTGCCCCCTCCTCTGCTGGGCCGCCCACCCGAGCTGCCCTCAGACCCATACAGAGGGGCCTGGGCCGAGACAGCCAGTCACAAGCTCAGCATGGACTTGCAGGGCTCTAGATGCAGTTAAGAGTTCTCTCGCCCACGCGGGGCATTGAGAAGGGAACCCGTCCTCCCCTGGGCACCCACAAATTCTACTGAGCATCTACCGGATGCCAGCAGGCACCGAGCAAAACCCCGACAGTCGCCCCTGATCCTCACAGCAAGTCGATGGGCTGGGCCCTGTTATCACTATGCCTGAGCCTCAGAGAGGTTAAGTACCAAGCCCCAAGTCACACAGTAAAAACACTG
This sequence comes from Neogale vison, assembly GCF_020171115.1. NCBI lineage: Eukaryota > Metazoa > Chordata > Mammalia > Carnivora > Mustelidae > Neogale > Neogale vison. The sequence goes on along the minus strand of NC_058103.1, from coordinate 5,920,087 downwards.
CCCAGCAGCCTCTGGCCAACAGGCTGGTACCCGGCCCATCCATGCCAAGACAGGCAGGATCACGGAAACCTTAGATCCCACCCAACTCAAGAGATGAAACAGAATGACCACAACAGGAGCCCTACCCTCTCCATCCACAAAGGAAAGAAAATGAACGGGGGGGGGGGGGGGGGGGCCTGCGAAAAACAATTGCATTAATGAAAACAGGGAGCTCTCAGCCTCTCCTGAAACCCATGGCCGTCCCCTGGCTACCTACCTGCCCCTTTGCTGGCTCCATGCGAAGTCCCAGGGACCCCGGTGGATCAGCACCCTGCTTTTCAGGACCTCAGGAGTACCTGGCGTTTAACTCCAGGGAAAACTACAACCCCCACCTCCACCACCATACTGCAATGTCAAGGGGGCTGTGCCCAGCTTAGCTGATGGAAAACGTGCCCACTTTGGATCTGCTTGGTAGCCTCTGGTGTTCTTGGCCCAAACATTCAACCTCATCTCTCTGTCGAGTGCTTGGGAAACCTGGTCATTCCAAATGAAACCGTGCCATTATTTCCAGCCAGAGAAGAGGGAAAAAAGAATCCCCTTCCGGTTAATGTCATGCCCAGAAATTAACCTGCGTGTGCCCGTGGCGGGCACTGTGAGTCTCTTCTCCCAGCAACCCCAATCCACTCTGAATGATTGGAAGTTATGGAGAGAGGCCAAGAATGGAAGTCTACCAGCCTGTCCGGCAGGGTCACCTAGCCACACAGGTCGAGTCACATGCAGCCCGGTGGCTCCTGGCATAGCTGCACGTACCCTCCCTGGGGACTTTCTAACATCTGATCTCTTCCCCCGTGAGACCAACCGTATTAGACTCCAGGGGAGGCTCCTGGAGGTCCATATGCATTTTAGATGCCCTCCAGGTAATTCTAACACACAAGTGAGGCCGGGAGCCCCTGATCCATGATCTACGCTGAGCGGTGACTGCTGAAACCGTCTGCCTCTCAGCTCCATCTCTGAGGGACCCCGTCGGGCCCTGATTATTAATTGGGGGGGCCCTAAAAACCCCTGCAAACACCGCCAAAATGCACGGATTCGGACAGGGCTAAGGTACGCAGGACTCACATCTGAAGTGGGGTGGGGAGAGAGAAATATTTACTGAGCCCCACATCTACACACCAAGCCCCTTGGTAGCAAGAAAGGGAGACCTCAACTAGTTTGGGGGGAAAGGAGGGGCTTTGTTTTTATCATTAGTTGTCAAGCAGGTGTCTCCTGAGTGCCAGGCCCTGCATGATGGGGCCAACTGTCCTTCAGAGGAGGCAGGAACAGTGGGGGAGGCGCTGGCGGGGGCAGGACACCAGGGGACTCCAGTCATGAGCAGAGGAGGCAACGTGTCTGAGAAAATCTAGGTGTGGCAGGGTCATCAGAGCCAGGAGGTCCCTGTTCCCAGACACTGGGGAGCCGGAGGTAAGGCTGAGAGCTGTGACCCTGTGCATGAGAAGCAACACTGGGGCTCCAAGGCTAGGGAGCAAGAGAAGGTGGGGCTCCCGGCGGTGACCTCAGGCAGCAGCATCCCCTCCGGCCAGTGCTTCCCTGATTCAGTGAAAACAGGAATAAATTATCACGAGCCAGGTGGTGGGACCGCGGGAGCGGTGACAGTCCGGAGAGCTCCATGTGGAACAGACTCCATGGAAAGACGCCCAAGCCCCGTGGGGGGGGGCGGGGAGGGAGGAGAGGGCAGACAGGAACCCAGAGAAGCTCGCACACCTGCCATGTGGCCCATGCGGCACTCTGCGCCCGCGGGGGAGAGACGGAGCGTCTCGTGAGCGGAGCTACAGCCGCTGCCTGGCCACCGTCGAGAACAAAATTGGATCCCAACCTCACACCACACACAGAAAGCAGCTCCAACTGGGTCAGAGAGGGCTACGTGGAAGAACAGAGGGACAACTGGGGCTTTTCTGACACAGTCTACGACATGGGGAACGAACCTTAACAACCTGATGCTCTAGGAAAGAAGTCGATCACAAAACACCCCATTTGGTACGATTCCATGTGTATGAAATGTCCAGAATAGGCAAGTTCACAGAGACAGAGTCGGTCGGCGGCTGCCGGGGGCCGAGGGGAAGGGGGACTGGGGAGTGACAACGATCGGGTACAGCCTCTTTCTGGGGTGATAAAAACCCTCTGGAACCAGTTCCGATGGTTGCGCATCTCTGTGATTATACTCAACAATGCTCAACTGTCATATATATACAAACCGTGTGAATTCTGTGTCAGAAGCAGACAACTTCTGCTTCCAGGTAAAAAGCCTTTCTCCGTCAAGAAGCAAAAAGAACAGGGGTGCCTGGGTGGCTCAGTGGGTTAAGCCTCTGCCTACGGCTCAGGTCGTGATCTCAGGGTCCTGAGATCGAGCCCCACATCGGGCTCTCTGCTCAGCAGGGGGCCTGCTTCCTCCTCTCTCTCTCTACCTACCTGTGATCTCTATCTGTCAAATAAATAAATAAAATCTTAAAAAGAAAAGAAAGAAACAAAAAGCACAAACCATCAAAGGAAGCTCTGTCAGCCCCTGTTGCGGGAGCATCACAGCCGCTCCCGACAGCAAACAGATCCGTGAGCACCGTCAGGAGGGCAGTGGCCGTCCGGGAAGGGCTGCGTGCAAGTCGGGCGCAGAGCGGACGGAGGGTCGCACGGACGACTCACAATGCTCCTGCGGATCAGTACGGGAGTACGCGGGTACTGGGAGCAAAGTCTCCACAGAAGGTGAGTCACAAGGGGAAATGAGCGGCAGGACACCTGACAGCACCTCATCAGAGAAATGCAAATGAAGAGAGGAAGATGCCACTGCAGCCAAGGGAGCAGCAGAGAGCGTTACCGTGGGAATTCGGCGACGGCGAGCGCTGAAGAGCCAGGGGACGCAGGGTACCCCCGGCGCAGCAGATCGGAGAGCCGCCCGGCGTGGCTGCGGGCTCTAGAAGCCACACACGCCCCCAGGGAAGCCCGAGGACGTAGGTACTAGAGCATATCCCCAGCACCTACTACGACAGCAAAAAATTGGAAACCATCTAAATGTCTTCCCAGAAAACAGGAAAAACTGGTTTCAACCAACAACAAAACAGTAGAGGTAGAAACAAAGAGCTAGAGGTACCAACGGGGACAGGTCTCAGAAGCACAGTGGGGGCAAGTAGCTAAAGGCCATGAGCAGAAAGGACATCGTTCCTACAAAGTCTCATCGTCACACGTGGTTCATGGACCTGTGACAGACGAGAAGTAAAAAGCTCTGCAGGAGAATGATGGGCACTGAATTCCAGGCTGAGGGTCTCCCGGGGGGATGGCAGGGACACGGGAGCCCCTCATCTACACCTGTGGCACTGTGTTTCCTGCAAGGAAAGGCTCTGGAGCGGACATGTATTCTTTAACAATCTGATGAAGGTAGGCAGTGGAAAAAATAGTTGTCTCATTATTGTCCAAGCTTCTTGCTTTTTGTAGAATTCCTAACAAAAAAAAATAATAATGAGTAATGCTTTTTAAGTAAAATGGGAAAAGGGCAGCACACAAACTCCTGTGCTCAGCACATCTCCCTCCCTGGCTCCTGGTGACCAGGCTGTCTCAGAAGACCCCCAAACGCCCCCGGCCCTGGGCTCCTTGGGGGCCATCCCCACCCCATGGGAGCAGTCCAACCTCGGCAGGTCAGGAGCCCATCGGGAGGGGAGGGGTCCCCAGGATGGAGAGGCTGACAGGTGGAAGTCGCCCTCCTGCGCCTAGTTAGGGGACAAAAGCAGACCCCTCTGTCCCACTTGCTCTGCGGTCTCAGATAAGCCCCTTCCTCCTAGGCCCCTGAGAAGTGGGGCGGGAGTCCCAGATGTCCCAGGGGGCTCCCTGGCAGGACAGGGGTGACTCAGAACCCCTCCAAGACAGCGCCCCTACAATTAGGTGGGGCAGTGAGGACCCGTCCAGTTAAATGACGCAGAGCTGGCCTAGGGACGGCAAACCGTACTTCCCATTTCACAGACAACCCCCAGCAGGACGACGACTGACGGGGGGGTCACAGGCTCAAGGCCATCACCGCTCCCCCAAGGCCTGGGGAGGTGGCGCCCCTCCTGCCACCGGAGGGCCAAACCCCTTCCGAGCCTGGAGTCTGTCGCAGAGAAAGACCCAGGTGGCCGACGCCAACAACAGCCACCATGTGCCCGCGGCCTCGGCTGCCGAGGGTCCTGCAGGGACAAGGCAGAGTGGTGCGGGAGGACCACGGAGGGGCCCGTCCCTAGGAGCGCCGTCCAAGAGGCCTTGACTTCCCCATGTGACGTCGTGGGGACTTGTTTGGGATGAAGATCGCAGCCCGGACTCGTGACATGTACTCAGCAGACAAGCGTCCCCACAAAGGTGCCCACACCTGAACCCCTGAACCCCGGAGCCTGGGAGCCTGGGAGCCTGGGAGTGACCTCCCCCGGCAGCAGGGACTTGACAGAGGGGACGCCGAAGGCTGCGGAACTCAATGTGGGAGGGCCGCCTGGTCCATCCCGGGGGCCACATGTCTAAGCGGAGACAGGGCGCTCCCCGCGGCGGTGCCAGGGTGGTGTGACCACGCTCGGAGCGGGGCGGGAGGCCGGCTGTGGGCCCGGAGGGTGGGGAAGAGGCCCCGAGCGAGGACTGGATGGAAAGGCAGGAGAGCAGAGCCCTGCTCCGGCCTCCAGGAGGAGCGCAGCCCCCGCCGACACCCCGACCTCAGCCCTGGCGACCTCTGGAACACGTCTGTGCGAAGACACCAACGTGGGGTGTCTGTGACAACAGCCCCAGGAGCCGGGAGTCGCGACTGTGACTCGCTGACTCACCCAGGCCCACGGACGCCACGTGTCACTTAAAAATAGGATAAAAACCAAGCTTGGGAGGCTTGTTTCTGAGAGAGAAAAGGGTCCGAAAGCTCCTGGGACGAGGCCGGGCGCAGAGCAGACACTCCGTAAACCAGGCCGGCCGCTCCACGCCTCACATGCAGACGGCGTGACCTTGATGGGAAGGAGGGGCGAGCGGAAGCTTCCCCGCCTCCAGGACGAGCCAGGACGAGCCTGGGGACAGTGGTGCCACCTGGGGCCACGCCCACCTCCACGGGCTCACCCAGGCCTACAGCCTTGTTCCCAGATCTCAGCCAGGCTGGGGCGTCACCACAAACCTTAGAAAGTGGGGTATGAATCCGACTTAGCCCTGGGACCCTGCTAGGATTTTTTTTTTTTTTTTAAAGATTTTATGTGTTTATTTGAGAGAGAGAGATCACAAGTAAGCAGAGAGGCAGGCAGAGAGAGAGGAAGGGAAGCAGGCTCCCTGCCAAGCAGAGAGCCCGATGCAGGACTCGATCCCAGGACCCTGAGATCATGACCTGAGCCGAAGGCAGCGGCGTAACCCACTGAGCCACCCAGGCGCCCCCTGCTAGGATATTTGAAGCAAACAGAGTCCTCTTTGGTTATAAAGCCAACCGTCCTGCCTGCCAGGCACCTGGTCACCCCAGGTCTCTGAGCACAGGCCGGGGTGGGCTCCTCAGTAGAAGAGTGATCTCCCCTGGCAGAGGCAGAGACAAAGGTCAGGAGAGGAGGGGGGCCAGCTGGGCCTCTCTGTAATCACAGCTGTGTGACCTCGCACTAAGGCATCAGCGTCTCTGAGCCTCTGCACCGTCCTCTGTTAAGGAAGGAGTGATGCCCCCCCACAGGCTGCCAGGAGGACTCTGGAATATGCGGGCCACACCATGGCAGCTCGGGAACTTGGAGGGCGCTACCAATCTCCTCACGGGTCCTTCCACAGCCTTTCCAAGCAAGCTTGGAGTTCGAGTCCCCTTATGGCACTTAAGCAAGGGACATCCCCTGAGGTCTGGGGGTCACCATCTCAGAGGGACACCCCTTTCTCAGAGCTATCCTTTAGAGGAAGCCCACACTGGGGGTCCTACCAGGGTGGCACCTGGTGATTCTTGGACTGTGTGCTGAGCACCTGTAGGCAGACCCCAGCTCCCCCCCACCCCCCACCGACCTGGGACCACCGGGGCAGTCTTGTTCCTGTTGCCCCATGGAGCTGTCCCTACTGCTTTCTGCCCAGTGGTACCCTCCCCGGTGCTGCTCCTCCTCTACCCCTTCCTGGAGGGCTGCTCGGCCCCACACAACAGCCCTCCCATGCAACTCTGGAGAGACCCCCAGCACCCCCAGCCTCGGCAGGCCAGACCCCACCTAAACATTCAGAGTCCAAAGCAGGGCGGCGTCACACACCAAGTCTCCTGAGGTCTGGGGACCGTCAGCAAACCTCACCCCCTTGCACCTTGCTCTTGATCCTCGAAGCCCCGCCCTGAGACAAAGTGGAAATCATCAGCCTTTTCCGCAGGGTCCAACACCCACCAGGGGCTGGGAGACGTGCCCAGGGAGGCTTGTCGCTGTAAGAAGGGCACACAGACACCCAGGCACCTGCCATCAGGGATGCACTCAGAGCACTGGGGGCCTAAGCTCCAGTTCCGGCTGTGTTACCACTTGCTCTGCGGCCCTGGGTGGGCCCCTGCCCTCCCTGGGACCCAGAACACCCCTTTGGACAACGAGGATGGTGAAAGCTTCCAAGGGCCCTTCGAACGCAGGTAGGCACGGGTGGGCGGGTGGGCGTGACGGGCAAGGTGGAGGCCACTACTGCACGCCACCTGCCCGCGCAGCTGTGTTTCTTGAAGGACGATTGGGAAAAGAACAGACCCGAAGGTCAGGAGACCAGGTGCCAGGGTGAGGTCAATGTTTGGTTACTAACTAGAATAAACATGCCTCCGTCTTGCAGAGGAAGCTCCACCCCCTCCACAGCCAGCCTCCCTCCCCTCAGCTAGTGAAGCACCAAGAGGAAGGCAGGCAGCGGGGTGGGGCAGGAAGGAATATGTCATCACTCCCACAGGTGACAGGTGACAGCTGGCCACCAGGAATTGCCCCACAACCAACTCCAGGTCTCAGCAGAAGAACAGCACAAGGCCTGGCAGGGGACCCCGACGGGAACTTGGTTGGGGGTGGGGGTCAGGACAAGGAGGCCTTCAAGGTCAGCCTGTCCCAACCTCCCCTTCTGACGTCAGGGTGAACCAGGGACCCCACACTATCCATCCCACTTGTCTGAGGTCAAAAGCCAACCATGGCACGGCTAGGACAAGAACAGGCACCCCAGGCCCCACAGTGACCCTATGAGGACACGTCACATTCCAACTCTCTGGCCGGCAGCCAGCGGTCTGTCCCAGGCAAGGTGACCATGACAATCCTAATGAGAGCTGGGGACTACAACCACGTTGGATAAAATAGAATCCCTGTGTCCACACTGATAAAAACGACACGCACACACGCCCGCGTGGAGAGGGGGGAGGCCCTCCTGGCAGAGCGCCACCAGCTAAGTATAGAAGGGAAGAGGGAGCCAGAAGTCACCCCTCACAAGCCAGAGCGGCACCCAGTGCAGGCCGGCCCGGCACGCGAGGGTCCGGGGAGGACCAGGCACCGCCGTCTCAACGCGCCCCCCATGGGTTACCGATGAGTCTCAAAGATCTACTGGGCTCACCTCGCAGTGCGGAGACCGTCTGGAAACCTCAGAACCCGACGGACCAAGTCCACTGGGACCGGTGACGGCACACGCCAGGTGCGTCCCGACTGGACGTGCGATCCCTGGGCGTCCCCACCCGTGGTTTCTGCCCCAAACCCACACACACCGACTCCAATAACAAGGCAGCGTGAGACACACCAAACACCCAGCAGGTCCCCGCTCCTCAAAACCTCGGAGGAAACGTCACAGGACGGCTCCGCGGGGAAGAGGCTGAAGAGAGCGCGCGGTGTGCGGCTTGGGACGGGGCCGCATCCGCAGAGCTCCGCGTCGGGCAAGCAGCGCGGGCGCTCCTCCTGCTGCCGCGGACCCCCGGGAGGTCGCCCCGTGAGTGATCGCAAGCGTTCGTTCGGGAAAAGCAGTGCACGCACCCAGCAACGACGATCTTCAGCACCACGTGGCCACGTCCCTGGAGGTACCTGGGAGCCCCGGCAAGAGCCCCGACGCCAGCCGCGCCTGCGCCCAGCCCGAGGCGGGCGGCCCAGCATGGAAACCAGTCCGGGGGACACCAGGGAGAAGCCAGTACATCGGGCGACCGTCCGTGTTTGTCCCACAGCAGGTGAGGGTCCGTAAGTTCTGGCTGGCCCACCCGAAGGGATGTTTATACAAAGACCAAGGGAGGAAAGGGTCTGATGCCACACTGAGCACAAAAACTCAGGCTCCACATTAAACCTGTGGCGAGATACCCAGCAGCCCAAACACACCACCCTGGAGAGAACACCAGCTCAACCAGAGAGGGAAACCTCAGAGCAGGAGCTGGGGGACGGCGCTAGGTGCGTGTTTTGGTTTTCTTGCTACTTCTCCAAACCCTCCTGTCTCTAGCAAACGCACATCCTCTCAGAAGCAAGGAAAGGCCTCGGTCCTCCTGGGCGCACGGCATGGAGCTGCTCTTCTCCCCTTGCAGGAGCCGCTCGCACCAGCTGCCGCCGCCATCCCGGGGACGGGGTCCCGGGGGCTCTGGGGGAAGAGCAGCCTCTCTGCAGACACGGCTGGACGCTGCCCTCCTGTCCCGGCAGCAGACGGGCGCACGAGGGTGGCTGGCACACGCGGTCCGCACATCTGCTCACGCGTGCAGCGTGGGAGGGGTCTCAGCTCAGACAGGCAGCCAAGGTCAGGCCTGGGGAAGGATGGCCCGTGAACCCACTGAGTCTCAATTCTCCCACCAGTGAAACAGTGATGATCACACACACACACACACACACACACACACACACACACACGGTGGGATCTCCGTAAAGAACTACAGCTTCCTGTTACAATTCCAGAGTCTTCCATCACACCAGCTGCCAGACCAGCCCCCAGCACTCCTAATTCTGCCTCTCAGGACATCCAGGGGTCCTGCCCAAGCCCCTTCCATGTGGCCATTTAAACCCATCACATGAGGATACAGAGGAGAAGCGTTCTTGGAAGGCCCAGGAGGGAGCTCAGGGACTCAAGCATGCCCGTTCCACCACCGGCCCCACGGCCCAGAGAGAGAAAGGGCCACGCTGGTCACATACCCTACAAGGGCACAGTTTGGTTAATCAATAGCCATGGCCCAGCTCTGCCCCAATGCCAGAGCCCATGGGAACCTGAGAAATCCCTTCTACAAGAAGAAACCAAAGTCAGGAAAGGAGCTGAGCCTCCCTGGGAGTCACAGAGCCAGGAAGAGAAATCAAGCCCCCACCTCGGGGGGATTCTAGCTATACGGAGCAGGCCAAAGAGCTACCCCCAACCCACGGCCAAAGAGCCTACCAGGGAGAGAGCCATGTTCTGGAGAGCTGCCCCCCGCTTGGCCAGGATCACATCCCACTGAGGCCACAGGCCAGAGCCCTCCGTCCAGCTCCCTGGCACGGCCCCCGGAGAGCATCGGCAGCCTCTCGGCACTAGGCCAGCTGAGCCCTGGCCTGCCACCCCTCGCTGTGTGGCCCCAGCCTGCACCTGGGCTGGGCCAGGTGACCTCTGCTGTGGTTCTCCACTCCTGGCCAAGATCCTCCTACTATAAGGCCTGGCCCCCAATGGCCTGGTCCCGGGAGGGCTGCCCACACCTGGGCTGGGCACTGGGACAAGCACCGAGCGTTCCCCAGGGGCGGGATGCACTGTGGAAGGGGGCTCTGCTGCCCTTTTCCGCGCAGCCCAGGAGCCACTGTCACCAAGTGTCCCCTTGGTGCTGAGGAGCTGCTCTATCACATAACAAACAACGAGGTCGACCTTAGCCATGAGACCAAGGTAGGGGCCAGAAATGGGCAGTTACCCCCCGACCGGGCGACTCTCTGGTCCCTTGGGACCCAAGGCCAGAAGAGCCTCTGAAAGGGCAGATATGAAAAGACGCACCCCAGGCCCAGCGCAGAGGCAGGGAGACCTATGTTCCCTGACCCGGAGGCCTTAGGGAGACCAGCAGGCCCCTCACCCCGCCAGTGGCCTCGGTGGAGCTCGGCACGTGGCCAGTGGCTCAGGGGGTGGCCGGGGGCCTCCCACTGGAAAAATCAGGGCAGCATGAAGCTTCGGTACCTACTCTGGACGCGGGGACTGGGACACCTTCGTTGCTACCCGATGAGACTTCACTACAAGCAGGCAGACCCCAAAGTCCTCAGTTCGTAGACGAGGAAAGAGCTCCCACAAGCGTGCAGGGGCCCCGTCTGCCTGCCCAGCCGCACCCGGTCAAGAGGGCGTTGGGGGATCCCGACCCTCGGGCCTCCCGAGGCTGCCCACTATGGTGTCCCCAGTCGATCACTTGGAGACGTGACCCGCGTCCACCGGATAGAAGCCTGCGGTGACACGATTGATGTGTGTGACTCCTGGGGTCCCCTCCCTGGTGCCCGGAAGCACAGGGCCTGCACGAGCACAGGGAGCCCCCAGAGACGGAGCCGGTGAGAGGCCCACGTGAGGTGGGATCCTCCGCGGTCACAGACCCACAGCCCTGAGAGTATCCCAGCCTCTGCCCTGCCCCCTCAGCAAGCAAAGACCACCCAGGGGCTTCTGGGGGTCCACCCGCAGCCAACCACTTACCCCTAAATGCTGCCTGGACCCGAGCCCACCCAACCATGGGAGAGAAGCCTCGAGCAGCATGGCTGCTTGTCGTGGCTCAGAGGGGAGAGAAGAGAAGGCTCAGCACACATTTCCTGGACTGGACACGGTCCTAGATCCTCCGGACAATCCACGGGGGCCCACCCCCCCAGGCCCACCACGACCTCCAGCCTCTCCACTTCAGGGATCACAGAGATGGGGCAGAGCAGAACAGGCAGCAAGTGCACGGGGAGCCACAGTGCGAGGCGGCCCTGGCCGGGTCAGCCCCCTGCCCCAGCCTCCCTCCCAGGCCCGCAGGTGCCTCCCTTCCTCCCAGGGGAAGAGGACCCAAGCCGGCAGCTCTGTGGGGAGGGGCGCTCACCAGGCGGCATCAGGGGCTGCGCCCGCTGGAGGTCCATCTCCCCCGGACCCCAGGGGCCCTCAGCAAACCGGAGCGCCCCAGGGCCACAGTCTCACGGCGCCGCTAATGTGACAGGCAAAATTCAGCCTCCACGTGTTGGGATCTGAGCATGGGGACAGCGTGAGCTTGGGGAAGTTACTCCGGCAACCGATCCGCGCTGGCATGACTCCACGTCCCCAGCCTGGAAAGGGACTCACTCAGGCAAACTGCACTGGGGGCCACACGGGCCCCCCTGGAGAGGCAGGGTCACAGGGAGGAGCCCGGGGACCCACAGCTATCTCAGGGGCACAGACCCAGGCCCAGATGCTCGTGGCTGCCTCCTCCATGCCAGGCCCTGGCGTCACAGACTCGGAAGACCAGGGTCTGTCCCAGGAGCTCACAGCAGCCAAGGCGGGGTGGGGGGGCACCAGGCTAAGGCATCCACAGGCAGGGGTGGCTCCACAGACAGAAGCAGCTTCCCAAGGCCCGGCAGGGCCCATCACGTGCCACACTCCTCCACAAGCACAGCGTGGCCGTGGCTGGGCCCAACAAAGGCGAGAAACTGCCTCAGACACTCCCGGGGCCTTCAGAAAGCACAGCCCAGGCTGGGGACATGGGAGGGGCCTGTCTGGTCACGCAGGCACAGCTCGGTAGAACGGCAGCCTGGGTGGTAAGCTCACCGTCAGGGCGCCCGGCCGGGTCGGGGGGAGGGGGGACGGGACGTGAGGGGAGGATGCAGGGTCAGCCCAGCCCGGGGAACCCACAAGCTCCTGGCACCGGGTCCGGCCCGGGCTGGGGCCTAGGAAACCTCACTGGGAAGGAGAACTGGGGAGGCACGGACGGGGGTCCAGAAGGCAGGGTGGGAGAGAGAGCACATTATGCCCGGCCTTGCCTCGTGACTGGGGCTCCTGAAGGTCACTGAGCTGCCACTTGCTCAGCTGTCAGAGGAAGACCTCTCCGCAGCAACGCTGGTGAGATGCCGGTCATGTGTGGGACCTAGCACCAGGCCTGCGCCCCAGCAGTCCGTGCGTCCCCTCCATCCTCGCCCCACTTCCCGGGGCCACCCGCGTCGCACCTTGGTGCAGATCCACCAACTGGGGCTTCAGCTGCTTCAACAGCACCCTTGCCCAGAAATGGTCAGCCAGCCCGGAGGCAGCCCCACAGGGTGGCAACACGCTGTGCCACGGTCCACACTGTCTGAGGAAGGCCACCCTTCCTCCAAACAGAAGGACAGTCTGGGGCAGAAAACAATGACATTCTCCCGCAGGCTGATCCCCGCAACCCCGGCAGGTGGAGATGCCTTGGCTGGATGGGGGCAAGATCGCCCCCCACAGGCCTCCGGTCCTGCTCCCCCTTTTATCTCTGCTGCCCATGACCTTGTCCCCCCATGGCACCCCTCCTGGTCACTCAGACCTCAAGGGCAGGGGGGCCAGGGTCATCCACAGACTTGGAGTCCGCACGCCTCTCAATCAGCAAAGGACAGCTGACATGCCCCGGGTGCCCAGCCCCCAGCGGGACAGGCGTGGTCACCTCTTCATCCGGGTGCTGAGACTGAGCCCGGCCACTGCCACACGTCACCAAGAGCTGAGGTCGGAATCAGGGCCGCCCCTCACAGGAGGCCACATCCAAAAGCCAGCTGGTGACAGCCAGCCTCGCAGGTGAAAGGAAGGTTTCTTCAGGACAGGGCACTGCCCGCCCGGATGATGTGTGTGCCACAGGAGCGGCCCTGGAAAGCAGAGGTCCGAGAGGAGCCACCTCCGGCAACCCCCTGCATAGGCACACATGCACACACCTATTCACACATTCAGGCCCATGTACACACACGTGTGCACCTGCACACGCATGCATATACACACTCGTACCATTTGTGCACACACACTCAGGCATACACGCATGTGCTCACACTCAAGTGTGCATGCACATGGCTATGCACAATCACAGCACTGCACACCCATATACGCACACGCAGGGCTATGCATACACGGGTATGTATAGCCACACTCACGCACACCCACACACGTAACAAATACAGATATGCACACACATGTATGCTCACGTGCAGTCACACCCACGTGTGCACCTACACACGGTGCCCACACTCACACACTCATGCCGTCTCTTTCTCTGGGGTCTTGACACTGAGGGAAAACACCATCGAGCCGAGAGCAGTCAAAGGGTCATTTATTTTAATTATTAAAACGGCAGCCACTTATTCTCGAGCCGTCCATAATGCCACTTAATTACCTAGTACATAAAACTGCCTTTGCATCTTAGCAGAGCGATAAATCAGCTCAGAACCAGAGTTGTTTAAAGCATTCTCGCTGAGATTCAGGGGGACAGGGAGTCATCCGTCACAACCCAGGAAGCGATGACCCAGGCCTCAGCTCTGCAGCAGTGGCCTCGCCTGGCTCCTGCGGCCGGTGTGCGCTCGGAGGCTGGCGTCCTCCCCGCTGCGGCTGGACCACTCCCGCCCCGGCCCCGGCCCACCGTGCTCCCTCCTTTATGCTCTCCACAATGGCCCCGCCAGATGGCGCGGCGTGGCGAGCCGCCTCTTGCAGCCAATCGCTCATCCTGTCGGGACCCAGCAGGGCTGCGGGCAGGACACCTGGGCACCGGCCCAAGCCACGGCCTGCACCACGCTCCCCCTGCCTTGTCTGCCTCCCGGGCCCCCGCCCACAGGCATGAGTGGCTTAGGGCACAGCTGGGCCATCGCTGACCTGCACCTAGGTGCACCAGGGGAGCAGGCAGAAAGACCGAGGGACTCAGTGGTGTCTCTGCCTCTGTTCGATATCAGGATGAAGCAGGAGGGCAGGAGAGCAGGCAGGGACGTGCTAGGCACCGCTCTCCCCCAGCGCTGGCAGAAGACACGGTGCGGTGCTTGCCAACAAGCAGACGTGAATAAATCACTCCCTCCCGTGGGCCGCCCAGCCTCCAGGGGCCGGCACCCCCCCACACTTCTCTGCGCACAAGGGGTCCTGTGAACGGCACACGAGAGAGCAGGTGGGCTGTGCTGCTCCTGGGCAAGAGCCAGACCAGACTGGCAGAGCCCCCTTCCCTCGGAGGATGTCCCCCAGAGCGCATGCCGGGCAGTGGGCACTGGCTCTAGGCAGGGACCCCAGGGCTGTCTCCAGACTTGCTGGCAGTGAGTGGCCGGGGCATGTGCCACTTGCACACGTACCAGTTCACCTGCAGGATAAATTCCCAGCAGCGGGAGTGCTGGGCCAAAGGGGACATGCCTTTGCAATTTTCTAAAAATTACTGAATTCACACTCCCATTAGCGTAAATGAGAGCGTCCGTCTCCCATTAGCATGTAATGAGGAAAGTTTTCTGTGTTGTCCTTTGTTCTTTGTGGAAAAGGAGGTAGCCAGTTAGAGGTCTTTGAGCTCTACATGCTGCCTCTCATCGCTTTCTGGTCTTTTAACCCAGGAAGTGCCTCCTTCCTCTGTCCCTTGTTCCCCTACCATGCACAGTGTGGCTGGAGTAGCTGGACAGGGGAGCAAGACCCAGTTGACCCCAGGACATACCCACCTCCCCCGGGCCTACCTTGCAGCTGGGCAGGTGCATCCCAGGGTCAGGCTCAGCAGGACAGAGTCAGTACTCCTCTGAGGCCCCTCCTCCACGGAGCCTTCCAGGATTGCCCCAAGAGGCCATGTGTTCTACGTGCCCTCTGCAATGCTAAGCTTTTTTTGATTCTTACCTCCTCCTGTAATGTTTTCCCACCCCCAAATCAGCCTCCTCGCCCTGACTTGAGCTCCCTGAGGGCAGGAACTCTTCTTCTGAGGTGTGTTGCATTCCCCAGGTCTGGCGTGGTGCCTGGCACGGGTCCCCAGGGTGGGAGGTGCCTGGTTAAGACCGTTAGAAAGCTAAAGCGGGGGGCTGGTGGTTGGTTCACTAGGGCCGATCTCACGATACCAGGAACAATGTCCAGCCTGTTAAGTCCCCTCAGTGACTGTCCAAATTAAATCATCCTTACAGAAAGATGGGCATCCAGCCAATCTGAGACCTTCTGGACAGATCGAGCCGGCTTAGGGGGAGCCAGAGGGGGAGGGGGGCAGATGCAGGAGGAAACAGTCAGTGATGAACGTGCGTTCATCCACAGAATGCTCTGGAATGGCCAGGAATCTGCGCGGCAGCAGCGGCCACCGGGGACAAGCAGTCCCTTTAAAAAAGGGACCCTCCCCCGGCGGCCTCCAGCCTCTGAGCATGCAGCCAAGCGGCTGTGCCTGGGCTTAGTCACAGGCCACTGAGCACACTGTCCCCCAGCCGGCTTTGCCAACGAGAGCCAGCCCACACTAAAACAGAGCCACTTGGGGACCCTATTCCCAGGTGCCTGGTCACCTCACACTACGTGAACCACTGCCACCCGGCTCCCCTCCTACAGCCCAGCTTAAGATGCCGCATCTGGTGGGAAGGAACTAGCTCCCCAGGGTCACCCTGCAGGAAGGCGGCAGGTACAGGACCAGACCTGGTCCCCAAGAGGCAGAACGTGCAGGTACATCACCGAGGGGGAGCTGACTTGTGACTCAGCTGGCAAGGGAACCCCCCACAGCACAGGAGAGCCGAGGTGCAGGGCAGGTCTGGGCCGGCAGTGACTAGGGGGGTCATGGAGGGCATCAGGGGTCCTGAGACGAGCATGCACCCCCACCTTTCCTGGGCCTCACTTGGGGACGAGGCCCCATGGCTCCAGCCCTGGGCACCTCACCGTCACAGGGGCAGGAGTGCGTGCCCCTGACAACATGAAGCCCAGCAGGCACGCTCCATGGCTCTTGAAGGTCAGGATTTACAGACAAGGCTCACTTACCCCCTCGTGATGCTTGAGCCTCACAACAAGCCCACTGACCGGCTGCTATTATGTTCCCCCATCTTCCAGATGAAGAAACTGACGTTCAGAGAGAGGCCATGACTCACTGAGTTTACTGCATGAACAGGAGCACCAGGATTTGTGCCCAGATTATCTGCCTGCTGGCCCAGGGCAGCTCCGTGCCCCGTCAAGAGGCCTGCTGATCCTCTCGAGAGGATCACCCGGCCTGGTACAGACACCCACCTGCCAACTGGAGTGAACACCACTGTAAAACAGGGGACCGGGGGCACCTGAGCACCACCGCCCACACGGCACAGCAGAGTAAAGCTCTGTCCTCACTGAACACCCGGGAGTTAAAAACAGGGGTGGTCTCAAGCAAGCCCTAGACGCCGGCTCCCGGGCCAGGGTCCCTGGCACATGGGGACAGAGCAGCCCAGCGGGTAATGGGACTATAGGCAGCCCAGGGTTTCCTCCTGGAAACTGAGGGCAAAAAGGCAGCTGAGTCCAGCTCTCGGGCTGAGCAAGGGGCTCCCTCTGCATTCCCCAGACCTTCCTACAAGCAGGCAGTGACTGATTTGAAATCTCAACTAACAAGGGCTGCACCAGGCACCAGGGGCCTCCAGGAGCCTTGGGAAGCAGCCTAAGCAACCCTCCCTTCCCTCACCAGCCACCCAGTGAGATGGCCTCTATGCTCATTCATGTGTCTTGACATGCTGGCCCCTCCTTGTGGCCACCGCGGCCACCTTCTTGTGGCCAGGACGCGAGCTCTAAGACAACCTCCCGGGTCACGGAGCACTAGCGTGCCGGGAAGCTCTGACCCCGGGTACTGCGGGCACCCTCCCTGGCACACGATGCCCAGCACTGGGCTGAGAGCAGAAACAGGCAGAAGGTACTTCAATCACTCCCTAAAAGTCGGACAACCAAGGACACCTATGAGGGCGGATCCAAAACCCGAGAAATACTAACCAGGGACAAAAGTAAGTTCTAGCATAACTGAAGGCCTCCAATTCACTCTGGTGGCACACTCCACACTCACAGACCCAGGGGCACCGCGGGTCCCATGACTCACAGGGCCACGGGAGAGGGCTGTGTGTGCATCGGCCCAGGCTGTAGCGGGCAGCTGCCTCCGCCACCTCCTCCCGCCACGCGATGGACGTGGGAGCCCAGTGCAACGCCAGCACCCGCCAGCCCCTGCTGATTAATAACCCATTGTCTGGCTCTTCCATTAACAGAGGGTCTGCTCTGGGCATCCCAACTCAGGTAGAAAAGATACCAGAGCAGACACAAACAGAAACAGGCACCCGACAGGCCAGGGCAGACCCCGAAGTAAAGGCAGAAGGATGCTCAAGGGGCACGCTTGGCGGTCCCAGCCCCGGGCCGGGGAAGGCAGCCGCACTCGGCCGAGGAGACGGCTCCGACAGCGGACAGACGGCTGTGCCCACAACCACAGAAGAGCCAGACAGCAAGCTGCCAAAGGGAGTCCGCACTCTCCCAGCCGGGCGCCCGTGCAGCGTGTTCTTTAAGAGGAAACTGGTCTCGGGGCGCCCACGTGGCTCAGTTGTCAGGCAGCTGCCTTCGGCTCAGGTCATGGTCCCAGGGTCCTGGGATCGAGACCCGCATCGGGCTCTCTGCTCAGGGGGGAGCCTGCTTCCTCCTCCCCGACTCTCCCCGCTGTGTTCCCTCTCTCGCTGTCTGTCTGTCAAATAAAATCTTTAAAAAAATAAAAATAAAAGGAAACTGGTCTTTCCTGAGCACCAAACTTGCCCACACCCATCTCGACCACTAAAGTCCACACCTGATGACTCCATGCCAGGCACTCGGCCAAACAACTGTCTCGGACCTCTGAGGTAGCACTCTTGGTGCTCCGTTTCACAGATGAGGACATTGAGGCTCTGGACAGTGGATAACCTGCCCACATCGCCCACAAGGGCAGTTGGTAGACCTAAGATTTTGAATCCAGGACTGCCCCACCCAGAGCCAGGTTCTTCTTCAGCATGAACACACGGGGTCCCTCCTCACCTCTCTCTCCCAATCCAGGGTGGGGGGTAGCCTTTACACACTCCTGAAGAGTAAGCAAGAGGCCAAGACCCCTCGGCCCCCCCAAGACACAAAAGCCCTTTCCCCTGCCTGGCCGATGAACTCCATACCCACGCATATCAAGAAAGCCTCACGGTATCTGCACCGGCACCTGCCTCTAGCTGGGCAGCTACCGCCTGGAAAGGCCTCAGAGCAAACCTTGGCCCGTGCCCAGGGGCCGCCTTGGCACCTGGACAGGAGTCCCTTCCAGGCAGGGTGCTTGCCTCCTGCAGGTGGCGGGGGCTCCTGGAGGCCGAGTCCTCAGTCACTTCCCCACTGAAGGGAAGGGCCCAGATGGCAGCAGCAGCAGAAGACGTCCACCACCCCCCTGGCCTCCCAAGGTCAGGGGCTGCAGAACCATCCAACGCAGATAGAATACCATGAGGTAGGCCAAGGCCATGCAGACAGTGCCCCAAGAACCAGAGCTGCTGGTGCCTGCCTACCTGGCTAGCTCAGCCTATCCCTGGGCCTCTACGGGGCTCCCTCACCCGAGAAGCAGGAACGGTAGCTGTGCCCCAGATCCTGGTCCAGGCTGACATATGGAGGAAGGGATGGGAGCTGGTGTGGGGCTCTCTGGAAGAGGGCATCTGTTCCCCACACGTTCACAGTCCTGTCATGGGAGGCTCTGGGCGCACTGGAGCACGGCACGGTGACGGCTAAGGGAGAGCTACCCACAGGACCTATGGGAGCATGGCCAAGGGGACCCCGGTTCATCCTGGGGAACCCCAGCAATGACAGACATTCTCCAGGTGGGGGCAGGGGGGCGGTGGCCAGAAGAGAAACCACCCGTGCTAAGGCCGGGTTAAGGCTCATGGGCTTTCCAAGAGAGCTCCGGAAGAGCCTTCCTTACAGCAGAAGGGACCCCTGGCCGGGGACAGCGAGATCCAAGCTCATTTAGGATAGGGATAGGAAACCTCAAGGGCTTGAGTCTGTGACCTTTCCCTGCTGCCACTAGCCTGGGACTAAATCTGTGCAGGGCCACTGGATCAGACCTGCCCACATCAGTGCACGAAGCTGCCTCCGTCCCCTCGTGCCTCTGCCAGAGGAGGGTGCCAGTGGGGGGCTTTTAGCCATTTTCTGGGAGTGAAGGTCCACGGCTGTAAAGCTGTGCAGCTGCAGGACGGGCCTGTGGCCTCGCTGAGCAATCGGGCCTCTGGCCCCAAGGTGGGGGGCTGCTGGCCAGGTGTGCGCCTGGCCATGGGGCTGAGCCCAGGCCAGCTTCTCCGACCTCCTCTGCACCTCCTCACACCGGAACCTCTGCCTGAGGCATCTCAAGGCATATCCCGAAACCCCAGCTCCCCTGTGGGGTGGGGGGCAAGTCCCAGGGGCCTCCTCCAGGAACCCCTGGACACACGCAAACATTCAGAAGACAGCACCCGGCTGACGGGCTGGCAGGCGCACCCTAAAAGGACATGAGGACGCTGCTCAGGAGAGAAGTGGCCGGGGGACCCTGTGTCCACACCAAGGGGAGATAGGGCAGCTGAAGAGGACATGGGCAGGGCCCTCTGGGAGGACGAACCTGGGCCTTCCTGGGGCCAGGGACAGGGCAGGCCAGGCCACACATCCCACAAATGGAAGAATTACTGTGTGGTGCGTTATTAGTGGTTTGGCCAAAATCCAGACACAGGCTCTGAGAAAAGGGCAGATAAATCATGACTTCAGTCAGGCTGGCAACAAAGGGGAGGATTACCCTGTCATCCCCAGAACTAGAGCCGATGCAGGGGTGGGGGAGGGCTCCCGTCGGGCAGAGTTCCCGCCCTCGCTCCACCCCGAACTCAGTCCTTGAAGGCAGGCGGGATCCTCTCTCTGGGGCTCTGGGGAGGCTGGTGCCTGGCACAGAAGCGGGAATGTGGGCCTCAGAAACACAGGTGGGCTGACCGAGGGGACAGGGCTGGGGGGGGGGGCTCCCAGGGATTCCAGAAGGGGGGCAGCTGCAGAGAGGCTGTCACAGGGAGGCAGGGGGCACACACGGAAGGTCAGATCCCAACGCTCAGCCTGACCATCTGGCCCCTGCCCCCAAACGCAGCCACGCAACCAAGAGCCAGGCTTCAGGCATCATGAAGGAAGATCCAAATGCCAAGTGCCAGGGGTGGCCCTCTGGCAAGGAGACAAACACCGGGAACCTGGGATCACGTGGCACAGGGTTGTGGATTCTGGAGTGCTCCTGTCCCTGAGCACACAGGCCGCCCGGCCAGCAGGTCTGCGCTGAGCAGAACCGGGAAGTCTTCCAAAATGTCATCCGCGTCCCAGGGCACCGTGCCACGCCCTCCTGCCTGGTGCCTATAAGCAGGGACAGGCTGGCCCCCGGGGCTGGGACAAACCCGCAGCCGGGAGGACCAACACTGTCTATCCAGAGGGCCTCCCAGAAGATACGTGACAGGGACCGGGCCATCCGAGGCCAGAAAGCCAGGACACTCCAGAGCCCACGTCCGATCGCAGACACATCCGGCCACACACTGGGGGCACCGGCATCCCAGGCAGCTTCATCAGAGCCGGAGACGGCTCCCCATCAGGTCTCCACTCCCCCAAGTGCCAAGCGTGGCGTACCCACACAGAAGATGGGCCGACATCGCCACGAAGGTCAGAGTCCCAGGGCGGGGCTCAGAACCCACAAGCAGCCTCGGGACGTGTGTTGATGCTGGAGGCAGCGAGAGCGATCCTGAGCCAACGGCCGGCCTCCACAAGGAGAAGAGGATCTGGGCCCAGAGACGGCTCCCAGGAGGGAATTTCTGACGAAAAGCTGGCAGTGCACCTTCCTGAGACCCAGCCAGCCCTGCAGTGACGTCCACGCACGGCCACCGTGGCCTCGCTCCTTACACACCTAAGCCTCTAACACACTCATTCTATGCAGCCTAACCACGCCCCTGCCGTAAGGAAGGTTCTAGCATTCACCCACTTAACTATGCGGAAAGAGGCACAAAGAGGCTAACCAGCAAGGCACATAGAGGCTAACCATAGAGGCTAACCTATCCAGGACGCCACACAGCAGCCCGTCCTCGAGCCTGCTGAGAGCCTGGTTGGGCCCCGGACAGAGCTTGCTCCCAGCAGGATCAGAACAATGAGAAAAGTAGGGGCTTCCGCGTGCCTGGCCCCTGCCTGCGCACAGACCCGATGACACTGGTCTCCTACTGATTCCGCTTCAGAAATAAGGAACCACAGCAGGAACTAGAGGGGCCCTCGCAGAGCCCCGGGCAGCGGGGGTGGGGCTGGGGATGGTCATACCAGACTGAGGCTTGGAAGGGGACAACTCAGGAGGGGAGGAGGGTCAGAGGGAATGCACGGAGCTCTAACCTACCAGGCCGGTCCAGAGACACACAGCGCATTCCAGGACCCCGAGAGACAGCCTGCAGGCGCCCGGGATAGCGCTGCTCCCGGAGCCAGTGGCACCTTATCTGGTCCTTAATGTTAACCTTCCCAGACACCCATCACAGGAAACACAGACCTTCCGGGCGTATGAAGCTCTGGAGCAGCAGGAAGACCCAGGCTGAACACAAACAGAGTGACAAAAGCCAAAAAGGAGAGGAGGGCAGGGCCCGGCGTGGTGGATACACGCGCCTCTAGGCCAGGCTGGTAAGCTGTCTGGGTGGTCCCAGGAAGACACACGGGGCCTCCTCCTCTCCCACCTCCCAGATTCCAATCAATCAGCAAGGCCCTCCTGGAAGGTTCCCGCCAGCCCACCTGTGCCCAGGCAGCCCCCCACACCAGCGGCATGCCGCCCCCCCAGCAAACCACTCCCCCAGGACAGCAACGGCACAGAGGAGAGATGAAGACAGAGGAAGCCCAGGCACGGAGGCCACCAGAGATATGGCCCCAGGGAGGGGGCTGGGACACCAAAGACCAGCCTTTCCAGAACTACTATGCCAGAACCCAGCCTCCCCCAGCCCCTGGACCTCTTGCTGAGGTCTGCAGCCAGGGGCCACTATGACAATGTTTCACAACAGCAGCCGCAACACCCCATAATAATCACGGCTGCTAATTTATAACACACACCCCAGCTCCACCTGCTGGGGTGACCAAGTGCCTTATGCATACATGCGGCACCAAATGTGCACAAGAGAGCGGCACCCATGGCCCATCTGAGACGCGGAGGCTCAGAGCCACGGGGGCCAAGAAAGGCGGGGGTCGGGGGGTGTTCCTGGGCAGAGAAGTTCGGGAGGGGAACAGGCTGAGGCCTTGACCTCCGAGAGGGCCTCACCCCACCGTGGCCGGTCGAACAGCCCGCAGCCCCTCAGATTCTTGTCCTCCCCCACCACTGGCAGCAGGATTTATGATGCCCGGAGCTCCTTAGAGAGAAAAAGGTGAGCGGGAAATGGAATCCCAGTACACGGTAATTTCTGGCCTGTCCAGGGCCTGACGGATGTAAGTATTTCGAGCTGGCGGAGGGAGGTTCCAAGCCCCATGACTGCGTTCGTGAGCGCGGCTCCCCCAGGCTGATGAGAAGAACAGATCCCACCACTCCCTCTGTCCTGCCTCTTGGCACTGGGAGCATCACACCTGCCCAGCCTCCTGCCCCTTTATCTTGGCCTGGAGCCACAAGAGGGGCTGACGGGGGCAGGGGGAAGGGACACAGGCAACAAGACTAGAAATCACTGGGCATGGGCATCCTACCCTCACAGGGGTGACTCCAGAAGCCAGAGCCCAGAGCCTCCCCACACAGTGCCTTATAGTCCTAAACTTAAGCCAGCCCCTGGAAGTCTCTGTTAGTCAGAAGCCTGGGTCAGATTCCCCACATCCCCTCCTAAGCCCGCTGGCTCATGACCGCAGAGCAGTGGGCCCCGCAGGGACTGAAGGACACCTCCTGTGACCCCGGAGCCACTCCAGCCAGCCTGGAGGTGCCTCGGGATGGCTTGTGAATGGCCACCCTGCGGCCCGCCCTGGGAACGAATGCCTCTGCTCCTGGGAGACAGCAGCACCTCCTTCAAAAATGAACTGGTGTTTTGTTTTGTTTTGTTTTAAGATTTTTTTATTTATTTGACACAGAGAGAGAGAGAGAGAGAGAGAGAGAAAGCGAGAGAGAACACAAGCACAGGGAGTGGGAGAGGGAGAAGCAAGCTTCCTGCTGAGCAGGGAGCCCCATAGGGGGCTCGATCCCAGGACCCTGGGATCATGACCTGAGCCGAAGGCAGCCGCTTAACGACTGAGCCCCCCAGGCACCCTGAAAATGAACTGTTTTTTGCAAGAAATAACATGAAAGTCCGAAGGTCCAAACGCTGGGTGTGTTCATGCTGCCATGGCCATTTCCTCCCCACAGCTTGTCCAAGGGGCTGACAGCTGTGCCCTCGTCACCGGGACGC
Source organism: Neogale vison (assembly GCF_020171115.1). NCBI lineage: Eukaryota > Metazoa > Chordata > Mammalia > Carnivora > Mustelidae > Neogale > Neogale vison. The sequence goes on along the minus strand of NC_058103.1, from coordinate 5,896,979 downwards.
CACAGGCCTCCAATAAGGCACCGCAAATCCCATCCCATACCCATGCTCCCCTGGGAAATCACAGAGCCCCGAGAAGGGTCAATGGGGGGTGTCCCCATGGCCCACCTCTAGATGGGATCCTAACTCCCACAGCTCCGTCCACTCCGTCCCCACGGTCACCAGAGTCCGGCCATGACAGCCTTCACCCTGCTCATCCCTCCTCCCCTTCCAGACACTTCCACGGACGCGTCCCTGACAGCTCTCACCAGGGTACAAAGCTGTCCCTCTGCTGACTCAGTGCTAGTTCATCTGTCTCCCCAACAAGACCACTGTCCGTCTTGCTTCTGGAAGGATCCCAGCATAGAAATGGACCCCACACGAAAGGCATGCTCGACACCCCAAACACCATGGAGGGAGGAGCACAGAAGCCCAGGTTACCATTCTTTTTCTCTGGTGGTACCTAGACACCCCGACCAGGCTACTGGACCTCTGAGCCTCCCATCCCTGTGTGTGAGACGGGATGATGGTGACCTCAGACCCAGGCATCAGGGTGACCGTGGGAGACACAACATGGGAAGGCCCAAGGATGCAGCCTGCTGGCGAAGGCAACAAGTAAAGTCGTTGCCATTTCTGGGGGCGCCCAGAAGCCAGGCAGAGCTGGCTACCACATCCCCATCGTGGCCCTGCGGCCACCGTGCAACGTGTCCCCAGCGCCATCCATCAGCCAACACCAGAGGTGCAGAGACAAGGGCAGAGAATGGGACGTCCTGGGGCTCCCTGCAGGGTAAGGAGGCATGGGAAGCCAAGACACCACGAAGAAAGGGAGCGCCCAGGATGGGGCTCTGCCGGGCTCGTGGGCTGGTGTCCCAACGGTCTGTGTGTTCCCACGAAATCCGGAGGTGATGGGCCTCTGGCAGGCGCTCAGGCCAGGAGGACGTTCTCTCATAAACGAGATCCAGACAGGTCCCAGCCCCGGCCACTGTGTGGACACCACGGGAAGGCCCCGGCTTGTGGGGGGAGCGGGCCCTCGCCAGAAGTCAACTGAGCTGGTGCCTTGACCTTGGACTCCCAGCCCCCAGAGCTGTGAGCAGTACATTTCTGTTCCTCGTGAGCCCGCCGGTCTGTGCTGCTTTGTCACCACAACACAAGCAGACTAAGAAGGGTGCTGCCTCTGAGGCCGCACCTTAGGGAAGTCGGCTTGGAGCGCCATTGAAGGTCACTGAGTCCCCCACAAAGCAGCGCCGGACCCTCAGCTGTTACAGAGGACAGCCCTGAGCCACCCGACCAGCAGGAGCGTCAGCTGCCAGGGTCGTGCAAGCAGCCGCTGAGGCCACAGCGTCCACATCAGGTGCCCCGCCCCAGATCTGGGCCTGATCCCCACGGAGGAGAGGGCCGCGATGGCCTTGCTGGCAGCAGGTGGCCAGGGAGGAGGCCCTGTGCCTGGCTGCTCTGGGGCGGGGGGCAGGGGATGGCAATGGCAGCCCTCCAGGGGAGCTCAGTTCTTACACCCACCACCCCCCGAATGCACCCCTCACCCCAGCCCCCGCCCGAGACCCTCCACACCCCTTGTGTCTCCCCCACAGAAGGGTGCAGGGTGGTGAGACGGGCACACTCAGGCAGGGCCCCTGCACCTCTCAGTGAGTGAGCAGCACTCCTGGTGTCTCTGAGCTTCAGATTTCTGGAAATGCCGATGCCTGCTTCGGAACCAACCTGCAGAACATCCCAGGATGCCACACGCTCTCAGAAGCTGCGAGGCAGGGCGCCTGGGGGCTCAGTGGGTTAAAGCCTCTGCCTTCAGCTCTGGTCATGGTCCCAGGTTCCTGGGATCGAGCCCCACATCGGGCTCTCTGCTCAGCAGGGAGCCTGCTTCCCTCTCTCTCTCTGCCTGCCTCTCTGCCCACTTGTGATCTCTGTCTGTCAAATAAATAAATAAAATCTTTGGGGGGGAAAAAAAAAAAAAGCTGGGAGGCTGGGAGGTACAAGGGTGCTGCCCCAGGGCTTCTCCCAGATCCTGCCTCCCTAGAATTAGGCTCTCATCCTGGTGTCTGAAGGGTAGATGCGATGGCCACCGGCAGGAGCCATGCCGTGGAACCCCAGATCCTGACCAGACACCCTCACTGAGAAAGGACACCCCTGGCTGCCTGCCTTGTGCAGGGGTTAAATTCTCAGACAAATCCTCGGTGAAATCCTGCTCTTTAATCCTGGCCCCGGCTGCGCTCTCTGACTTCTCCCCACCCCACGGCCTCGGAGGACGACTACAGGGACCTGCCCCAGGGCGGCTCGATGAAGTGAAACCGCTCTGGGGACTCTCTGCGGGAAGCCCGCCTGGACCGGGAGGCAGAGATACGGCTGGGCAGCATCTCACCGCAGCGCGTTTCCTCCGCACCAGGACCGGACCCACGCCTGGCAGGGTCTCCCTGTCCCTTCCTGGCCGAGGCCCAGAGAACTGCGCAAAGCTCGATCCAGACCCAGGGCAGTGAGGTGAGGAAGCTGAAGGAGGCCCGGGAGGTCCACTGGGCACAGACACGGACCACGAGGGACAAGGAGAGGAGAGCCCGGCGCGGAGGCAGTCGGTGTGCCAAGCACGGCGTGGGGGCCTCATCTGCATGCAGTGATCCGGCTCGTCCTCATGCCTGTCCCGAGGGCTGTACTGGTTGGCAGGCCGGGTCAGCTGGCCTGCTGGCCCTACCACTCCCAGCTCTGCAACCTGGGCCCATTCCTAAGCCCGCTCCCACTTCCACTTCCGCAGAGCAGGACCGACAGAGGGCCTGCAGCGGGGGAATCTGGAGGGTAACGGGCTCACAGGTCAGGTCCTTCCCCAGGGACGGGCCATGGGAGCCGCTCAGGGGGGCACTGGCCATCCCGTGGGTCATCCCACTTTTAACACCCAGAGCCCCCCCCAACAAGAAGTGGGTGCCCGTCAAGGGCACTTAGCAAATGGCTTCAACTAGATACAGGGAGGAAAGGTGGGGAGGGTGGGGACTACACCCTGGAGGGTGGGGACTACAGCCAGGGGGTGGCCCGGCGGAGCTCACCCGGAATCGGGCCAGGTCCCAGCCTCTGCAGGGACGGTCGGTGCCTCCTCCTTCCTGTTTAACTGGCACCGCCCCAGGATCCGTCCTGTTCTGCCCAAGCTCCCTGACTCAGGAGCTGCGGGGTGGGGCCTGCTTCCTGCCCCTGAGCCAGCACTCCAGGATTAGGATGTTCCAGGGGCATTAGCCCAGGCTGCAAGGGGCATGACCAAGACCTCAGGAGACACAGAGGCCCCGTGACTCAGGAGCACGGATCCTGGGGGCCCCTCCCACTGTTCACGCGGGGCCCTGGCCGCTCCTTTCCGTCGCGAGGGTACCCACCGGAGCAGGGCTCGGCAGGCTCCAGCACCTAGTGATCACTCAGGAGAGCTCAAAGCATTACAAAAATGCCTGCTGGCAACATCAGAGGAAATCTCTCACAAATGTTTGTGCGGGAGGCTTTCTTCCCCTCAAATTGGACAACAAAGTGGCAGACGGGCCTGCTGCAGGCCCTCTGAGCCGGGCTCGGCGCACAGCAAACATCGAAGTTCCAGGCCCTACAGCGGGCTGCCAGTACCATGCAGAAGAGATCGCCCCACTCCAGGCTTCCCTGGCCTTGCCTTGATTGGCCTGGACCCTCACAGGCCTTCGGGGATAACGCAGAGCCAACGGGAAGGCAGCTTCTAGAACAAGCGCACTCTGGGACACGGGGACCGATGGTCTGATGCTGCCCCACGGGCTGACCCTCACAGACAGTGTATGGGTCTCGGCTGATGGCTGAGGGGCCAGGGGACCAGGACAGACATTAGGAATGCGAGCCACCCTCTGGGCCAAATCAGATACCTGTGAGCAGAGGTGATCCCCCCACTCCCATCCAAACGCAAGGAGCAGTGAAAAAGCAGCGTCATCCCCACTCACCCCACAGGCCTCCCCCATCCCTGCGCCTCTCGTGGGGATGGCTAGACAGATGGTCCCTTCTCCTTCCACCCCCCGCACAGACACCACAATCCCGAAAAGGGGGACGAGGGCACATCAAAGGGGCTTGAAGGATCACTAAGTCAAGCTGTGATGTTTGGTGAGGAGGCCTAGTTGCCTTAGTAAACTCGGAGTGTGGCTACTAGCCCTCCCCACTGAGCACATCTGAAACCCAGGGCCAGAAGCCCCGAGACGGCAAACATGGTCCCAGGGTCACTGCAAGTCAGGTGAGCTGGCCAGACAGCACACAGCGTCCCCTCCTGCTCTGAACAGGACAAAGCTGGCCCAGGAGGAGCCCCCGGGGGGCTCACCCCCACCTTGACCTGGTAACACCCAGTCCCTGGGAGGTCCACACACATGCCATGAACCCCACTGTGGGCCCTGTCCCTCTGTCCACGACAGCCTCACCTTCAAGAACCTGTGAGACCCAGGACTATCAAAAAGCAGCCCAGTCCACATGCACATCCACATGGGATCCCAGGACAGGTGGGAGCGCTTCCCGAGTCTGCCCGCAGCTCCCCCCAGAGCCTCCCATTTGCCCACACGCAGACCCACCCAACCTCAGAGGCTCCGAGGAGGGCTGCCTGGAAAGCACCGAACATTTCCCTGCGTGCCCTCTTCTGGGATTACCGCACACTGGGGACTCAGGGGTGGGGGCCCTGTCAGTCACTCTGCAGGAAATCAGGGCTCAGAGACGGCAGGCCACATGCCCGAGGTAACACAGCAAGTCAGCAACTCTTCCCATGCCACCTTCCCCACTCCACCACCCCAGATGCCTTCGTCAGAGCCCCTACCCACACTGACGGACACGCTCTCCAACCACACCCAGGCCGCCTGGGGGCACAGGGGGCACCAAGGTCCAGATGCCCCAGGGAGTCCGCTCCCCCATCGGGGAGCCCAAGAAGACATCAGCCAGGGAAGCGGCTGCACCTGCCCCCAGCCAGGCTGGATCCAACCTCCCCAGAAGCAAGACTCCCAGCCCGCCTGCCGTGTGGTTCCCAACCTGTGTCCTGCCGTCACTCCTGTGCGAGGCCCTCAGTAAACGGGACGAACACACAACCCTCTGAGAACCTACTGTGTGCAGGGGTGCGACCCCGATCTGCACTGCACCCCCGGCCTCTCCCGCACACCCCCAGGGCACCTCCTCCTCCACTGGCCGAGGGGTCCAGCCTGTGCCCCAGGGACACAGCGGAGAGGATGGTACCCACCATGGTGGGCGCCCCCACCCCCCCATGTCTCCAACTTGTTGGTCCAGGATCCCCCTGGGCTCCATCTCACGGGGGAAACACACACGCTGGAACCCAGGGGCATCTCAGGGCTCCCTGGGCATGACCTGGGCAGCTTCCGCCATGCTCCATGCCTCAGTTTCCTCACCTGCAATGAGGCTTTGTAAGCACGAGAGAGGATGGGGCTGCATGTCCTCAGTGCTGCTTCCAGCACCCGCCCAGGCGCTGGGCAGAGGGTCACCCTCCACGTGGACAAAGGGGGGGCACCATGAGCACCCCATGTCACCTAGACCCTTCCATGGGTGCAGTCACACCGCCCAGTGGGGAGAGAGCTCAGGGAGGCCGGTTCTGCTCTTGGGAGGAGGTGACAGAAGCAGCGTTGAGATGAGAAGAAACGGAATTGGGCTCGCTCCCATTTCCCAGGCTAAAGGCCACGCACCAGTGGCCAGCGGTGTCGAGCCGTCCACCGAAGGGGGAAGCAAAACCAGAAGCTGTGATGTGGCCATACACGTCCACTCACGCAGACACGCCGTGCAGACACACTAACACACACACTCACACACTCACGGAGACATGCTCTCAGACACGCACTCACATATACTCACACACGTAGACACACCCCCACCGGCACACTCTTGTTCATGTAGATGCGCTTTCACAGACTCATGCATATACTTGCACACTCAAAAAACGCTCTCTGTACATGCATACACTTACACACTTACATAGACACGTGCACACTCCGTAGACACTCACACATGCTTACACTCACGTAGACATGCTGACACTAGTACATCCACTTACACACGCACTCACGCACATACACTTGCTCATGCAGACATCCTCTCACACACTCGTACATACACTTACACAAGTAAACGTGATCTCACACACACTCACAGGCATGCTCTCTCACCTCAGTCATGTAGACACACTCACACTTTATGCAGACACACTCTCACATTCTCACGTAGACACACACTCATACATACACTTACACACTCACACTCATGTAAACACACACTCACACACAGCATCTCTCTCTCTCACACACGCACGCACGCCTTCTCCCACCCCTTGTCTGCCCCAAGCCAACCTCCTCAGCTCCCCTACCACCCAGGGACCCGTTTCCGGTTCCTGCCCCAGGCCGGGCACTGGGCACAGGGCAGGCCAGAGACAAGCTGGGGCCCTGCTCTCGGGGAGCTTGGTCAAGAGCACTGAGCGGCCACGCAGCCCTCACCTCGGCTTCCTCGGTCATTGTCGGCTGCTCAAGGTCATCGTTCCTGAGCAGCTGGTGGCCGCCACCACAGGTGAGGAGAACCAGGGCTTGGGACAGGCAGGGGAGCCCCCACCCCCAGGCTCCTACGAGCTCATCCCACAGGACCCACAGCGCACTCAGGAAGGGCCCAGAGTGTTCCAGACATCCAGGGGCAGCAAGGCAGCCCCTGTCCCCTCTGAGCCTTCCCAGAACCGAGCCCCAAACAGCCCAGGCAAGAAACACCGAACGGTGTAGGCCCAAAAGGCAAGGAGGCAGGTTTGGGATCACTGAAGGCAGGCCAGGGTAGGACAGAGGTTGACTGCAGACTCTCAAGCCCCGCCCACCCACCCCACTGAGGGGCCCTGACTAGAGGGAGGGCAGCCGGGGTGAGGCTCACGCACCAGCCTCCCCCTGCCCTCGCCTCTCCTGACATCACCACCTGCACCTGACTAAGGAAGGCACAGAGGGCTATCAGGCTGTGTGCCCCAAAGTGGCCTGAGGCCAGACCCCCCTGTGCAGCTGGGGTGAGTCACGGGGCCGGCCCCACCCACCCAGCCCCCGCCCCAGCCACACATTCCCAGGGCCACCACTGGAGAGCCACACTTCCGGGAACTCGGCCATCCAGGTGGCCAGAGCCACTGGGTCAGGAAACGGCAAGCCCAAACTCCTGGGTCCCCAGGACCAGCACCGACCTCGGAATCCATGGCAGAGGCCCGTGTTGAAACAGTCACAACCCAGACAGAAAGAAATACATCTCAGAGATCCACAGTGAGCATGGGGGCCAAAGGGAAGAGGACCGTGTGGACACTGGGGGAGGGGAAATGCGGAAAGGGGGGTGGCATTTCAGCCACAGCTGGAAAACAAGCAGGATTTTCCAGCGGAAGGGAGAACAGCAAGGAAGGGGGAGGGAACTGGAGGTCAGGGAGAAGACAGCCAAGGCCAGACCAAGCCCAGGGTGTGGAAATGCCTGGATGGTATTCAGGGACTGGCCTGGGGTCTCAGAAGCTTCAGGAAGAGACCAGAGAGGGTGTGGAAAAGGAGTCTGGGTCAGAGCCCAGAGCACCTCCCAGCAGCCGGAACTCGGTGCTGAGGAGAGGGTCCCTGCAGGGTTGGGGGCAGGGCAGGGACTATGTTTCAAGAAGAATATTCCAGAAGGGCAGAGTGAGAGCTGGAGGGGACAATCCTGGAGCAGAGGATGGGAGCAGGAGGGTGAAACCCCAGCACCAAGATGGACAGAGAGAGCCAAGTGAGACCAACAACTACGATCCCCCCAGTCCCACGGCACAGGTCCACATACAGCACTGTGCTCGGCAGAGTGAGGACCGGGGCCAGGCGGGGTGCACCGGGCCCTGTGAGCAGACCGCCCGTTATGCCACGCCAAGTGGGTCTGGACCCCACGGGCAAAGGACACAGCCCCAGAAGTCACACGCCAAGTCCCACGTCACAGGACGGCGCTGCCAGGCAAGGACGGGGCACGGCACCTCGGGCCCAGGGTCTGGCCTCCATCTGGCCTTCTCCTCCTTCGGAGCACGTTCGTGGCCACGCCACTGGTGGGCAGAAATCCAGCGAGCTGCCCACTGGCTCTGCCTGCCCTGGCCCGGGGCACCCACTGACCCTGACCAGACGGGCGACAACTGGGCCTTTTGTCTTGTGGTCCCCTTTGTGCTCAATTCTCTCGCCTGCCTGCCCCAGAGCCAAAGGAGGATTTCCAGAGGGATCACTCAATGGGCTGGCGTTGAAACATCCTGTCGGCGGGACCTGCTGTTCGTGGCCCGGCCCTCAAAGGCCACAAAGGGGTAGGGTCAACGACCCCTTGGAAATGGCCCCCGATCGGAGTAGCTATTCTAAACCCAGCAATCTCCAGGCTGTGCAGTGGTACTCGGGAGCTGGTCACAGATGAGGCTGCTCCGTCTCTGACTCTTAAAATCTGTGGTCCTAGCTGTTACCCCATCTTGGCAAGTCCCCACCCCCGGCCAACAAACCAGTCTGGGCTTTTCTTTCCACAGGCTGTGAAGGACATCTGAGTGTGCCCGGTTTCCCTGGGGGAAACTGAGGCTCACAGAGGCGATGGGACACACCCAGATGGCGGGCCCGTGCGGGCAAAGCCGCACACTGATGACCTCTTCCTCCACCCTACCCCACCCGACTGCCTCGCTCCGCACCCAAGTGACCAGATTCGGTCTGTCACAGACGCATGTCCTCATGTTCACACACATTCAGACGTTCCAGGCGATGCCCCTCGCTTCGGGGTGGGGGGGTGCTCGTGTGCCTCCAAAGCTGTCCCCTCCTCACCAGGAAGGCTGTGCCAGACCTGGCCCCTAGGACCACCCTGTCAGGACAGGCTATCATGACCAAAGAAGCCAAGATGCAGCTCAGCCCCCCTTGGGAAGCTCCCCTGGCAGGGGGAGGGGAGCGGGGTCTGTGCACGCGATGGAAGGAGCAAGCAAAGACGTGTTCAAAGAACAGTTAGTGACGCAGTGAGATATTCTCAACATCTCATGGAAAAAAGGCGAGATTACCAACTGCAGGGATATTATGTGGCAAACTGTTCTTTTAAAACGTGTCTTGGGGGTGCCTGGGTGGCTCCGTCATTAAGCGTCTGCCTTCGGCTCAAGTCATGATCCCAGGATCTTGGGATTGAGCCTCGCATTGGGCTCCCTGCTCAGCGGGGAGCCTGTTTCTCCCTCTCCCTCTGCCCCTCCTCTCTCTCTCTCTCTGTGTCAAATAAATAAATAAAATCTTTAAAAAATTTAAAAATAAGAAGTGTGTCTCAGATAGGGTGCTAAACAGAAAGAGGACATTAGGTAAAAGCTACGGAAACCTGAAAGAAAGACGGATTCTCTTCCTACTAATGTATCCGTATCAGTTCATTCATCACAACCAAGGTGCAACAGCCGGCGGGGAGGTCCCGGCGGGGACGCTGGGTGCGGGCTTCAGGGAACTCCACCTATCTTCTCAAGGATCTGTGAATCTAAAAACAGTTGCAAACAGCAAAGTTTATTTTTAAAAGAGCAAGACAACTCCATACATGTGACAAGGTCCATGAAACTCTGCACACTACACGCAGGGAGAGCTCCGTGCCATCCGAGTTAAGATCTGCGTCTGGCCACTGTGTCGTGCCGATGTCACGGTCCGGGTTGGATCCCATGCTAAGAGGTCGCCCCGGGGGGATGCGGGCCGAAGGGTACACGGGAGCCCTGTCTACCACTTCTGCAACCAACCTCTTGAGAGGCTGTAGTGATTTCAAAATAAAAAGCTAAAGAAAGATGTGTGTAGCGCTCCCTTGGGACCCAGCATTCCCTGATCTGGGAACAGAGCAAAACGCCAACATCACTTCTCTCCAGAGGGGAGGATTACAGATGATTTTTAAATTTCAATTTTCAGACTCCCGGTGTCTTCCAAGCTCTCCAGACTGAGCCATGGATTGTTTAGGGGGGATGGCTGCTCTGCCTCTCCAGCAGTGATAAATCACGGGGTGGGGGTGGGGGGAGCTGGAGCCTACAGCCTGGAAGGACCAGGTGAGCGAGCAGCTGCAGGAGACACCCCCAGCAGGGCAGATGTCTGTCGGAGAGACACCTGGAGCCTGGAGCCGGGAGCATCCTCACCCCCCTCCCACCCCAGCGGGGTTCCCGTAGCAGCAGACATCTGGCCTTGCGGAACCCCTGTCAGGGGACCCCTGGACCAATCAGCAGCATTACACATCTCACATCAGACCAAAGACAGAGACGACACCCGGGCGTGACATGCCAGAAGGAATCTGTCATGTGGCAGAAGTAAACCCAGCGTGCCCCCAGAGCGAAGAAACCCCCAGAGCCTGAGCTCACCCGAACTCAACGTCCACGTCCACGCACCTGCCCCCCAGCCCACGGAGAGGAGAGAAGTCGCACCAGATACGAGAATGTCCCTGATCATCTCCTGGACACGCCCATGTCTACAGCCCGTCCACCAGGGGAAGCGAGGAAACACACCAGTTACTGACACGACCCCACTGGCCCCCAGCTCAGTGGCTCACAGAGGCCATAAGGTTCCTATTTCTATAAGTTCTCTAGAACAAATGGGTGGTCATTTGGGAAGAAGGAAAGTTATGGCCGGGAAGATGCCACTTCGGCACCCGGGGGTTTACCTTGTCTAGGATCGCAGCAGTGGACCCGCGACCAGAGCTCAGGCGTGAGGACCCGTCCTCAGGACCTGCTCAGGTGCCGGCCAGGTCGCCCAATCATCACGGGACCAGAAGGATACAATCTAGGGACAGGAGGAAAGGGCACTGGGGTGTGTGATTGCCCTACTATGGTCGGTCACTCCCTTCCAAGACCCTCTTCCCGCTCATCCTCTACAAATCATGACCAGAAACAGCTTCAGCGAGTGATGTGAATGGTCAGCATCAAGTCCCATTCAAGGTCTCTGATGGAGACCGTTTGTTAATTTCCTTATGTATTAGAAAAAAAAAAGATGGATTTAGTCTGATGCTGTGAGGTGGCCCTTAGGGGTCCCCAACCCAAGGGTCTGCTTCACAGGTGACAAAGTAGAGTCAGGAGTGAGGTGGGGGGGGGGCTCATCCCCTCCGAGCGCCTCCACAAACCAGACTGCCCCTCACCACTCCCTCTGAGGGAGTCCCCAGCCAAACTGGACCAGCTGTGAGCCTGGTGTGGTGGGGAGCCACTGGCCAGAAGGCACCTTGCTTGGTGGGAGGTGGTCCTGGCCGAGCAGGTGCCCCTGCATCGGAACAACCCCTCTAATGTGCCCTGAGAGTCTCCCTGCCCATGCCTATGGCTCTGCCGTGGCAGTGGGCTGAGCCCACCTCTCCCAAAACCTCACTCCCAGGTGCAGGACGCGGCAGCGGGTGGTCCCGCCAGCCTGCAGCCCCACGCCCTAGGCTGACTCAGAAATGTGTGCTACACCACTGAGCAGAGCCACAGCACACGCGAGCCAAGCCTCAGCTTCCTCGTCTGCAGGGAGGACCCAGCAAGCCCATTTCAGCACCCCTTCCATCTCCCCCCAGCCCTACCCACTCTCCTGGCCGCCCTTCACTGAGCCCTCCCTGTCCACCTTGTGGCCGCCCAGGCTTCCCAGCTGCATTCACCCATGGGGACCCTCCTTCCTGCTTCTTCCAGCGGACAGTCAGCAAACCACCAAGGGGCAAACGGGGATGAGGCTGGGGAGACCGCCATCTCAGAAGGATACAGGGCTCCTCCCTCCCCACAGAGCCCGCCTGCCCACCCACCCCACCCCCACCCCCACCCCGCCCCGGTACCCAGGATGCAGAAAACACCAGCCAGCATGGGAGTAAATTAGCACCTTTCAAAGTCAAACGTCCTTGGCTGGGTCAGTCTGGCGCCCAGATCGCCTCCTCCACACTCCTGGGCCTCCCTTGGATGCTCCCAAGCCTGCCATTTTCATTAAGGCAAACAAGACACCAACGCGGGTGTATTTAGCCAGAGAAAAGGGAGCCTGCGGGACTATTCAAAAGTCACCGGAGGCCCGGTCTGTAGGAGGAGGAAGGAGGGATCAAGGTTGCGTTGAAAAGAAGAAAATGAGAAGACTTTTCCATTTTTATTCTGCTCCTGCTGGCAGCGGCTGCGTGGCCGGCAGCCTCGGGGACGTGGCATGGGAGACCGACAAGAGGACAGGCTGGGAGAGAGAAGCCTTGGTGGGGGGAAGGTGGCAAATGATCCCTTCTGGCTGCTGCCTCCTGATTCTGGGTCAGATCATTCCCCCACCCGGGCAAGCACTTGCATGGAGAGGGCCTGAGGTTAGAAACTGGGCCACAATCGGTTCTGAACGCTGCAGAGCAACAGGTGTATTGGGGGAGGGGCTAGAAAAAAGAAAAAAAAACCCACAACCCAACCCAAGAGATACTGGTTCGGCCTCACGGGAAGGGGCCAGGCTGGGAGCAGCCTCACGGACCAGGCTGATGCCGAGGGAAGGCCCAGGCATCTAGAACTTCACCGGTAAGTCCTTCCAGTGTCTCTGAGTCTCTGAGGACCCGGTCCAACGGCCTCATCTCACAGACGGAAAAACTGAGGCTCCGGGAAAACGGGCAGAAATCAAGGCCAAATGGAAACAACGAGCGAGAAGTCCAGGAAGCAAACGTTTCACGAAAACATCAGCAGATCCCTCTAAAGACGGGGGCGGCCGGGGGCGGGCACAGACCTGGTCCTCCAAACCTGCCAGATGACAGGCAGCCAGCCACCAGCACCCGCGTCCAGGAGGCCCAGAGAGCTGAAGGGAAGACACCTGCACACCTCCCCCGCTGCATGTGGGACCTGAGGGGACTTTCCTGAGGGTGGGCAGGCGGGGAGGAAAGGCTGCAGGGAGGGAGCTCAGGAACCCTCCTACGGCGGTTGCTGGCCTTTCCCGGGCCACGGAGCACCAGAAGTCCAGTCAGAGCTGGGCCGTGATGTCCCAGGAAAAACGCACGACTCCACATCGGTGACTGCACCGGGTGACAGGCGCACACGGAGGGGAGGGCAAAGCTGCCCTGAAGGCAGCTGGGGTCTGCTGAAGGGCCAGAATGAGGCTCTGAGCGGGCCCAGGCATCTCCCTCCTAAAATAAAGCCCAGGTTAGGACATTCCAGGGCCCCAGCTTGTGCCAAAGAGCTGCAGGACAGGAGGGCAGAGCCAGGGGGCTGGCTGCTCCGCCTCTGCTCTCCCGGGGGCTGCACGGAAAACAAGGGGTCTTTTCATAGGCGTTTCCCAGGGCGTGTCATCGGCTCCACACACTGGGGAGCTCCACACAATGGGGAGCGGATCACGGATCACATTGCCCACGGCCAGGCCCTCCTGTACAGAGCAAGGGCTTAACTCCAAAGACCGGGATTAAGGACTCTGCAGGGGGAAAGGCAAGATGAAAGCGGGGTCAGGCGCAGGCCACCCTTGGGCTGGGGACCTGGGTGGTGGGAGGGCCAGGGGCATCCCCAGGGTGTCCTGATCACACTCTCTGCCCCTGGTGGGCAGGAGGGATGCTGAGGCTGGGCAGCAGAGGCAGCTGGGCAGGACGTGCCCTCAGGGTGGGGAAGGGAGCAGCAGCAGGAGAATGCCCACCCCCTCACACCGCCTCATAGGGGGAACCTCCAAGGCAGGACATCAAGGGTCCTCCACCCACCGTAACTCCTCCCACCACGGACACTGTCCGAATTACCACAGTAAGATAAGGGCTCTCCCCTGACCTTCCCGGCCCCCAAGGTCATCGAAGCCAGAACATCAGCCCCTTTTCCCAGGACCTGGCAGGGGAAAGGGCAGAGAGCTCCATCCCGCTGTGATCTCACAGATATCCCACTGACCACACACACCCCCTACACACACACACACACACACACACAGAGCGGGCTCAGTAGCTAGGACACAAGGAGACACAGCAAGCCAGGGGGCCACGCCCAGAGCCCCCGGTGTGGCACACACAGTCACATCTGCCAGAGACGGGCTGCAGGAAGGGCCCACAGCTGGGCACAGGAAGCTCACGTAAACCCCAGTTGAGGCGGCAAGGCCGCCCACTACCTGGCACAGTCACAGCCCGGGAATCTGGAAGGGCAGGCGGGGAGGGGAGCCTGGGTGGCTCAGCTGGGTGAGTGTGAGCGTCTGAGTCCGACTCTGGATCTGAGTCCGACTCAAGATCTCTGGGCTCCGCACCGAGCCTGCTTGAGAGCCTCTCTCTCCCTCTGTCCCTCCCCCTGCTCGCACTCGAAATAACTAAATAAAAAAATAAATAAAAATCTTAAATTAAACAAAAGGAGGGAGCCATGCTCAAATTTGGTCACCCCTGGGCCAGGGTGGGTGTGCAGCCCCTCCAGAACGCTTCTACTTGGGGGCTGGCGGGGAGCACAGGCTGGCCTGGGTACATTCCCCTGCCTGCCCCACCCCACTCTACTGCATTAAAAAGTCATTTTCTTTTTCTTTTTCTTTGTTTTCTGATTCTGCAGGCCTCTTGGCCTGGTTTGGAGGATCAGGAGCTGGTGGCTGGGCTCAGAGCCTCCCGGAGGGCGGGTAGCCTCTCTGGACTTGGGTTTCCCTGCATACACGTGGACCCCCACACAAGGCCACCAGCAGAGGTGGCACCTGTAGCTACTGGGGCTTGAGGCTTCCAAGTGGACAAGAGCACCCCATGCACCCCATGACTGTCCACCTCCAGAGGCTAACCCAAGCCTCAAAGGAAGCTTGGGATTTGGGGGGGAGGGGAGATCAGCCCTAAGGGTCTGCTGTGTGCCTGAAGCCCACAGGAGGGGACAGGAGGAACGCCTGACCCCATGCTCAGGCATCAGAGCTTCCTTCTGTGGACAAGCAGATGTGGCAGGACCCAGCAAGGAGTTACCTGGATCAGCACCGCCCAACAGAAATCTCCAGAACGACGGGAATGTTCCGTTTATGCTTTGTCAGCAGGTGCAAAGCACGTGCAAGGGGCCAGTGTGACTCAGAAAGTGAAACTTTCCATGTTACTTGATCTTAATTAAATGGAAATGAAGCAGCCACTTGTGGCTCGTGGACGGCCTAAGCCGGGAAACCTTGAAGCAGGGCAGCCACCAGTGAGGGAGAGGGTGTGCGCACACAGGTGAGAGAGGAAGGGACACAAATTCAAAGAGCAGAGTCCGCGACTCAGGATGGCGACCAGTGGGCCACTGGAAGCCTGGGCTGAAGGTCGGCAGCAACAAGTGAGACAGACTGAGGGCTCAGGGCAGGAGCGTCAGAGAAAGAGCCAGAAGCTCATCAGAGAAGACAGCAGTAACCAGCACACTGCCTGGTTCTAGAAGAGAAGCCCAGAGGGGGCATCAAACACCACCCGAGGCCAGGACAAGAGGCCACTGGACCTTTCCCAGGCCAGGCCTGCCCAGCAGCAAGCAGCAGCAGGTGGGAAGGAGGCAGGCTGGTCTGGGGATGGGGGAGGGGGGGCAGGACAGAAGGGACAGGATTTTGTTTACTGCTTTGGACGAGGAAACATGAGCCTGTTTGCAGGGGAAAAAGCACAAGAGGAAGGAGACAATGGTGTTGGGAGGTCCCACAGGAGGGGCTGGGGAAGGAGGGAGAGGGGAGGGCACCCTCCTGGCCAACCAGGACAGAAGACACTAAGCAAGGGAGAAACTCGCTGCTTCATTTTCGGTCCAGGTATAAAAGTGGTGTGTGTGTATTCCAGAAAACACAGAAAAAGGAAAAAGGGCAGGCCAGGAGCTTCCCATTGTCCCACCAGCTCCAAGGGACGCTGGGCAGCGGGGAAATGGAGCCTTCTGGAGCCCTGGCTCAGGCAGCGAGGCCGGAACCCATCACAAAGGGCCACTCCCAGAGCGGGCTCATTAGGCAGAGGACAGGACAGGCGGGCACATTCAGGGCCCGCACACAATCGGGCCCTTGTGGGGGGCGGGGGGCGGGTGCTCAGGGAGCTTCTGATTCCAAGACAAGAGTGTGCCTCCTTACCACCTTACAACCTGGGAGACGGGAGACGGAAAGACTGATTTGGGGAGACAAAGAGACGCTTCCCCTGACAGTAGATGGGCTATTTTTGGAAATGGGTCGACTCTTCTCAGTAGCTGCTGTCTCCGTGCCACCGGCCTTGCCTGCATCTGTCCCCTCGAATGCAGCCTGAAAAGGCCCCTACCCTGTCTGGGGTGGGCCAGCACCCCCCAGTGGGGGTGGGGAAGGCGGCGCCTGGCAGTGTGACAGTGGCCAGGGGGTGGAGGGCGGGGAGCAAGCCGGGGGCGGGGGGAGGCTC
Organism: Neogale vison; assembly: GCF_020171115.1. Taxonomy (NCBI): domain Eukaryota; kingdom Metazoa; phylum Chordata; class Mammalia; order Carnivora; family Mustelidae; genus Neogale; species Neogale vison. The sequence continues at coordinate 5,880,836 of NC_058103.1, read as the reverse complement.
ATCCCCATTCAATCCCTGCTTTCCACTCCCGCCAGCCAAGGTTAACGAGGGGAAATACAAACAGGCCCCTTCCCCCCTACTGCTAATAGGAGCTGACACCAGCCCCAGTCCCACCGGTTGGGGTCTTCGATGCCCGGTTGGGGTCTTCGATGCCCCAGCGTGGGCCGGGGTCCACCTCCCGCCCACCTGCTGACGGGCCATCTCAAGCTTGGGTGGCCCCAGCAGGGCCAGTGGCTTTTCTCCCAAGCTTCCCACGGCCACCGTGGCTCCGAGGCTCCAGCTGCCCAGCAGAACCCCCAGGAAGCTTCTGCAGCCACTGAAGCCTCCAGAACCAGTGGGGCCCATCCCTGGGGGTGCCCATCCAGACATTGTCATTGTCTAAAGTTCCCCGAGTGATACCTAGTATGCAGCCATGGTTAGGAACGACTGGTAAAAGCAAGCGTGTAGTTGGTAGTAATTGTTTGGAGAAACAGGCAAGGGGAAACAAGCAACCCCCGCCCTCAGGGGGGGAGGCCCGAGTTGCTTTTTTTTTTTTTTTCCCTAAAGAAACTGCAGGCCATTTGGCACCAAATGGAGCAAATGGGGAAAAGGGGGCAGGGTGGTGGGGGGCAGGTGGCCCAAGTGGGTTGACCACTGTTGGTATAAAGCAACAAGAGAGGGGGCACCTGGGTGTCTCCGCTAGCAAGCCATCAACCTTCAGCTCAGGTCACGGTCCCAGGGTCCTGGGATGGAGCCCCACATCGGGCTCTCTGCTCGGCAGGGAGTCTGCTTCTCCCTCTGCCCTTCACCCTGCTCCTGCTCTCTCTCTTAAATAAATAAATAAAATCTTAAAAAAAAAAAAGGCAACAAGAAGGAGCACCACATGCAGTGCCTTCCACCACCCCAACCCTCTCCCCATGTACGCTGAGCGCCTACTGCATGCCAGGAAGACGTCCCTGCGAAGCTGATGAACCAGGCAGAAACAGGACTGCACGTAGGGGAACCTCAAGTCCAAGACAGGCAGCTCTGTCCTGGGGAGACCCCACACCAGGCACCAGAGCCCCACATACTCTCCAAGTGCCAAACTGTTACCTAGTCCCATAAGAGCAGATCAGATGGCAGAGGCAGGTAACTCCATCAGCCCTTCATGAGGACAGGCTGGCCAGGCAGGAGCCTGCCTGAGCCAGCGCTGGACGGGTCACCTCCATCACCCCAGAAGCAAAACTGGGAGGCCTGGCCCAAGCTGAGGCCAACCACTGGGCAAGACACAAAGCTACGATATGACCGATGACCATGGAGAGGCAGGAGGGTAGGACGGGAGGCTCCTTCCTCGTGGCTCTGTGCATTGTAGAAACTCCGAGTCAAGGGGCCAGAGAAGGCTAGGGTCTCTGGCAGCCTCAGCACAGCCCACCCAAGCTCCCCAGCCTACGGACGAGAACGTGAGGGCCTGGAGAGAGGAGGGCACTTGCACACAGTGGGGTCGGGAGTGCGCCGAAGCCACTGGCTCTACCTGTGTTGTCCAACGCACAGAACAGCGCCGGGCAGCACACTGTGTCCTCAAACCCCTAGATGTGGGGAGTGTGTCAGCTGACGGGGCCAATGTCAGCCTGAGCAGGTAGCCCAGGGGCCCTGGGGAGTAAAGGAGGGTCTGTTTCCCTTCCTTCTGGCTGCCCCATCAACCGGGGGCCTTTGCCCTTGGCCATTTGCCATTTGTTATTTCCTGGATTCAAAAACAAGCATCTTCCCTCCAGTTACAATGTGGGGCGCCTCTCTCCATGCGGCCGCTCACTGTGGGGTCTTCCCCTCCCAGCAGGAGCTGCTGGGAAGCGCGCAGGGCATCTGTGGCTGATGGTATCTCGGGGTGGAGGAAATGCCGTGCCTGGGAAAGCCGGAAACTCCTGAGCCAACTGACCGGAGTCGTAAGGCACCGGGGAGAGCTGGAAGGGAAGAGGGCCCGCCCCGGGCTTGGCCCCGCGGGAGCTGGAGCCCTTCCTGGCCGCCCTGCCGGGGGCCCTCCATCCATCCTCTACCTCTGAGCTTGTGTGCCCGCAGCCCTGGTCCTCTTGCCTCACAGCCTCGGCACAGAGGGGCAGCTTCCAAAAAACGTCTTTTAATGGGCACCAGATGTGCCCGGAACAGTGCTGGGCGCTTCCTGGCTCCCACGGCAGGGGCAAGTCCTGCTGGGCCCCACTGAGATTGCAGCTTTGCCCAAGAAAAGGCTCAGAGCAGTGAGGCAAGTCCCACTAGGTCACGTGGGGGTATGGGGTGGGGTGGAGCGAGAAGGTCCAGTTCTCAAGACTCTGGAACCTTCCCAGCCGCGTGCCCAGGTGGCCCTCTTGGCGGGTGTGATTATTCGTCAGGCCCCTTCCGCTCCCTCTGCGGGGTGCTTGGAGCTCAGCTCAGACAGGGTGGCTAAAATCGGGAGCTGAGATGAACCTCAAAGGCACAGCAGGTTTGTGCAGGCAAAACAGACCCGGGGAGAGGCCAGGCACAGCAGAAGGAACAGCTGGGGGACCCCAGGCAGGCCCTTGTCTGGCACATCTGGTTCAGTGCGGAATGCAGGACTGGGGGCTGCATGGTGGACAGGCCCGGCCAGGTGGGATCTGTGAAGCCCCTCCCACTGCACCTGCCACACACACATACACACACACACACACACCCCACCAAGTCCCTGGTAGGGCTTCTCCTCAGGCTCTAGGCAGTTCCAGCTGCGACCTCTTCTGATGGGCTTTCCCTAGGGGATCCAGAGATCTCTGCTATCGGTCCGCTTACAAACCTTCACACAGCAACATCCCCTCCCTTCCCCCACCCCACCCCCACTTCCCACTTAACGAATATACCTTTATTTAAACATCACACACCGGGTGAGCCCGAGAACACTTAGAGGAGAGACAATAACGGTCCTGAGCTTTCTGCCCTGCTCCCTGGAGAGCTGGAGTCCATCACTTGAACAAGTGACTTGTTCCAAAACAGGCATCCCCCACTAAGTAGCCCAGCTCCAAATCTGCCCCAGAACCCTGCAGGGGCAGGGGACGGTGGCAGGGGAATGTGTGGCCGTGACAAGCTCTAGGTGCTTGCTAGGAATGGGACCATTCCTGACTTTTCAGGATCGAAGGAGCAGCGCGTCCCTTCAGCAGGCAAGCTTGTTCCTGTCACCAAACCTCTGGGGACGCCACCTAGGTTGCCTTGTCACCCTGCTCCGGGAAGTTGGAACTGCCTAGTTCTCATCTGGGAAATCCCAGAGTCATTCCCTGCCCGGGGCCCAGGCACGCAGGTTGTAGGCGGGGACAGAGAGTGCCAGCAGGTGTGAGCCGATGTGGAAAGAGGCTGCAGCCAGACAGCGCGAGCCCCTAGCTGTGCAGGACAGCCTGAGCCCAGAACTCAGAAGTCACGAGGAGGCCAACAGGGGCTGGGGACACAGCTTCGCCACCTCACTGGATCTGAGAACCTGCAGAGAAGGTTCTGTCCCATGGCAAGGACCACCATGGCCATCTGGGAGCCCCAAGCTTCCTGCCCTGCTGCCCCCAGCCGGGCCTCACCCTGACAGCCGGGGAAAAATGCTCCTGACCGGGCCACTCCCCAAGCCAGGCCACATGAATCACTGTGCGTGGCGCCCACAGCTCAGACAGAGTAACCTCAATAAACGCGCGCTGATGCGGCCCTTCCGGCTTGAAGGGCAAACTCCAAAAACCCGGCCCGCCCGCCGCCTCCTGCTTCTCCGCCCTCCGCTTGCACCACTACCCTGGCAGAGCTGTCTGTGCTGTCCCAACGCCATGGGCATGAAAAAGCCCTCCCTTCTCCAGCTGCCCGGGGTGCTGCTCGCCTCCAGAGCCAACCTGGTCCTCCTGGACCCTCTTCCTGATGGTCCCTGAAGGACGGTCTCTGCCACTCCAGGGCTCCCCACCCGCACCAGGGGCTGGACACAACCCCTGGGCTGACAGCCTGCTCCCTGGCCCCAAGGCTTTCCTTCTTGGGGCTCCACAGTTCTTTCCAGTTCTTTCTGTTCACAGGTCCAGGTCCGGGGCCACCCCAGGTCCCCACACATCATGAGAACACCTCACAGGCCTGGTGCCCTCAGCAACGGTGGTCAGACCCTTGTGCAGACCTTCCTCTGCCTTATTCCTGCTGAAACGCTGCCTCCCTTCTGGTCAACTAGACACGGGCTCACCTGGCTTGGACACAGGGCAGGCACAGGCTGCCCTCGCAAGCATGTGACAGGAGGCCGGTCTGCAGGGCGTCCACGTGACTCTGGTGACATCCTTAGGACAGGTGCAGAAACTGAGGTTTACAGGTTCAGTGTGCTGCCACACCCACCCAACAGGTGAATGGTCAGGTTCACCACACTCCCCACCCCCACGCCCAGTTCTCCAGCTGGGGAGGAGGAGGACTGGCCTGTGGGAGACAGTCCCCACTTCCCTCCCTCAACCCAAAGGCCGGTAATAGTCTCCCACTCTGTGCAGAGGAGAAAACAGAGGCCCACAAAGGTTCTGGAACTCCCCGGAGGTCTCAGGCTTCCAATTCTCTGTGCTGAGGACATCGACAAGCATAGGGCAGAAAATCACCGTGGATGGAAAACAGATTCTAAGCAGCAGAGGATTTCCTTATAATCATGCTGCTCTGGGGACAAGGTTATGAACGAAGTTGTGCCCCAGGAGCTCAGAGGCCAGGCCGTGGTGAGGTGTTGAGTGGGGGCGCCATGGAGGAGGGAAGCCAGCCTGGGCAGAAGTGAGAGAATAAAAACACCCGAAGGAAGGACTCCCAGTGAACACAAGCCTGCCCGGAGCCCACGTTCCCTGTTTTACAGATGAGCCACGTTGGCTCAAGCCAGAACGCACGAATGCAGGAACGAGGCACGGGTCTGGCTTCCCCAGGAGGGAAGGAGCCATACCCTTGCTACACAGGTCCAGCCTCTGGAGCCCCCAAAACCCCCAACCGTCCCCGTGTCCATGTGCAGGTCGCCGGGGCCCTGCCAAGGACCAAGATCTAGAAGGCCTTCTGTTGCTCATGGGGCTTCCCCGGGAGTCTCCCCGAACCCAACAGACCCAGACTATCCCCGCCCAGAGGGGCAGCAGGCCCAGGGTGGCAGGCCCAGACTCCAACACAGGAGACCCAACACCAAGCCCAGGCCCCCCATGCAGTCCCACCGGACCCAGAGCAAGTCACTGCTCTCTCCAAGCCTCGGTTTCCCCATCTACAATATGGGACCATTTAGGAGCTCGGACCACAATGGAGCGGGGACTAGGAGGCTCTGTCTGATAAACTGTGCAGTGCTGGGGACGTCCTGGCCCTCCCCAGGCTGTGAGCCAGTGAGTCCCCCCAGGCCTGTCTTCCTTTTGTGATGGCTCTGGGGGGTCCAACACGCCAAGGGCCCGGATGGAAGGTCAGGGTCAGGTTGGGGAGAGGGGGGGAAAGGCTTATCTAAACCACCCCCATTGTCTTCGCTGACCTTTGCTCCCAGGCCTGACTGGGTTTAGGAAAAGCTGCCTTATTAGTGATCCTGCCCGTGGGGCGCTGAGCTGGGAGGCCCCTAATAAAAGACCTATTCAGGGCCAGCATGCCGACTCATGCTGTCTTTTTTTAAAGGTCCAGACCACCCTCGCTCCATCCTCCCTTTAAACCAACAAAAACACAAGCAGGAGGACAAAACCGTCTTATTTTGAGAAGCTCAAATTTTTAATCCAAACTTTGAAAAGTAAACAGGGCCCATACAAAGGCTTGCTGGAGGTCCTAGTCTCTCTGTGCTAGCTAAAGGGGACGGGGCCACGGCGATGTGGGGGAGGACAGGATGCAGACACAGGGACTTGGGCGGGGGGAGGGGAGGGTGGGGGAGGGGCAGGAGAGACCTTGTTGAAAATGCTTTTGTTTGAAAACTGGCAGTTCAAGGGGGCAAACCTGACTTTCGAGAGTTTGGGGTTGGCCTGCCTCAGTCTGCCCCATCAGGACCACGGCGAAGAGCCCTCTAGTCCAGGCTTGGGTCAGCACAGCCCAGAGCGTGGTCAAAAACAAGGGAGGGGGAGGTCATTTGCATATGCATTCTCGCTGGCCAGGCCCAGCCCAGCCCAGGACTGCCCAGAATACAGATGGACCCCCTCCCACCACCACCCCCCTCCCTCCTTACCCCCATCCCCAACCCGTGGCTGCAGGCATACCCCACAGAATCCAAGAGGGCTAGCAGGCCACAGGCCCCCAGCTCATCAGCAGGTGCTGTGGTCACAAACACTCAGGCGAGCTGTCTAAACAGCAGAGTTCTGAAGACAACACCAAAGTCTGCCTGGCAAGCCCCCAAAGTGGTCCCTCTTGCTTTTTCACAAGCATGACGAAGATTCTGACAACTATTGAGACTTACTGCATGCAGACCCTGACTGCCCTTGGCAGTGACGGCTGAAGGGGGCAACGCCGGGTTTGGCCCCACTTTGCAGAAGAGCAGGCGGAGGCCCAGAGAAGAAACCTGTCCCCAGAGAAAAGCAGGAGGTGGATTCGCACGCAAGATGGTGCGACCTCTCTGGGTGACAGGGTTATCAAGCATCTGCTCAGTGGTCACCGATAAGGAAGTGACATTTCCCAGAATGCACGAACCAGAGCAAACCTGGGTCAGGAACCGAGAATAGGGAGTCACCAGTGCTGTCCGCTGACTAAGAGTGTTAGACAGTGACAGAGGCCAGAGATGTAAGGCAGCTGTCAGCCTGCGCCATGTAGGAACGCCCCCGACGCCCAGCAGCCCCACCCTGGGAGACCCCCCCACACACCCCCAGCCTCACGCTGGCAACCCCACCCAGGCAATGGGGAGCAGAGACACTGCCCGTGTCCACGGTTTCCCCAGGCAAGGCTCAGAACCTTCCTTAGCCTCCACTTGCTTTGTCTGAAAATGGGACTACTACTACCTCCCAGGTTGCTGGGAGGACAAACTGAGACCAGCTGGGGGCAAGGGGGCAGGCACCCAGCATCTGACCCCACTTTCCCCACCACCCAGACTGAGGTGCAATATCTTTCCCACCTCCAACCCACTCCTCCCTCTACTCAAAACTACCTAAAAGGCATTTTTAAGAGAAGGGCCTCTCCTTGTTTCTGGCCATCCTGTTCGCATTTCTGGGAGACAAGCTCAAGGCCATGCACGACTTGAAGAGACCACACTAAACACCAAGCCGCCTGAAACTGAAATTGGTGAAAACAGGGCTCTCACCCAACATCAAGCTTGACCACCACTAGACCAATGGCAGGCCTGTTCCAAGTGAGCATGGGACCCCGAGTGAGCACAGGGGGCTATGGGGTGGCCATGGCCTCTGCAGGAAAACTGGACACCTCAAGTCCCAGTCACCCCCCTGGTCCCCTGCCCTGGCACCATCCCCTGCTGTGGCCCAACACTGAGCCACACAGGGGCCACGTCTCTGTGTCCAAAGCAAGACAGAAGTTCCCTGCAAAGACACTGCGACGCCGGGCACTCCAGTGCCAACAGTCACTCACGGCAAGTGTCACTGATGACGCAGCTGAAAACTAGCAACATTTCCTAGCCAAGGACTGCAGCAATCCCTCCTGGCCCTTGGGAGAAACTGAGGCCCAGAACCTGGCCCCTCACGAGGCCCGCAAGAAGGCGAGGCCAGAGGGGCTGGGGCTGGGACTCCTGACTCCCCAGACCTAGAAACCCCCACAAATGAAACCACCAAACTCTGAGCTGCTTCCTCTGGCCTCCAGCCGCCTGTGGTGGGAGGTGGGGTCGGATACAGAGTTACAATGGGAAACCCGAGTGCTGGTGGTAGATTGCTCATCGGTAACAAAATATCCCTCTCAACCCAGTCCTGCTCTGAACTCAGAGGCTGGGAAGGTAAATAAAGGAAAAATTGCCCCTGGTGGAGCACCCCACCTGCGTGGGTCCGATTCCTACCCCAACACCCCACATAGGCCACTCAGCCACCAAACCAGAGAGACAGTCCCTCCTCTGCTCAAGCGTCACTCTGGGGAAGAACAGTCCTTTAAAGCCTAGACACATTTTTCTCTGAACCAGGAAAGCCTTTAAAGAGAACCAGAAAGGGCTGTTTAATCTCCACCTTCAGGCAAATAGCTCAGGGAGTAGCAACTGCCACTAGAACTGGGAGCCAAGCCACCAAAAATGTGGAAGAACAGGGAGGTAGGGAGAGGCACGGGTGGCGGAGCCACGGATCCAGGGCTGGGAATGGCAGCGGAGGTTCTGCTCTACAGACCCAAGCTGGGGCCCCACAGGTCACATGGGCGTGGAAGACACTAGCCAAGCTTTCCTGAGGCCAAAGGTCCTCCACCCACACCCAGGCCACCTACCACCTACCACACTTCCTCTAAGGCGACCGACAGTTTACAGGTCCCTTGGCATAATCTTTAGCTCCCCCTCAAATCCGCAAGGCAGGGATCGACTCCGCTCTACAGATCAAGGTAACTGAGGCAGGCAGAGAAGAAAAGCCAGGACCCATTCCAAGCACATATTCCTCTGGAAAGTCTTAGAGCCTCGGCTGAGAAAGGTCCGTCCACCCTGAGAAGTTCGGGACTGATAGCAAACTAGAGGCTCCTGGCCGCGTTCCTCTGGCAGGGCTGCCTGGCAGTCTCAGCCCGCAGGCAGCACAGAGAACCGCAGGTGGAATTCCAGCCCCCCACACGCACCGACGCGGCTCAGGTTTGGGGTTGCCTGTTGCTCCAAATAAGAGGGAAATTCACCGGTACTCAAAGGGCCTTTCTTTCCCCGCCCCCACGCACTTCCCCCACGCAAGAACTGTCCACTCCTGGACCAGGATTTCCAGGTTGGGATGAGGCTCCCCAGCCGGCCTTGCAGTGCCGACACGAATGCTGATAATTCCACAGAAGAGAAAATTTGTGGGGTCCAGTGGGTCCCCGGCCCGGCTGCGGACTTGGAGCTGGGCAGGGTCACGCCTCCATCACTTGACCAGAAAAACGTCACCCAAAACCCCACTGCGGGTGGGCGCGGGATCCCTCAGCCCTTGGGTCTGGATGCCAGCTGGAGGAGGGTTCTGGAGTGGCGACCGCCCCGGAGGAAGGGGCCGTGGTCCTGAGACCCGCGCTCCCGGACCGGAGCCGTCCTTACCGTGCAGGCCGTTGGGGATGCTTCGGTGGTGCGGTGGCGCCGACAGGTCGTCCAAGGATCTGCGCATGGCTACTGCCTTGCCGTCGGAGGCCTTGTGCGGCCCCGGGGGCAGCAGCGGGGGCGGGATGTGATGGTGGTGGTCCGGGCTGCCGCCGCTACCCGCGCTCGACGTGCTGCTGCCGTCGCCCACGTCGCGGGCCCCAGCGCCCGCCGCGCCGCCGGCCAGCGGCCCGCTCAGGCTGGCCTGGCTGTCGATGGAGCTGCGGGAGCCCGCGCCGCCGCCGCCGCCGCCGCCGCCCCCACCCCCCGCCAGCGCCGCGCGCTCCTCGTCCAGCATCAGCACCAGCTCCTTGAGCTCCAGGTTCTCGCGCAGCAGGGCCTCCTGGCGCGCCTCGAGCTCGCGCAGTTTCTGCTGCGAGCGGGCCACCTCGTGCCACACGGCGCCGGCCGCGTGGCGCCCGAAGCGCTGCCACTCGCGCGCCAGCTTGCGCCCCTTCTGCCGGTCGTCGTCGAGGAAGCAGCAGAGCTCGCGTAGCTCCTGGTTGTCGTCCTGCAGCCGCTGGTTCACGTCCTTGAGGCCGCGGATCTCCAGCAGGTGCTGCTGCAGCCGCCGGTTCACGTCGCGCATCAGGCCGCCGTGCTCCAGCATGAGGCCCACCTTCTCGCCCTCTGCGCGCCGCAGCCGCCGCGCCAGCTCCTCCTTGCTCCAGCGCAGCAGCTCCTCGTCCGGCACCTGGCTCAGCTCCTCCGACGCCGCCGCCGCCGCCGCCGCCGCCGCCGCCGGGGGCTTCGCCATGGCGGGGCCGTCACCGCGGCATCGCCCGCGCCCTCGCCCGGCCGGCGCTCCCCGCGCCGGGGCGGCGCTGGGCCGGTGCGCTCACGGGCAGGGGGCGGCCGGGGGCGCGTGCGGGCCGCCCCGCGCCTCCTCGCGCGCCCTCACGCAGCGTCCGCCCGGGGCCGCCCGGGAACCGCGGGTCTCGGGGCTCGGCGAGCTGGGACCGCTGCTGCGTCGGCGGCCGCGGTGCCGGGCGCTCTCCGGGTTCGGGCGAAGCAGGCGGAGGCCCGCCCCCGGCCCAGCTCCCGGAGCCCCGGCCGCCCCGCCCACTCCGGGCGGGGAGGGGGCGGGGCGCCTCGGCCGGCTCCGCCTCCGGGGGGAGCGAGGGGATGGGCAGAGGCGCGGCCGGCCCCCGACGTCCCCCAGCGCCGTGCGCCCGCCCGCCCGGCGCCCTGCCAGAGGCGCATTCGAGCCTCGGTCCCGCCCCCCCGCCCATCCGATTGGGCCTCTTCGGGGGTGTGTGGGAGGGGCGGGGCGCACGCGGGGGACGCCGAGGAGATGGTACAGTCCAGCCACCCGGCTTCCAACCCCCCTCCGGGCGGTTCAAGTTTCTGCGCCCGGAGGACGCGGCCTTGGCCAATCCCTGGGCTACAGGGCGCTTTTAAAATGCAGGTACGGCTGCGGGGAGGGGAACGGTGGGAAAGGTAGGGCAGGGCTTTCCTTAAAGGAGACGCGCGGAAATGGACGCCGAGCCCCCTCCCCGGCCTGCGTCCCCCGCGCACCCTCCTCCGCCCCAAATAAACAAATACCCGGGAGCCGAAGGACAGCGCCGCTTCTCCCTCCCGCGGACACCGGAGCTCGGCGTAGTGAGAGACACGACGAACAATGGGACTCTGACTCGGGGGTCGCTGTCCCCGGAGGCAGGGCGGCTCTTTGTCCCCTTCCTTGTCCCCGACTCCTCCGCCCCCATCTCCACTCCCGTTCCTTGCCTGAGCACGCGGAAGGGCTGCGTTTCCACTCCAGCCCAGCGCTGTGGCTCCTGCGTCTGCGCCCGGGAGGGCCAGGGCCTCGCCAGACGTGTCTCCGAGCACGGTCTGTACCCTCTCCCCTGTCCCAGCGGGGCGAGGGCACAGGGAACTTGCCCCCAGCCCGGAGCCGTGTACAGAGCACTGCTCCCCCGCCCACCCGACCGCTAGTCCCCGGGCTTCGAGGGAGAGTCAGGGATTCGGAGGAGGAGATCACTGGAGGGGATGGAGGAAGGTCTCCCACCGGGGCCTTAACGGCAGGGCCGGGGGTCGCCGACACCCCGGCAGAAACCCCGTCCCACCCGCAGCCTCTCCAGGCACCCGGGGTGTTCCCCCAGCCTGGGAGTCTGTCTCATTATCCTCGAGTCCCCCGAAGCGTGTTTACAGCGCGCCTGCTGCTGGCTGGTCCGAGGGGGGCGTCCCTCCCCCGAGACCCGCAATAAGATAAAACCCGCGCGCACTCGACTGGGAGCCACCACGGCCTGGAGCGCGCGCCCGCGCAGCAGCTGATGGCCCCATTTCTAGTTGCTCAACCATACGCTGGCCAACTGCGCACCCAGCACCTTCTCTACACCGGCCCTGTTCCAAACCCCCGGGAGATTCCGCAGGGCAGGACAGCAGAGGTCACTACCCTCTGGGGGGACGTTGCAGTCTCCCGGGAGGAGGAGAGGGCGATGATAAACGCGAGATAAGCAGGAGGCGGCTCCTAAGTGCCGGCGCAGGGGATTAAGACAAGCTGCTGTCACAGAAAGTGATAATCAGTTACTTTAGATCCCGTGGTCAAGGAGGACCACTCAGGAGGTGCATCTAAGCTGAGACCTGAGCAGAAAGGACAAAGATGAGGGGGGAAGGGCCCTCCAGGTGAAGGGAGGAGAGTGCAGAGGCCCTAGGGTTGGCCTATTAGTCGCCTATACAAAGAAGGCAGGTGGGGCTGGGAATGGGCCAGGGAAGGGCTGAGAGATGAGGTCAATGGGGACCGGACACTGCATGATTCTAAGGCAGCTGGGAAAGCAGTAGGGGGTTAGCGCCAAGCAACCTGACCTGATTTGCCTTTTAAGAGGCTCACTCTGGCCAGCTAGTGAAGGGTTGGGGAGGTGCACAGAGAGGTCACTATTCAGTACCTCATTCCCCACCCATGCACCCCTCTTTCCAGGTAGTTGTTCCGGAGGGTGTGGTAGGGAGAGGACGAGTGGGAGGAGCAGAGCTCTGTCGGTGAAGCCCCAGAAGAGTTCAGGGTTCCCATGACTTGGCCCGGGTGAGCCCCAGTTCTCCATAGGCCCAGCCCAGCCCGGATGAATCCGGGTTTGGAGAGGGCTTCAGCTCACATCTGGGAGGCTGCAAGCCTGTCTTCGCCCAGGAAGTCAGATCAAGCAGCTCCTGAAGGCTGTGCCCAGAGCTGCTTCTGGGATGGGTGAGAAGAGGATGTGTGGACTCACTAGGGAAGTGGTGGAGATGGGTCACCCTGAGCTCATGGGAACGCCCTTCTCAGTGGTGCCTGGCCCCCGGTGGTTCCTGCGGCCTGCGTCTCAGGCCCATGCCTCTCCAGGGCCAGCAGCTTCAGAAAGAAACACAAAGAAAAACGAAGCCTGCATCTAGATAGGGTTTGTTTGCAGCACCACAGACTGTCGGACCCAGAGTCCCCCAGCCAGGACCCACAAAAGTGTCCCTAATATCCCCCCTGGTGCAGCAAAGACTAGCACTAGAGATGATGATACCCAGTGGCCTGAGGGAGACTCTCTGCTCCCCGCACCTGATGCTGCACAGGCTTGCGCAGAATGAGATCAGACATCAGGAGGTTGGGAGGGCCAAGCTAAGACAGAGTCCTGAAGCAAGAGGGACTGGTCAAGCCAGGTCCCCTCCCTAAGGCCCAATGTCCCTCAGAGTCCAGCAAAAGGTGCCAAGTTCCCTAGAACATTCTCAGTCCAACAGACCTTTGTATTCCAAGCCATGAGCTCAGAAATGTCCTATGTCTTGGTGTCTAGCTTCCCGGTCATGAGAAGCTCAGCTTTGTCATGAAAACAGTAAAACCGAATCATGGCTCTCTAGCACAGTAATTCTCTCGATGCCCCATATAAATAGTTGGGGGTCTTTTAAATAATAGAGATATACCCCTGACTCTCCTATTTTATTTTCCTTCAAAATCTCCCAGTGTGTGTCCATTTAAAAGCACATAATTATTCTGGAGAGCCAGTATACAGACACATAATAGACAAACTATCTCAAAACACAGGATCCGTGCCCCTGGGAACTGCTAGTAAGACCACACTACGGCGGCGGTAAGCAGCCTGTCTCCCCACTGGGAAGGGAGCACAGAGCCCAGAGCAGATGCCATTTGATGTTTGCAGGGTGTATGCACGACCCTTCAGCACGTGACCGATTCAATCCGAGCACCTCATTTTGAAGTTGAGGCAACGGGGCCCCAGAAGGGAAATGACTTGCTCAAGGTCACTTCCCCTCATTGGCTTACTGAACACACAAACGTAGCATAATTCGGTAAGTCTCCATGAAAGTATATACACGCATCGACATATGCTTGGGCATATATGGAAAATGCTCCTGGCTGCGTTGCGGTGAGTACCCCAGAGAGACGGGTAGGACATACCATCAAGGCAGCATTCTGAAGCACCGGACTGGGCTTCCTGGAGGAGGTGACATCTGAGTTGAAACTTTTTTGTTTTTAAGTGATCTCTCCTCCCAACATGGGGCTCAAACTCAATGACCCCGAGACCAAGAGTCAAACGCTCTCCTGACTGAGGCAGCTGGGCGCCCCCTGAGTTGCATCTTGAACACTGAGTAGGAGTTTGTGAGATTTTGGAGGGGGGGCAGAGAGCACTGGGATAGTCCAAATGGAGGGAAATACATAAGCCCAGACCCCAGAGGTAGGTGACAGTGATCTGGGTGGGGGGCATCAGCGTGAGGTGAGGCAGTAGAGCGGGGTGCAGCGGGCTCTGGGAGCTGCAGGGGACGCGTGTGTGGTCTCCCCCAGGGCCAATAGTCAATAGCAATAATAACAAACCACCTACCACTTACCCAGCGCCCAGAACGAGCCAGGGACGCTAGGCTAGCCCACAGGCGCTGATCAGAGCAACCCGCTAAGATGCTAATGAGTCCTTCTAGGATTCTGTGTCCTTTGTCTTGGCTTGCTTGTCTCCACGAGTTCCGATGACCATGTGAACTTATAGGCAATGTTCAGAGGCGTGTGCACGCGCAAGGACTCTGGTACAGGCAGCCGGGGGAAGGTTACCCGATGGCTGATTGTTTCTTTCTTCTCTGCTCACCCTGGGGAACCCTGAAAGCAGGGAGTCACCACGTAGGGCTGAAAGGCCTCCATGCCTAAGAAATCAGGGCCCATGGAAAAGTGGCCATAACTGCTTTTTATTAGAAGCCTCTGTGTAGGGGCGCCTGGGTGGCTCAGTGGGTTAAGCCGCTGCCTTTGGCTCAGGTCGTGATCCCAGAGTCCTGGGATCAAGCCCCGCAACGGGCTCTCTCCTCAGTGGGGAACCTGCTTCCCCCCCTCTCTGCCTGCCTTTCTGCCTACTTGTGATCTTTCTCTCTCTGTCTCTCTGTCTCTCTCTCTGTCACATAAATAAATAAATCTTTAAAAAAAAAAAAAAGACTCTATGTATTTATTTGAGAGAGAGCCTGGGGAGGGGAGGGGCAGCAGGAGAGGGAGAAGCAGACCTTTGGCTGAGCTGGGAACCTGAAGCAAAGAGGTACTCCATCCCAGTACCCTGAGATCACTGAAGGCAGACGCTTCACCAAGGCACCCAGCCACCCATGACCATAATTATTAATAAAGTGACTGAGCACTTTCCATGTACCGGCATTGCTAGGGTTTTATACAGCTTTGCACGGATTATCTGACTGAGTTCTAACTGCAGCCCCCTTAGGTGGGAGCCCTCGATCCCCCTTTTACAAGAGGGGAAACTGAGGCTCACCTAGGTTAAGTCACTTGTCCAAGGTCACACAGCTTGCAAGCCAGTGAGCTGGGGTTTGAACCCAGGACCACCTGAGCCCAAGGGTGCCCCTGACCTCACACACTACTGCCTCTTCTCAGAGAGGCAAGTGGGCCACATGCTTTGGGCATCCCCCACACTGTGGCTGTGGTCCTACCATGCTGGGGGCCTGCCCTGTGCCAGGCCCACGGCCCCCCGCACCGCTTCCTCCTGCTGCAGGCCTTCCATGTTGTAACCAAGCCACAGAGACTCCCCAAGCCTCTGGATGGCAGCCAGAGTCCGAGCTTCCCAGCTATTCCTGCTGACAAATCACTGCAGATTTGGAGCGCCATGTCCTGGCTCCTCCACTGCTCATTTGCTGGGTGACCTCAGGCCACTCCTTTATATAACCTCTCTGAGCCATGGCTTCCTCCTCTAAGCCCTTCCTAGCAGGGCCAGTGTCAAGCACCTAGCAGAGCTCCTGCAAAGCCCTGGAAAGGTGAAAAATGCCCCTGCCCCCTGCATGTTCTTCCCATCCTCTGGACCAGCACAGTCTTCTGATAAGGACATTTGCACCCATTTTCCAGAGGCCAACACTGAGGTACAATGAAACAAGGGCGGTCCAGGAACCGAGTGCTTGCCCCTGGCAAACTGGACTACAAAGGATGTCGGGCAGGGCCCTGGGCTGCCACCAGCTTCCTCTGAGGATGGGAGCAGCCCAGAAAAGGGGAAACCTCAAGAACATAAGAGTTAGTGATCAAGGGTCTCAGCTCCCACGTTTTTAGGTGAGGAAACTGCGCAGAAAGTGCGGCCACCACTCAAAGAGTGCTTGATGTTGTTCCCCGGAGAGCAGCCGTGGGAGGTCTGGGGGAGGTGAGCTCCTTCACTCACACGGCTGACCAGTGTGCCCACAGGGGGCAGAAGGCCCGCAGGGCACAGGACCCATGCCTAGAAGTGCTGACATCTCGGTGCGGTGCGACAGGAGGAGTTGAAGCCACAGGACCGAACAGGCAGGCAAAACCCTGCAGCTTAACCCAGGGGAGGGCCCTGGGAGGCACAGGGTCCTAGAGCAGAAACCCGGCCAGACTTTTGTTTGGTAGAGAGCGCGTGACAGGTGTGTTGGGAGGCACAGATCAGAGAGGGTCAGCTCAGGCTGCTAGGCTGCAAAACCAGGCCAGCCAGAGACAGGACAGATGGATCCCCTTGGGTTCCTGGGGTGGAAGGCCCTAATAGGGACCAACTGGGAGGTGTGCACATTGGCACCCCTTCCTTCCCAGCTAGAGCCCCTGAAATTCCCTCCTCCCCCTTCAGCTGCCGACATCCCCTCATACCATTGCCCTGAGGAGCAAGGTAGGAAGGAGGCTCCGCCACAAGGGAAACTGAGTCAGGGAGCTCTTTGCAGAACTACCTCTTACCTTAACACACTTAAAAATGTTATTCTTGGGATGCCTGAGTGGCTCAGTCATTAAGCGTTTGCCCTCAGCTCAGGTCATGATCGCAGAGTCCTGGGATCCAGCCCTACGCCGGCTCCCTGCTCAGCTTGCTTCTGCCCCTGCACCCCTGCTCATGCTCTCTCTCACTCTCTCTCTCTGTCTCAAATAAACAAATAAAATAGTTCTTTAAAAACCCACATTATTCTTACTAGGAGCTATCTCAGGAGGTCTTCGCTGGCTCCGTCGGTGCCTCTCTTGATCTCAGGATCGGGAGATCGAGCCCCATGTTGGGTGTAGAGATTACTTAAAAATCAAATCTTCAAAAAAATAAGTGAGAATTTTTTAAAATAAAATCTTAACATTAAAAGAAAAAAGAACTATTTTATATTCTAACAAACAGAGACACAGCAGGAGCCGGCAGCCGCAGCCCCGCGTAGGAAGTCACTGCCACTTTTGAAGGCCCCTGGGGCTCCTCCTGGTCACATGCCGCAGCCCACCTGACCCCACGAGTCTGAACGTTGCATTAATTATTCCGTCAGCATCCTATATTTCCCCCTTATAATAGACCGCTTGATGTTCATGCTTTTGAACCTTATTTAAACTGTATTGTGCTCTCTGTGTTCCTTGGCCACGTGCTTCTCCCTCATTATTTCCCTCGTACACAGAAGCTGTAGTTCGCTCACTTGCTTGGCTGTGTAGCAAGGCCGACATCTTAGACTTTATGTCTTTGGCGTAGGGAAAGAGAGGAGCTGTCTTGTGCATCCTCAAATGTTTACCAGCATCCCTGGCCTCTATCCTTTGGGTGGTAGTAACGCTGCCACCCCTGGTCACTGGGGCTGAGATGACCTCCAGGTCTTGCAAATGGCCCGGGGACAAAATCGCCCCCAGCTGGGGATCTCTTCTAATATCCGCTGCATACCTATGTCACTTTTACCTTTCTCTTAAAGGACATTTGTTTCCCGTGTTTCGCTATAAACACCAACGCCGCCGTAGACATTCTGGTACAGTCCGACGTACGTGAGCTCGAACTTGGAGCCTAGACCTAGGCCCAGAGCGGCGGGGTCGTACGGCACACGGCTTCTGTCCGACTGGCTGAGGCCAAACATCTTCACAGCCCACCCAGCAGGGTCTTGGAATGTTGTCACTCTGGTGGACGAACCTTCGTGTGCTTTCCACACCCACTCCGCCTCCCTCGGGCTGTCAGGGCGCATGAGAAGCCCAGTTCCATTTCACACTCTACGTGCCCACTATATTAGGAAACAAAACAAAACAAACCAAAAACAACAGAAGAGGAAACAGTAGAGCAGGTTTGAACACTTGTAACTTACTTGAAATGTTTGTTTTGATCGAATTGATGCACGTGCAATGCAACGTTGTAGGATAATTAGAGGGTTTACTGCCCGTGATAAGTTCCAGGTCCCAGACACTGGGTTTCTGAGCCCAGCTGTGTATCCCTGTGACTGTCACCACCGTCCTGGGAAGGGCGAAGCCCAGGCTGGCATGTTCCCCCCCCCCCCGTGATGGGTGGTTTCTGCCCGCCTCCCCCAACTGTATGCTCACTCCTTGAAGACAAACCTGGCCCTTCTCTGAGACCCTCCGGGCATGGCCGCGGTGTCTGCAGGCGTGCCATCTGTGTCAGAGACCTCTGGGCCACACCTGCCCGCCCCCATCCCCCCAAGTGCCCTGCACACCAGACAGGGGGTACTGCCTTCACCCCGGGTCTACAAGCAGCAATGCTCCCCGCTGCAAAGATCAGGGACCAATCTCCTCTGAATGTTTCAGGGCCGAGTATGGAATAGAAGTCGGCAAAGACCTTAACTGTTACCGCAGCTTCTGCCGCTGCGGGCCCAGCATCCCAGCCCCCTCCAGGCTGCCCCCCATCCCGTCTGATACAATCCCATCAGTAACAGTAATTCCCTCCACGCCCACCTCCAGCTGAGCCCAGAGAAGACGGGAGATGAGTCACTCTAACAACCATCCCGTCGGCCACCATTTGGTCACCGCTCTTCTCAGGGCCCTCTCAGCACAGAGTCTGGGAATTCAGTGAGTGTTCGTTGAGTGAGTGAATGATGAGAGGGAAAGTTGGGTTAAGTAGAAAAGCCCAGACTCAGAGTCTGGTCTCTGGTCTGATACTCACTGGCAGATGGCCCTGGGCAAGTCACACCCCTCTCCGAGCCTCCGGATCTTGCCTGGAGATGGAGTCAGTTCAAATGCACAAGAAAGGGCTGTTGGGAGCCCTAAGCCATACAGTGAGGCAGGTGGGTTGCTGCTTTGCTGGGGAAATAGCTGACAGGGCTGGGAATACACCAGAGTCCACATGGGACGAGCATTTTGAGACTCTGAAAAACTAGCAGAAGAGCTGCACCCTCTCTCAAGAAGAGCCTCAGCCTGGCTAAGAACCAACACCAGGACCCAGCTTTGCAATGGAGAATCACCATCTTAGCATCCTGCACGTTCAGAGCCCCTGCAGGCAAGTCAGGTCCTAATGAGGCAGCTGGTCAGGTTCTGTAAACAAGGCCGGTGGGTCAACCCAGTGGTTCTTGGTCCCCGGCACTTGCCCCACCTCCCACCAATTCAATCAGAATATCTAGAGGAGAGGTTGCCTGGGTGGCTCAGTGGGTTAAAGCCTCCACCTTCAGCTCAGGTCATGATCTCAGGGTCCGGGATTGAGCCCCGCATTGGGCTTTCTGCTCAGTAGGGAGCCTGCTTCCCTTCCTCTCTCTCTGCCTGCCTCTATCCCTACTTGTGATCTCCGTCTGTCAAAGCAATAAATAAAATCTTAAAAAAAAAAAAAAAGAATATCTAGAGGAGGGAAGCCTGGTGGGCAGGGCGGAGGAGCACTGCGTAGGTTCAAGGTCTTATGTATTGGCATCAGGCTGCACCAGGAGACATCCTTACTTCAGGTGGGGGATGGGGTGGATATAGAGATAGTTCTCTAAGATTATCCAAATTGCCCCACATAATCCTCAAATGTGCTGCCTAGGATAGGGAAGGGGGCTAGGGATTCTGGAGTCTCAGCGGTGTTCACTTAACACCCCCTACTCTTTGTCCTGTATCTAATGGGAGACAATGGAGGGAAGGGAAGTATTAAAGATATAATACCAAACAGGTATCAGGGACTGCTGGACACAAAAGGCCAGCATAGAATTGGGTGGCGGGGAGCAGGGAGATGACCATACTGGACAACCCTTGTGAAATTTCAGAGCACCAAGACTGAGGAGATCCTAAAAGCATCCAGAGGGGCGCCTGGGTGGCTCAGTGGGTTAAGCTTCTGCCTTCAGCTCAGGTCATGATCTCAGAGTCCTGGGATCAAGCCCCACATCGGGCTCTCTGCTCAGCGGGGAGCCTGCTTTCCCCTCTCTCTCTGCCTGCCTCTCTGCCTACTTGTGATCTCTCTCTCTGTCAAATAAATAAATAAAATCTTTTTTAAAAATAAAATAAAATAAAAGCATCCAGAAAGAGAGATGGAGAGAGGAGGCCACACACAGAAGATCAGGAATCGTAGTAACGTTGACAGTCTCAAGGCAACTCCAGGAGCTGGAAGATCACAGAGTGATGCCTTTGGTGTCCGAAGGAAAATACGTCAGTACCCACACCATCAATGGTAGGGTAAGACATTCTCAGATTAAAAAAGAAAAGAAAAGGGGCGCCTGGGTGGCTCAGCCAATTAGACATCTGCCTTTAGCTCAGGTCATGATCCTGGGGTCCTGGGATCGAGCCCCATGTCAGACTCCCAGGTCCCGAGTCTGCTTCTCCCTCTCCCTCTGCCCTGCTCATGTTCTTTCTCTCCCTTTCTTTCTCTTGCTCACTCACTCTCTCTCTCAAATGAATAAATAAAACCTTAAAAAAGAAAAGAAAAATTTTCCTGGACAATCTTTCTCCAAAATTAGGAATGAAACCAAGAAATAAGAAGACTCGTGGAAATGAAATTCAGGAAACGGGAAATCCTCAAGCAATGGGGCAGGAGAAGCCAGACGGTGAAAGTGCTGGAGCCCAGAGCAATCACTGCGGAGTGGCACAGAGAGTGAGGGCTCCCCGAGGAGCTGGCCAAGCAAGGGAGCACAACTCATGGGTTCCCCCCCAGAGCTTGGCTGTCTTAGAAGGAATATTAGTGCCTTGCCGGAGTTCGGTGGTTGTATTAGTGATAAGCACAAAAGTAAACCAAGCAAGTCAAACAAGGAGGCAATTATTAATCCCCTGGAAAACCCGAAAGTTCTACAAGGAAAGAAATGCAGTCATAGAACATCTGGTGGCTCTGTTGACCAAATGTTTATATGTAGAGTGTACTACATAGACAAAATGGCAATATAGCTATCCTAGGATGACAGGGGAGGGCACAGCAAGTGCCTGCATTGACTAAACCCTCCTGGTCCCTAAGAGAAAGGCAGTGCTAACACTGTACTGGACAGCCCGTGAAGAGCAGTGTGTGTTGTTTGCAAATACGCGGGTAAGTCACAGAAGGATCTAGTTGCCTCTGGAAAGCACACATCAGGGGTGGAGACAGGAGGCAGGGGACTAGGTTATTTTGGTTTCTTCCTTTAAAGTCATATAATTTTATTTGATTTTTGAAACTCTGCGCATATGTTTTTAAATTAATTAAATATTTAAGAAGCCCGACATTGGACTTCTCATTAAAAACTCTGCAAGCTAGAAGGTCCCAGAGCAATCAGTATGCCTTAAATGTCTGAGGGATAAAGGATTTCCTGCCTGGATTCTATGCCCACAGAGAGAATCAGCCAAGTGTGAGGCTGGATATAAACTTTTTCAGAAATGCAAGGTCGCTGGGGCACCTGGGTGGCTCAGTGGGTTAAGCCGCTGCCTTCAGCTCAGGTCATGATCTCAGGGTCCTGGGATCGAGTCCTGCATCGGGTTCTCTGCTCAGCAGGGAACCTGCTTCCTTCTCTCTCTCTCTGCCTGCCTCTCTGCCTCCTTGTGATCTCTGTCTGTCAAATAAATAAATAAATAAAATCCTTAAAAAAAAAAAAAAAGAAATGCAAGGTCGCAAAAAAAGAAGAAGAAGAAGAAGAAGTCACTACTGTATATCTTCCAGGAAGCTTTTGGAGCACATGCCCTCGTAGACTCTGAGAACAGACACTGGAACAGGACAGCTAACCTGGGGTGGGGGTAGGGGGGCTTCCCAAGGCTGGCTGGGCTCTGGCCCCCAGTGCTCAGAGGCCCCAGAGCAGAGAAAGGAGCCCTCATCTTGCATGGGCCCCTGGTGAAGACTAGATAAGATAGCCACATGCCTGGGGCGCCTGGGGGCTCAGTGGTTAAGCCTCTGCCTTCAGCTCAGGTCATGGTCTTAGAGTCCTGGCATTGAGCCCTGCATCTAACCCTAACTCTGCATTGGGCTCTCCGCTCAGCGGGGATCCTCTCTGTTCAGAGGGTATCCGGCTTCCCCCTCTCTCTCTGCCTACCTCTCTGCCCACTTGTGATGTGTCAAATAAATAAATAACATCTTTAAAGAAAAAAAAAAAGAGAGAGAGAGAGCCACATGCCTGAGCATTTAACACCACTGTCTCTAGGAGTATGCTGAATCAGCTGGAAAAATTAAGAAGACACATTTAAATGCCTTACGAGGTTGTTCTGTTTTGTTTTTCATGCGTTAACTGCAGGGCACACACAAACAGAACTACAAGAAAAGGAACCGTCACGGGCCCCTTGGTGACTCCCCCACCTCCAGTTAACATTTACATCATCCTAATAAAACCCTTGACCAGTGGTTAAGGAAGAAGCGGGTAGAGCCCTCCAGGGGATGTGAGGGAGAGGGAGGAGGATCCGTTGGCTGAAGAGAGCTAAGCCTCATTTGTCCTGACCAGAAGGCAACAGAAATGACTAGAATTGAAAAATCAAGCAGCCGCAATGGAAATGTCTTACGGAGAAACATGGAGGCCAAAACCAGAAGGAACAAGTATGCGTGGAAACTGCTATTCCCAGGAGCAGGAAAGGAAAGGAAGGTGGCGGGGGGACTCCTGGGGGCTCCGTTGGTTGATGTTCTCTCGGTTTCATCTCAGGTCTTGAGCTCAGGGGAGTGGGACTGAGCTCCAGGGAGCCGGGCTCCGTGCTGGGATAGAACCCTCCTAGGGTTCTCTTTCCCTCTCCTCCCACTCCCAGCCCTGCTCATGCTCTCGCTCTTCAAACAAATAAATACATCTTCAAAAAAAAAAAAAAAAAAGGAAACACATTAAAAAAAAACACACAGAAAAGAAAGGGAAGTGCTAGGGAAACGTTTCATTTCCTCTGATCATGCTGGTGTCCTTTGACTTATTTTTTTAACCTAACTGCATGCATTACTTTGTTTACAACATAAATATAATTTCTCTAAATTATCAAAAAGACATACCTCAGGGGGCGCCTGGGTGGCTTAGTGGGTTAAGCCTCTGCCTTTGGCGCAGGCCGTGATCCCAGAATCCTGGGGTTGAGCCCCACATTGGGCTCTCTGCTCAGCTGGGAGCCTGCTTCCCTCCTCTCTCTGCCTGCCTGTCTGCCTGCTTGTGATCTCTCTCAAATAAATAAATAAAATCTTAAAAAAAAAAAAAAAAAAAGACATACCTCAGGGCAGTGAGATGTGGACCAAGGGAGGGGCAGCAGCAGGAGAGCTCCCTGATGGGTGCCCCCAGACCTGACCACCCCTTTGGCGGCCCCCAGGCCATAGGGTCTCACCTGCCGGAGGGCACCTACCGAGCTCCATGTGACCCAGAGGCTGTCCAGTTCACAGAGCCATTGTCTCCTGGGCCATTTTCTCCTTCTGTCCTCCCAGCAAGCCTGCTAGGGAGGCAGGAGTCATCATGCCTATTTGACCCCCAGAAACTGAGGTTCAGGCTCATATTTGGGGGTCCATGGTGGGTCCCTCCCATGGCAGGTGCACCGTCCTATAAACGCAGGTGGAGAACCTGTCCAAGAGCCAGGGAGAGGTGGCACACAAGGAATTTCAGAGATGGAGTCACCCCTCATGGTCCAGGGGTTCTCAGCATGGTGGAGATCCCCACAGAAACATTCCAACAGCTCCGGGGTATTTGACGTCCTCAAACCAGTCCATGTGGCCTGGATGGAGTGGATTGATGTAAATTCCTTTTTTTTTTTTTTTTAAGATTTTATTTATTTGACAGAGATCATAAGTAGGCAGAGAGAGAGAGGAAAGCAGGCCAAAGGCAGAGGCTTAACCTACTGAGCCACCCAGGCACCCCACTGATGTAAATTCTTTGGCAGTTCCAGGACAGGGAGAGAAGGGAGACTGAGCCCCAGGAAAGGGAGGGAGGAGGGGGAGGGGGAGAGGGAGACACAGGCTGAGTGAGTGTGAAAGCTGCCAGAGCCCAGCCTCATTGGGGCCATCGCTAACCCTGTCCCCACCCCAGGGGCAGGCTGTGGAGCTAGGCCCATTTCACAGATGCAATCACCAAGGCTTCACAAGGCTTAAGCAAATGGCATCACTAAAGCTGTGATTTGAGCCAGGACCAGGGTTTCTCACACATACCTGGTGATAAGAATCTTGTGGGATGCTTGTCAGCCTGATTCCTTTCCTGGAGGTTCAGACCCACCCCCTCCGGGTGAATCCCAAGAGGGAGGGGTCTCTTCAAGGAGTGGCAGGTTGGGGGTGGGGGAGGGGTGGAAATGCGAGGGGGGGGGGACTTCAGGATTCACAGGGGGGCTGATCCAGAGCCTCCAAGCCCCCCTCCCCGCCCGGCTCACCCTATCTCCTAACCCTGTGGTTTTTAACCAGCTGAAGAGCTTGGCGGCTCCCCCGCCGCTGGACACGGGGGTTATTTCCGGGGCTGGACCATTATAAATAACTCCTGTGTGGGACATGTTTGTGCACAGCATGGTTTTCCTGTTGGATTGTTTCCTTGGGATAAGTTCCCAGAAGTGGGATTCCTGAGTGGAAGATGGCCTCTTTCCCACTCCTAAGCCCCAAACCTAACGTAGCCCAGCCCCAGGACGGGGAACCGGCCTTCCCGTGGTTTCAAGGAGGGGCTGCCAGCAAGTCCCACCTGGTGCGTCCAGAGGAAAACGACCGATTCCTGGAAGGGCTCCGGCGATGCGGGCCCAGGGGACTCAGCGCCCGACTTCCTGGGGCCGGCCCAGGCTGCTCACCAGCCGGGATGGGCTCTCCTGTGGAGGTCACGGCCAGTGAGGAAAGGGTGCCTCGCTCCCTGGGGAAGCAGGTTTGTTGGCAGCTTCGGGAAAGACCAGAAAAGAGATTTGGAAATCCGGTGGGCAGATCATTTTTGGTGCTTTCTGACAACAAAGGGCTCTGGCCCCAGGCCCCTCTGACCTGCCTGACAGGAATGACCTGCTGTTCCCAGAGGAGGAGATGGCCCTGGGGCTGAGGGTTAAGGAGGCCCCTGCACTGACCTGGGCCTCTGGCCCCGTGGCCTTCCACCACTTCCCCTTCCAGGTTAGTGGCCTCAGCTTGGGGGCAGGGTGTCCCAACACTTAGGTTTCTCCCCAAGGCAGTCCCTTCCCCCCACTGGCGGGGCAGGGCAGGAGTAGCCCCTGACTGCTGTCCCTGAAATATGCCTCTAGTTGGTCACCCCGGGGAAGGGGGTCCCCAGAGTCCGCTCTCTCCTGAGGGAGCGGCAAGTGAAGGTGGGGTACGGTGAGTTGTGGAACAGTCCCACTGGGGGGCTCTGGCTTCCTGGCTCCCCACAGGAGGGTTGGGGGCCCAGCCTTTGCAGGCTCTGGGCAATTGCCTGAGCATGGAGGGCCACTCCCCCAGGGCCTCTCCATGGGAGACTGGACCTTCTCCTGGGAACACCCCCTATCAAGACAAGAGGAGTCAGCCCTGTGAAGTCATCCTGATGGAGCCTGATGCAGTTTGCTTCCTGCACAAGATTGTGAATGCTCTGAAGGCAGGACCCGTGTCTGCGGTGTTTCAGACTCAAGGGAGTGAGTTCTCCGTCTCTGGAGGTAAAACAGCTATGGTGTGGACATGTCTCAGAAGCAGAGAGGGAGTGCTTGCTGGCTGGGTGGGGGTTCCCGTGAGCTGAGTGCCCAGCCTACGCCACCATTTGGCCAATACTTAGCCCCGTTACAGCTGAGCAAACAGGCACAGGGGCTGGAGAGGCCTGGAGATCTAGAGCAAGTGGACTCTTCATGAATCATCAACTGTTCACCCAGCGCCTGCCGCTGTGTGCCAGGCCTCCTTGCTTCCCGAGTCTCCCCTGACCAGCCCATCTCACGGATGCTCCTAGTCCATCACAGGCAAAAGTGGCTGTCCTCCGCCCGCTCCCACGGAAAGGGAGTCACCCCCGACACCCACCCCCGAAGCTGCTGTTCACCCAGCCGACGTGCTGCCAGGTCTCGGGGCAGCCCGCATGCCCTCCTGGGTGGGGTGGAGGCCTGTATGTGGGCTCGGGGTGCCCCAGCCGTTGCGAGCTCACTAGCTCTGCTGGGCAGGACCCCTGCTGGAAGGCATTGGCCACCTTCTCTGAAGGACTCTCCTGAGGCCAGGACACGCAGTGATGCAGAGCAGGAGCAGCGACAGAGGCAGACAGAGGAGCAGACTCCCCGCTGAGCAGGGAGCCCACCCGATGCGGGGTTTGATCCCGGGACCCTGGGATCATGACCCGAACTGAAGCCAGACGCTTAACTGACTGAATCCCCCCCCACCAGGTGCCCTGTGACCACAGACTTTTTATAGAAGACCTTCTGTGCACAGGGCCAGGAAACCCCTTAGCCTCGGGAGATGCACGTTTTAAAGACAATGAAGGCCAGAAAGAAGTCTGGGCAGGAACTTGTCAGTCTGGGCAATTGGTCATTTGTACCCAAATGCAGGTTATTCTGGTTTTCCTTCTTCAACTGTGTCCGTGTCAGTCCCTAGTTCCGTTTGCTGAGGTTCTTGGAAATGCCATGTTCCCATGCAAAGCGGCCATCGGCACATCAGCACAGCAAGCCTCCCACGGCCCAGTCCAGATGCTTGACTGAAGCAGGCAGGCCCGAAGGCTGAGACCCGTGGCCGACCCTTGCAGACTCTCAGTTCAGCTGTGGTGACTGCGGTTCAGCTGATCATCTCCGGCTGTCCTGTCCAGGGAGCTGACCTGCTCCTAACCGCCCCGCTCTCCAGCCTGCACTTTCCACTCTGCCGAAAGGACAACATAAAGAGCTTGTTCCTCAGACACACTATTATCGGTCACACCTCCACGACTCGGCCTACAGTGTTCGCTTTGTCCCGGGCATCCTGTCCCTCTTCCGCACCTGGCTGACTCCCACATCAGGACAAAGGTTTGTCGAGTTCTGCTCCCTGGCTCCCTGGCAGCCCGTCCGGCTCCGGCAGGCCCCTGGGTTCCCCGACTGCGGTACTGCTGGGCTGTGCCAGGCCCCGTCTGCCTCCCCGCCTCACCCCTGTCTACACCCTGGCATCCTGGGGTCTGAGAGCCCCCAGGGTAAGGCCCCTGGAAAGAAGGCACAGTGCTCAAGGTGGGGGCCCACCAAGGCTTGGGCAAGTGACCCTCGGATTCTTCCTCTGTCACAGGACGATCCTCACCACGTGAGGGGTTATGGGAAGGACCCTGCACCGATGAAGTGTTCAGCACACAACCTCAGTGTTCACCGGCCGATGAATGGCTGGGAGTGGCTGGAGTGGGGGGCAGGCAGAGGGACACGCCAGTGTCCTCCGGGAACCTCCGGGAGGGCACAGTGATTCTGACCGGGGCTGAAAGGGCTTCGCAGTCGCGGAGAAGCGTGGCTGAGCCTGAGCGGGGCTACCCCGTTTTATAGGTCACGGAGCTGGGGAAGAAGAAATCAGGAGGAGAGCCTGGGGGGTGTGCTGTTTCCTGCGGCCCCACCAGTGCGGGCTTCCGTCGTTTTATGGGTGTGCGCCCCTGCGGGTCCGATTTCAGAGCGGTATAAGGGTGTTGGAACACCTAACTGCCTTTCTCTGAGCGTCTGTTTCCCTTTAAGGCTGAGTCTGAGAACTGTAATCCCTTAGGGAATGAGTCAAGAGAAGTCCTTCATTAGCTCAGAATTGTGACATGAGCTCAGCCCTGGAGAATGTGGCTGATTTGGGGGAAGTGGTCCTTCAGAGATGAAAAGGCCACCCTTGATGGGGGGAGGGGCCGAGGACCCGAGCCTGGCCCCGGGGGGCTACTGCCCCTGGGATCTGAGGAGCAGAGAGCGGTTTTCCCAGCTGCCGCCTGGCCAGACATGCCCCAAATCCCACCAGCATGCCTGCCCCTTCTTAGGACAGGCGCTTCTCTGAACACGTAAATATTTTGTCTGGGAGAGGGAACGCTTTGCTCTGACTACGGAGGGAAAGGAAGACGGAACTGGTTTATGGCGTGCCCGCTGCGGGAGATGGGCACCGGCCACACCGCCGTTGGGATCCACGGGGCAACCTGGTGAGGGGAGAGTTACCCCCGCCCCTGCAGGTGGGAGGACGGGACGCAGAGGGGTCAGGGTGCAGGCAGGCGCTTGGCAGAGCCCGAGTTCAGACAGCCCCGCCCCAGCCTTCTTGGCAACCGGCTCCCTGTAGGAGGAGACGAGACAGCGCAGCGCGAGGGTTCTGGGGGCACCCAGCCCTGGGTTCCTGGGTGGTGCTGCCTCCCACCAGCTGTATCTTGAACAACCTTCACCTCCTGGGCTTCTCCCCACCTGCGGATGGCGGATGGCGTGGTCAGGGCACTGACACTGAGCCCCAGCCCCAAGCTATTGTGGGGACAGAAGGAGATCCACGGAGTTGGTGACACCCTGTTGTACTGAGGCTTGGTAAAGTAAAGGACGGTGTGCTTATATTATTGTTTGTTTGGCAAAGAGAGAGACAGCGAGAGAGGGAACACAAAAAGAGGGAGAAGGAGGTTTCCCGCTGAGCGGGGAGCCCCAAGCTGGACCCAATCCCAGGACCCCGTGAGCATGACCTGAGCCGAAGACAGATGCTTAACGACTGAGCCACCCAGGAGCCCCAGCCTGCGTGTTCCACACAGGTTTAGGAATGTACAGCCCCAGCCCCCAGCCTAGGGATACCCCTGCCCCTTCTCAGACTCGGGCAGCAGCAGGAGTCCCCTGTGGGATCACCTCGGGATCTGTGCAGAGAAAGCAGGTGATGGAGGGAGCTACAGGCCTGGAGTGGGGCCTTGTTCATGGGATGGATGGCTTCTGGAAGCTCCCTGACCCCCGACAGCCACCCATGACCCTGTGTGCGAGCACTCTCTGTGTCCCATTCTTTTTCTGGGAGCCTAATTCAGGAACTACATTAGGGAGGCCAAGTTCAGAATCCTTACATGAACCCTGAGCTTTTGCCCCTAAGGCCAAATGCAAGGGACTGGCCTCCTGTGGGCCTCAGACACCCTATCTCTAACATGGGCAGCCTGTCCAATTCCCATCTTCTTGAAGGAAAGGGATCTGGAGAAATAATGAGATCTGACCTAATTAAAATTGCAAGGTGCCTTGAGGATGAAGTATGTAAGCCATCAGCCCGAGGGCTGTCGTCTCAGGGCCTGAAATTACTTATCGGGTGATGACGGCAGCTGCGGAGGCTGTGGGAACTCTGAGGCTGCAGTTTCTGTGGGATGCAGGGGGCTCACTCTGAAAGCCCAAGGCGGGGGGTTGCAGGGCCTCCCTTGCTCAGGCTCTGTCCCTGACAGGCTGGCCGGGAGCCCCAGGTGGCCCGCAGAAACAAACGCCCCCGGCGACTTCATCCCACCTTGCAGAGGAGGAAACTGAGGCAGAGGGAGGCCCAATCACTGGTCCAGGATCCTTCAGCGATAGGTGTGCCACGTCTGCCTGACACAGAGTCTGGTCTCCTGACCACGACGCCAAACTGTCTCCGTGGTTACTACCATCATCCCAATAGAATGTTAATGATAGCCCTAATTAGCATTATTGCTGAGGGCAGTGCCCCAGGCAGGCAGATCTGGGTGACTGCTCACTGGGGCCACGTCCTGGGCCAGTGCCTAGAACTGGGCAGCGTCTTGTCCCAGCTGGCCCCAGGACGATGCTGAGGATCAGAGGTCCCCGTCATGCAGCCTGGGTCACGGCATGGGGTTCTCCGCGCCCTCCATCAGACCCTGCACCCAGGCAGCCGCTCCTACCCATCTGCCCCTGGATGTGTCTGGTGACGGACCAGCGGAGATCTGTGAGTGGGAAGAAGGAAAAGTCAAGCAGAGGCAATCACTGTTTTTATAAAGCACAGTTCCCTCCCTCTGCGCACACTTAGCACCCCTGCTCCCAAAGACCATGCTTCCTGCTGGTTAAGAACATGGACCAAGGCCCAGTTGGCCTGGCCTCAAGTCCTCGGGCTTCTGCTCACTCCCTGTGTGCGCCTGGACAAGTGACTCACTTTGCTGCCTCTCGCCCTGGGCACAACAGGACACACCCCAAAGCCCCTAGGTGGACTGGGTGAGCTCGAACTGTGCCTGCCCCAGCCTGGCTGGTGTCCAGGAAGGACATGCATCTGGACCCCTCCAGGCCGTACCCCTGAAGCAGCTGTCGGCCTGCTGCTGGAGGGACACGGGGCTCCCAGAGATGTGACTGTATATCGACTTTGTGGCTGAGTTTGACTCTGGAATGGCTGGCTTCCTGTGTACCTGATGAGGCGGGGCAGTCCCGCGGCCCCAGCAGGTGTTGGCTCTGACTAGGGGAAGCGGGGACACGGGGGGAGCTTGCTGGCCGTGGGGACCCAGGCCCATGCTTTGTGATCCCCCAAGGCCATAGCAGAGTCCACGGAACAGGTTTCCAGCTTCCTGGCTTCAGGGCTCCAGCTTGATCTTGTTCTGCTAAGGGAATGAGAGGCAAATAGCACATGATCCTGTCCTGGCCTCTGGGACACGGCCCACTCCCCTGCCTCAGCTCTGGGCTTGGAGGCAGAGTCTGCAGCCTCAGGATGGGGACATCTCGGCAGGCATGGGGTTGGGAGGGACAGGGGTGCCCGGACAGAGGCACCAGCACCAGCAGGAGCAGGAGAGGTAGATTTTCAGGGAGGTTTCAGGAATAGGCAAAGGGCCAGAGCCGAGGCCATGAGGTCCCCCAGGGAGTGTCACTACGGCTGGGCCTGAGGTCCAGGTGTCGCAGAGGGGATAGGACAGGGCAAGGCGGTGGCTCTGGCTGTGTGGGTAAGACCACCTGTTCCTCTTCGTCTCTCTGAATGAAAGCAACAACAGAATCGATTGCTTGAGAACTTCTCTTCTTTTCAGGAGAAGTGAGGGGGTCCCAGGGAACCTCAGCGGCTCGTCCCCGTATTCGTGGACGAGGAAGACGGCAGGAGGATGGAGGAAGACAAGGCAACTCTTCTGGGAATTGGAGACTCCAAGGCCCAGCCCAGGTGCCTGCCCGGGTGCCTCCCTCCTCAAGGAGTCTCCCGGGGTGTTCTGGTCATCTCCAGTGGTTGTGTGGCCACCAGCACAACCGGGCAGCTCCAAGGAGCCCCCTGGTGGCCCAAGAAGTTTCTGCAGCCGCATGGGCGCGGGCTCTCGCTCCTGGACATCCCCTGATGTGGGACCTTTCTCAGGACCCAGCCCTGTGCCAGGCAGCTGGCTGGGTGCCACCAGGGAAACATCATCGTCGGCAGCCCTGTGAGGTGGGCGTTGCCCCATGTTATAAACACGGACCCCTGGAGGGGACTGGGTTAGCAGGTTGCTACCCAAAATCCATTGTCAGGGAAAGAAGTGTATTTACTTTTATTTTTATTATTTCTTAAAGATTGTATTTATTGGGACGCTTGGGTGGCTCAGTTGGTTTAGCGGCTGCCTTCGGCTCAGGTCATGATCCCAGCGTCCTGGGATTGAGTCCCACATCGGGCTCCTTGCTTGGCAGGGAGCCTGCTTCTCCCTCGGCCTCTGCTGCCATTCTGTCTGCCTGTGCTCGCTCTCTCTCCCTCTCTCTCTCTGACAAATAAATAAATAAAATCTTTTAAAAAAATGCATGAAAGATTTGAACATTCGTGGATCTTCAGTGACAAAAAGAACCTTGGGAGTGACCGAATTTCCTCCCAGTTACAGCAGCACAGACAGGAGGCTGCTCAGCAACTACTTGCATGCCTCTGGTGGTGGGGAGCTTACCCCTTACTTGGGCAACTCCCAGTCTGGAGAGATCCTTTCTCTGTGGGCTGGAACAGATCTCTCTGCTCAAAACTCCCTCTTCTGGGATAAACTTCTGGCTATCTGCAGGCTGTCTGCTATTTGCTGAGCACTCTCTGGGTGCCAGGGGACATGTTTCCAGCTCTCAGCAACCTCGGAGACCAGTTTTTGGAATTTTAGGAATGGCCAGGACTCTGAGGCCAAAGCAGGACTCACCCTCCCCACATAGGGCAGGCCCCTGTTTGTAACAATGGAGAGGAAGCCTTGTTGCCCCAAACCCCTGTCTCCTTATTTTGTGGTGTTGCATCACCTCGCCCTCCAGGGCTGTGGGGGTGAGCCCGATCTGAGACCAGCCAGGGGCTCTCTGCAGTGAGGATTATGATGCGAACTGCATTTGGGAAGCCCCATGGGTCGCTGTGGAAGGGCTCTGGGCAGAGGTGAGACAATCTGATGAGACTTGACAAATGTCCTAAAATAGGTTTCCCTCTCCCACTTATTGAATCATCAGGTAAGGAGAGCTGTCTCCACGGACTCAGGGCTCCCATCCTTGCGGGAGACTGAGAGAAAGCAGAGGAGGGGAAGAGGCAGCCTCCCTTTCCTGTCTTTAAAATGATAGCCTGGGGGAGCCTGGGTGGCACAGTCCCTTTAAGAGCCCAACTCTTGGGGACACCTGGGTGGCTCAGTGGGTTAAGCCGCTGCCTTCGGCTCAGGTCATGATCTCAGGGTCCTGGGATCGAGTCCCGCATCAGGCTCCCTGCTCAGCGGGGAGCCTGCTTCCTCTCTCTCTGCCTGCCTCTCTGCCTACTTGTGATCTCTCTGTCAAATAAATAAATAAAATCTTAAAAAAAAGAAAAAAGAAAAGAAGAAAGAAAGTGTCCAACTCTTGGTTTTGGCTCAGGTTGGAATCTCAGGGTCATGATTTCAGGGTAGTGAGATCAAGCCCCACGTTGGGCTCTGTGTTCAGTGCTTGAAACGGTCTCTGCTCCTCCTCCCATGGTCCTCTTCTCTCTCTCACATAAATAAATAGATAAATAAATCTTAATTAAAAAGTTTAAACTATGGGGCACCTGGGTGGCTCAGTGGGTTAAGCCTCTGCCTTCGGCTCGGGTCATGATCTCAGGATCCTGGGATCGAGTCCTGCATCAGGCTCTCTGCTCAGCGGGGAGCCTGCTTCCCTCTCTCTCTGCCTGCCTCTCTGCCTACTTGGGATCTCTCTCTGTCTATCAAAAAAATAAATAAAAATCTTTTAAAAAAATAAATAAAATAAAATAAAAAGTTTAAACTAATAGCTTGTTTTCCAGCTCTGACGTCCATGGATTTTCCCTGGAACTTTGGTTTTGAAACAAGTGCTCTGCTATTTTTTGGTTGGGATTCCCCCTCCCCGGCATGCCCAGGACAGGATTGAGCAAACCATGCACAGTGTGTGAGAAGAGCACTGGGCACAAAGTAGGGCAAGGCCGTAGCTCCCACGTCTGGGACCCTGACAGGACGGGAGCAAAACTGGTGTTTACTCCTCTTGGGACCTGGGGATGAGGATGGGGAGTCCGCACTCGGCTTCCTAGGAGGCTCTCATGGTAGCCTCCAAGAAACTCTCCCAGTCCCAAGCCCATGGGGCAGCACACAGAGTTTGCGTTAGGTCTCCCCCGGGGTTTCTGTGCAGGAACCAGGGTGGGCCTCTGTCTGGGGCAAAGGGTGGAGGTGCCTCTGCTCTCATGATGCCAGGGGCAGGCAGCAACAGTCAGCCCCTTCTGGGGCCCCTCCCATGGCATCTTCCACCTAACTCTTCTCTGCTCCTGCCAGGCAAAAATTCCTTTTTACAGACAAGGAAGCACAACTCTGAGAGTTCTGCCTTAGTTGTGTATGAAGGCAATGGAGGAGAAGAGTATTAATAGGTGTGCTGGGAATCAGATGTCTTACTTGAATAAATGTAAGAACAAGGCTTTGGCTGCAGGACATTTCAGAGCCTTTAGCATGCAGAGGTATGTCTTGAATCTCGAGAAGGGGCTTGGAATGGGGCGATTCCAAACTTACCTGACCACGACACCCTATACAGCCCTGACCCCTGATAAGAAGACCCAGAACCCTTGGTCCGCAGAACAGAGCACGGGGAATGTCGAAGGAGAAGCCTGGAAATCTCAATTCCCCAGAACATCCGGGCTGTCTGGTGGTGCGGATGTGGACACTGAGGTTTAGGGTGGGACTCCCCCAAGGTCAAGGCAGAAGCAGAGTGCAGATCGAAGCTCAGGGCTATCTGGTGTCCGGGCCACTTTCCTGGGGGAGCCAGGGCCCTGGACAATCAGCAGGCAGTGCCCACTCTGAAGGAAGACGCCAAGACCTGCTGTGTGCTCGTAACTGAACCAGCCACTCAGTCAAAGCCACAGGGAGCAGGGAAGAAGCAGCGGATGCTGGCCAGCCTGAGTCCTGAGAGGTGTCACGGAGGGCCGGAGCCCTGAGTCCCCACGCTGGCGGCGAGTGGGAGGACCCAGCAGGCCCAAGTGACAACCCACTGTGACTCTACCTGGGCTTTCACCCTAGAGGCCTCAGGGAAGGGTCCTGCCACTGAGCCCGGGTTCAGATTCCGACCTCTCCACTTGCTGACCCCACTACAATTCCTTGTTGTCAGCAAGCTGTGCCTCAGTTTCCCCATCTGCACGTGGTGAAGAAAGCAGGGGTAACCCAGCCTGGTGTGGGCGGGGCAGGGAGGGAGATGGTGGGGCCACAGCACACCAGCAGATGTGCCCCTGAGTTCATGTGAGACCCCTGAAGTCTCAGAAGAACAAGGGAGACCCGGGGAGGTCCTACCGGCCCATGGGTGGGGGTGGGGTAGCATCTGGGGGGAGGACGATCCCCGTTTCCGTGGCCCCACTGGCACCTGGGGCTGACCCGTGTCCCCGGCAGCTCCCCCGTACGGGTAGTACAGGTGTGAGGCCGGCAGGAGGTGGCCCGGGCAGAGCCCCTGGCAAGCCACAGTCTGCGGTAAACACTAGTTCTGTCTTCTGCTTTTTTTTTTTTTTTCTTTTTCCAGGTTTAAACTTAAAAATAGAGGTTCTGAGAAACCAGCAGATTGGCTAGCAGGCCGGTCTTCAGGGACGGTCTGAGCTGCCTTTCGGGGATTTGTGACATCCGTAGAAGGCGGCAGGTCCGAAGACGGACACTGCAGGCAGCAGTTAGAGAGAGTGCCCTGACTGGTGGGGACAGATGCCAGACACCGGGCGGAGGGCAAAGAAGCGAGTCACAAAAGGAAAAGTGCAGCAAGAGATCATTTATACAAACTTTAAGAACATACCAGGTGACCTGTGTAGCCTGTGGTCGGCACCTTGAGGAGAAGCTTCCAGTGCGGGCAGAGGGACAGGCCATGAGGCTGGTGGGAGGGCGCGGGCGTGGGTCTGTAATCGCTCCCACTCACTGAGGACACGCTCTGCCACGCTCTCTTCGGACAGCCTCGCCCACCATCCCCATCTCACAGATGAGTAAACTGAGGCACAGAGAGGTTAAGTGGCCCGTCCAAGGTCACAGTTAGCCAAGTCAGGGCTCGAGGCCATTGCTCTTGGTTAGTAACTCACACGGCCTCTCGCCTGTGGCTCACAGAACCCTCATGTCTTAAAATGACTGAGGACCTCTAGAGCAAAGGCAGCGAAGTAGTCAATTTGGCAAAGCCTGGTGGTGTGATCTTGGGTGTTCTTTCCTCTCTTCTTTATAATTTTCTGTAGGTGTGAAATGTTTACAAAAGCCCTTAAGCTCTGGTCTGAGACCTCTGCTGGCCACAGGTCTTGTCCAGCCATAATCCACACCACACAGGCTAGTCCGTCCAGTTGCCAGGGTGGCAATGACCGACTCATTTCCAGGGCTTGCCAGGTGCCTTCTAGCATGTTCTTTTGCTGCAGCTGATGGCCACAGGAGGCCTGGGGCCTGGAAGAAAAAGACTATTCAACCCCTGGCTTGAGACTGGGAGGGCAGGTCGCCCAGTGGACAAACAGGCTGCCCAGGGCCTTCTGATCATTCTGGAGAAGGAACTAATGACCATGTAATTAACAGAGGTCTGGTCGCCAGGAGCTGATGGCATAGCTGTCCCAACTGACCCAGTCTGAGCAGAAGTGGGTGTCCTGCTGGCCTGTGTGTCCTGGTTTGGGCACCTAACAGTGCCCACTAGGTTTCTGGAAATGTGGACAAAGCTCCTGGACCCTGAGGCAGCTCTCAGGACCGAAGGGCTGGGACCCAGAGAGGCTAGCAGTGGCCGGGGCTCACTCAAGAGGTGGGAAAACTAGGGCTGAGGGTGGAGGCCGGTCCTGCACGGGGTCGGCGGGGTAGTCCACAGCAGCGCTGTGTCCCCTTCATGCCACACTACCTCTGGATGGGCACCAAGGGGCCCTGAATCATTTGCTGACAGCATAAAGCCTGTATCGGGGGAGGGAAATCTATAGGTTTTTCTCAGGCACGGGGCTGGCTACCATGGTTGTTTCCTGGGGTTTGCGAACACACAGGCTCAAAGGACCAGCTTTGTTCCCGCTCCCAGGCAGTGTCCTCTTCCTGTGTCCCCATAACGTCCTTGACTCCCAGAAGGCATTGGGTGAAATTGTCCAGTCCATCTGACCCAAGGCTGTGGGAGGAGCTCAAGCCTCACGGAGACAGCAAAGTCTGAGCATTCATTCATTCATTCATTCATTCACTTGCCTACTCCTTCCTTCATCCCACCCGTGTGCTGACGAGTCCATACAACTGATAGAATGCCTGGCACAAGCCAGATGCTCCCCCCGGGGGGCGGGTCAACAGCCACGACACCTGCCCTCGGGGAGGTGAGTCTAGTAGGGACTAGAAGATCCAGTTCTTTTCTTTTCTTTTTTTAAGATTTTATTTATTTGTGAGAGAGGGCATGAGGGGTGTTGGGGGAGGGCCGAGAGAGAGAGAAACAGACTCTGCACAGCGTGGAGTCTGACTCAGGGCTCGATTCCAGGACCCTGAGATCATGGCCTGAGCCGAAGGCAGATGCTTAAGCACTGAGCCGCCCAGGCGCCGCTAGAGGACACAGGTTTTTTTTTTTTAAGACTTTATTTATTTAAGAGAGAGAGAGAGAGAGAGAATGAGCAGGGAGAGCAGCGGAAGGAGAGGGAGAAACAGATTCCCCACTGAGCAGGGAGCCTGATGCGGGCCTCAATCCTAGGACACCAGGATCATGACCCGAGTCGAAGGCAGATGCCTAACGACTGAGCCCCCCAGATGCCCCTAGAACCCAGTTCTAATCCCGATGTTTGCTTTGTCTGAAGCTAACATAGCGACTTGGGTTTCTTTTGATTAATGATAGTGTGTAGTATCTTTCTCAACCCCTTTATTTGCAAGCTTTCTGAGTCTCTACATTTAAATTGGGTTTCTTGTACATAACCAACAGCTAGGCCTCGTTTTTTTTGTTTGTTATTTTAGATTTATTTATTATTTATTTAGAGAGAGAGAGACAGAGCATGAGTGGGAGGAGTGGTAAAAAGGGGGAGAAAGAAGGAGGACCTTTAGCAGACTCCCTGCTAAGTGGGAAGCTTGTCTCAGGGCTTGATCTGAAGACCCTGAAATCACGACTGGAGCTTAAGTCAGATGCTTAATGACCAAGCCACCCAAGGGTGCCTGCACCTTGTTTTTTAATCCACTCTGACAATGTATGAACTTTAATTGGTTTATTTCAACGATTCACATTTAAAGTGATTAATATCTTAACACACTACCATACCAAACTGTTTTCTTTTTTTTTTTTTTTTTAAGATTTTATTTATTTTATTTGACAGAGAGAGAGATCACAAGTAGGCAGAGAGGCAGGCAGAGACAGAGGGGGAAGCAGGCTCCCCGCTGAGCAGAGAGCCTGATGCAGGGCTGGATCCCAGGACACTGAGATCATGACCTGAGCCGAAGGCAGCAGCTTAATCCCCTGAGCCACCCAGGCGCCCCTCCAAACTGTTTTCTAATGATTATACATGTTCTTGGTTTCTCCCTTTTTCTCTGCCTTCCCTGATTTTAATTGAGCATCTACTACTATGATTTCATTTTACTTCCTTTCAAAGAATATCCGTTGTGCTTCTTTTTTAGGATGACCTTAGTGGTTGGTCTAGAGTATGCAATTTACATTTTACTTATGACTTTATTTCAGAACAATTTTAGATTTATAGAAAAAGTCCAGCAGAGAATTTTCCCCTGTAGGACATAGACATTTTTATCGAATGTAAGTCCACCTTCAATGGATACCGTTCTGTTCCCTGCATGGTGCAGGTACCTTGTAAAGAAGTATTCCCACTTCCTGCTTTGCGCCCAGCAGTCCTGCCGTCACACATTTACCCAACCATATGCTATCATCATCTGATACATAGAGTTTCTGACTCTTATCATTTTTCTTCTCCATGAAGAATTTCTTTAACCTTTTTTTGTAGGGCAGGTCTGCTGGTGAGGAATTTTGGGTGGATTTTGGTTTGGGTTTTTTTCTGTTGTTTCTGTAAAGCTTCTGCTCTGTGCTCTTCCTGCTTGCATCAGCGATGTGGTATGGAGCTCCTTTGTCCCTCTGTAGGTAAGGAGTTGGTCTTTACCCCCCACCCCCCCATCTGGCTTCTTTGAAGCTTTTCTTGTCATTGGTTCTGAATATGAGACACCTAGGTGTCAATTTGTTCGGTGTTCATCCTGCCTTACATTTTCTTAGATTCCCAGATCTGTTGTTAGGTATTTGCCATTAACTTTCATTTTCAGCCCTTGTTACTTCAAATTTTTCTTCTGCTACATTGTCTCTTTCTTCACTTTCTGGTTTTCCAATCACGCATGTGTTGCACCTTTTGAAATGGTCCCGTAGATCTTGGATGTTCTGCTCTGTTTGCCTCTTTAACATTTTCCCCCTCTTTGTGTGTTAGTTTAGGAAGTCCCTACTGACAAGTCTTCCGTGAGCAACTTGAGTCTCCCCTTGACAGCGGCCGGTCCCCTGATCATCTCATCAGAGGCGTTCTTCACTTCTGTTTCAGTGTTTTTGATTCCTTTTGAAATAGTTTCTTTTAAATTTTTTTCATCAAGTTTTCTCTCTCCACTTCCATTTCCCATCTGTTCCTGCACGCTGTCAACTTTTTCCATTAGAGCCATAACGTATTAATCATACTTATTTTAAATTCTCTGATGGTTCCAAATTCTGTGTCTTAACCTGAGTCTGGCTCTGAATGCTTTTTCTCTTCAGACTGTGTCTTTTCTTGTCATTTATCACGCTGTGTCATTTTTTCTTGAAAGCCAGATGTGTTGTACTGGGTAACAGCGATTGAGGTAAACGGGCTTTTAGCATGAGGATTTAGGTTGATTGGGCTGGGGTTGCATTTTGGGCTCTGTTTGGCATAGCTGTAGGAACTCTCAGCTTCAAATTCCCCTGCTGGCCTTGTTTGGGTCTCCCCTGTTGTCTTTGAGACTCCCTAAGACCCTGAGATCCTATGATTCCCTTAGATCAAGTGTGTGACCACTGTTACTACACTGGAAGACTGTTCGGTGGCGGTAAAGAGACAGGAGAAATGTTCTGTAACATTTCTTATGGCCTTGGGCTGTAACGCTCACTAGTGTTTCTTAGTAAGCCTCCAAGTTTAGAGGGGGTCGGAGTTGGGAAAATGCCACCCCCCCAGGGTGAATAAGTCTCTGGTACTGCCTTTTCCCCTGGAAAGCAAGTCTTTGATACCGAGAACTCTGAAGCTACGGTTCACAGGGGTAACTTGTCCTCTGCAGAGATTTCTGGAGGTCAAATCACGAACCTGGAGCCTCCTCCTTCGGACTGTGGCCCTCCCCCCAGGAGCCTCCCACTTGGCACTAGTCCATACTCAGCCCCCCATGGTTCCCAAAAATGACCATTCAAGCCATCCTAGGAGTTTATAGCTTCCAAGACTTCGGCTGCAGGTGAGCAGATCTCGCTGTGACTCTCCAGGTCCCTGGAAGGCACTTGACTCTGAGACCTCTGTTCTCTGATGGGTCTGAGAAAAAGTCACCCATTTTCAGTTTGTTCAACTTTTTTCTTGTTGGAAGGACAGAAGCCACAACGCGCAGCTCCTCAGGTGTCAGCAGGAACAGAGGGGCCTGGGCTCTCCTGGACAAGCTGTGTGAGGCTGGTGAGCTCTCCACTATGGTCGGACCCATAACCCAGGCGGGTGATGTAGGGCAGGAGCAGGGGCAGGGGCTGCAGGACGGAGAGCGGGGTGCCCGTCCCAGAGGTGTGTAGGAGTGTTTCGCAGAGCAGGCCCAGCAGAACACGGCTGTAGGGAAATCTGCTGGCTCAGGCGGGGAGAAAGGGAAGAAGCCTGGGGTGGGGAGCGGCCCCATTCTCCCTCCCCAATCCAGGTCTCGGTTTCACTTCTCCTATGAGTCCCGGGCAGCACCGCCTGCCCCTTACCCTGTCGCACTCCTATTTTTAAGTGATTCGGTGAGAATTCCCGGCCACTGGCCCCCTTGTGTCCCTCCCCCGCCCAGTCGGAGGCGGGACGGAGTCTCCTCCTCTCCTGGGCTAAATAGCGCCAGGGGCGGGGGCGGGCCGGGGGGTGGGTCGGGGGTCGGGGGGCGTTGGGAAGCCGCCGCCTGGGCGGAACCGGGAAAGCGTTTGCACCTGGGGCCGCTCGAGGCCAGGCCATCGCCATTGTATTAAGAAAGGCTCCCGGTCCTGGAGGTAGGGGCCGCTGGAACAGCGGGAACAGAGCTGGCGCCGAGCTCCGAGTTCCGCGCCGCGCCCCTCCTCGTTCAACCCCGCCGGGGCGTCCCCCGACCAGGGGTGGCCTCCCAGCCGCGCCGGTCCCCAACCTCGAGGCCCCTTCCCCGCCGCGGCGAGCGCCCCGGGAGGGTGCGGGCCGGCGCAGGGCCGGTGCCCGGGGCGCGGTCGGCGGCTCCCGGGGCGTGCGGGGCCGGGACGCCCGCCCCCCGCCGCCTCCTCCTCCTCCTCCTCCGCGGGCCGGGCCGGGGCGGAGCGGGCCGGCGGCGGCGGCGGCATGGCGGGCGGGCGGGCCGGGCCGGGGGCGCTGCTGGCCCTGCTGGCGCTGCGGGCGCTCGGGGCGGCGGCGCACCCGCAGTGCCTGGACTTCAGGCCGCCCTTTCGGCCGCCGCAGCCGCTGCGCTTCTGCGCGCAGTACTCGGCCTTCGGCTGCTGCACCCCCGAGCAGGACGCGGCGCTGGCCGGCCGCTTCGGAGCCCTGGCGGCGCGCGTGGACGCCGCCGAGTGGGCCGCGTGCGCCGGCTACGCGCTCGACCTTTTGTGCCAGGTGAGCGGGCGCGCGTCGGGGCCTCGGTGGCCGGGCGGGAGGGCGCCGGGGACAGCCCCCGCCGGGCGGCGATAGAGGGCGGGCGGCGGGCTTTGGAACCGCGGGCCCCGGGCGGGGTCATCCGCGCGGGGCGGGGAGCCGGACTTTGCCATTCATTAGTTTCGTGACTTAGGCCTTCTCCCGGCCTCAGTTTCCCCTTGGGGAGCAAGAGGACCAGACACACCGATGTCATCGCTCCCTGGGAGTTCGGGGGTCCCCTCTGTTCCGGGACCTCCTGAAGTCAGCCCCTCAGTGTCCAGGCCTCCAGGAGCCCCGCCCTTATGGGGGTACCAGGATGGGAAGGCTTTGTCCCTCTCAGTGCTTCCCTCCCCTCCCACCCCCCACTGCCCCTGGGGAGGCGGGAACAGTCTGGACCTGCGGGGAGCAGGGAGCGGGGTGATGTGCTAGACTTGGGTGTGTAGAGGGGTATGGGGGACACTACTCCCAGTGAGGGCCCCTCCCCTGCCCTGAGGACACCATCTCAGACCCCCCGCCCCCTTCCTGGACCAACTGAGGGTTGCTCACACCCTGGGTGAGCCTGGCGGATGTCTCTGGCCCTTCCCGCCCCCTCCGGTTCCTGCTGTACCCTCTCTGGGAGCGCCCCCACCAGGCAGAGGGGCTCTCATCCTTTCAGACCACCTGAGGGACATATCCCTTTGGTGTAACCTCTCTGTCCCATCCCCTCTGAGGGCAGAGCCCCTGCTTCTGCCCCCACAGGACTGTGCTCTGGCTGCTCCTTTTCCTCCTGCATGGGTCTGATTCTGGAGTGACTGACCAGAATCCCTGGGGAAATGGAGTCGAGGCCAGAAAGCCCTTAGGCTGGCCCTGGCCCACTGTCCAGGCAGTGAGACCTAGGTGGAAGGGTCTTGCCAGGCAGCCTAGCTGACAGCCTGCAGCCAGCTGGGGGAAGGGCAGGAGGGCAGGCTTGGAGTTAGACTTACTGGGTTGATCCGGGCCCTGCCACTTCCTGGCTCTGCAGCCCTGGGGAGGTCACCACGGCACATCATTGCATCATCTTTAAAATGGGGGCACTCCTAGCCGTCCCTCAGAGTTGCCACACAGACTAAAGGGCACATACTCCGGGCTCAGTGAAGGATTCTGGTGGGATTTCTTTAGTGCCTCTTTGGCCTCCACTGGCTTCTCAGCCCTAGGCAGGGACACAGTGGGGCCCAGAGGCTGATTCAGAGAAAGCCCAGAGAGACTGGGACTTGCTTAGTGGTCACACAGCTCAGGCATGGCCATGCTGGGCACTTGGCGCACACTCGGTGCCATGTAAGTGGGCCATCTGGGTCAGAAACAAGAAGGCCTGGGAGTGGATGAGGAAGGGAGCCCTGGGGAGCACCAGAGTGCAAAGCCCCCGTGCTGGGCATCT
This sequence comes from Neogale vison, assembly GCF_020171115.1. Classification (NCBI taxonomy): domain Eukaryota; kingdom Metazoa; phylum Chordata; class Mammalia; order Carnivora; family Mustelidae; genus Neogale; species Neogale vison. The sequence continues at coordinate 5,838,976 of NC_058103.1, read as the reverse complement.
CAGGGGAGCCAGAATGGTCTGGTCAAGCATCTCTCTCCCTCACTAGCCTGGGGGCGCCTTGGAACCTGGCCCTTCCCTGCTGTGGTCATACTCTGGTTCATGTAGCTACGCCACGTTTGGTAATTGAGCACTTACTACATGCTAGGCTCAGCAGGGCAAATCAGGTGGGCGGGTCCTAGGAGGAGGAAGGGAAGGGTCAGTCCTTCTACCCCTCCCTGCAGGAGGCTCTCCTGTTTCCTTGAGAATCTTCCCAACAGGGCTTGGCCTTGGGCAACCAGTGGTGGAATGGCCACTAGCCCTTTACCCGAGGCGTCTCTGAGAGTGACCTCACGTCTGGAGTGAACTTGGATGGGAGTGGAGGTTGGATCACAGTTTCTCTGGCAGGGAGGGCAGGAGAGTGCTGGGGGGAGGCCCATGATGCCTGTGAGCCAGGGCCCTGTCTGAATTCATCACCTCTTGATTTTCACTCTGGGAGGTGGCCACGGGCCTTATTTACAAGGTTCAGTCAATGACAGCCATAGGGAGGCGGGGTCCCATGGAAACATGCTGGCTCCCACAGTCCCCTCCAGAGCCTGCCCCCGTCAGGCCCCTGCAACTCCTTCAGGCGCCCAGAATGGCTCCTTAACTGGAGGGTGACTGTCCCTTGTGGCCCCTTCAGGCTCTTTCTGAGGGCTTCGCCCTTATCCAACCAATGCCTGTGTCATTAAGAGGAGAAAAGGCAGCTTGGGACACATGGCCCCCAGGTTCCTAGTGTGCACACCACGACCTTCCTGGATAACTGAGCTTGCCTCTCTGCATAACCAGAAGTCATCCAATCTGGTTTCTGATGGAAATCTATGTGGAACATCCCCTGCGGGCACGTGTACTGGACCAACGTTTCCCCAGAGCCTGTTAGGACCTGGCCCTGTGCTGGGTTCTGGGCCCAGAGGCAGTTGGCAAGTCACAAGCCCAGCCTCAAAAGTGCCCTTGTTCAAGTCAGGAGACAGACACACCGATCTTATCAGAACACATATAAGCCTTCCCAAGGGTGACTGAACACTATGGGGCATGGGGACAAAGGCTGTACTTTCCTTGGAAAAGTCCGGGAAGCCTTCCTGGAAGAGGAAACATTGAGAGTTCATCTAGTTTGAGCATTTACTGAACAACACATGCATCATCTCATTTATTCCTCCCAACAACTATGAGGTTGGAATTCCTTTCTCCTTTTACAGATGACGACGACACAGGCACAGAGAGGTTAAGGAACTTGCCCAAGGTCACACAGGGAATAGTAAGCTCAGTTTGCAGTACACTCTAACTCCAAAACCCTTCCCTTAATAACTCTCTCATATTGCCTGTGTTCTTGGAGCCCCACTGTGTGCTGGGACCCCACTGTGTGCTGGATGGTCTCACAGTCTGCGGGACAGATAGACATACCAAGAGATAATCAAGTCCTAGGCAGACAGACTGGCTGAGTCATCTCTCGCCATGGGGAGATGCCAGCACAAGTGGAAAGTTCACCCCACAAGCCACAGTTACATTCTGATGATGTTGTGTCTGAGGTGCGGACGGAGAGCCAGGAGAGCATGCAATAGGACCAGGGGTAGGAGTCCTGGGAGGGGGTCGGGGGAGTCAGAGAAGGCTTCCCAGTTAGGCCTGGAGCCATGAATAGGAGTTTGCCAGATGTGGAAATGGGAGAGGAGGAAGTATCCTCCCAAGAGAACACTGTATGCAAGGTCTCAGCCTTCCTAAGGAACGGGTGTAGACGATAGAAATTTTTGGGACTCAGGGCCGTGAGTCATGGATGTCCCCAGGCCCACAGTAGCCGTTTCTGGGCAGCAGGCTGTTTGCTTCCATGCTGAGTGGCCCAGGCAGCTGAGCAGTGTGATACTGTACCAGTTTTTCTTGGGTTTTCTCCTGCCTCTTCCACTGATCATCCTTGTCAGCAGCGATCACGACACTCCCCTGTCCTGTCCTGCTTTTGGATTGCTCAGCTCTGAGGACCACGTTTGCATTGTGTGTAAGTAAGAGTACACAGGCCGCGAGTAAGGGCTTGCCAGGCCCAGCGTTGGGTGCGTGGCGGCTCAAATTCCAGCCTGGCTGTCCCTGGAGGCCTCGGCGCTCCCTCTCTAGCTCTGGGCTGGGCTTTGACCAGTGGAGGGCACTCAGACTGGCTTCGAGAAGTCTCTTCTAGTCCTGTCGTGTCTCTGGGGCTGAGGACGGTGTCTGGCACACAGTCCGTGTCTGGTCAGTGCTTGCTAAAGGAAACACTGCTCACTAATCCGGGGAGAGCGGCGGTCCAGGCGTCATGAGGGCTGGGTCTGAGCCCTGGTGTAACCACTTCTTGGCACAGGACCTTCCTAGAGCCTCAGTTCCTCATCTATAGAATGGGAGCGCAGTGACCTTACCTTGCAAAAATTAAGTGAGGCGTGTGTGCGTGCCGACCCTGCCTAGCCCACTCAGAGCTGCCTGCCAGACATGTGGGAGGCTCCAGGGGGCTGTGAGGGAGACGGTACTGCGTAGCGACCTCGTCAGCAAAGGGTGACATGGGAAACGTGGTCCCCGTTTCTGGGCCCGGGACAATGGCTGACCAGAGACCAACCACACGTCGCCAAGTGGCCCTCAGCCTCATAGTAGCACGGATGTGCCAGGAGGACAAGGCCGTGGTGTGACCACAGTCGTTGAAAGGGAGGGCGTCACCCTTGGCCCAGGGCCTGAACACACACGCCAGAGGGCAGTCTGCCCCCTCCTGTCCCTGGAGGCCTCCTGCTGGAACCCAGCCTGGCCCTGCCAGCAGAGGGGGAGCGTGGCTCCAAGAAGCCATCCCCACCGTGAATCAGGACCTTCTGCTGGACAGGACGGAGGGCAGAACACTTTATCCATCAGCTCCCTCCTCCCAGGGCTCAAAGTTTTGCCCCAGGAGGCATGAACGCTCCGTATTCCAGGTCGTGCCCATACGGGTACTGGGTGGGGCCCCCAGTGTCTCATCAGTGGGGGACCCTCAGCAGGGGCCAGGGAGGCCGAGGGCGGCTGCGCCATCTGCCCCCAGAGCAAGAGGTCAGCTCAAGACCCCACCTGAGGTTTCTGAGCAAGGGAGGAAGAAAGGGCTGGGGCCCGCGGGGGACGGGGGTGGGACACGTGGGCAGGCATGTTACCAGCTTGCCACGAGCCAGACTCCACAGAGCTGGGGAGGGCGGGGCTGACCCCAGACCAAACCCCTACCCCTCCGCGCTGACCGAATGGCATTGAATGACACTGGGGGGGACTTGTGCCCCGGTCCCCCGTCTGCAGCACTCTTCTGTTCGTGGGCCTTTGTGAAGGTTGAGTAACGGAGGGAGCAGCGCCGTTCGCTGTCTAGGGCAGGTCAGGTAAGTTAGTGCCCAGCACACGCCCTAAGCACTCACTCTGGCCTCGCTCAATGCTAGGCACTGTGAGGTGCTGGGACACTCAGTGACCAGACAGGCAAAACACCTGCCCTCATAGGATTTAGGTTCCAAGGAAGATAGACAGTAAACACTCAGACACATTAAGTTTTATTATGATACCGAGTCCTGGTAAGGTTTTTGATTTGGGGTTTCTTGGGGGGGGCGGTTTAAGCAGAGTCGGAGGCTAGGAGGTAGTCGGGGTGGGAGATGTGTGCTCTCTGAGGAGCTGTCCCTTGAGTGGGGAGTAAGTCACGCCGATATAGGGCATCGTATGTAAAACTGTCTCGGACCCTTTCTGGCGCCCAGTAGGGGCTCAAGGTCAGCTGCTGCCGCTAGCAGTAATAGTAATGGTTGTGGCTGCTCGTGCCGACAGAAGCAATAAGGCAAGAGGAAGAGGATAAGGGGACAGGAGGGTGAGGGTTGCAGCCAGCGAGAAGTCCCGTGTTGCTAGACAGATGGCGTTGTCCCCACTTTACAGGCCGGCAGCCTGAGGCTCTAGCAGGTGGGTACCCGGCCAGCGGTCACGCAGCTGGTATGCAGCTGCCCACAGCATCCCGGGGCTGGTCCTGTCCCCGCAGGAATGCTCGCCATACGCGGCCCACCTCTACGATGCCGAGGACCCGTCCACGCCCCTGCGCACCGTGCCCGGGCTCTGCGAGGACTACTGTCTGGACATGTGGCAGACGTGTCGGGGCCTGTTCCGCTACCTGTCGCCTGACCGAGAGCTCTGGGCCCTGGAGGGCAACCGGGCCAAGTTCTGCCGCTACCTGTCGCTGGATGACGTGGACTACTGCTTCCCCCACCTGCTGGTCAACGAGAACCTCAACTCCAACCTGGGCCGGGTGGTGGCCGACACCAAGGGCTGCCTGCAGCTGTGCCTGGAGGAGGTGGCCAACGGGCTGCGCAACCCCGTGGCCATGGTGCACGCACAGGACGGCACCCACCGCTTCTTCGTGGCCGAGCAGGTGGGGCTGGTGTGGGCCTACCTGCCCAACCGCTCGCGACTGGAGAAGCCCTTCCTGAACATCAGCCGGGCGGTGCTCACCTCGCCCTGGGAGGGCGACGAGCGGGGCTTCCTGGGCATAGCCCTCCACCCCAGCTTCCGGCACAACGGCAAGCTCTATGTCTACTACTCAGTGGGGTTCGGCTTCGACGAGTGGATCCGCATCAGCGAGTTCCGGGTGTCCACGGACGACGTGAACACCGTGGACCACGGCTCGGAGAGGTGCTTTCCCTGGAGGGGCCCCGCCGGGGCGGGGGGCAGGGCTGGGATTGGGCTGGCGGGTGCCGGTACTCACAGGGTGGGCCTGCACCGGTCTTAAACCCTCCATCACACCCGGTGAGGGGGGCTGAGCCCGTGTTTTGGGTTTGGCACCCCAGGATCACGTCCAGACTTCTGGATCAGCCAGTGCGGGTGGTTTGTTTCATTCAATTCTCCTAGCGCCCGATGAGGGTAGCAGTAGGTTTCCCATTTCCCAGGTGAGGAAGTGGAGGCTTGGAGAGGTGAAATACCAGCCAGGCCACACAGCTGGGAAGCCTCAGAGCTGGAATCCAGGTGTGTCTGTCTCCTGAGCCTCACCTTCCACTTCCCCTCCCCCGGACCCTCTGCCCCCCCACCCTAGCAGGTGTATTCAGCCCTCTCAACATGAGCCCACTCTCTGTGTATTATCTGTGCTCCCCACTGTTTTCAAAACCACCCATGAAGGGCGTTTGCATCAGTCTGGGTCCAACGGGAAAATAAATCCCGTGCCAAGTAGTAGGTCAACAGGCAGGACTGGATACTGGGACTTAGTTCCTCAGGCATTAGAAATGAAAGAGCAACCTTTCATTTCAAGTAAGGTAAGCCTGAATTTCCCAACTGGAGGAAGCTGTCTCCACCTCTCGGGCTAGAGGGTCAAGGTGAGAATGTAGGGTTGCTAGAGCCCCAGGCAGGAGTGGGGGGCAGCTGGAAACACAGTGGGTCTGGGCTGGGGAGCCGGGGCCAGGGAGGAAGTACAGCTGCGGCCAAGGCTTGCCCAGCAAAGAGAGAGAGAGATGGGGAGAAATACCCTGGCTTCTCCCTTCCTCCCACCTTCCGGTCTCCTGCCAGTGCCTTCCATTGGCTGTCCCTAGCTGCAGGACAGCCAGCAAAGGAGCATGGGAAATGTAGTTTGCAGGATCTGAGTTGACTTAGAGAGCAGGTAGGGGCCGAACAGGACTGATCTGAGGCAAAAAGGCAAATAATGGCACACTGGACATTTAATAAAACTCTAAAATCTTGACATTGAAAGTATAAAAAGGAGAAGGAATCAAATAGGCTGGCTAACATGAAGGCTAATGTAGGTCTTGTTATGCAGCGTTAATTTTGACTGTGAGCATCCTGACAGCCAGAGCGAAAGGAGAAAGCATAATTTTCATTATCTGATACGAGGCTGAGCAACCTGTTCTCCAAGAGATACCAAGTTATCACATGGCTCACACCGAGAGACAAAGGGACAGAATGGATGTGCTTCATTGCTAACTTTTCAAAAAGGATTCCTGGTAAAAACAGAAGGTGGGACACGCAGTATAGAGAGGAGTCTATTTCAGAGTGAGTGTTCAGTGAGGATCCTCTGGGGACCTGTCAAGTACAAGCCTCGAACTTGACTCACACAGGGAGAGGTAGGGGCTCAGGGAGGGGCCAAGACCAAGTGGTCACCCTTGCCCAAGTCAGCTGTCAGTCCTTGTTCCCAGGGCTGGGATCCCCATGGTAGGTGGACGTCTCACAGTCCGAGCTGTCCTTTCCAGGGAGGACTTGGTGTCTGGGGCTCTGTTTCACCCCCCAAGTGTTGTATATTGGCCTCGATGGAGAGATTTCCAGTCTTGGTTCTGGAGCCCTTAAGTCCTAGGTTCAAGTTACTTGACCTTCCTGTGCCTTGGTTTTTCTTCTCTGTATTAATAAGAGATTAGTTAAGTCAGTGACCTATCCTGGAAAACCTAAGCAAACAGGGATTTGGCTACAAAGGAATTGGGAGGATCTGGAGAAAGAAAAGGGGAAGGTCAAAGTTACCTGAAGATTAGTAATTGTAAGAACCCGGGGGATCAGAACAGAAAACGTCTCTCTGCTGCTAAGTTTGCTGCTCCTGGTACCAAGATGTCTGGGTGGAACCCAAGAGTCCTTTGCGAGTCACTGTTCCCATTCCTGCAACCACCACTTCTGGAGGCAGTGCCAGAAGCCAGCGAAGTGTGACTTCTCCTGTCTTCTTGCCCTTCCACTCTCCACTGGAACCCTAACCAGAAGCCAGCTGGCTGGCCATGTAGCAGAAGGCCATGGCCTTAAAGGAGATCCCTGAGGGCTTGAGTGTGTAACTGAGCACAACCCACCCTGTGCAGCCCACCTCCTTAGAAATTACAGTACACAACGAATGACAGGTGTGTGTAGAAAGTACTCGTCTCATGTGGCTGGTAGGCAGGTAGCTATGATTAAGAAGAAACCTTTTGTGCCAGTGACTTGGGCACTGGGGAGGTAGAGGTGGGGAACAGTAGGAAGACCTGAGTTCTAGTCCCAGCCCTGCTACCTATGGGCTGTGTGACCTTGGACAAGTTGCTCAACCTCTCTGAGCCTCTGGTTCCTCCTTAGCACAATCGAGTGAATTATCCCTTCCCAGCCTACTAGACCCTTACAAAAATCACCTGCTACAAAATATATGAAAAGTCTTTTCAACTGCAAAATGGCATCCAAGAGAGAGGTTTTATTGGTGTGATCTTGTTTTGTGTTTTTGGCTGAGGTTGGTGTTTTTTTGTTTGGTGGGTGTGGCCTGTCTTCTTTTAGGATAATCCTGGAGATCAAAGAACCAGCCTCGAACCACAATGGGGGCCAGCTGCTGTTCGGGGACGATGGGTACCTCTACATCTTTACTGGTGACGGCGGGATGGCTGGAGACCCCTTTGGGAAGTTCGGAAATGCCCAAAACAAGTATGTTCTGCTTTGGGCTGGCCAGTGGGTTGGTTTATATACTCTTCTGCAGGGGGACTTCCTTCCTCAACCATGCAGCATAGGGCAGTAAGTAGAAAGGGCTTGGGGTCCCAGCTCAGTCTGCAGCTAGCCAGTGGGGGACCCCCATCAAGTCACGTCCACTCACCAGTTGGAGGGAAGAACATAATCTCCAGGGGGAGGCTTGTCATGAGGAGTAAAGGTGGTTGTGTTTGCGAGGGGCAGGCATAGAACCCACTTGTCACGGATGCCTGATAAAGGACATCAGAGAGCCTCTGGGAAGTCAGCCCAGCCCTGCTCGAATCAGAGGAAGGAAAGGGAGCCTTCCCAGACCAAATGGGGAGTGTGAGCTGGTCAGAGCAGGGCTGTATGGGAAACTGAGGCACAGGCTTGCTGTTGTACTTCTTGGTTTGAGCAGATGGCCTGCTGATCTTCTGCACACACACACACACACACACACACACACGCACGCACGCTGTCAATGAGGATATCTAGGGCAGCCTCTTCCATTCTCTTAGCAAAAATGACAAAACCTTCCTTAGCCCAGAAAGTAAAAATAGCGAGGGTGATGTTGATTACAGTAATTAAAGTGTTCGCAGTCCGTGACGTGCGCTTTCATACGTGACAGTGTAAGAATCCCTGCAGCCTTCTCATGTTTGGGATGTGTTTAGCGATGTAGTGGGGAAAATAGAAATTAAGGATTTGGGGATAATTGGACGGAACTTAAAACATTATTTTGCTGCTATGAGTTTTGCCCACTTGCATCATAAAGCTGGCTGCGCGGCGTGGGGGCTTAGGGTGGGATCGGATGCTTCGTGCCCAGCAGGCTGGAGCACGTCAGGGGGCTCCTCAGAGCAAGACATAAGAGACCACAAATGGGGGATTAACCATGGGGGCTTCCTGGGTGGGAGCCCCTTCCAGGGTTAAAGAAGGCACTGCTGAGATGTCTGATGGTGAGCCGGAGGCTTGGGTGCGGACACTGGGCTGGAATGAGGGTACACAGCGGTGCACACTGCTCAGTCCTGCCGGAAAAGCAGTGGGGCAGGGCAGGAATGGGGGGGCACTAGAGTGCTCAAAGCGAAGACAAGATCCGGGTGATAAGGAGGTGCTCTAGAGAGCTCTCCTCGCTCTTGGGGCCCCAGAAACGGATGTTGCCTGGGAGTGGCCCAACCAGCCCAGAGCTGCCTGGGGGAGTGGCAAGTTGTCCCCCTCCGCAGCCTGGGTGGCCTCATCTCTGAGGTGGGGGTGGTGGGTGTGGCACGTGGGGTGAAGGGCTGCTGAGGCCTGTCTGACATGGGGTCATTCTGCCCCCTCATGTCCTCGATGGTGAGAGAGAAAGCAAGGACCCCAGCCTTCCATTTCCTGCTGAGATCTGCAGCGTTTTCTCTCCCCGTCCCTGAGCCCTCCCCTGTACTTCTGCACTTGACTTCGATTACAGCCATTCACTCACCAAACACTGAATGAGCCCCTTTCACATTCCGGTCACTGTCTTGAGTGTTGGAAGAGAACTGTCCATCTGAGTCTTGGGGGAGTTTTCACTCCCTGGGACAACCCTGTAAGAAGACAGGAGGGAAAGGGAGCACTCTCACATGGCAGCGAGGAGACAGGCATGGGGAAGTTGGGAAGAGTGTTGTGGCCACGAGCCTGGGTTTCTGGGGTCCCGCTGTGTGCGCCGGATCCCAGCCCACCCTTTACTAGCCGTGTGACAACAGGGCACGTTATGTGACCTTTCTGAGCTCAGCTGCCCCATCTCTAAGAGGGCATCACAGTGGTACTCACCGACCTAAAAGGTTGGTGGTGAGGATGAGATGGGACAGTAGAGGGGAAGTATGTCCAACGCTTCCCGCTACCTGGCACATGAGAAGGTGCCCCAGAAATGCTGAATGAATGAATGCATGAATGCATGAATGCGGGTACCCAGCTGGTAAGCAGCTGGGGAGGACTTGAACCAGGGTCTCTGGCCCCACAGCCTAGGCTGGCCTGGACCTGGCCCGGCACCTTCCGTGGGCTGCCCCGGGTGCCCTGGGGTGAACCCTGGCGCTGGCTGAGCCCGAGCTGCGCCTTGTTCTCCCCCTCCCCCCCCACACTCCCGGGCCCGCAGGTCGGCGCTGCTGGGCAAGGTGCTACGCATCGACGTGGACCGCAACGAGCGCGGCCCCCTCTACCGCATCCCGCGCGACAACCCGTTCGTGGGCGACCCCTCCGCGCGGCCCGAGGTCTACGCCCTGGGCGTGCGCAACATGTGGCGCTGCTCGTTCGACCGCGGCGACCCCGCGACCGGCGCGGGCCGCGGGCGCCTCTTCTGCGGAGACGTGGGCCAGAACAAGTTCGAGGAGGTGGACCTGGTGGAGCGCGGTGGCAACTATGGCTGGCGCGCCCGCGAAGGCTTCGAGTGTTACGACCGCAAGCTCTGCGCCAACGCCTCCCTCGGTGACCGCGCCCCTGGGGCCCACCTCCCCGGCTCTGCATCTCCCCTCCCATGGTTGTGCTCAGCGACACCCTTGTGCCCCCCGCGCCCCCATGGTGCATCGAGACCGCCCCGAGCCCCTGGAGATGCTCAAACCCCATGCCATGGGGTGTGCGCCAGTGCCTGCCTTGGGACCTGGTGCGCCCCCATCCTGGATCTCCCCTCGCCTCTCCCTGCCTCCCCAGCGCTGCAGGGCTGCTCCTGGCTCTCCCTACCCACCCCATCCCTGCAGACCCATGCTCTCTCTTCCCCACCCTATCCAAGCCCTAAGCACCTTCCTCCTTCCTGAATCCGTGGGGCCCCCAACTCCAGCCCTCCCGGTGACCTCACGTCTCTTGCCCCTCTAGACTCAGACCACCTACCAAGCTCATTGTGGGGGAGGGGCTGCCCGTCAAGCTCATCCCAGCTTCTCCCCTCTCTGCAGATGACATCCTGCCGATTTTCGCCTACCCGCACAAACTGGGCAAGTCTGTCACGGGAGGCTATGTGTACCGGGGCTGTGAGTACCCCAACCTGAACGGCCTCTACATTTTCGGCGATTTTATGAGTGGGTAAGTGGCCCATGGGCTCCGGTGCCAAGCAGCTGCTGCCGCTGGCTTGCTGTAGAAAGCAGGGTACGGGTGCGCAGTGTGTGTGTGGCCGCAGGGGACACATGGTCATTGCCCTCTGACCCGGACCTCCGAGCGGGAGCCAAGCAGGTCTCCTCCTCTGGGAGGAAGTCGGGAGTCTCATCTCAGGAAGCAGCCTAACCCGCCCCCTGTCTCCGGATAGTCTTCCCGAGCCTTGCTGGCTGCCTCAAGCAGCGCCATGAAGGCTCGACTCCCAACCACAGACGGGAGGCTTGTTGACGTGCAGGCCCCTTGGTCTTCCCCTCCCACCGGACGGACAGTCATGGGCTCCAAGCCTGACCGCGGTGCTGGGGGGCAGGGAGGGCACAGGTGGAAGGTGGGGGCAACAGGAACAACTTCCTCAACAGACTCTGGGCCGCCTGGTTTCCCCGGAAGCCAGGACCTGCCTCTCATTTCACGGACTGACTGGGTTTCTGGGGAGAATTCCTCTAGAAGAGTCTGGAGAGGTCATTCTGCTGGGGAGGGGGGAGCTGGGGCTCCAGCCAGGGGCTGACTGGGGGGTCCCTGGTGCCTCACTGATCCAGCTGGGTGCTCCACGTAAAGATTTTTTTTCCTTCCTCCCTCTCTCCCTCCCTCCCTTCCTTCCTTCCTTCCTTCCTTTCTTTCTTTTTAAGTTCATGGGGTGCCTGACTGGCTCAGACAGTAGAGTATGTGACTCTTGATCTGGGCCATAAGTTCAAACCCCAGGTTGGGGGTAGAGATGAGTTAAAAATAAAATCTTAAAAAAAAAAAATGTATCTGAGATTGCTGCGTCAGATCCTGGCCCACTTAGTAGCTGTGTGACCTTGAGTCAGTTATGTCACCTCTCCGTGCTTCCGTGTCCTCATCTGTAAGAGGAAGATGATAGAGTACTTGCTTCCTAGGGTTGGAGGACTGGGTCAGTTAAGGCACATACACCACTTGGAATCCAGTTTGTGCTCAGTATCTGGTGGCTCCTAGTTATTCCTAGCTGGGGCGCCCGGCTGGCTCAGGTGGTAGAGCAGAAGACCCTTCATGGCAGGGTTGTGAGTTCAAGCCCCACACTGGGCATGGAGCCTACTCAAAGAAAAAGCAAAATTAAAAAAAAAAATTATTGCCACCCTAGCCTCTCCACATGAGGACACCTGAACAGGGTCCCCAGGAGTAAAAACAAGGAGCTATGGAAGCTCGAGGCTAGCCAGACAATTCCCATCTCTTGCAGGCTGCTGGTGTGAGATTGGTCTGTGGCCTGCACATGGCCAGCTGGGGCCGAGGGAGAAGCCTGACCTGGGCCTCTGGGTGCTGGGGCCTCTTCCCTTAGGGTCTGCCTCTCCCGCTCAGCTTTTCCATCTGGAAATGGGTCTAGATGAAGCCTGTCTTTCTTTCTCTCTCTCTCTCTTTTTTAAAAATGTATTCATTTGACACCGAGCACACAAGGGGGAGTGGCATGCAGAGGGAGGAGGAGAAGCAGACTCCCCACTGAGCAGGGATCCTGATGCAGGCTTTGATCTTGGGACCACTGGGATCACAACCTGGGCCAAAGGCAGATGCTTAACTGACTGAGCCACCCAGGAGCCCTCTTTTTTTTTTTTTTTTTAAGATTTTATTTTTTTAAAGTAATCTCTACATTTAATATGAGGCTTGAACTCACAAGATCAAGAGACACATGTTCCACTCACTGAGCCAGCCAGGTGCCCCAAAGCCTCTCTTTCTGTGCCTGATTCTCTTTCCCCCCTCCTGCTGTCCCCCAGGAGTACTGAAGCCTCCTGTCCACAGAGATTAAACTAATTTTGCTAGCTTTTCCCAAGCCCTTCTGCTGGGTCCGGCTTTGTGCCACAGTCAGGGCAACAGAGCTGAAAGCATCTTGTGCCCAAGTCGGGGAGACAGACCCATGCTTGGTCCATTCCAGTCCAGCCTCAGGGAGCCTGTGCTCGGTGCTGGGGGCTCCCAGTGCAGGGGCAGTCAGGAGGGCTTCCCAGAGGAGGGTACGTCCAAGCAGGGTCTGGTGACTGACGGGAGAAGAAGGGAATTAAGGGCAAGATGGGCATATTCTCAAGATGCCCGAGCTCCACCTTGTGCGGGAGTGGAGGCTGCTCCAGAGTTTGGCCGGACTTCTGATCACCAGCCCTGGAGAATTCCTCGGCTCCTGACTGCCTCCCGTGGGTCAGCAGCTGAGGCTGAGCTGACCGGGTAGGGGACAAGCTGGTCACCTTCCCCCGCCCTTCTCTGGTGCAGAGGAGGTACCCAGGGAAGGCTGCAGGCTGGGCCAGCTTTATGAGGGCAGCGGATCCTGACCATCAGACTACAGGGGAGTGTCGAGAGCCCGCACTGTGGGTTGCGGCCCGTGCGTTTGCCAGGACCCCGTGTTCCGAAGGCCCGCACTTGGTTTCATGTCCAGCTCTCACTGCCTTGAAATCCTTAGTACTTTTGGAACAAGAGGCCCTGCACGCTTACTTTACACCAGATCCTGCAAATGCTGTAGGGTCCTGGTTCATGAATAACACATGAGTGGGTGGGTGCATGGATGGCCCGTGGGTGGGGCTCCTCTGTCAGGCATGACCGCACAGCTCCTGCTTCTTTGCAGGCGTCTGATGTCCCTCCGAGAGAACGTGGAGACAGGCCAGTGGCAATACAGCGAGATTTGCATGGGTCGAGGCCAGACCTGTGTGTTCCCGGGCCTCATTAACAACTACTACCCTCACATCATCTCCTTTGCTGAGGATGAGGCCGGTGAGCACTCCTGAGGCCCCAAGGCCTCTCGTTCTGGGCCACATGCCTGGGACGGTTCCCCTGCCCCGTGGGTCCTCTGACCTGGGCGGAGTCCCGCGATGGAGTCTCAGGCCTTCTGGCCGGGGAGCAAGTGGGCAGCAGCCCGAGACCTCGCTCGGGTGTCGGTCCTCACCAGCCTGGGCTTCTGTCTCCTCATCTGGAAGGTGGGAGCACAGTCCCCACCCCCACTTCCTGCAGACCTGCTTCTGGGCTGTGGAGTGAGTGGACCAGGAAGGGGTTTGTCATGGTGGAAATGCAGGCAGGTGGGGGAAGAGTGTGTCCCAGACCTTCACTGCCCTGGGCGCCTGATGGCCAAGAAATCTGGCCTGTAAAATTAAGCCACATGATCTTCAGAAAGTGGGTGGACACCACCTTCCTGTTAGTGGGTTCCCCTTCAGGCTCTTGTATTTTCGTTGCAAGGAACAGGGAGGGAGGAGAGAGGATGAAGGGCCCTGGAGACTGGTCCTGCTCCAGCCCCTGCCTTTGTCCTTGGCCCTGATTGTCCCTGGACAAAAGCTGAGGGGCCCCCAGTGGGGCCTGGGGGATGCTTGGCAGGGTTGCTAGGCAACGCCCACCCAGGGGCCTTTGGAGGGGTATCCCCTGCAGGGCCCAGTGCCCAGAGCCCCCAGGCGTAAGTCTGGGAAACCTTTGTTGGATGACACCGTCACAATCTAAATTTTCAAAAGGGCAGCCCCAGCCCCCACTGCCCTCTCTAGCCCACTGGGCTTTGAAAGCCCTTTCTTTCGGTCAGTAGGGGGTTAAAGTGTTTTGGAAGGAGGTGCCCCAGGGGCAGGGCCTGGAAGGTGCAGTATCCAAGGGGCTGTTGTTCAGCCGTCTGAATGACATCAAGTAACCTTAGCCAGCAGGAGCCTCCTCGAAATCGGCCCAGGGACAGCACATGGCCCAGGGACAAGCACATGGCCCAGGGACAGCGTGCTAGTGAGCTTGGGCTGGCAGCCCCTGGAAGGCACAGAGCCCTGGGGTCCAACACAAACAAACCTCCCCCAGCCACCGGCTCTGGCTCTCCAGTTGTTCTTCTGACACTTGCAAATTGCAAAACAAGGACCTCTGCTGGCCCGCTGTCCTCCAGGGACAGTCTACACCTCAGAGAAGAGGACGGTGTGGCCTGGGTAGGGCTGGGCAGTGCTGGGTGGGGGAGGGGGAGGCTCCCTGCCTATACACGGCGTTGGGGGCCGTTGTTCCCAGCAGACGAGACTGACAGGCCAAGGAGTGGGCCTGGTGTAAGCCTGTCACTTGACCGAGGTGGGGCTGGGTGTCCCGCACTGGACCTGCCGCCCGGAGGCCTCCCAGAGCAGGGCCCTAAGCTTCAGCTTGGTCAGCCAAAGGAAGGCCCTGGAGAAGGGCATTCCATTCCAAGGTAGCAGCCCGTGCGGGAGTCTTGGGTCACTCCACGGGGCTGGAGAGTAGGTGTGAGGGCTGCACAGCCCAGGAGGGGACAGTGGCTCCCAGAGGCTTCTCTCCAGAAAGAGGCCCAGAGAGGGAAGTGACAGCCCAAGACTGCACAGCAAATTCATGCCTGTGTCTCTGGGTTCTCCAGCTGGGGCTGTCTTGCTGGGGTATGTTTGCATCCCCTTGGAGACCTATTAACCGCCCCCAGCCCCCCACCAAAGCAGGGCGGTGCTCCTGGAGGGGGGTCAGAGGTCCCTGAGCACTCAGCGCCCTGCTCCCCCCGCAGCGGGGTCCACCCCAGTTACACAAGTCGCCCCGCCAAGTGTCCTCGCCTTTCCTGAGATCCCTGGGTTCCCGGGGCCTTGACTCTTTGGCCCCACCCCCAGGCAGCCCTCCTTGACTGCATCCATCCCCACAAAGATGCTTTCCTCAGAGTTCGCAGCTCTCTGCCTGGCTTAATCTCTCTTCGGGGACGGCCCCCGTCTTTGTGAGAACTCTTCACTGTCTTGCAGAGAAAGAGGTGTTAGCATGGCTGAGCCATCACATCACACGTGGGCTGTGTCTGGGCCCCCAGGCCCCATGCGTCCTGCATGGGCGGGCTCGGGGGCAGCAGGCCTTCCTGAGTTCCAGGAGCAGCAGTTGCTGGGGAGCTGGACTGTGGACCCTCACTCATGCCCAGAGGGGTGTGCACTGGGCATAAGGCCAGACAGGGACGGGGGTGGGGTTGGGTCTCCAGGAGGAGGCCAGAACATGGCTAGGTCCAGGCAGAGCGGCCGGCAGCTGGGGACACTGTTGCCTTTCTCAGCCTCTGGTTTCAGCTCTGGGCACTGAAGGGCTTCACAGACCTCCTTGAGGTTGGGGTCCCTTTCAGAGCCTGAGGGGAGCTGGCCAGGGCGGGGCAGGAGGGCAGGGGACAGGGTCCTGGCCGGGGCCATATTCTAAGCAGTGTTCTCACTCCTTGCCTGGTTTCTTGCCCAAAGGGGAGCTGTACTTCATGTCGACAGGTGTGCCGAGTGCCACAGCGGCCCGTGGGGTTGTCTACAAGGTGATCGACCCTTCCAGGTGAGCCCTGCCCACCGCACTGCCTGGGCCCCTGCTGTCTGCCAGCACCCCTCACCTCCATTGCCCTGTTTTCCTCTCCACCACCCCCTACAGGAGGGTGTTATTCATAGCCCCATTTTTCAGAAGGGAAAACTGAGACCCAGAGTAGGGTACTGACTGGCCAGGCCCAAAGTGCTGGTGAGGGGCAGACCCAGGGCTCAAACCTGGATTTACTGCCTCAAATCTAGCTCTACTCACCGTAGGGGGTGCCGAGGATGCCGCCTGGGCCAGATAATCATGGGTTTGACCTCGCTTTCTGGCCTGCTGTCCACCCGACCCCGTCGTTTCTCCTCTCTGACTCACCCCCACCCCTCATTTCCTGGGCCACCCCACCCCTTGCTCCCCCTCCCCGAGCCCCCGACTTGCCTCTGAGACACCTTGATATCCGCCTGTCCCCACCACGAGGCTGCCCTCCCCCCTGCAGCCCCACCTCTGCCTGGGCAAACCAAACCACCGGCTCCTGTCTAGAACTCGCTGGGGCTTCCAGAACCCCTCCTTGGCCCTCCCAGTGCCCGTCTCCATCTGCTCTGCTTCTATGTAGAGCCGCTAATTCGGTGCCAGGCAGTGCTCTGACTCCTTCCTCGTAAAACTCCTTGACGTCTCAGCCGCTTCGTTTACAGAGGGGAAAATCCTATAAAAGTGGGCACCCCCTCCCAGCCAGAGCCAGAGCTGGACTCGGGACGGGCAGCTGGTTCCAGAGCCCTGCTCTAACCCCATGACTGCATGAAGTTACCCCTTCAGCCTTAGGCCTCACTGCCTCAGAGGGGCCTTTCCGGCCAGGCCTTGTCCGGTGCTCCCCATGGCTCTCACCACTCAGAACCCTAATCTGTACTCTTCCCCTGGCGGGAGAGTCTCCAGGGCTAGCTCTGCCCCTCCACCCCTTCAGAGGCAGTGATGGCCCTGGGCCTGGTCGGGAGCACAGAGCAGAGACACAGGCATGTTTAGCCAATGAATGGGTGATTGGGTTTCTCAGTCCTTCTCAGCCCTTTGAGTTTTGCTTCTCAGCTGGGCTCCCACCGCTTCGCGCCCCCATTCAGCACCTGGGCGAGCTGCCCCACGTGGGCACATCTGCACCCACCCCCAGCACTAACCCCCCCACCCAGGGCCCTCAAAGAATCCACTTACATCCAGCATTCAGCAGCCCCCCCGACGTGGACAGTTGCCCTAACCTCTGAAACATCCTGGGTTTGGAAAAATCCTGAAACACCACCACGCTTCCAAAAAACCGTCTTAAAAAATTAGAGTGGGTTTAGATTGATGGACAATTTGCAAAGATAGTTCAGAGTTTCCCATGTATCCCTCGCCGATGTCCTCTGTCATTCGCATCTTGGAAGTCATGGTATGCTAGTCACAGTTAATGGACCGATGTTGCCACATTTCTATTAATTACAGGATTTCTCTAGTTTTCCCTACTCTCCTTTTTCTGTTCTAGGATCCTCTCCAGAATCTCACATTTCTTGGTCATTACATTTTTTTAGCTTCCTCTGGTCTGTGACAGCCTCTCAGACATTCCTTGTTGACCATTTTTTTTTTTAACACAAATCTATTCATTATTGACATCATTATTTATCAAGAAACACATAAGGACTTCCTCCTTTCCTGCCTCCTTCCCATGTCCCCCAGGTCCCCTCTGGCTTTATCTGCTAGCGCCTGTGGGATTTATGACAATGCGGAGGACCACATGCAAACGTGGCATTTTTCTTTGTTCGTTTTCCCTATTTTGTGTAAACATTTCCACGTTGCAACATCACTCAAAAGCATCATCTTGAATGGCTGTGTAATTGGCTGGTGAGTCACTGGGCCACAATTACCTTACCCATTCCTGGGACATTAAGCTTATTTCCCATTTTTATTTTTAAAGAGTGCTTCTCTAAGGAAATATCACATATATGGAGCATGTAATTCATGCCGGATGCTGCCTTCGATCTACCCTCTCCTTTCCCCACGAGGCACCTTTCTTTCGCTGTTGGCTCATTCCCCCCATACAATTGAAGGGACCTGAGGCTTAGGGAGTTCTCCGGCTCAAGGGAGCCAGAAACAAACTAGACTCCGTCCCTTCCCTCCCTCCCTCCCTCCTCTCTTTTGTGTTTCTCTCTTGGAATGCATGTCTTTCTTTGCACCCTCAACATCCTGCAAAGAGGCTGCAGATGAACACAGGGAACGAAGAACTGGGGAGTGGGCAGTGGGCAAGGAGGGTGTGGGCATCCCTCATTGCCCAGACAAAACCACTGTAGCATTTAGCGGTGCATCTCCTACCTTTTCCCTAACAGAGATTTTTTTTTTTTTTTTAACATTATTTCCTTACAGAACAAAACCGTGCTCGGTCTGTTTGAAGCATGTGGGTATTATCTGGGCTTCAGAGCAAAACCCACTCTTTCTGCAGCTTTGGGAAGCCTGTGTGCCTGGCTGTGTTTCTTCAACCTCTGGGGGCAAAGACCCATACCCCTCCTCAGTTTCCCTCTTTGGCCAAGCCTGTCTGGAAGCCACCTCCTGTCACATCACATGGCCACTTCACCCCTCGGGCTTTTCCCTTGTGCTGCTGGAACCTACTGAAGTCTGGACCCACGTGGGCCAGTCCCAGAATAGTGTCGGTCCTATTCAAAGGCTCACAGATCCACAGCCAAAAGCTAATTAAAATGGAATTCCATGCCTTACTTGTGCCCCTCGGGGATGTCAAAGGAGACCCGATTCAGAGCCCTGGTAACCCTTCTCAGAAGCGGATCTCCTTCCTCTCTCTGAAGCCCCGCCCTCCAGGCCCCAGATCCTTCGGCTCTGCTGCCAGCCCTGAGGCTTTCTCCGACCCTTTATCTATAGATGACCTTACCTTTCACTCCACTGTGGCATCACCAAAATCCAGGGCCAGAGGAGCAGAGACCGAGAGCTCCTCAAAGGCCGTGGGGGTGCGGGGGCCAGGATGGGGCGTGGGGGCCAAGGTGGGTGCGGGGGTCAGGCTGCAGTCACAGTTTCGGCAGCAGCGGGGCTGGTGGTGGAAGGAAAGGGGCCGTGACTTCCCATCACGCTCCCAAGACAGCTCATGCTCTGAAGCAGAGGCGGCTCAGGAGAGGCTGAGCCACTGGCCTTCGGGCCCTTGAAAAGCAGATGCAGGCCGGACTCTAGGCAGAGCGTCATCAGGACTTCTGTCCTGGGGCTGCGCTCCCAAAGCCCTGGGGCCCCGCGGCAGGTGCTCCTCCGGTGGCCACCGTCGTCGTTGTTCACATCCCCTTGAATGCACAGGTGCCTGGCTACCAGGGGAGAGCAGGCATCTCAGGGACAGGCTCAGGGCAGGCTCCCAGGGTGGCACTCATGACCTCTGTGTGTTGGCAGACGGGCACCTCCTGGCAAGTGTCGGATCCAGCCTGCGCAGGTGAAGGTGAAGAGCCGCCTCATCCCGTTTGTGCCCAGAGAGAGTAAGTGCCTGCCAGCCGGGTCGCGGCGGGGGAGGGGAGCTCCTGCGACCAGGGCCCAGCTGCTCCTCCCCCGATGGGGGTCCTTCCGGCTGGCCCTGGAGGCCCTTTCTGGGCCCCAATGCCTAGCCCTGGGAATGGAACCCATGAGACGCTCAGTTAAAGTAGGTGCAGCTCCTTGAACCCAGACCATGGGTGAGTGGCCCCAAGGATGCTGCACGCCTCAGAAGGGACAAGTGACGGGGAGGGGTGGCTGGTGCCAGGGCAGGTACGCTCAGAGCCCTTGGGACAGACAGAGAGCGGGTACATGGTGTGGGAGTGAGGCTGGAACGAGTCATCCTAGTTGCAGGTGCTGTAGGGGGAGGGGCACCTCCTGGGGCTGCGGGAGGCAGGTCCTGTCTGATCGGTTTGGTGGGGAGGGAGGTGGGCGCAAACCCTCAGGACCTGCGGGCCAAGCAAGGCCACAGATGATGACCCCTGGCATCTGGGGCCAACCGAAAGGGTAGGCATGACGACGGGTCTGTTCCCCTGGGCCCGGGCTGTATGGGAACATAGAGCCAGGGCTGCCCGGCCATACAGGTCCTAAGAGAAGTGGGAGATGGATCCATCCATCCATCTGTCCGTCTGTCCAGTCACTTACCCCACACACGTGCTCCTGCAAGGGACAGACTGCTCAGCCAGACAGACAAGGTCCCTGCCTCTTTGGGTCGTTACATACAATCTCTCCATTTGTAAATTTTGGCACCTTTGGCTCAAAAGCTTAAAAATCACCCTGCAGGCCAAAGGAAACACTTCAGTGGGTCCATTGGCCCAATAGATAGGGGACCCGTTGGTTGACTGAGGAGCAGGGGAGCAGGAAGGAGGGAGGCTGGGCACTTGGCAGCTGAGGGTAGGTGACCCTGAGAAAGGGGTGTCCCCAGCAGAGGACAGTTGGAGGAAGGAATGAGCTCAGTGTTTGAGGAAGTTAATTCTAGCTGCAGCTGGTTTCAGGCCTGGACCAGTTTTCCATTCATTCAGCAGTTTCTGGCACTTTTGATAGTCACCCCTTCTGTGCTGGATGCTGGGGCCACCGGAGAAGTCAGACTCTGTCCTGGCGGGGACAGACAGAGGAGTCACTTACTGTCCCAGGGCTGTTACAGAAGTGTGTGCCAGCTGCCATGCCGACCCAGAACCGTGCAGGACGGGGGTGGGGCCTCCTGCAGGCTGAGGGTTGAGGCTGGAACATAGAGAAAGGTGCACTGGGGGTGGGGATGGGGGATTCTGGGCAGTTGCACCAGCAAGAGCCAAAGCAGAAGGCTCCCTGGCAGCCCGCGGAGCTGGAAGTCCTTCCCTGCATGTAGAGTGGGGGCCAGGGCTCAGGGAGGGGGAGCATCTGGCCCATGTCCCTGTCTCCTGGCCCTGACCTGTTCCTTGCCTTGAATCAAGGCCCTTTCTCAGCCTTCATCTCAACTGAGGTGGGGGGTAGAGGACTTCGGACTGGTGACCCTGGCTGGGGTCCCTCCCCATAGTAAGGAACTAGTCTGGGCGTTCACCTCTCCCGGCAGAGCGTCTCAGGCAGGGTGAGGTTTATCTCCGTGGCTGACCAGGGCCGGGTGTGAATGTCGGGGTCCGGCAGGAACAAACGGGGTCTCCCCTCGGCTCCCCATGCTCACTGTATCCAGGTCCTGTGGTGGGGTAGATGGGGTGCCCTGGACCTCATGCCGGCTCTGGTCAGTGTGGGCCCCAGCCCCCAGCCAGCGAGCAGCCTTGGGAGTGTGGAGTGGAGTTCCAGCCTGCCCTGACCGGCCCTTGGCAGCCCAGTTCCCATCCTGCCTGTCATTAGATCCTCAGCAGATTTTCCCCACCAGTGGGCCTCAGCTGCCTCAGCCCTAAACCAAAGACTGGAACCAGAAAGTGTCACTTGCCCCAGAAGCCCTCCTACACACTTCTCTTCCACTGGGCTCATGAGTTAACAGTGTGAGGGGCTGTTCCCCTATGCCTGCTTGCAGAGGAGGGACTCCTGGAGGGCAAGACTAGGAGTGCTGGGAGATCCCAGAAGCCGACTGGCACAACTGGGCGGCTGGGGTCCCTCTGACCGCAGGCTCTTCCTCTGCACAGAGTTCATCCAGAGGGCAGAGAGCACCCCACGGCCCACAGCGCGTGCACCCACCCAGGCGCCCCGCCGCGGACGCCCCACAGCTGCTCCGCCCCCGCCCACCCCCCGGCCCGCACGGCCCACCCCGCGGCCTGCACGGCCCACCCCGCGGCCTGGGGGCCGGAGGGGTGGCGGGGGGCGGCGGGGGCGACCAGGCACGGCGGACCCCTCGGCCTCAAACGGCGCGGTGCGCCTGGTGCGGCCCGCAGGCCTGAGTCCCGGCCGCGGGCGTGTGGAGGTGTTCGCGGGTGGACGCTGGGGCACCGTGTGTGACGACGGCTGGGACATCAAGGCGGCTGCCGTCGTGTGCCGCCAGCTGGGCTTTGCTCACGCCGAGCGGGCCACCAAGCGCGCGGCGTTTGGCGAAGGCCGCGCGCTGCCCATCCTGCTGGATGACGTGCGCTGCGCCGGCACCGAGCGCAACCTGCTGCAGTGCACGCACGCCGGCGTGGGCACGCACAACTGCGAGCACCAGGAGGACGCGGGCGTCGTGTGCAGCCACGAGGACCCTGACCTGTAGGCGAGCGCCATGCGGCCGGTCGCAGCCTGGCAGGGCTTCCCCGCCCTGAGTGCCCACAGCGCCGCACCACTCTGCGGGCAGAGGCGTCCCGTCTGTAACGCCGTCCTGTGGACGCCTGTGAGGTGCGTGCAGTGCTCACATGCTCTGTGTCCCTGCCTGTGTGTCTCCCGCAGACCAGAAGCCACAGCGTGTTGGGGTCTGTGTGGCCACGGGCCCCAGGTTTTCTTTCCTTACGTCCAAACATCTCCGGTTCGTGTAGGAATACAGTCTGGCCATGGACACTGAGTACTGAGGGCTACTACCTGTGAAGGGCAGACATGGTCCTTGGCCGCATTAACAGAGGCATAGCTGGCAGATTGAAGGAGGGGATCAGGCCTGACCTGCCCAGGGCTAGAATGGAAGGCCCTGGACCATCTGGAACATGGCCTAAGGAAGGTGACTCAGAGAGCATGGGCAGGTGGCCCAGCAGGTAGAGAGGTTCTGAGGAGAACAGGAAGGTATCCAGTGGGGCAAAGGGAAGCTGTCAGCTAGATGGGTCCAGGGTGAACTGTGGGCCATGGCCATCTGAGCAAGGAACAGGCTTGCCTGGGGAGGGGTGGCTGGGGGAGGGGTTTTCTGGATGACCCCTGGGAGAAGCCTCTTGGTCATCTTGGACTTCATCATCATGCTGGGTCCACAGGCGTGCTCTGGGGACTCCGTGGGACAGCAGCCACCCACCTGGGCACTCCAAGCACCGTGGCCCCCAGTGAGTGAGTGGAGTAACAGGTTTCTCTAAAAGCTATGTTGAGGCCACTGAAGCCACCTTGGTCATCTCCATCCCCACACTGTGCAGTGAAATCCCAGGGGACCCTCTGATTCCTCCAGCATCTTCCACCCCACCCCACCCCCGCAAATGTCCAGAAAGACTACTGATGCTGTCACCCGAAGCTGTGCTAAAAACGTGACTGTTTACAACCCCCTTCCTGCCTCCTCTTTCTGACCTATACTAGGGGCTGGAGATGGGGGTGGAGGAGGGGGCTAGGCCTGGAGCTTCCCTCCTGCTCACAGGGGGATGTTCCTTTGCCCACCAAGGGCCTCCATCCTGCCCCCATGCATCAAGTACAGTTGGGCTAAGCCTCTGATAGGGGAGCAGAGGGGATAAGCAGATGGTCTCTGGGCGGTGGGGACAGGGTATAGCCTATGTCAGGGTCTGTGAGGTCTCTGGGGGTGTCATCCCAGCCCAGCCTGTCCATTATTCTGAGAGCTGAGCCAGAACCCAGGGTGGTGCCCCCAGCAGAGACAATGGTGCGGGCGAGTCTTGGGGGGAGGGTCTCCTGGCTGCTTGCCGAAGCTGAGTGTGGAGTACAGGACTGCCAAAGAAAGCTCAGGGTCACCTCTCGGACCCCTCACACCTCTGCCTTGAGTGGGGTTGGCGAGGGCCCTGGGCCTTCGCCGCTTGCCTGGCCCCATGGAGCCCCGTGTGGAAACCAGAGCCGTGCCATTGAGCATGACCTGTGTGCGGGGCACCGTTGTGAGGACAGTGAGGCATGTTTGAACTCACTGGAGCCTTGGAGCAGCCCCTTCTCCTCCTCCTTTTACAGATGGGGAAACTGAGGTGCACAGCCAGGGAAGGGGGAAGCCAGATGAGAACCCACACAGCCACACGGCCTAGCTCTCGCACCTGCGGCACCCTGACCATTCGTTGCACTGCCTGAACCTGGGGCTGCCATGCCAGCTGTAAAGGGGGCTAGACCTAGGGGTTCCCCTGGGGCTTCTGTCCACTTTGGGCTGGGAAGCCGCTGGTGGAGACCCCTGCCTCCTCCCACTGCCCAGCAGTAGCTAATAGGCATCTTGCCCAGACACACAGAAATTCTGAACCATGCTAGGAGCTGGGAGGGCCGAACTCCTCACTGCATCTATGGAGAAAGGAGCCGGGGGGGGGGAGGCTGAGTGTCCCGGGTCTGTCCCAGATGGGGCTGAGCCAAGGTTAGAGCCCAGGGTGGAGGGGTGGCCCTCCAGAGCAGGGTAGTGCTGTGGCCATATCTAGTGGGGTGACCCAAGCTGTTGGCTCCCCAGACCCAGAATGGTGGTGGTGGTGGGGGGATCATAGACCATCTTCCTGGGGCTCCTCCGTGCTCTTCCCTGCCCTTCCTCACCCTGTCCAGGCCCTTCTTCATTTCAGGGCCTGAAGGCCACAATGCTATCAGGTGTGGCCTGGGAAGCGGGGCAGAAGTGACGGGTGTATCTCCTGCAGCTGTTCAACAGTGATAGCCTGAAGTCACCATCTGGGGCTCCTGGTACCTCCCCCCAAGTGGTGGAGTGGCCCAGCCCTCAGCGGGGCCCTGTGTGTCACCACTGTTTGGCGGGCAACTGGGAGCAGTCTCAGGCCCTCCACTGCTCTGGGTGGGGCGCTCCCCCTGCTCCAGTCCCCTACCTCCTGACCCCTCAGGCTCCAAACAAGGCTTAGGCTTCAGCCTGTCTCCTGACAAGGAGGTTGACACAGGCTCGCTGTCCCTTAAATAGCAACAAGGGCGGACCGCTGACGTTTGCTGCACTCTCACTATGTGCCGGGCACTGCTGCAAAAGTTGTACTCAGTACCCACTCACTTCATTGTCATATGAACCCATGCAAGCAGTGTTCTGCTCACCCTTCATTGTGCAGATGTGGAAACCGAGGCCCAGGGAAGCTTTGTTATTTGCTTAATGTCATATAGTCAATATTTGACTATATGAAAAGTAGGCAGGAGGGTCCTGGAGCCCCAGCTTTGGACTGTCACCCTGCTGCCTGAAGAGCATCGAATTCAGTGCCCCCCCTTCCCATTGGCCCCTGTCATTGGGTAGATGGGGACACAAACCCAGAGAGTGACAGAGTTAGCTTCAGACTCCTTGTCCAGTGCTCCTTTCACTCCACTGCCTACAGCTGCCAAGGGAGCATTCACAAGTGACTCAGTCCCTGGGGACTTTGATCCAGCCTCGGAGTCCTTCAGTGTCTCTGGGGATAGGGGCTGACCCTGGCCAAGTCTCCCTTTGGAGCCTTGGATCAGCCTCGGCCATCACCCCCCATAATCGGGCTTCCAGTCAGCAGTTAGAGTAACCTCTCAGAACCTGGCCCAGAGAGGGGCTGCTTCTACCCAGCATCACACAGCTTAGTTCTTGAGCCCTTGGAGTCCAGTGTTGCGGGGATGTCCAGGGGTGGCCGGCACCCAGGACGGCATCTGGGGTGTCAGCCTCGGGTAGCAACACCCCAGGTTCCTGAGGGGCCTCGCTTGTTCCTTGTGTGCCTGTCTCCCCCTAACAAGCCTGAGCTGGGCCAGGCCTTGTTGCTGTGTTCAGAGGAGAAGCAGCTTTGTACCACTTGAGGGAGGGCAGCCCCTTTAGAGCCTGGCTTCGGAGCAGCCAGCTTTCGGAGCCTGCAGCCTCGCCCAGCGAACCCGCTGGGGAACTACGTCTTCTGTCAAACGTGAGCAAGAAACTCTTGCAGGACTGGGGAAAGCACGAGGGGCTGGGGGCCTGTCAGAGTTTTTGACTCAGTAGATCCCAACGGGGCCGAGAATTTGCCTTGTGACACAGGATGATGCTGATGCTGTTGGCCTACAGGCCGCACTTTGAGAACCACCGTCTCTACCTGCACTGTCCGATAATATGAGCCACAGAGGTCATTTTAAATTTCCCAGTAGCCATATTGAAGAAGCAAAATGAAATAGGTGAAATTTATTTTAATCATGTATTTTCTTTAACCCAGCATATTCTAAAATTACCATTTTAACAGTTAATCCACATAAAAATGTTAATGAGATTTTTAAAACTTTTTTTATATGCAATCAGTGTAACCCAGTGTCTATTTTATGCATACAGAACACCTCAGTTTGGGCTAGCCATGTTTCAAGCGCAGGACTGGCACATCTGGCCAGTGGCTACCATATTGGAGAGCCCTGTCGAGACCTTTCTGGGGAAGGGCCAGGCTGTTGGCCACGTGCTTCCAGGCAGTGCCCTCTGCTGGCAGCTTGTAGTCCTGCCTGCCCAGGCAAAGGGCAGGAGACCCACCTGAGCATTGGGGTGCCCTCTCTCTCATCGCTCCCCATGTGACCACAGAAGAGCTGGGAGAATCAGATGAGGCGGCAGTGGGACAACAGTAGACTTGATACATGGGGAAGGGACACTGGTCAGGGGCAGGGGTACTCTGTTGAGAGAGATGCCAGGTGAGCCCCGGTCACATTGAGCCAGAGGTTACGGGGGTTGAGTGACACACGAGAGACTTAACGCCCACTCCTCTCCTTAGCGCTAGTGGGATGGGGATGGGCTTAGGCTCACAAATGTACCCTGAGGCTACCCCATGCCTGCCTCATGTGACACCCCAGACTGTGCCCAGAGCAGTTTAAGATCTGGCCCTGTCTTCAGAAAACAACGGTCGGGGGTCCTCCCTTCAAATTGCCCCCAGCCCCTGGAGCTTTCACAGCCCAGCAGGGGCTGTCTACCCTGCCCCCCCTCCCCCAAAAGCAGGACCAGCCAGCGGCTGCTTCCCACCGCCACATGGGGGCGCCCCGGCAAGTCAGCGGCTCCCCGCCCCAGCGGCAGATGCGTCTGGCTCCCCGCGCCGCCGTGGACGCCCAGGCTGCGGTGGTCGCGGACAGAATTCCTGTCTCTTCTGGGTCCAGTTCTTAAAGGGTGGCCCTCTCCGTCACCCTGCATCCCACAACCCCCCCACAGTCATGTCCCTGCTGCGGACTGTCCCCGGCTGCGCCTGGGAAGAGGTACAGACCTCGGTTTCCCAGCCCCCAAGCCTCTCCGGGACTGGCCCACGAACGGGGCAGTGGCATGTCCCCTTCTCAGGACCCGGCAGCATCTTTGGGCACCACCCCCCGCCCCCAGCCCCCAGCCCGCTGGAGCTTTATCGGGACTAGGAGCGCGCACAGCCGGCCCTTCCATCCACCGCTCGCGCTCCGGGTGCCCCCGCCCCCCGCTCCCAGTGCGGGAACGAGAACAGAAAGTGCGGCGCTGGGCATCCTCCGCCGTCACACCCGAACGGGCGAGGAGGAGAGGGTTACATAAACGGCACGGAAGTCTCGGTTATTACCTAACAAATACCCTCTGGCCACCGCGGGCACATCTGTCGCCTTCCGTCGCGAGCGACCTCGCGCACCCAGATTTGCGCGCGCTCGGACTCCGGCTCCTGGGGACCCGGGTCACTGCCTCCGACCCGACTCTCCGGGGTCTGGAAGGCTCCGGAGGTGCCGCGACGCGAGGAGGGCCGACCGACTCTGGTCCAGCCGGGCGCTCTTTGCTCGCGCACACGGGCCCCCTCTGCCCCCGGGGTCCTCGCCACCTGGCCCGTGGGCCCTGCAGGGAGACCACGGGCGCTCGGCGGGGGCCGGCCGGGCGGGGGGAACCACTTTGGGGCTGGGGGCTCCAGAGGGCGGCGTGGGAGCGGTCGGCGTAAGACGCGCGTGTGGAGGCTGGGATGGGTTCCCAGGAAGGTTTTAGGGAGAAGGGAGGGGGCCTAGGACCGCGCGCGGAAAACGCCTTTATTTGAGGGCGCCCCGGGGAGCGGAACCAGCCGGCGGGACTTAGCGCGGCCGCCGGGGCAGGAAGCGCGGAGGAATCGGGGTTGCCCAGGACAACGCGTTCTGGGCGGAGCTGCTTGTGGGGATGGAGCTTTTGAGAGGCTGGGGGCGGGGCCTGGGGAGGCGGGGAGGGGGCGGAGCATGGGGGGGTCTGAGCCAGAAACGGCGTTGTGACTGGCGGAAATCCCATGCTCTGGGCGGGGCCTGAGCTGGAGCTGTGTTGGGGTTGGGGCGGGGCTTGGGGAGGGACGGGGGCGGGCCCCGAGAGCGGGGGCTGGAGGCGGAGACGTGGTTGGCGGGGACGGAGCGCCCTGGGAGGGGTCGAACCGGCGGGGGCGGAGCCGAGCGGGAGTAGGCGGTGCTGGGTCGCGCCGGGCCTCGGGCCGAGGCGGCGCGCGGCGCTGACAGCTGAGTCGGCTCGCGGCCTCCCGCCCCCTCGGTGCCCGGCCCCGACCCTGGCCTGGCCTGCCCGGGAGCCATGAGCCCCGGGCTGCTGCTGCTGCTCGGCAGCGCCGTCCTGGTCGCCTTCGGCCTCTGCTGCACCTTCGTGCACCGCGCTCGCAGCCGCTACGAGCACATCCCCGGGCCGCCGCGGCCCAGGTGAGCGGGGGGTGGGGGCGGGGGCCTGGATGGGGCGCTCGAATGGGGGGCCGGGGGACCGCGTCCAAGCCGGCGTCGGGGCCGGGGGTCCAGCCTCGCCGTTGCGCGTGGCCGCTTGGAGACGGCTGCCGGGAGAGGGGCGCTAACTATTCTTAGTAACAAATTACTCACAGCCGCGGCAGCTGCTCGGCGCCCACCGCGCTCTGCTGGGCCCCACAAACGTGATGGCAGCGACAACCCTGTTAGGTAGGCGCTATTGTTACCCCATCGTTCAGACGCGGAGACTGAGGCGCGCGGAGGCAAAGTCACCTGCCCAAGGTCACACAGTTGGTAAGCCTAGATTTAAGCCCGGGTCAGCCTTGCCTCTGAAGTAGGTACTCTTAACTTTAAGACTCGGAACGGGGTCACTCAACCTGGATTGCAACACACTCTACTCTGGTCACATTCCCCTTTGTATTTCTGTCCTGGTATATCCTTTTTGTCTTCTCCTTAGTACTTCCATTCCATCCTTGTCCCCCACCCCCACCCAACTTACCTACCCCCCCCAAAGAGAAGCTTACCTTTCTGAAGCTAAATCAAACGTGTCATTTCTCTGCTCCAAAAGCTTTCCATCACTTTAGAAGGAAATCTAATTCTAGATTAAGTCCACCCTATGGCCAGCAAGGCCCCTGCTGAGCTCTCAGAACCCACTCTGTACTGTTTTCACACCCCCCCCCCCCCCCCCGGGCTTGCTCACTGCTGCCCCTGTCTTTCTGCAACCCCCCTCCTGCAGCTCCAGGGTCTTGCTGTTCCCCATCCACCCTGTGTAAAAGCCCACCTAGCCACAAACTCCTTAAGGGGCCATCACCCCTGAAGTTACCTTCTGTTCACTTGTTGACTGTCTGTTCACCTGTTGACTGTGTCTGTCTCCCCTCCTTTAGAATGTGAGCCCCAGGAGGGCAGGGACGCTGTGTGTTCGCTCGTGTATCCCCAGCACCTGGCACACTGCAGATGCTCAATAAATATTTGTTGAATGAATGAATAAACAATGGTATTAGACACACTTTTTAAAACCTCAGGACATGAACATTCTGGAAGGTGGCCACTTCCAGCCCAAGCCAGATGACATGGCATTGGAAGCCTGAATCTCTATTTGGTGGGTTTGGGAAAGATCTCAGTGGCTGGTGACACAGGGAGGTGATTGTTCTCCCTGCTGGCTCTCTGTCTTCCCAGGTGCCCTCGCCCACTTGGGGTCTTCCTTTTCCCGTGCTTAGCAGCTCTGTCTTCCACGCCACTCAGATGGTTCTTCCCCTCACCTTCCAGGCTTGGCTTCAATGCTAACTCCTCAGGGAGGTCCCACCTGCTTCCATGCCTAAAAATATCATGTTCGTTTTGTAAACTCTATGTCATTGTAAGAGTTGGGTAATTATCTGTGCAACCTCTTGTTAAGTGCCTGTCTTTCCCATAGGCCTGTGTCTGTCTTGTTCACTGCCATGTTCCTGACATCTGGCACAGCCACAGCTGGTACACGCATAGTAGACACTCAATAAACAGTGATTCAAAGTGGGTGGTAGAAATTGCCTACCAGCTCTGTTAGGTACACTGTCACCCTTCCAACTTTTCAAATCAGCCAAGAACAGCTTGGGGTTGAATGAACGTTGGGCTCGTTCTGCTGGGTCTCATCATGACTTGGTCTTCTCGTAAACCCTCGTACTTCCAGCACCGCAGACCTGGTCTAGTCTGTCTTGAGAAGGCAGAACTTAAATCAAGCCCCTTTTGGCCCCTCGCCCATCTCTCTTTTTTTTAAAGTTGCATTTTAAAAATAAAACTGTGCCATAAGATTTACCCTTCTAAAGTG
Organism: Neogale vison; assembly: GCF_020171115.1. NCBI lineage: Eukaryota > Metazoa > Chordata > Mammalia > Carnivora > Mustelidae > Neogale > Neogale vison. The sequence goes on along the minus strand of NC_058103.1, from coordinate 5,809,251 downwards.
TACAACCAGTGCTTTTTAGTATAGTGACAGTGTTGTTTGATCTTAACTGCTGGTTCCAATAGAAGCCCACTAGTTGTTGTTCCTCATCTCCCCTGACCCTTCATCCCCTGGCCCTAAGCAACCACTAATCTGTTTTGTCTCTAGATTTGTCTGTTTTGCACATTACATATAAATGCAGTCATACAAGATGTGGCCTTTTGTGGCTGGCTTCTTTCACTGAGTACCGTGTTTTCCAGGTTTGTCCGTGTAGTAGTATGTGTCTGTATTTCTTCCCTTTTATGCCTGAATTCTCCCCCAAATCCTACACTGCAGAATCTACGTGTGACCTACAGGTGCGTGTGGGTGGGTGGAGGATAATTATATAATCCTTAATTATATAATTAAATATAATTATAGTTGGGCGCTTTAGTCTAAGGAGTTGAACTGAACGAGGCATATGCAAAAAGATTGGGGATTAACAGTTGTTTGGTGGTCACATATAAAACTGCATTAAATGAAAGTTCTGGAACCTCTTCTAGCACAGATCAGCTGCTTTGCTATTCAAAGGCTGGATCCTCAAACCATGATTGGCAATACCATGACTGGCAAAGAAGTGTACATATCGAGTGTCTAGTACTAACACTTGCCGCTTAGTGCTTCCAGGCTTTGCCAACTTTCAGGCAAGCATCCCTCAGCCTTACAAGGGGCAGCTGCTGTGCTCCCCTGCCCTGCCCATCCTTCTCCTTATTCAGCGGGAGTCACCAGGATGCCCTCTCTTCCAGGATGCCCTCCTGGAGTTCCCCACAGACAACATCCTACTGCAACCCTCCGTGTAACAGCTGAAAACTCAGACCCCACGTTCGGATCCCACACAAATACTTGTGGTTTCTTCATTTTTCTCTCACTGCTCTCAACTTCCTCATCAGCCCCCACTCTCCCGGTAGCGTGGGATGGATGTAAACTTGACAACAAAAAAGTCTCTCTCTTCCAGTTTTTACTTATTTTGGCATCAGTTTTTCAAGGGTGGCTCCTGGGGGGCATCATCTCCCTCTTCCCATTCCTACTTGCCAGGTTGCCCGAGGTGGGGTCTGTTCAACAAATTGCCAGTTGGCTCCTGTGATGGTGGTGACCCTTGCTGGCTCCGTTGGGTGGCACGTCCAAAGGACCTTTGGGTGCCCAGCTGAGCGCTCACCACCCCATTCTGGCAGGAGGCACAGGCATGGCCCCTCACCCTCACTCAGCCATTGTGGGGGCTCCCTTCCTCCCTGGGGCTCGCCTCCCAGTGGGCTCTCCAGACGACCTCTGCTTCTCCACCAGCCAAGACTTTCCTCTGCCCTCAGGAAACGTTGGATTGCCCCAGTGCCAACCACAGTGCTCCAGACCCGGCTGGGAGGGGGATTTTCACCCTCGTCCCCCTCTCCCTGGGCTGCTCCGCCATATCCCGTCTACCCCCAGCCCAGGCCCGGGGCGCTACCATCCTTTCCCCGGCCTTCCCGCGCGGCCTTTGCCTCCCCAGCGCCCCCTGCAGGACCTGGAAGGAACGGATTTTAGTTCCTTTCTTGCGGTGGGGACCCCACGCCACTCTGTCCCCTGGGCCTTCTTGAGGGGTCACCGCCCTTCGTCCCCAGACGGCAGCGGGCCCCAGTGTTCCCAGCGGAGGCTCTCAGACAGGCCTGGGAGGGTGAGGAGGGTCGAGACTCTGTTCTCGCTCCGGCGATTCCAAACAGAACGTTCTCCCGACACGCAGCTAAGGGGAGTGACCACGGATCCTAGATTATTCTGGAAACACAGCCAGTCCTGTGCGATGTCCAGGGTCCGTCTCTCCGTCGGTGGAGCAGAGTGAGTTCACGGCTGCTCACCCGGAGTGCACTTCCGCTGCCCGCGGCCACGCGGCACTTCTTTCCTCACGCATCTGCCCTCCCACTCTCCAAGTGTTCTTGCTTCTTTTCGGTCCCTGCCACCTCCCCCTCCATCCCCGCTCTCAGCCTTTATTCTTGCCTCCTACCTCCTGAGTAAATGGAACAGCCTGGAAGAACTTCCTTCCAGGGCCTCGGGCTGCTGCTGCCCCCTTCCCCGCCCTGGGCCCACGCGCCCTTCCCACCCGGACCTCAGGGCTTGCGGCCAAGGAGAGCCGGCCCCTAAGTTCAGCAACACCCAGCAGCACCCCCGCTGCCATCAGTTTTCCTTGTCTCCTGCATCATTCCCATTTTTATATAACACGTTGTTTAAAAAAAAAGAAAGAAAGAAAGAAAAAAAAGGAAAAAACCACCACCAGTCTCTTCCCTTCCGGTTCCCTCCAACTGCCGCCCCCTGGTTCTGCACCCCCTCAGCAACCCCCTGAGAAGCCCACCTACCTTTGGGCCCCCATTCCTCCTCCTCTTCCTCTCTTGGGCCCGCCACCCGGCCTCTCTGCCCGCCCTGCTCTGGCCGAGGTCCCAGTGACCAGTGACCCCTGTAGCTCCATGCACAAAAACACTTCAGTCCTGGTCTTGCCTGGCCCCAGGGCAGCCTGGGGAAGCGCCCATCCCTTCCCTGTCCTGCTCTCTCTGCAGCCTCCCCCTCCACTCCCCCAGCTCGCCTCCACCCTCCCCAGCAGCTCCCATGCAGTCTCCCTGGTTGGTGGTCCCTTTGCTGCCTGATGGCCTGGCTGAGTCGTTGGGTCTCTTCCCCGTCTACACTCACCCCCGTGGGGTCTGATCCCATTGCCCGGGCTCTAAGGGCTGCCTCTCTGCTGCGGACTGTCACATTCCCATCTGTAGCCTGGCTTCAAGTGCGTACTCACCTGCTGCTTCCCTTAGTAGCTTTCCTCTGCAGACGTGACAGGTTCAGAGCCCAATGCCTAATTTAAACCACTTGTCTCAGGTTGGTCCCCAGGAGCCGATCCTGAGACAAAAATGGAAATGTAAGTTGGTTAGGGGGGGTGATCCTGAGGGGAGCTGGCAATTAGATAGAGAGAGGAGGTCAGAAAGCCAAAAAAGCAAGCTACCTCTGGGAGCAGCTGAGGTGCACCCCCTCCCCGGGGAGCTCTGGGAGCTTACCCCCACCCAGAGGAGGGCACAGGGTCATTGGTGGAGGCTGCCCTGAGGGTGTGGAGCAGGAACTTCTGGCCTGCCCTTCCGGCAGGCAGAGCTGGGCACCCCCCGGCAGAGTCTCCATGCTGGTCCTCAATTACCCAAGGGCAGAGGTGGGCACGATGGGGTCTGCCACCCCCCACCAGCTCCTTTTCAGTCCTCCTCACCTTAGTAAATGGCAGCCCCATTCATCCTTCCGACACTCCGCCCAGGAGACTTGGGTCAGCCCTGACACCACTCTCACACCCACCCCCCCCAGCAAGTCTGCTCGGCTCTTCCTACAATGTACACTAGAAACGGGGCTTCTCGACTGCACGGGTCTGAGCCCTGTCCCCTTTCACAGCCCCTCGCTGGTACCCCTGCCTCCCTTCCTGCCCTCCATCCATCCCATTTACTCCCAGCATAGCAGCTGTGAGTGTGAGCCAATGAAAACCCATCAGACCCTGTCTCTGCTCTGCTCAAAACCCTCCAGTGGCCCCAATTTCAAGGTCAAAGCAAAAGTTTGACAGCTGTCCACAAGGCTATTGGTGATCTGCCCCCTACCTTGGGAAACCTATTCTGTACCACATCTCCCTTAAACACTGTACTCCAGCTTCAACACCCGCCCCCGTTCCTTGAACTTACCAAGTACACTCCTACCTCAGGACCTTTGCACCTGCTATTTCCTTGGTCAGGAATGCTCTTCTCCCAGATACCTGGGCAGCCAAGTCCCTCACTTATGGCAGCTCACATGTTACCTTCTTAAGGGCCATTTCCTGACCTGCCTATAGTAAATGGCAACCTCCCTCCTATCCCTGCCTCTGATTATCCACCCCTCTGATTTTTCTCCCATCACTCTCCTACTGCATATTTACTTACCTATTTGTTTATGTGCTCTCCATCTCCCGCCAGGAGGTGAGTTCTTTGACCCAGAAACCCCATCTGCAGTTTTGTTGTCCATTCTAGATGGTGCAGTCAGTGAGCTTGACTGGAGTAAGTCATGCAGGGGATAGGAAGCACCTTAAAAGTTGCCACAAGCTGACGCCAAACAGACTTGACCACATGCTGGTGATCACACCAGACTTATGCACACACTGCAGACTTAGCATCACCAAACAATCCCCCGGCGAGAAGGACTTTGGGGTGGCCTGGTCCCAACCGTGCCACAGTGAGCAGATGATCACCTCTGTGCCTATGCTGCCGCACCTGTAAGACAGGTTAACAACAGATCTACCTCCCGGCAGTAGGAAAGGTCAGCTGGAATGAGGCGGAGAATGGTGTCCAGCCTGCAGTCAATGTTCAGTGGATGTCTCAAGGTAAATGCGCACAATAATATTGTCCACTTTCCACGTGCCAGCCCCTCGCCCCTGCACCAGGGAGATGGTCACATCCTTCTCTCTCTTCTCTATGGAGACGTCTGGAGCTGGCCAGACCTGACTTTGTGTTCTGCCTTCATTCTTACTGCCCGGTGCCCTGGAGCCAGCACCATACCTCCTCGTGCCTCAGTCCTTCCATCTGCGAAGTGGGCCTAATAACGCCGACCTCACGGGGTCCTGTAGGAAGGGGGGCACTCTTTAACGGTGACTTCTGGTGATCTTAATATTTCCCATTTCTTCTAGTTTCCTTCTAGGACATCTCCCCTACTTTTGGAGAAAGGATGAGGTTTGTGGCCGCGTGCTCCAAGATGTGTTTTTGGATTGGTGGGTCCCAGTTGTCATTTTTTGCCCTTACTCCAAACCAGGTCCCTCATGGGGCACCATCCCCCTGTCCCTCCGGCCAGTGCATACAATCCCCCCTCCCCCGCCAGGTTACTGCTACCCCCAAAGTTCCTCCCCTGAGTGGAGAGGCAGAGGAGGCTGGTTCAGAAGGCAAGCTCTGCCTTTCGCCAGCCGTGCGACCTGAGACCAGCCATCAGACATTCTGAGCCTCAGTTTCTTCATCTGTAAGCTGGGTGGGGGGTGTGACTCGGTAATAGTCAGTGTATGTGGTGGTGTTTTACACTTGCCAAAGCATTTTCAAAGACACGATCTGGCTTGATTCCCAGCAAAGGAGAAGTGTAGCAACCCTATTTCATGGATGTGGAAACGGAGACCCAGTGTGTGTGTTGGGGGGGGGCGTGTGTGACTCAACAGGGAGTCCTAGGATGGGACACCCTGATCCTCCTGCTGGGTGGTGATGGTGACGGTGATATTCACGTCTCCCATAGCTGACAGCCTCCTTTGGGTCATTTTGGTTTCTAGGGCTAAGAAGTATGGCCCTGTCGTGCGGGTCAATGTCTTCCACAAAACCTCGGTCATCGTCACGAGCCCTGAGTCGGTCAAGGTAGGAAGCCGAGTGGTTCCATGGGGAGGGCCCTTCCCTTCCCAGGTTGGGGGCATGAAACTCAGATCCCAGGGACTGCAGGAGATACGTCCTGGAGGCACCAGCATTTGGGCTGGTTTCCCAAGGATCCAGAAACGAGTGGTGTCTTTCTCTCTGACAACCCACCATTTGGGAGCGTGGCCCAGGTGGCGCACACATTTAGCTTGCTCATCTCTTTCAGCCTTGGTTCCTTCATTTTCAAGGTGGGATCTTAACCCCTCTGTCTCCAGGCTAGAATGAGAATGAAAGATCAATTGATTTATTTCACAAATATTTACATAAACATTTATTTACAAAGAAAGGGACAACAGATACCTAAACATGCACTTCTTTATGTACTTCACGATTATGAATCCCTTTAATCCTCACAGGGGGAGAGCCTTTCATTAGCCCCCACGTTAGAGATGAAGAAACAGACAGGGAGTATGGATCAGTCTGTACTATGGACAGGAGGACTCCTGACATGTGGGTACTAAGCACTAAGAATGGCCAGCAGATCATTTACCTTGGAGTTGGCTGAACTGGGTTCAAGTCTGGTGGTTCTGCCAACACTCTGGGCCTCTGTGTCCTCATCTATAAAATAGAGATGATGCTGGAGCTGAAATAACACGTGTGAGTCACCCAGCCCGTGCCTGATACCCAGCAATTGCTCAATAAACGTTGGTGCTTCTGTTCTCACGCTGGGTACTTAGCAGCTGAGCAGAGTGATTCTTGGCAGGAGACGGAGGGTCCAGATCAGGAGAAAAGACTGAACCACCATGGTGTCTCTAAGAGGATGCTGAAAATCATTTTTTAAAATTAATTTCAAATATAGACACAGATTATGCATTTTTAAAGCACTAAAAACCACATGCAAAGAACTTGGTGATGCCCAGCGAGAAAAGTTGAGTGATATATGTTAATATGATGAATGCATTGGTTAGTGTTCAAGTGTTAAGCCAACCTTGCATTCCTGGTCATGATACAATTTACTCATCTTTTGCCAAGAATTTTTTATTTCTATATTTATTATTTTCTTAAAATGCCTTTGTTTGGTTTGGGAATCAGTTTAATAGACCTTGTAAGGGGAGTTGGGAAATGTCCCCTCTCCTCTGTCATCTGAGGGCATTTGTAGGGGGTAATGCTATTTTTTCCCGTGAATGTTTATAATAAGACTCACCAGTGAAGCCATCTGGGCCTGGCATATTCTTTGAAGGAATTGCTTCTTGTTTTGTTTTAATTACTCACTTTCTTTAATTGATTTATGGCCATTCCAATTTTCTGTTTTTCTTGGGTTTAGTAATTCATGTCTTTCAAGACATCTGTCCATTTCATCTAATTGTTAAAATCATTGGTATGAAGTTGTCCTTAATATGTATTGATTAACTTTTTCGTGTCTACTGGCTTTGTGGTGATATCCCTTCTTTCATTCCTGCAAACAGTTATTTGGGTTTTCTCTCTTTTTTTTTAAAAAGATTTTATTTATTTATTTGACAGAGAGAGATTACAAGTAGGCAGAGAGACAGGTAGAGAGAGAAGGAGGAGGAAGCAGGCTCCCTGCTGAGCAGAGAGCCCGATGCGGGACTTGATCCCAGGACCCCGAGATCATGACCTGAACCGAAGGCAGTGGCTTAACCCACTGAGCCACCAAGGCACCCTATTTGGGTTTTCTCTTATTTTCTTCATGAGGGTAGCGGAAGGTTTATTAATTTTATTTATCTTTTCAAAGAACCAGATTTTGGTTTTATTGGATTTCTCCATTGTTTGTCCATTTTCTATTTTATTGATTTCTGATCTTTATTATTTCCTTCCTCTACTCACTTTGGATTTAATTTGTTCTTGTGCAAATTTTTTAAGGTGGAAGATGAGAAATTTGATTCTAGACCTTGTTTCTTTTCTAATATAAATGCTTATAGCTATATATCTCCTTGTAAGTACTACTTTAGCACAAATGTAACATAATTTCAATATGTTGTGCTTTTATTTTCATTTGGTGCAAAACAGTTTCTAACTTCCTTTGTGATTTCTTCTTCGATTCATGGATTATTTAGATTATGTTATTCAATTTCTAAATATTATGGTATTTCCAAATACCTTTTGTTATTAATTTCTAGTTTATTTCCATGAGGCCAGAGAAAATACTCTTCATGATTTCAATTGATCTAAACAAATTGAAGCTTATTTTATGACCTCCCTTATGATCTTCCTTAGTGAATGTTTATAAACACTTAAAAAGCATGTATATTCTGTGATTGTTGAATGGAATATTTTAGAAATGTCAGGAGAAGTTGGTTGGTAGTGTTAGCTGAATCTTCTAAGTCCTCACTGACTTTCTGTATAGTTTTTCTAGCAATTACTTGGAGAGGAATGTCAAACTCTGACCACAATCATGGGTTTTCCTATTTCTGCTTTTGGTTCTATCTATTTTGCTTCATATATTTTGAAGTTTTGTTATTAAGCATGAACATATTTGGGATTGATATGTCCTTGTGATGAATTGATCCTCTTATCTTTAGAAATGTCCCCCTTTATCCTTGGTAATATTCCATTTCTTGAAGGACATTTTGTCTAGTATTAATGTAGCTACTCCAGCTGTCTTCTGCTTAGTGTTGAAGAGTTGATCTTTTTTTTTTAAAGATTTTATTTATTTATTTATTAGAGAAGGGGGGGGAGAGCAAGCACAGGCAGACAGAATGGCAGGCAAAGGGAGAGGGAGAAGCAGGCTCCCTACCAAGCAAGGAGCCCGATGTGGGACTCGATCCCAGGATGCTGGGATCATGACCTGAGCCGAAGGCAGCTGCTTAACCAACTGAGCCACCCAGGCGTCCCAAGAGTTGATCTTTTAACATCCTTTTACTTTTAACCCATTTGGGTTTATATATATACATATATATATATATATATATATATATACATATATATACATATATATATATATATATACATATATATATACATATATACATATATATATATATATATATACATATAAATGTGTGTATGTGTGTATACATATAAAATATGTATATTTTATAATACATAAATAAAAAATATTTTATTTTTTTCACTTGAAAGGGAGAGAGAGAGAGAGAGAGAATGGGAGAGAACAAAGGGAGAGAAGGAGACTCCCCACTGAGCAGAGAGCTCAGTGTAGGACTCAATCCCAGGACTCAATCCTCATGACCTGAGCCAAAGGCAGATGTTTAAGGAGTGAGCCACCAGGTGTCCTTGGGTTTTTATATTTAAAGTGGGTTTCCTATAGATAGCATATAGTTGGATTTTGCTGTTTTACAGTCTGACAATCTCTGCCTTTTAATTGGAGTGCTTAGATTATTCATATTTAATGTAATCATTGATATGGTGAGGTTTAAATCTACCGTACTGTTACTGTTCTCTGTCCTATCTGTTCTTTGTTCTCCTCTCCTCCTTTCCTGCCTTCTTTTGGATTAAGTATGTTTTAGTATTCCATCTTATCTCCATCATTTGCTTATTGGCCCTCTTTCTTTTTCTCTTAGTGGTAGTCCTGGGATTTATAGTATAATCTTTAACTTACATCAGTCTACTGATATACTACTTCATCTCTGTCTACTTTAAAGATTTTCTCTTTATCACTGGTGTCAGAAATTTGATTATGATCTTCCTTGGTGTACTTTTCTTTCTGTTAATGCTCTGTAGGAGTCTTTGAACTTCTTGGATATGTGCGTTCCTTGTGAGTATTTGCAATATTCGTAATAAATGTGTTGAAGTTCCTGTCTGCAAACTCCGTCATCTCTGTTATTTCTAGGTCTGGTTATAGGTAGATTTTTCTGCTCTTTGGCATGTCTAGTGATTTCATGTTGGACCCTGGACATTGTGAGTTGTACATTGTTGAGTGCTCACTTTTGTTTCATTCCTTTGTGAAGTTGAACAGTTCTTGGGCTGTGCAAGCTCTGAGAATAGTTTAGCTTGTAGTTACTCCATATTTCTCCTTTTCCTAGAAGTTGTTTTGAATTCGGTCTTGTGTTCACTATATGCATGTATGGGTCATTCATCCAAAGATTTAGGGGATCCCTGTGCAGATTTCTGCATAGGAGCTCTTCCTATGCATCGTTCCCTTCCCTTGGGTGCTCTGTCTTATCAATTCTAGCCTCCTCTGGCCTGTCTGGATTCTGATTTCTATCTTATCAACTTGGAAAGCCTGCTGGGCTATATTTCAGTTTTATATTTTATTGCCTTTATCTTGAAATTATAAAAAGTTGGCGCAATCTTAGGTTGTAGGGCTCACATCTTTTTTTTTTTTCCTTTTTCTTCTCGTGGGATTCACAATCCTGCACGTCTTTTTGTCTAGTGTCTGAAAACAGGCATTTCATGCATTTTGCCTTTAAAAAATTTTTCTTTTACTGCTTATGGCAAGAGGTCAACTTCCCAGCAGTTATCCCTTAATGTGCAGAAGAGTGCTGTCAGTATGGACACTCAGAGAAGGCACAAAGGTGCTGAGGGTGCCCCATTCACCCCTCATGTTCCAGAACCTAGCTCACTGGGCCTTCAAAGGATCCCCAGCCCCAGGGACAGCAGACATGGGGACCCCCTACTATGGGGACACACGATTGGAGCCTGTGTTGAGGCTGCTGTACCTCAGTGTGGAGACTCCTCAGTTTAGGTTGGGGGGTTAGCACAGACCTTGGGTTATTTAGGGATGTTTGAGAGGGACCTGGGAGTTGAGCCTTTATTGTCATAGGGATGGAAACTGTAGGAGTGGATAGTGACAAAAGTTGGTTTATAAGTGACAGTGTTTTGGGGATGGGGGGCTGGGGTTCTCAGGATATGGCTCATGATCCAAAGTCAGCCATTTTGGGGGTTTTCTTTCCCTGAAAAATTGATATTACACCTGTCTAGGCTCAGCTCCTGGATATCAGCAGTCCCTGGATTAATGTAGAGTAGAGATATCGCCTTGCTTCTTTCCAGTGCCCACGGGATAAAGCTCAGTGAGCCATAAGGCAGACCTCTGGGATCCAGCCCCACTGCTGCCCCTCCCCACTTCTTCCTCTGCCTGAAGGCAGCATGTGGCCTGGGCTTTCTCTGCCTGGATCACAGTCTTCTCTTTCCTCTCTCCCATGGCAAACTGCCTGGATTCAAATCCTAGGTCCGACATTCACCGTGTGTGTGACCTCAGACATTTTAAATCTCAGTTTCTTCATCATATGTAAGATGAGCATAAAAATAGCACCACATCTTCGGGATGCTGGTGTGGCCCTGGCATTTATGGAGCCGCTGCTGTGTCCCAGTGCTTTCAGACTTTTCATGCAGAGTGAATTTACTCTTCACAGCAACCTTCCCAGGCAGGCACTCTTCTTAACCCATCAGGGGAGATGAGGAAGCTGAAGGCAGAGGAGATGAGTAACTTGCCTGTGGTCATAGAGTTAACAAGTGGTAGAGCCAAGATGCTGAGCCTGGGTCCAAATTCAAGCCTGAGCTTTGGCTGTACTGGCTCAAGATCTGTCAGCCAATGTTATTGCTACCATCCAGCTTGCGGTGAGGCAAGTTGAGATCCTTCCTCCAAGAAGCCTTCCTTGACTTCTGTGCCTAGGTTGGCACTAACGATACTGAATCTGTGCTGAGGGTCTCTCCTGTGTCCCAGAAGGCCTCCCTTTGAGCTTCTCCCCTTCCCCATTCTGGTTCTCGCTGCTTTGGAAGATGGTGTGTCCTGAGGTCCATGCATGGGCATGGAATTGAGGACCCCCCCACACACTTTCACTGTTTGGCCACAGGAATATCACTGCACCCCTCTGTGCCCTGCTTTCCTCATACCCAAACAAGATGCTGTTGCTGGAAGGCAGGGTTTCTGGAGAGTTAGGTGAGATTGTGCTAGACGAAGTCCTCACGCCACAGCTGGGACTCAGGTAATGGTGACTGCTGGGGCATTGTTTCCCAAGAGTTCAGAAAACTACTTAGTCCTTTGTAGCCTCTCACGGGTACACGAGCTCATGTTGGCTTTTTGGGGATGTTTAGAAGTTCCTGATGTCCACCAAGTACAACAAGGACTCCAAGATGTACCACGCAATCCAGACTGTGTTTGGTGAGAGGTAAGGCATGAGGAGGGGCTGGGGGAGAGGACGGGAAATTCTCTGGTGGCAGGCAGGGGGGACGCAGGGCCCAGGGCATTGGGCATAGCATGAAGGCCTGAGCCCTGGCTTCCAGCACACAACAGGTGCCCCATATAGTGGCCACCGCTCTTGTCATTGTCACCTTCCTTCTCCTCTTTCCCCTCTGGATAGCGGATGGGCGGGTGGGGGGGTTGTAAGGTTGGGGCACACGACCATCCCATTTCTTATTTATTTTTTGTCGTGGTAAAATTCACAAAAGTCATCATTTTAACCACCTTGGAGTTACAATTCTGTGGCATTTGGTCCAATCACAATATGGTGTAACCATCACCACTGTGTAGCTCCAGAACATTTCCACCATCCCGAAAGGTGATCCCATCCCCATGAAGCCATCGGTCCCCCTTCCCTCCCCATTTCTCCGTTTGTCTCCGGCAGACTCTTTGGCCAAGGCCTGGTGTCGGAATGTGACTATGAGCGCTGGCACAAACAGCGCCGGGTCATGGACCTGGCCTTCAGCCGCAGGTGAGTGTCTCCAAGATGGCGGGCTTTGGGAAGGGGGTGGGTTTCACAGGCGGGGCTTCACCCCAGCTGAAGGGAGAGAGGAGAGGGCATTAGTAGTCAGAGAGAGAGCAAGGCAGGCTGCCAGCGGTGTAGGACTGAACATCACGGAGTGAGCGGCAGTGATGCCTGGGGGTGGGGGTCTCCCCCCCAGGAACTCCGCCACTTAGACCACATCAGTCTTCCTCTGGGTTTTTCATTTTCTTTAATTATAGTTCTCGCTTTGGGCTACATTTTATGTTTTAAATAGCATTTATTGTGGTCCGGTTTCCATACCATACAATTCATCACTTAAAATCGAGTGGGTTTTCGCCTAGTCACAAAATTGTACAACCACCACCACAGTCCATTTTAGGATACATTCATCACCCCAAAAAGCAAGCACTTCCCATTTCCCTTCAGTGGCCTCAGCACCTGGAAACCACTAATCCTCTTTCCGTCTCTGTGGATTTTCGTATTCTAGACATTTCGTATAAAGGGAATCCTACAACATTTCTTTTGGCTTCTTTCACTTAGCATAAGATTTTGGAAGTTCATCCATGCCCAAGCATGATTCAGAATCCCCCCCTTTTAAAAAAGACTTTATCTATTTGATAGAGAGAGAGCAAGCACAAGCAGGGGGAGTGGCAGGCAGAGGGAGAAGCACGTTCCCCACAGAACAGGGAGCCCAATGAGGGACCCGATCCAAGGACCCCAGGACCATGACCCAAGCCAAAGGCAGTCACTCAACCAACTGAGCCACCCAGGTGTCCCAGAATTTCCCTTTTTTATTATCAATTGGAATTCCATTGTATTGGACATACCACATTCTGCTTATCCATTCAGTCAATAGACATAGTTGAGTTGTTTCCAATTTCTTGGCTCCGTCAACGGGTGCTGTTCCCCTAGCTCCTTGGTCAGCTTGATGGAAACGTTCAACGAGAAAGCTGAGCAGCTGGTGGAGATTCTGGAGGCCAAGGCTGATGGGCAGACCCCGGTGTCCATGCAGGATATGCTGACCTGCACCACCATGGACATCCTGGCCAAGGTGATGGGAGGCTGTGGGCCATGGGAGCGGGGTCCGACGTAGGTCAGGGGCTGCTCTTCTCTCCCTCTTCCCTTTCCTGGCATCCTCCCCACCCCGCCTCCTCCTCCACCGGTCAGCCCCTGCTCTGGGCGGGGAGCTTCGTATCTCCTTGAATATTCAACATGCGCTCTCACGAGACCACACCTGCGAACTCATTCTCTGCGAGTGGACCCTGAGAGGTGTGGGGACTGGCCTCTGTTGGGTCAGTGGCAGAAGCTGGACTGGCTCTCACGTCTGCTTGCGTCCCAGCCCAAAGCCTACCTCCCCTTAAGTGCCTGCCCTGGGTCTGGCTTGGCTCTGCACCCTGGCAGGCTCAGCAGTGGCCCAATAACCCCCCCTCCCAGGTAAGGGCAGCTCAGGCAGCTGGAGGGTACGCAGATGGTGAGGGAAGGGTCATTGTCACTCAGTAATTCACTGGGAGGCTGGGTATAGAAGGGACACCAAGGAAGGCTGCATTTCTGGGGAAATGCATCTTGTCAGGGAGGGAAACCAAGTTTGTGGAGTGGCTCCTGTGTGCCATGTGGTCCTCACTGCCTTCCGGGGGGTTGGAATCATTGTGGGTCATCGTAAGGAGTTGATGACATGACACACATAAACCCTTAGCCCTGGGGCCTGGGTCTCTCTAGCTGAGCAGTGCCAGGCTCTGCGCTGGGTTTTCAAGTCTTCCCACCAACCCAGGGATGACCTCTCCCTTCTCTCTCCCCCAGGCAGCTTTTGGGATGGAGACAGGCATGCTGCTGGGTGCCCAGAAGCCTCTGTCCCTGAAGGTGAAACTGATCCTGGAGGGGATTTCTGCATCTCGAAACACTCTGGCGAAGGTACTGCCTGCACCCCCTCCGGTGACTAGCCACCAGAATTGGCGTCCTAGTTTGCTGGAGCACCTCCTCCAGTGACCTTTTTCCAGAATGGGTTTTGAGCACTGGTATGAGCGAAGTGAATCTGTTAGGATTTGCGTACATCTTCTAACATAGAGAATCAAAAGTAAAGTGACTTAAGTAAACTAGGAGTTCATCTTTCTCTCATGTAAAATCATCCTGAAACAGACCATGGAGGATGGCTGTGATAGCGACACAGTGTCTGATGGTCCTGGAATGTTTTGTCTTTCCGTTCCACTGTCTCCAGCACATCAGCTCATTGTTATAAGATGGCTGCTGCAGCTCCAGCTATCACTGCCTTGTTCCAGGCATGAAAGAGGAAGAAGGAGAAAGGTGGTACTTGAGTTGATCCTCAGACAGATGCCCAGGGGCTCTTCCTGTTCCCTGGGACTTCAGCCTCTGAGCTGGGGGTCCCCTGATGCCACCCCATCTTTTCTGCTGTTGATTCTACCTACTCCCCTCTGGCTGTGGCTTCCTCCTTCCTCGCAGTCCTAGCTGCCTCCATCCTTCAGGCATCCCTTCTTATTTTCCAGGCATCTTTCCCATCATATCTAGGGATTTGGTACAGGAAGGGGAAGCCGATGCTTGGGCTCAGCCTGCCATGTTGGTCAAGTCTCCTTGGCGGCTTCCTCTTTGCTATCTTCTCACCTCCCAGGTTGCCAGGGCCGCAGTGGGTTTCTAAAGCCGTTGCAGAGTTGGGGGAGTGGGAGAGGTGGACGCGTGTGCCTGGTCGGCGTCCTGAGTGGGAGCCCCTGTTCAGTTTATGCCAGGGAAGTGGAAGCAGCTCCGCGAGACCCGGGAGAGCATTCGCTTTCTGCGCCAGGTTGGCAAGGACTGGGTCCAGCGCCGCCGGGAGGCCCTGAAGAGGGGGGAGGAAGTACCTGCGGACATCCTCACGCAGATCCTCAAAGGTTCGAGGGCTCCCACATGGGCCTGGAGAGGGCCGGGCGGCAGGGGTGCCCCCATCACGGTGGCTGATCACACTTGACTCCCAGTGTCTCTCTCTGACTTTCGGGGAGAAGGACGTTTGCTTCCTTGCTCAGCTGCAGGGAGAGGGAGGGAGGGGTATGCGTGTAGCGGGTGTCTGCGGCCGGGCCCTGAGACCCTCCTTGTCTTTCAGCTGAAGAGGGGGCCCAGGACGATGAAATCCTGCTGGACAACTTCGTCACCTTCTTCATTGCTGGTCTGTACCTCCAGGGGTGGCCAAAGGCTCAGGACTTTGCAGGAATGGTGGGAACCAGGCATCCCCTAAACCCTGACTTGGGGTGAT
This sequence comes from Neogale vison, assembly GCF_020171115.1. Taxonomy (NCBI): domain Eukaryota; kingdom Metazoa; phylum Chordata; class Mammalia; order Carnivora; family Mustelidae; genus Neogale; species Neogale vison. The sequence continues at coordinate 5,794,030 of NC_058103.1, read as the reverse complement.
TTTTCAGGCTGTCTGCGCAGAGTTCAGATGCAGAAGTGAGGGGCTGGGATAGGGGAGCAGAAGTCCTCTCTCTGCTCGGGGAGGTCCAGGAGGCCTTCTTGGTGGCTGCTGACCTGGTGATGGAGCTGTGCACCGTGAGGGGTTGTGAAGCTGCCTTTTTCTTTTTTTTTTTTTTTTTTTTTGACAAAGAGATGCAGTGAGAGAGGGAACACAGAACACAAGCAGTGGGAGAGGGAGAGGGACAAGCAGGCTCCCTGCTGAGCAGGGAGCCTGATGTGGAGCTCGATCCCGGGACCCCAGGATCATGACCTGAGCTGAAGGCAGATGCTTAATGACTGAGCACCCGGGCACCCCGTGAAGCTGCCTATTGGCAGGAGAGCTTGGCCATGTGAGCTCAAGGCTCCGCCCCACTCAGGATTTGTGGGGAGGCCTTCCTTAGACCAGCATAAAAAGATGTGCCAGGCAACTTCATTCCTTTGCTCATCAAATTTTTTTTTTAAGGATTTTATTTATTTGAGACCCAGAGAGAGAGAGAGAGAGAGAAAGCATGAGCAGGGGGAGCAGCAGAGGGAGAGAGGGAAGCAGTCTCCCCACTGAACAGAGAGCCCAACATGGGGCTTGATCCCAGGACCCTGGGATCATGACCTGAGCCAAAGGCAGACGCTTAACCTACTGAACCGCCCAGGTGCCCCAGAAGGAGCTTTTAGGGAGTAAAAACCAGATGCCTGGGAGCAGATGCCGTTTATTGGACTACTCTGGCGGGTGCAGGGGATCTGCGGGTGGGCAGCCTCTCTCCTTCCTATCTGTATGTGCAGCGCAGATGCAGGGGGCAGAAGTGAGGACATGAACTGCCACCACATGCTCAAGGTCTCAGAGGCGGGTGGGCCGGGCCAGCAGCAGCTCGGTAGCCCCATGTGGAACTGCTGCTCTCCATTCCTACAGGCCATGAGACCTCTGCCAATCACTTGGCATTCACGGTGATGGAGCTGTCCCGCCAGCCTGAAATCCTGGCAAGGTATGGAATGGGGAGATTTGGGGGTCAGGTAGTGGCTCCCCTTGAAGCTGGTGAAGGGATTCACTGATGTCTTGTTCCTAGAAGACAGACAGCTCCAGCCTCCCACCACGGAGCCTCCTCCAGTGTGTCCTGCTTCTCTTTACCCCAGGGCCTTTGCACATGCCAGTCCCTCTTCTGGAAGCTCCTCTCCTTGCTTTTCTCTTAGAGAACTCCCTGTCCAGCTCCACAGAAGCCTTCTCACACCCCTAAAGTAGTCATTCTATGTTTTCCCCTCCTAGCTTCCTTCCAGCTCATGAATGCCTTTTTCTCCTGGGCCGGTTTGCTTTGAGTCTATTTCAGTCATGAAATTAAAGCTCCAAAAAATCAGGGATCGTGGCTCTTTCCCTCTCCACACCATGCTCAGTGCCTGGCCAGGGGCTGGCACTGAGAACTGAACAGAATTCCCAACTCAGCATTGAGGAAGGGCTTATATTCAACTTGAGAGACAATGGAGGGTGCCTGGAGATGGCCTTTGAGCTGGGCCATTGGTTTCCTTAAATGCAAACGGTTGCGCAAACCAACTGCACCAATGTGAAAGCACTCTGAAAACCCTGATAGGCTTGGGGTGGGAGCCCTGGAGGTGGGGAAAGCCTTGATTACAGTTATTAATTGGCAGTGTCCAAGGGCAGATGTGAATGATCGCTTGTGAGGATAAAGTGGTTGGTTAGGGTTTTAACTGTATCTGTAATACAGATACATAAAAAAAGAACATAAATATGCTCTTTATAAAAATTTGGAGAAAGCAGAAAAATTATACTACTACTACTACTACTAATAATAATAACAATTACCGGTATTATTATTATTCTACCCACAGTGCCCTTCCCCCTGGAGGCAGCTCACAACTAGCTACTGAATTTCACCATGTGAATTTTCACCGCATCGCCCCACATTATTTATTATAAACTCTTCTCCCAAATCCGCTCTTTTATATTGTGGATATAAACAAACACACACATACATGCATAAAATTGGACATTGTAATTTTTTAAGGGCATAGTTCAGTGGCATTAAGCACATTCCCATTACTGTGCAATTATCACCAGCATTTCCAGAACTTTCTCATCATTGCAACTGACACTGTCTCCAGTAAACGCTAGCTTCCCAATGCCCTCAGCCCGTGGCCCCATTCTACTCTCTGTCTCTGTGAATTTAACTTCTCTGGGGACCTCATACAGGAATCACACAGTAACGGACGTTTTTGTCTGGCTTATCTCACTTAGGATAATGTCTTCAAGGTCCGCCTTTGTTTTAGCAGGTGTCAGAACTTCCCTCTCTTTTAAGACTGAATAGTATTACATGGTAATAGACCACATTTTGTAAAAAGATTTTTTTATTTGAGAGGGAAGGAGCAGGGGGAGGGACAGAAGGAAGGGAGAAGCAGACTCCTCACTGAGCAGGGAGCAGGACATGGGATTCGAGCCGGGGACCCTGGGATCAAGACCTGAGCTGGAGGCAGATGCTTGGATGACTGAGCTGCCCAGGCGCCCCATGGACAGACCACATTTTGCTGGTCTATTCATCTGGTGACGGACACTGGCGTTGCTTCCGCCCTTCGGCTACTGTAACTAATGCAGCCATGAACTTGGGTGTACAAGTATCTACGAGCCCCTACTTTCTATGTGGGGGCACACACACCCAGAATGGCACTGCTGGAGCATATGGTAATTCTACATTTCCCGTTGGAGGAACCGCCATCCTATTTTCCATATACACCTGCAGCGGGTTCCATTCCTACGGACAGTGCACAAGGGTTCTGATTTCTCCACATCCTTGCTAACTCTTGTTCTTTTCTGCCTTCCTTGTGGGTGTGACGTGGTCCAAACCCACTCTTGGTGCTGCATATTCTTCTTCTTTTTTTAAAATATTTTATTTATTTATTTGACAGACAGAGATCACAAGTAGGCAGAGAGGCAGGCAGAGAGAGAGGAAGGGAAGCAGGCTCCCCGTCAAGCAGAGAGCCCGACGCGGGGCTCGATCCCAGGACCCTGGGATCATGACCCGAGCCAAAGGCAGAGGCTTCAACCCACTGAGCCCCCCAGGCGCCCGCTGCATATTCTTCTAACGGTCCCCGTCATTCCTCAGCCAGCATCCCTGCACTGCTCATTCTGTTTCCAGCTGTCGGCAGCTACGAGCCAGGCTGAGACAGGCTGCTTGGTGCAGAGAGCTGGATCGGTGGTGCGTTTATTTTCTGCCACCAGTTCCGAGCAGCAAGCACGAAGGGGGAATTCGTACAGGCCCTGGAACACAGCTGCCAGCTGCTCAGGCATCTCGGTTGGGACACGGCAGTTCCTGGATGTCTTCAACGAAGGGGCGGACTGTGCGTGCGTGTGTACGTGTGTCCGTGCACGCGATGGGCTGTCCCAGGAGGCTCACTTCTTGCTCCCCTCCATCCCCCCTTCCTAAAACTAGGCGGTGGGGGGGGGACCTCTCCTTGGGGACGAGCTTGTCTTCATCTGCCCCAACAGGCTGCAGGCGGAGGTGGATGAGGTCATCGGTTCTAAGAGGCACCTTGACTGTGACGACCTGGGGAGACTGCAGTACCTGTCCCAGGTGTGGGGGCGGGAGAGAAGCTTCTGGGCACTTGGGGGTGGTTCATCAAGCCAGGCCTTCTGCACCTGGAACCCTTTCATATGGGTGTTCTCTAACTTCACTGCACGTGAGAATATCCCAGGAGATTAAAAAAAAAAAATTCCCATGATCAGAGCTGCCACGGATCAATGACATCAGAGTCACTGGGGCAGGAGGGGCCGTAGCCTTTGTAAAGGCCTCCCGGGTGACTCCAGTGTGCAGCCTAGGTGGGGAAGCAGCCCTCGACGGAATGACGCTGTTTGCACGTCCCAGCCAGGCACTTCCAGGAGCCTCAAGCCAGCGTCCAGGGGCCAGCCTCAGCGGCCCCCTCCCCACCCCAACAGAGCACAGCAGGAGGCCTTGCTTGAGCTCAGGGGGGCCCCTCTGGGATGGTGGTGCCCTGGTTCAGAGAAGGCCTGGGTCCTGGTCCAGGCTCCTGGTCCAGGCTCTGCCACAGGGGTTCTGCCCAACTCCCTTCTCCTTTTGGGTGTCACTTTCTCCTGTGACAAGAGGGCTTGGACAAGAAGCTGAGGCTAGCTTTGCAGGGGTCTGGGACCCAGTCCTGGACATGGGTGCATATTCAGCCCTGGGAGTGGGAGCAAAGGTGGGTCCAGGGCACGCCACTAGCGCCATCTGGGGAATCTCCTGACTTCTCTCCTTGTCTCCCCATGTGGCTTCTGTAGGTTCTCAAAGAGTCGCTGAGGCTGTACCCACCAGCGTGGGGCACCTTTCGCCTGCTGGAGGAGGAGACCTTGATTGACGGGGTCAGAGTACCTGGCAACACTCCGCTCCTGGTGTGTGGGGGCCCTCCCTGCCTGCCCCCAGCTCTGAGGTCGGGATGTCTGTGGCCCTATTGTCACCACTGGGGGTTCTCATTCAAGCTGCACTATAGCCATGTGAGGTCTTTCTTCCCTTTCACACAGTCCAGTGTAAGGTTACAGTGGATGATTCTGGAAGGGAGGCACCTTGTTTACATCTGAGGACACTGAGGCGTAGAGAGGTTAGGTCACTTTCCTGAGGTCACATAGCCGGCCAGGGACAGATACAAGATGTGCCCAGTTTCACAGCTGACCCCAGGCTCCCCTCCATCCCCCCTTCTCCAGTTCCTTCTCTCTCTCCTCCACCACCCCTTCTCCCGTGGAGGTGACTTCCCCCCTCCTCTCCTTTACTTGTTTGGTTTTGGTTTTTTGTTCTTTAAAGAGCACGCACGAGAGTATGACTGGAGGGGCAGGGAAGGGCAGAGGCAGAGGGAGAGAATAATCTTTTTTTTTTTTCAGTTATAGCATTTTGCCTTTATTTACTTTTAAATTTATTTATTAATTATTTTTATTAATGTATAATGTATTATTAGCCCCAGGGGTACAGGTCTGTGAATCGTCAGGCTTACACACCTCACAGCACTCACCGTTTCCCATACCCTCCCCAATGTTCATAATGCAACCCCCCTCTCCCTCCCCCCCTCCCCCCAGCAACCCTCAGTTTGTTTTGTGAGATTAAGAGTCTCTTATGGTTTGTCTCCCTCCCCATCCCATCTTGTTTCATTTTTTCCTTCCCTACCTCCCAAACCCCCCACTCTGCCTCTCAAATTCCTCGTATCAGGGAGATCATATGATAATTGTCTGTCTCTGATTGACTTATTTCACTTAGCATAATACCCTCTAGTTCCATCCATGTTGTGGCAAATGACAAGATTTCATTTCTTTTGATGGCTGCATAGTATTCCATTGTATATATATACGCCACATCTTCTTGATCCATTCATCTGTTGATGGACATCTAGGTTCTTTCCATAGTTTGGCTATGGTGGACATTGCTGCTATAAACATTCAGGGTACACGTGCCCCTTCAGATCACTACGTTTGTATCTTTAGGGTAAATACCCCATAGTGTGATTACTGGGTCATAGGGTAGCTCTATTTTCAACTATTTGAGGAGCCTCCCTGCTGTTTTCCAGAGTGGCTGCACCAGCTTGCATTCCCGCCAACAGTGTAGGAGGGTTCCCCTTTCTCTGCATCCTCGCCAGCATCTGTCGTTTCCTGACTTGTTAATTTTAGCCATTCTGGCTGGTGTGAGGTGATATCTCATTGTGGTTTTGGATTGTATTTCCCTGATGCTGAATGATGTTGAGAATTTTTTCATGTGTCTGTTGGCCATCTGGATGTCTGCTTTGCAGCACTGTCTGTTCATATCCTCTGCCCATTTCTTGATTGTATTATTTGTTCTTTGGGTGTTGAGTTTGATAAATTCTTTATATATACTAGCCTTTATCTGATATGTCATTTGCAAATATTTTCTCCCTCTCTGTTAGCTGTCTTTTGGTTTTGTGGACTATTTCCTTTGCTGTGCAAAAGCTTTTGATCTTGATGAAGTCCCAATAGTTCATTTTTGCCCTTGCTTCCCTTGCCTTTGGCAATGTCTCTAGGAAGAAGTTGCTGCAGCTGAGATCGAAGGGGTTGCTGCCTGTGTTCTCCTCAAGGATTTTGATGGATTCCTTTCTCACATTGAGGTCTTTCTTCCATTTTGAGTGTATTTTTGTGTGTGGTGTAAGGAAATGGTCCAGTTTCATTCTTCTGCATGTGGCTGTCCAATTTTCCCAACACCATTTGTTGAAGAGACTGTCTTTTTTCCACTAGACATTCTTTCTTGTTTTGTCAAAGATTAGTTGACCATAAAGTTGAAGGTCTATTTCTGGGCTCTCTATTCTGTTCCGTTGATCTATGTGTCTGTTTTTGGGTCAGTACCATACTGTCTTGATGCTGATGAGAATGATATTTGCTTTGTAATAGAGTTTGAAGTCTGGAATTGTGATGCCACCAACTCTGGCTTTCTTTTCCAACATTCCTCTGGCTATTCACGGTCTTTTCTGGTTCCATATAAATTTTAGGATTATTTGTTCCATTTCTTTGAAAAAAAATTGATGGTATTTTGATAGGGATTGCATTAAATGTGTAGATTGCTTTAGGTAGCATAGGCATTTTCACAATGTTTGTTCTTCCAATCCATGGGCATGGAACATTTTTCCATTTCTTTGTGTCTTCCTCAATTTCTTTCATGAATACTCTATAGTTTTCTGAGTACATATTCTTTGCCTCTTTGGTTAGGCTTATTCCTAGGTATCTTATGGTTTTGGGTGCAACTGTAAATGGGATTGACTCCTTAATTTCTCTTTCTTCTTTCTTGTTGTTGATGTATAGAAATGCAACTTATTTTAGTGCATTGATTTTATATCCTGACACTTTACTGAATTCCAGTATAAGTACTAGCAGTTTTGGAGTGGAATCTTTCAGGTTTTCCACATAAAGTATCATATCATTTGCAAAGAGTGAGAGTTTGACTTCTTCTTTGCTGATTCGGATGCCTTTAATTTCTTTTTGTTGTCTGATTACTGAGGCTAGAACTTCTAGTACTATGTTGAATAGCAGTGGTGATAGTGGACAGCCCTGCTGTGTTCCTGATCTTAGGAGAAAAGCTCTCAGTTTATCCCCATTGAGAATGATATTCGCTGTGGGTCTTTCATAGATGGCTCTGATGATATTGAGGTATATATCCTCTATCCCTACACTTTGAAGAGTTTTGATCAAGAAAGGATGCTGTACTTTGTCAAATGCTTTTTCAGCATCTATTGGGAGTAACATATGGTTCTTGTTCTTTCTCTTGCTAATGTATTGTATCACATTGATTGATTTGCAGATGTTGAACTAACGTTGCAACCCAGGAATAAATCCCACGTGGTCATGGTAAATAATCCTTTCAACGTACTGTTGGATCCTATTGGTTAGTATTTTTGTGAGAATTTTTGCATCTGTGGTCATCAAGGATATTGGTCTGTAATTCTCCTTTTTGATGGGGTCTTTGTCTGGTTTTGGGATCAAGGTAATGCTGGCCTCATAAAATGAGTTTGGACGTTTTCTTTCCATTTCTATTTTTTGGAACAGTTTCAGGAGAATAGGTATTAGTTCTTTTTTAAATGTTTGGTAATATTCCCCTGGGAAGATGTCTGGCCCTGGGCTCTTGTTTTTGGGAGATTTTTGATGACTGCTTCAATCTCCTTACTGGTTCTGGGTCTGTTCAGGTTTTCTATTTCTTCCTGCTTCAGTTTTGGTAGTTTACAGGTCTCTAGGAATGCATCCATTTCTTCCAGATTGTCTAATTTGCTGGCGTAGTGTTGCTCATAATATGTTCTTATAATTGTTTGTATTTCTTTGATGTTGGTTGTGATCTCTCCTCTTTCATTCATGATTTTATTAGTTTGGGTCCTTTCTCTTTTCTTTTTGATAAGTCTGGCCAGGGGGTTACCAATCTTATTAATTCTTTCAAAGAACCAGCTCCTAGTTTCATTTATTTGTTCTACTGTTCTTTTGGTTTCTATTTCATTGATTTCTGCTCTGATCTTTATGGTTTCTCTTCTCCTGCTGGGTTTAGGCTTTCTTTGCTGTTCTTCCTCCAGCTCCTTTAGGTGTAGGGTTCAGTTGCATACTTGAGACTTTTCTTGTTTCTTGAGAAAGGCTTGTATGGCTATATACTTTCCTTTCAGGACTGCCTGTGTCCCACAGATTTTGAACTGTTGTGTTTTCATTATCATTTGTTTCCATGAATTTTTTCAATTCTTCTTTAATTTCCTGGTTGACCCATTCATTCTTATTAGGATGCTCTTTAGCCTCCATGTATTTGAGTTCTTTCCAACTTTCCTCTTGTGGTTGAGTTCTAGCTTCAGAGCATTGTGGTCTGAAAATATGCAGGGAATGATCCCAATCTTCTGGTATTGCTTGAGACCTGATTTGTGACCTAGGATGTGATCTATTCTGGCAAATGTTCTGTGTGCATTAGAGAAGAATGTGTATTCTGTTGCTTTGGGATGAAATGTTCTGAATATATCTGTGATGTCCATCTGGTCCTGTGTGTCATTTAAAGCCTTTGTTTCCTTGTTGATCTTTTGCTTGGATGATGTGTCCATTTAAGTGAGGGGTGGTGTTAAAGTTCCCTACTATTATTGTATTATTGTCAATGTGTTTCTTTGATTTTGTTATTAATTGGTTTATATAGTTGGTTGCTCCCATGTTAGAGGCATAGATATTTAAGATTGTTAGAGCTTCTTGTTGGACAGACCCTTTGAGTATGATATAGTGTCCTTTCTCATCTCTTATTATATTCTTTGCATTAAAATCTAATTTATCTGATTTAAGGATAGCCACCCCAGCTTTATTTGGATGTACCTTAGCATGGTAAATTGTTTCCCACCCCCTCACTTTAAATCTGGAGATGTCTTTGGATCTAAAATGAGTTTCTTGTAGACAGCATATTGATTTTTTTTTAAAATCCATTCTGACACCCTATGACTTTTGATTGGGGCATTTAACCCATTTACATTCAGGGTAACTATTGAAAGATATGAATTCAGTGCCATTGTATTGCCTGTAAGGTGACTGTTACTGTATATTGTCTTTTTTCCTTTATGGTCTTCTTCTTTAAGGCTCTTTCTTTGCTTAGAGGACCCTTTTCAATAATTCCTGTAGGGCTGGTTTGGTGTTTCCAAATTCTTTTAATTTTTGTTTGTCCTGGGAGCTTTTTATCTCTCTTATTTTCAATGATAGCCTAGCTGGATATAGTATTCTTGGCTGCATATTTTTCTCACTTAGTGCTCTGAATATATCGTGTCAGTCCTTGAAGCCTGCCAGGTCTCTGTGGATAAGTGTGCTGCCAATCTAATATTTCTACCATTGTATGTTACAGACATCTTGTCCTGAGCTGCTTTCAGGATTTTCTCTTTGTCACTAAGACTAGTAAGTTTTACTATTAGATGATGGGGTGTGGGCCTATTCTTATTGATTTTGAGGGGGGTTCTCTATGCCTCCTGGATTTTGATGCTTGTTCCCTTTGCCATATTAGGGAAATTCTCTATTATAATTTGCTCCAATATACTTTCTATCCCTCTCTCTCTTTCTTATTCTTCTGGAATCCCAATTATTCTAACATTGTTTCGTCTTATAGTATCACTTATCTCTAGAATTCTCCCCTTCTGGCCCAGTAGTTGGTTGTCTCTCTTTTGCTCAGCTTCTTTATTCCTCATCATTTGGTCTTCTATATCACTAATTCTCTCTTCTGCGTCATTTATCCTAGCAGTAAAAGCCTCCATTTTTTACTGCACCTCATTAATTCCTTTTTTGACTTCAGCTTGGTTAGATTTTAGTTCTTTTACTCCAGAAAGAGATTTTATTTCTCCAGACAGGTTTTTCTCTAATATCCTCCATGCCTTTTTTGAGCCCAGCTAGCACCTTGAGAATCATCATTCTGAACTCTAGATCTGACATATTACCAATGTCTGTATTGATTAGATCCCTAACCTTCGGTACTGCCTCTTCTTCTTCTTCTTCTTCTTCTTCTTCTTTTTTTTTTTTTTTTGTGGTGAGTTTTTCTGCCTTGTCATTTTATCCAGATAAGAATATATGAATGAGAGAATAAAATACTGAAAGTGTGGCAAAGACCCCAGAAAAATGTACACTAACCAAATCACAGGAGACCCCAAACTGGGGGGAGAAGAAAGGGGGTAAAAAGAAATTCATACACACACACACACACACACACACACATATATATATATATATATATATATATATATATATATATATAACTGGTGAATAAAACAGAGCCACCCACTTGATTTTGGGCGTATTTTGATCTCTTAGAAGAAACTACCTCCTAGAATTTTAAAGAAAGAAAAAGTTATATATATATACGGAAATAAGGATAAACATAATGAAAAACATAATGAAGGGATGGAATATGACTGTAAAGATGAAAATTTAAAAAAAATTCTATAAAAGGAATTGATAAGATAAGTTGGTTGGAAAAAGAAAGAAGATAAAAAAATGGGGAGAGAATGTGCACAGGCTGGAGACTAGAATAAAGCCATGTGCTATATTTAGAGTATATCTTGATCTTTTAGAAGAAATCGTATCCCAAAATTTTTTAGGAAAAAATAACCCTATATGTATAAAAAAATAAGGTTAAATACAATGAAGGATAAAATATGACTATAATAAAGAAGGCATAAAATATTTTTTTTTAGAAAGGTAGTGTTAAGATAAACTAGTTAAAAAATGTTAAAAGAGGAAAGAGGAAAAGTTAAAAAAAAATCAGAATAAGAAAAAAATAAAATTAAAAAAATTTAATTTAACTTTGAAAGATTAAAGGATCATGGGGGAAAATGCCATGAATTCTATGTGCTGCTTTCCCTGAGCTGTGGAGTTTCACAGTTCTCACTGATCGATGACCTTGGTCTTGGCTGGATATTCTTGCTAATCTTCTGGGTTGCGGTGATTCTCAAATGTCTTTACCTGAGGCAGAATCGCACTGCCCTTGCCAGGGGCTGGGCAGAGTGATCTGCTTGGGTTCGCTCTTGGGAGCTTTTGTTCCCTGAAAGCTTTCCATAGAGCTCTGGAGGACAGCAATAAAGATTGAGGCCTCCGGCTGGAGGAGCCAAGAGCTGGGGCCCCCACACCTCAGTGCGCCCTCAGAGGAAAGGGGTCAATCACTCCCATCTCCCTGGTCTCCAGCCGTGCTCTGGCTCACCTGGCCTGAGACCAAACATTTCGGTCTCTGGCACACAGCCCTGTCTGGAGTCTCCAAACCCAGCATATTCCTGCCTCCAGAGGAGGAAGGTGAGTCTCCCAGATGTGCCACTTGTGGGGTCCCTGCTCAAAGAGCAGTGGCCTGACTATGCCATGGATCATGGTTTAAGGCAACCCCGAGCTGAGAGCTCATTCCTCAGCTTTGTCTCTGTAGCTGGCTTCCCTGCTCTGCTACCTGGGAGTTCTGCTGCACTCAGACAGCCCTGATCCTTCTGTGACCCCGCAGGACTTGAGACCACACTCCCTGCAAGGGCTCCACCCCTGCCTAGCCACTGGAGTGATGTCCCTCAGTGGAGCAGACTTCTAAAAGTTCTGATTTTGTGCTCCGTTGCCCACTGCTTCCCGGGAGCCAGCCCCTCCCCCCGTGGTCTACCTTCCCCTCACTTTGGAGTCACTTCTCTGCACGTCCTACCTTTCAGAAAGTAGATGACTTTCTGTTCCTAGAATTGCCACTCTTCTTTTCAATCTACTATTGAGTTTGTAGGTGTTCAGAATGGTTTGATGACTATCTTTCTGAACTCCTGCGACCTGATGTCATTTCAGTCCACTACTCCTCTGCCATCTTGCCTGGGAGAGAAGAATCTTAAGCAGGCTCCATGCTGAGCATAGAGCCCAAGCGGGGCTTGATCTCATGACCCTGAGATCATGACCTGAGCCAAAATCAAGATTCAGATGCTCAACTGACTGAGCCACCCAGGCGCCCCTACTTGTTTCTTTGTTTACACATGCATTCTTTTACTCCCTCATCGGGCATCCCTTCATGCACAGTGACCTCCCAGAAACCCACCCCCAAACTAGAAATGTGTCTCTGTCCAGCTGCCCTCCAGAAGCAATCACTGTTCTGAATTTTGCCATCACCTCGCCTTTTCACGTGCATACACATGCATGTGTGTGTTGTGTGTGCCCACATGGTAGTATCTCCCAGGATTGCTTTGTGACTGCGGGCCCTCAGTTCCCTGCTGTATCATATTCTGCTGTGTGTAGACCAGCACCCCGTTCTCGATTCTGGGTCAGCGGGCATCCTGCTCTCCTGAGCACTGCTCGTGACCATTCTTGCCAGCGTGACCAGTGGACGGGGCAGACAGGGATGAGAGGGCTGGGATGTGGGATATCTAAATGGTCAGCTTGGTAAACTAGTGCCAAAGTGTTTTCCAGAGCACCTGGGCCAACCCAGATGCCCACAGATGTGGTTCCTTATCCTCCCCAGCACCTAGTATGGTCCAGCTGCCTTTTTTTTTTTTTTTTTTTTTGCCAATGGAATAAGTACAAGGAAGGTACTTCCCTGAGGTCTTGATTTGCACTTTCCTGGTTCCTTACTGTGAGGCTTGCAGCCCTGTGTTCCTTTTCTTCTTCTGGGTTGTCTCATCCCTGTGCAGAGCTCTCTTTAAAAATTCTTATGTTAATCCTTTGTCAGGTATGTATGTTCCAAATTTCGTCTTTAGCTTTGTGGCTTCTCTCTGCTAAAGCATTTTCAATGATTTGAAGTTCTTCATTTTGTAGTAGTGCCTTCTCTTGTTTTGTCTTAGGGACCCCCCCCCCCCGCCCCGAGCCCCCATCCTCTGCTATGCCCTCTCCAGCATGTATGAGGTCAGCATTGTCACTTAGAATGTCTTCTAACAATTTCACATTTTTCTTTTGCAAGTTAAGTTCCTATCTACCCGGAGTTGATTTTGTGTATAGTGTGAGGTAGGGATCTGGTTCTGCCTCCTGGGGCTGCCGGAACAAAGAACCACAGAAGGGCACTTAGTGGTGGAAATGTCCTTTCTCACAGTTCTGGAGGCTGGGGGTCCAAGTTCAAGGCAAGATTGGTTTCTCCTGAATCCTCTCTCCTTGGCTTGCAGATGCCACCTTCCCACAGGGTCCTCCCAAGACCTCTTCTGTGTGTGTCTGTCCTAATCTCCTCTTCTTCTAAGGACATGAGCCAGACAGGAGTAGGGTCTGCCCTAATGACCTCATTATAATGAGTATCTCTTTAAGGAGACTATCTGTCACATTCTGAGGTTAAGACTTTAACATAAGATTTTTTGGGGGACACAGTTCAGCCCAGCACATGATCTGATTTTATTTATAAAGGAAAGCGACATGCCTCCGGTTCTATCCATTAGGCAGCCCCCTCCCCTCTTCCCCCTCACCCGGACTTCCCAGGACTCTGCTATGCCCTCTCCAGCATGTATGAGAGCTTCCCGATATGTGTTCTTTATTCTGTTTATCTACCCCCTCCTTTTTTTCTGCACAACCCTGCACCAGTACCACCTGCCTGTGACCCAGGAGGTGGTTTAGAATCCCCTTACGTCTGGCTGGGCAGGGGTACAGATGTGAGGGCCTTGAGTGGCAGACCCCAGCTCCAATCCCAGACCCTCTCTGGCAGGCTGAGTCATCTCTGGGCCTCAGTGCCGTCCTTTTAAGATGGGGATGATGATGCCTGAGTCATAATTTACTGAGAAGAGTCAAAGAATGACATATGTCACGTGTCTGGCACAAATCCCTAGCACACAGTAGGTGCTCTTCGCTGATCTCAAACCCCCTTTCCACCTTGTGCTCCCCCTCACTTTTCAGAGCTTCATTCCAGGCCCTCCCTTCACCCTGCCTGCCTTGGACTCTCAACACAGAGAACCAGGGGACAGAGTGGGCTCAAGCAGCTCTTTTGTGCAGGAGTAATGAGGCAGAGGTCGGGACCCAGGGCCCAAGTTATGGGGCGCACATATGGCCCATGGAGGTTAGGGGCACGGAACATTAACCCCAGTAGGGAGACAGCTGAAAGCGTGGTGGGGACCTGCGGGTTCTCTGCCTCACTCCCCTCCCCAACCCCCCACCCCTGAGCCCCAGATGCAAACCTTGTGCTGAATCATGGCTCTCAGAGATCTTGAAAAAGATGCTCTCGAAGCAGACCTGAGTTTGAATCTCAGTTTGGCCAGGTGACTTCAGGCAAGTCAGCAATTTTCTCTCTGAGCCTCAGTTTTCTCATCTGTAAAACAGGGCTAGTCGTGGTCCCACCACAGCACAGGGCCAAGCATGGGATGATGCTATAGCCAGCTGGCCCTTGTTGGTACCCTGGGCTGCCCCCTCCCGTCATCTGAGGCACTTTCCAGATGCTGGTGGAGTCCCACACTGGCCCACATGTGTGGGTGGAGTAGAGGGAAGGGGGTCTTCTGTGCTCCTGGTCCCTCCACGGGGTGGCCCCGGTGGGTCGGGGAGGTGTGAGGGTGCTCATGTTTGGAACCAGAGACAGCTGGATCCTCTCCCCTCAGTTTAGCACCTATGTTATGGGGCGGATGGACACGTACTTTGAGGACCCACTGACTTTCAACCCTGATCGCTTCAGCCCCAAAGCACCCAAGTAAGTCTTTCTTCAAGCTGTGCATGTGCCAGAAGAGTGGCCCAGGGACCCCGGGTCTGAACTGCCAATGACCCCTGATCCCATGTAGCCTCTCAGATCACTGTGAGGGAGTCGTGGTTCCCTGCCCTGCCTCCTTTCATGGAGAAGAAATCACAGCGCAGAGAGGTTAGGTAACTTGAACAAGGGCACACAGCCAGGAGCCGCAGAGCTGCGGTTTGAGGCCAGCTCAGACTGGTTTCAAAACTGGGCTCATAACCCATCCCCTTTACTGGGAAACCCTGTGACTGGCGCCAGGGGACTGTCCCTCCCCCTGCCTTGATGGTCCTATCTGAGAAATGGGCACCCTCTGCAGCTCGCTATGGGGGTGAATGCCTGAAAGTACAGTTGGGGCTGGGGGTGGTGGCCAGGGTCCGGGGACAGGCCACCTGCGTCCAGACCCAGACCCAGACCCTGCCCAGAACTGCATATGTGACTGGTCGAATATAGAAGTGCCATCGGATTGCAAGCTCTTTAGTTCCTCCTTCTGTGAATTGGGGATAATAACGACTCCTTCTGGAAGGCTCCGGAGAAGGCTAGAATGAGAAAATGCTGATGCAGAGCCCGACAGAGCCAGCTGTTGATGTTTTCAGTGCGTGCACAAGCCAGCCGTGGTGCATAGCCATTCGTCCGCGGGGGATGGGTTTGTCACCGCTGGGGTGGGGGCGCTGCGGCTGGGCGGCCACCTCCTGACCGCTCTCTCCCTGCAGGCCGAGGTTCACCTACTTCCCCTTCTCTCTGGGACCGCGCTCCTGCATCGGGCAGCAGTTTGCTCAGGTAGGAGTCCAGGTCTGGGGTTTCTGCCGGAAGCTGGCTTCAGGGCTGGTGTCTCATCCCGGGCCAGGAGGCATTTCTGAGCCCTGCTCTGGGACCCTTGGGCGGGGGGAGGCGGAGGGAGGCGGAGGGATGGGCCAGCCGGCTGCAGGCTCTGCTGCACGCTCATGCCCCGGCCTCCTGCCCGTCCTCACTTCCGCACACAGATGGAGGTGAAGGTGGTCATGGCCAAGCTGCTGCAGAGGCTCGAGTTCCGGCTGGTGCCCGGGCAGCGCTACGGGCTGCAGGAGCAGGCCACGCTCAAGCCGCTGGACCCTGTGCTGTGCACTCTGCGGCCCCGGGGCTGGCAGCCCGCACCCCCACCACCCTGCTGAGTGGGCCTGGGGTGGATGGGACTCATCGGGCAAGGGCGCCACACCCACGCTCCTCTGCAGCCCCATGGCCCCCCACCCTGCTCCCCTGCCCCCTTCCTCAGGGGCACCCTCCACGCTGGCTCCCAGTGGGTCCCCTGCCAACCACCACCTGCTTCACAACCCCGCCCTCGCCCAGAGCTCCCTGCCCACTGCTAACTCCACGCCCCTCCTGGACTGGCCCCCGCCTAATTCCCAGCTGCTGCCCAGATGTGCGGTCTCCTACCCCGAACCTCTTTGCATAGGCCACTCCCCCTGCCACACACCCTAACTCTTGCTCACTTCCTAAAACCCTCTTCAGGTGTCACCTCCTCAAGGAAGCCCTCCCTGCCACGCCCCGGCCGGGCCAGGGGCCCCTCCTACTCTGTGCTCCCTTGGTCACCTGTGCTACCTCTAACACCACACTGACCACACTGTATTGTGAGTGTCCTTTGATGTGACCGGCCGCCCTGCCAGGCTGTGAGCGCCTCATGGGCTGCCAGGTCTGTGTATGATTCGTCTCTGAGCCTGCCCCCGGGCCTGACCCAGAGTCGATGCTCAATAAATATGTGTCGACTGCATGAATGAATGGTGAAACCCAGCCAGAGCGCTCGGGCCTCAGTTGCTCATCTGGTAAATGAGAGCGGTGTGGAGGCCAGTCCGAGGGCTCACGAAGCCTGGAAGCTAAGCCCGCAGCTAATCCCAGACATCTTGGGAGAAGACTGCCCAGGGGGTTTCTGTGTTAGGAGAAACATATTCCCTTTGTTGGAGGCAAGACCATGTTTCTGTGTGTGGTGTGAGGTTGGGATTGCAGGCAGGGTTTTGAGAGCTTGAAGTGATAGGGTCCAGGGCCCTGGGATCTGTGAGGTCTAGGCGACTCCCAATAAGGTGCTGATACCCCAGAGGGCCTCACACAGCCTAGAGCCCCCAGGACCTCTCCTGGGGACAGCTTGGTGGAGCAGGGCACCTGAATGCCTGGCCTGGCACCTGCTCCCTTCCTCCGCACCTTCTGGCACAGCGCTTCCCCTCCTGACCAGCTTGGAGGAGGCGAGACTGGGACTCCCACAGTGGGGGAGGTGCGTGGGTGGGGGAGGTGCGTGGGTGAAGATGTTGTTCTTTTCTCCCCAGGGCCTAGAGGTGGCCAAGGGGCAGTAAATACTAGACCAGCCACATCCTCTGGGCCCATCCAAGGAAAAGGACCCCCTGAGTTTCTCCTTCAGCACATGGGAGCATGTTTTCCTGCAGAGAAAACCAAACACCTGAGCCCACTGCCTGGGGTACCTGCCCTGGAAAGGGCCCCTCTCTGCACCAGGAGGGCATAGATTTGGGCTGGCCCTTGCTTTACATCGGTAACTCAACGCTTGTGCAGTCTTGAACTGAGACGATCTTCCTATTCTGCAGAAGAGGAAACCAAGGGTCAGGGGAAGAAGTGACATGCCAGTACAGGTGGGTATATTGTACCAGAGTAGAGCTAGGCCCCCAGCCCAGGGGGGTCATGGGACTGGTACCTGTAGTCTGCCTGGCCTCTGGGCAGAGGCTCCGGCCTCCAGGACACTCTGTAGCTACAGACGGCCTGCACACGGAGTGCTCCCGCTCCCCCAGCCCTCCGGCCACACTGAGCACTGGGTGAGGCGCTTCTCAAGCTACACTCCCACCCAGTTCCCTGTCTGGGGGGCTCCAGACCCTCCTGTGGTCTGAGAACAGTGTGCCTGGGCTCTGCCTCCAGCGCCTGGCCAAATTCAGCCTTTGCTTGTCTCTCCTCAGCTCTAAAGCGCCCCTTCCCACGGCCACCCAAATGCCACTGTTCCGAGCCTTCAGCCTTGCTGTGCTCCCAGGGACCTGTCATGCAGGGACCCCTAGGCCCCGACCTCTACAGCCGTCTCTGAGGTTCACCAGTCCCCCTGCAGCCCTCCAACAGCCCCACGGCTGCCCCATCCCACAAACTTTATGGCCCACACGTACCCTAGGCACGCCCACTAGGCCCCCAAGCCAGCCACCCCACACCAACCCCCCAGTTCTCCACAAGCACCCCCTGCTCCATGCCCTACGTCCTGCCATGGCTCAGCTTGGCCCCACAGGACAGAACTTCCTTCAGTGTATGTCTAAGAGGTCCACAGGCTACCAAGCCTCAGCACTCCAGGGGCATGACCTCGCATTGCCTGGAGGGGTCGGCTCCCACTGAAACTTCAAATTGCCTTTACCATGCTCTGACTTAGCAGATATCTATCCATTGCTGAACCTGAGTCTTCACACCATTATTTCTTTAAGTCCTCCTGAGTATGACCCATTTCACAGATGAGAAAGTTAAGGCCACAGCACACAGCCCGGCCATAGTGGAGTAAAGACTCAAACCTGTAGCCCCTTGCACTCCGGCTTTCCACCATCTCAGTAAACCCTGTTGCTGAAGGCCTGGGCTTGCCTCCCGGGGCTGGAGGCCTGAGGTGAGTGGGAAGAGCAGAACCTGCGTCCCGCCCCGCGCTGCTCTGCTGTCATTGTCTGTGGGTCAGCGCACCCATCCTGACCTTCCGGAGCCACTTTCTCCTCTGTTAAAAGGACTTTCTGAGTGAGCACGTGGTTCTCGGGCTTGGCTGTGTCGACGAGTCGCTTGGGCCAGCTGGATCAGCCGCTGGGGTGGGACCCCGAAGCCTTTCCTAGGCCGCCTGGGGAGACTCCAGTGTGCACAAAGATGGTGTCAACCCTGGGGACCCAGGCCAGATGGAAGGGATTAAAACCAAGGCCTTGCAGCCAGGCTTCGTGGGGTCAAATCCAACCTGCACTGTCCCTTTTATGTTTATTCGACTTGGGCCTCAGTTTCCCCGTCTGTAAAGGAGGACGGATGATAGGAGATCCTAAGACTGAAGGGAGAATATAGAGCGTGAGTATCTTTATCGCTCATGACCTCTAGGGAAGGAAGGGCTTTCCTGGGAGGCCAGGCAGTGCAGTTCCCAGAAGAGCCACACGGTGGCGCCCCGGCGCAGCTCTCGGGTCGGCGCGACCGCGGCAGGCTGAGTGGGCGGTGCCTCCCCTTCCCGCGGGGACCGGAGGCCCGGAGGGGCGGGGCTCGCAGCATCGCAGGCCCAGCCTCCTGGGGGCGGGACTAGCCGGGAGGGCGCAGACTCCGGCGGGCCCAGGCGAGGGTGGTCTGTGGGGTCCGCGGGCCACTCGGGTGCGGGTGGGCAGGCGGGCGTCGCCATGCCCCCGTCGCAGGTGGGGCCGCCGAGGCGCGGCAGCGGGTGGGCTCCTAGAGGGACAACCTCGCAGGCGGGCGTGCCGAGACCGCGACCTCTCCTGGCGATGGGCTGGATCTGGCGGTGGGACGCTGGCCGGTCCCGGGGAGCTTCGGCAAGAAAAGCCCCGCGGAGGAGAAGCCCACTGAGAGGGGGACAGGGGAGCAGGCGGCTTCCTCCTGCCTGGGAGAGCTGGGGGGGGGCGGGGGGCAAGGGCCATTCGGGGAGGAGCTGCTCTAACACTTAACTTGCTCTTGGCCGAACTGAAGCCACCACCAGGGCCCTGCTGCTTGAGGGTCCTGGAAGCTGGTGATGAGGGGGTCTCCCGGGTGGCCTGTGGCCAAGGTCAGGCTGGTGGTTGGACCCGAGAGCCTTGGCCTGCCTGCGCTGGGGCTGAGAAGCCTGGTGCAGCTGTGGGAGGTTTTCTTCCTCTCTGCTGTGCACACTAGGACAAGAGGCTGGCTCTGGAGTCACCTAGTGGCCCTGCTGGGCCTCAGAGGTAGCCAACGTGAGTGGACAGAGGGCCACAATTAGCTGACCCCCCCCAGGCAGGTTCTGGATGGAGCTTGGCCCCTCTGATTGTCTTGGCCAGTCAGGCCTGGTGTCCTTTATGGTGGCCCAGAGTTTGGTAGGGCCACCCCGGGTCAGCCGCATGAACAGTATGGGTGTGTGTTTCCTGCATGATTAATGAGAGAGAGCACGGCCACCTGGAGGGGACCTCAGGACGGGAGCAAGAGGGCGCTCAAGCCAGTGGCTCTTCCTAGTTTCCTCCCCTCTGCAAAGGGGAGGAAAGTTTGCTTTCCTCTGGGGCAAGAATCCTGCTTCTTCAGCAGGCTTCCTGATGAATGTGCGACCCAAAGGAGGCTCTCACCCCCCTGGGGCAGATGACTCCTAAATCCACATGTCTGCCCGGAAGTCATCCTGGGCTCCAGACAGCCTTGGGCATCTCCGCCTGGACCTCTAAATATAACCCGAGCTTGGGGGAGGGGCAGACACTGGGGGTATTTCTGGCAGGGAAGGGAGACTTATTGCCCAGGGCCATTTCCCTGAATCAGGGCTGGGGTGGGTACACGTGGGGTCAGGGCCCTTCCCTGGCCTGGAGCTTGAGGAATATTTGTTTCTCCCAGAACACGGCTTCCCCTGCACTTCCTGTCCTTGCTTGAGGAAGCCATGGTCATCCCCCTGGTGTTGCCCACCTTAGGTAGTCCCTGCTGGTGGGCCGGACCCTGGGCCAGCCAGGCAGAGTAGAGTCACCGCCCGGACGAGGTAGCCAGGGGCAAGTGTGCCAGTCCCTGTGGGGGCGCCTCAGAACCCCAACCCTGTGCCAACCTCCCAAGCCTGACCTGGAGGGTGGTCCTTGGGCCACAGGACGGTGAGGCCAGGCAGGAGCAAGGGGGACACTGGGGCCTTCCGTGCGGGCGCCTGGCCTCCCAGGTGGGGTGTGGAGGGTTCTCGCGTCAACACTGTGCAGACAAGGGCAAAGGACTAGACTCCCCTTCCTGTTTGGCCCAGCTCCTCTGCTGGTTTCTGCTTTTGGGGACAGAGCGGGACGATGCCAGCAGCTCTGCGAGGGCTCCTCTAACCCGTGCCCAGGGGGAGAGCCCTTATCTGAGCCCCTTTGGTGGCCCTGGGTGAGGAGGAGCCCGAGATACCATGAAGACGCGAAGATGCCTCCAGCTCACGCTGCCCAGCTCTGAGCCCGCTGCGCTGTAAGCCCGCCCCTAGGAGGCGGGGCCTCACTCCTCCTGTGGGGGGTCTCACCCCTGCTGTGAGCCCCAGAGCCCCAGGAAGAGGCCAGAGCCTCCCCAGCAGCCCCATGTCCCCGGAGCCACTCCCACCCCTCACACTCCCCAAACGAGGGCTGCTCCTTGGCCCCCACTCAGAGGTGAGGACGTTGCCTGCGAGGACCCGAGAGCAGCCCCCCCCTCCCACCCCAGGAACGCCTCCTGCTGCTGGACGCCGCCCTCTGAGCGTCTCTGCGGGCTGCGAGCATGGAGGCTGTGGGGCTCCTCCAGGGCCCCCCCGGGCGGCCGTCAGCCTCAGGCACCTGGGCTGGACAGGGGCCCCCGGGGGTGGGAAAGCAGCTGCCAGAGCCACACCGCACGTATGTGTCTGTGTCTACTTGTGTCTCGTATCTCTGCGTTTCTGCAGCCTCCCTGCCTCCTCTATGTGAGTCCCAGCGGCCATGCCTGTGTGTCTGAGGCTGCCACCTGCGCTGTCAGGAGGGTCTGTTGGAACCTAAGGCAGCGAGCGAGCAGACCCCGGAAGGGTCCTGAGGCCCCGTGGCGCCCAGGACTCACAGTGCGGCGGGCCGCACCCTCCCTCCGATGTCTGGGAGGTGAGGGGCCCTGCCCCAGCTCACACATCCAGGAGGCCCCCAGTGTGGACATACACTGTCCTTCCTCATGTCATGGCCACTGAGGGCCCAGGCGAGGCTCTGTGTTCAAAAGTTTCCTGCCTCTCTTTTGTGGGGGGCCCAAGGCCCAGGAAGACAGGATCTCCAGCAGGGAGGAGTTCCTGGGCCCCCCGAGACCGGCAGGTGTCCATGTGAATCTGGGGTGAACAGGTGAGCAGGCAGGAAACGGGCCTCCTCCCTGACCCCAGCATGCTGGGGCGCCCCCCCACCTTTGATCAGGCCAGCCCGGACCCTCCTTTCCTCCTTGCGGCAGCAGGGCTGGCGGGCTGCAGTGTGTGGGGGGGATGTTGCCCTCCCTTGAGACCTTGACGTGAGGCAGGCCTGGAAGGGGCCTCTCTCAGAGCTGGCCCCACTGTAGTCCAATAAATGTGTTTACACCCCCCACACATACATGCTCACCCCCCCCACTCCCCTGCACGCATACACGTGCTCCCACACATAGATGTGCACACACCCGTGCTCACTTGGCCCGTGCCCACCCATGTGCATTGTCACACATGTGTTCATCAGCGCACACACAGCCACACGTTTGCACTTGAGTGCCGTGGCCCATGGCTGCTGTGGTGACCTCAGGAGCAGAGGAATCGAGTTGTTTTTTTTCCCCAACACATGTTCCCACAATAAAAAAACAACCAACAGGAAAGTGCTTGGGGTCGGGGACAGGAAGGGGAAGTGGCCTGTGCGAAGGGAGCCAGCTCTAGCGGGGGGACACGGGGCGGCCTGTTCGGGGGGGGACTCAGGGGCCGGACAGGCTGCTGGCCACAGGGTGGGGAGGTGGAGGGTCCCTCCAGGGCATCTGGGCCTTGAGGCTCATCCCACCGCAGCCTCCCACTTTCGGATGAGAAGCCGAGGCTGGGGTGGGCTTGTCCCTGTCTCCAAGGAGGGCTGGCAGAGTGGCGTTCGGCCCCGGGCGTGCTGACCCTCCGTGCATCCTGGTCGTGGTCCTGCGGTGGTCCCAGCAGCGGTGGAGGTGAGGGAGGGCCTCGGTCTGGGACGCCAGGTGGCTTGGCGGGACTCTTTCTGTGGCATTGCCAAGTGCGTCCGGCCCTGGACACAACCCGGCCCCCCTGGACTGGGCTACTGGCAGTCAGCAGACGCCCGAAGGCGCGTTCCCCGTGTGCTCCTCTGTCCACACCTCTCGTGCCAGGTTGCCCAGAGCAGGTGCTGCAGAAGACGAGGGCCGAGCGTGGGCCCCTGGGACCAGGCACGCCTCTCGCCAGGGACTCTGAAGTCCTTCCTGCCCTCAGCCTGGCCCAGGGCCAAGTACACAGGAGGTGCTCCTACATACTCCCCCGATGCAGAGGCAGAGGTGCGGAAAGGGGCTACGACCTCCTGGGCAACCCCAGGAGCGGGTCTTTCCCCACCCAAGGGCTGAGTGGAGGGGTTGGCGGGTGGGCTCCACTGCCCCTTCCTGGTCCCACACCCCCCTGGGGATGAAGCTGCCCCTTGCAGAGATGGCCACACTGTTGCTGGCTTCATCTCAGGTAATCCTCAAAACCCGCAGGTGAGACTCTGCCCCATGTGCAGGTAAGGACGCCCTCAGGAGCCTCTCCTCTCCCTGCTGACCTGCATCCGGTTTCCACTCAGTGAGTTTCCACTCACTCCCAGAGCGGCCCTGGAATGGGATCTGGTGGGGGGGGGCTGCCCAGGGTGGAGGGAGGGGCTGGGGGCTTCCAGGGACAGGCCCTGCCTTGCTTCGTCTCTCTCTCTCCCTTTTTTCTTTTCTCACTTAAAAATCTCAGGAGGGACCCACGACAACCAACAGTCCTTGTTTGCCTATGATTGAGGGTTCCCAGGAGACAGGCAGGATTTCCAGGGCCGAAACAGGGCAAAGCCCATGGAAACCAGGACAAGTTGGTCACTCTAGAGGGGCCCCAAAGGCATTGAACCAACCCAATCTGATGCTTGAACTCCCTCCCCGTGTCCTCTTGCAGTGGTTGTCCAGCCCTGTTTACATACCTCCAGGGATGGTGAGCTCATTATCAGACAACAAGAGCCAACCAAGAGGTGTGCAAAACCAGGGCCAGGCACTGACTACAGTGAGGGCACATTGTGCAGGAGAATGCAGGGTCCCCTGGCCCACCTTCAAGGACAGTTAGACAAGGCTACACAGAGGAGGAGAAGGGGGAGGAGGACAGAATTCCTGACCAAGGGAACAGCACAGGCAAAGGCCAGGAGGCCTGGAACAACCTTACAGGGATTGACTTCCTACGCTGTTATCTCTGACAGCTAGTGTGACTCTGCAGGTCTCCCCCACCCCATCACCAAAAGGCAGTTCCTTTGGAACATGGTGGCCTGGGCCCTCCTGTCTGAGTTGGGAAACCTGTCTGAGCCCCAGGTGTCTGAGTTGGGAAAGGCCTCAGTGTCTTTGAAGGGCTACTGTATGCCTCTGATGCTGTTCCACCCCCCTCTCATGTTTCTGAGGCTCATGGACCCTTGAGCACCAGCCTCTGCCCCCTTTTCCAAGAAGCCTCCTCTGACTTCCCTAGCCCTGATGCCTCCCCTTCCACAAGTACCAGCCTCCTCTCCTTGGGATGATCATGACCTCCAGCCCCTGCCAGGGATGCTTGGCCATCTCCAGTCAGGCTTCCCCAGTTCTTATCTTCGTAACTGCTGGTCTTTTCCCAGAATGCCCTCTCTTTCCCTGAAAAAGCTTTCGTATTCTTCAAAGATATAACTCAAAGGTCAGCTCTTCCAGGAAGCCCTCCTGTATCTAATTGGGGTTGATTACCAGCTTCTCTCCTCTTTAAGCCACTTCCCTCCTTCTGTGCCCTGCAGGCAGAACCAGGTAGACCTTGAGCCCAAGGGGGCCCAGTGATGCCCAGCCCAAGGGTGATGTCTCTGGGAGTGGAGCTCAAAGCCCTCCCCTTGCCTCATTGCCCTCGTCTCTGGCCCAGGCCATTGTGGGGACCCAGGAGAAGGCCTGCACTACCTACCTCTTAGGCAACAGCAAGTGCATACTAAGCACTTGCTGAGATGTTTCCTCCCAACCGGTATTTCCTGAGTCCCCACTTTGTGCCCGACACTGGGTCACGTGGCTCCCCCAGGGCGATCACCTCCATCCCCCTCCGGCACCCCCAGCACACCAGGAGCAGTTGGCACCCAGGAGGTGCCCAGAAGTGGCTGCTCTTGGTCTGCCAGACAAAGGCGAGGGCCATGCCTTCCCATAATCTTGGAGACAGACAGTCGGGCTCCAGAGTCCGGCTCTGGTCACACCCCTCCCTGGCCGGGTGGCCTTGGGTGGGTCATGGCTGCCTGGAGAGCCGAGTGAGAGGACACGTGTGGCAGCACCAGGCGTGGGCTCAGTGGGCGGCATCACTCTTTTTCTACAATGGCCATAAAAGCCCCTCACCGGCGCTGTGGGTCCCTTCCCAGAGAGAGCGACTCAGGCACTCTGGGGTCTCCAGGGCTGGGGCTGGGGTCTTGGGGACTGACCAAGTACCCAGAGGTGCACCAGTTTCTCAGGCAACATTCCGAGGCTGCCCGGGAGAGGCCCAGGGCAGGAGAGGGCAGGGCCCAGATTTATCCACCAATCCGGCGGGCTCCTGGCTCGGGAGCCTGTTCTTATCTGCCCAGCCCAGCATGGGGGGGCCGCTGGGCCGGCTGGGGCGGGACGCTGCCTGGGGACTGAACACGGAGCAGGCCCGGCAGCCCCAAGCCCCACCAGGTGGGTGACAGCCACTGACGGCTCTGAGCGTCCCTGCAGGCTGGTGGCCGACTGCCCGCCCATCTCCTGCACCATGTCGGACGGCGAGGGCCCCTCGGCCGGTGAGTGGCAGCGCTATATTTACCCACCACGGCTCCGGTTGCAGGGCCAATGCTGCTGGGTGCAGAGGGCACCGGGCGCCCCCGCCCCAGGCTGCAGGCAGCTGTGGGGCTGGACCCCCCTCCTCCTAGCTGATGCCTGGGATGGGTGGGGGTGGGGGGTAACTGCGCTCCTGGAAGGGGAACTGGCCTTTCGGAGCTAAGTTCTGCTGCACCGCGGGCTTCCCGGTGGGGCTGGAGCAGGAAGCTGTGCCCGCTGCAAACCCCTCCCGCCGCTAGCCAGGGAGTCGGGGGCTGCCCCACAGTGCTGCGGGCGCTGGACTGTGCCTGGGCACGGGAAGCCACGGGCCCCTGGAACCGCATGCAAACGAGTGTGTGTGAACATGTGCCTGGGGTGGGGGGGGCCTCCAGCTTCCAGCTGATTCCCCAAAGGTCGGAGACCTCTGGGAAGTTCGGAGGCCTGGGTCTGCTTGCACAAGGCAGGCCCTCCAGGAGTCCCCAAATCCCCTAGGTTGGAAATGGCCCGGAACACAAAGACAGAGGGCCAGTCAGAGACTGTGGTCTGCACACAGACCCTCTGCGCTCCCCGGGGGACTGGCTGCCTGTGTGGCTGGCTGGCCGCCCTCAGCTCCCCCAGCTGAAGGCGGGTTCTGAGATGGACATCCCTCTGAGCTGGCCATAGTGGGGCCAGGGCTGCAGACAGCCTCCTCCAGGCGGCCCGGGGTTCAAATCCCCAATTCTCTCACTTCTAGATTGGGTGACTGACCTGGGGCAAGGAGCTTCCCTGCTCTGAAGCTCCATATCCCCAAGTGGAAAAAAAAAGGCAGCGCCAGCCCTCCCCGCAGGTGGTTGTGAAGCCTGAATGTGAGAACGAGCAACCGCTGATCTGTATCGGGGCACTCAGTCACGGCCTCGCCGAAGCAGCAGGTGGAGAGTCCTGGGCAGGAGCCTGCGTCTCCCGGTCTGGCCACTCCAGCCGCACCTTCTTGCCTAAGCCACTGCACGTCCGTGGCCCCTGGAGTCCTTATCTGTCCCGCAACGCCACGCGGGGACGTGCCCAGACAGGTCCGGCCAGCCTGGGGGTCCTGGACTGGTTGTGATGGACAGCGGTGGGGTCCTCCTGGCATGGTGTCTGGTAGACAGTCCCGGCGCCTGGGCCGGGCCAAGTCAGATTTGGAACAGAGAGCGAGAGTGTGTGTGCGTTGGGGAGGGGGACACCGACGAAACTGGCCTGACCTCACCCTCTTCCGCCAGGCATTAGGGGTGCAGGCTGCCAAGAATTGTCCGCCGAGGAGCCGGTATGTGGGGGCGGGGGGGGGGCGGCAGACGGGCCCTTTCTGGCTGGCTCTGCCAGCACCTGACACAAACCCGGAATAGCTCTCTCCTTCCACCAGGGACACGGCCCTGCTTTTAGCAGCTTGTAAAACCACCCGCACAGAGAAGGGTATTTCAGGAAGGCCAGAACAGTATTTAGCCTGCTGGGCCGATGGAATGGGCGCCGAGCGTGTGCGTGTGCGTGTGTGTGTGCATGTGTGTGTGTGTGTGTGTCCAGGAGGCTAGAGGAGACACGGCCTCTATGTCCCTGTACAGTGTAGGAGAGGGTCAGCTGGGCTGGGGGCCGGCAGGCGCGGTGGTGGCTGTGCCCACCCTGGCTGGGCGGGTCACTTGGGCGAGCATGGGGCTTGGCTTCCTATAGAGCACTGTGGGATGGTTTTTGTCTCTGCTGTGCTGGACTTGCTGGGGAATCTGGTTGGCAGTAGAGGCAACACCTGGTGCAAGGGCGTGTGCGTGTTTGGGAGGGTCTCCTAGAGTGTGTTGTCCGAAGGTCAAGACTTTCTAGGGTTCCAACCCGGTTGGGTCCCGGAGGGTACCGTGAAAGATTTCTACCTCTTTTCAGAAACCAGTCCCTGGGCCTCTGTCTGTAGCAAGAAAGTTCTCCGCTGCCCAGCCGTGACCTGTGTGACCGTGGGCAGGTTACTGAAGGTCACCGGGCCTCGGTTTCCTCATCTGTCCAGTGGGCACAATAATAGGACATTAGTTCCTCAAGTCCCAATGAGGAT
Source organism: Neogale vison (assembly GCF_020171115.1). Lineage (NCBI taxonomy): Eukaryota > Metazoa > Chordata > Mammalia > Carnivora > Mustelidae > Neogale > Neogale vison. Next base: position 5,766,773 of record NC_058103.1, on the reverse strand, counting down.
TAAGTGGCGGAAAGCATGTAACCTGCTTGACATGACGCCCGGCTTACTGTCAGCACGTGTAACTGTGATTACCGTCCCCTAGTAAGTGATCTGCAGCCAAAGAGGAGAACGGAGGGGACAGACTATGTGCTGCGTCTTATCCTGGCCACCTTGGAGATGTTGTTTGATCCCTGGAGGGTGTGCATGAACTCCACCGTATAGGTAGGGAAACTGAGGCTCAGAGAGGCAAATAGACTGGCCTTAGGTTGCCCAGCTGGTACATGGCAGAGTCAGGATTTGAACCCACCTCCCCAGACCCATCCAGAAAATCCTACCCTGCTCACCCACAGGTGGGGGCTGGGGGTCTTGTATGCCCTTGTGGGTTTTCATCTGAATAACAGCCCTTCTCCTTTGGGACACAGCTAGCTCAGGATTGGCTCCAATAATTTGGAATCTGTGCCCCCAAAAATGTGTTACCTTGTTAGGGTGTCCAGAAAACTGCACGGGGCAGGAGCAGAGTGGCAGGCGGTCGACTCCAGGACTTGTGGCCCTGTGCCTGGACAGGGGAGCCTGGAGGCTAAGGTTACCACGAGGCAATGTTGTATTTATAGCAGGAAGCTGGCAGCCTGCACACCCAGTCCAGGGAAGGGGCTTCCCTCACAGCTGTCTGGATTCTAGACCTGGCTCCGCCCCTGAGCAAAGTCCAGCATGGGACGGGCCCCTTTCCCATCGAGACTCAGTTCCCCCATCTGTAAAATGGGGCCCTTCCATGTCCCTTGCTGGGTCTGGAGATAGTGTCTCTAAGGGCTGGTGTGGCCTGGACAGAGGGGCCGGAAGGTGCTGGCTCCAGGCACTCTGGGTCTGTTGATTGTCCCTTCCTGCCTTTGACCTCGTGGCCAGCCCCCTCCCCTCCCGGCAGAACTCTGCAGGAAGAGATCCAGCCTCTGGGCGGGCAGAACCCACGTGTTTGGGAGGGCTTCCAGCAAAGCCGTTTTACAATTCCAAGCCCCACAGAATAGGCCGTTGTTATTCTCAGCAGAGCAACGAGGGCAAGTCCTTCCGAGCCCAGGGTTCGAATCTCGGCTCTACTGCCCTGTCTCCCGGCTCTGTGGTCTCGGGTGAGTCACTTAGCCTCTCTGAGCCTCATCGGTGGGTTTCCACTCGCCTTGCTTTGGGGGATGTGATGAGGACGTCATGAGGGCTCAGCCAACAGAGTGACTCTCTTTGTCTTTCTGCATAAACTCTCCCCGCGGCCATGGCCCCTTGGTTCATTGCAGTAGACAGTGGACAGACTAGCTACTGCCTGTCCCCCTGTCTTTATCCTCTCCCTCAGCTCTGCAGCTCCTGGACCTGTTCTGAGCCAATTTACCCAGGGGGCCAACAGCTCTCTGGGGCCCCCCCAAAGGTCCCCATAGTTGGCTCCCTAAGTGTCTGTCTTTGCCTGGTAACAAGGGTTTTTTCCCAAGGGCGGAGGACCTGACATTGCAGTAGGCCACCCCATATCCCACTCACTTCCTCCAGCATCCCCAAAACCCAGGGAGAACCCCACTTCCTTTTCCCTCCTCGTCCTGGCCTGGATTTGAGTCTCCTTGTTTACCAACTGGCCTTGGGGTCTGCAGCCGTGTCTACAAAGAGATTTAAGCAAAACATTTTAGTTTAGGTCCTGCTCTTGGAAAGGAAGTGTCTTCCCCCAGGAGAGGCAGGCTTGGTCTCAGGGTCTCGTCATCTCTAGGGTGTCCCCTCCTGTTGATGAGGGCTTCCCTCTTTCTAGACAGGTAAGTGGATTCGGGTTTCATCTCCTGGGCAATAGGGAGCCAGCGAGAACCCGAGCTGGCCGTACCTGGATTGCTTCAATGTGTGTGGGGCAGGGATCAGAATCTGGAGGCCAAGAGGCCCAGAAGGAGGCTGGCAAGGATGGTCCTGGGGAGAGAGGCTGAGGCTGACTCAGGAAGTGAGGGATGGGGGAGTAGGGGACTTAGCAACTGAGTGTGGAGGCCATCACGGAGGTCCAGAGGACAGATGCTTGTCTCCAGGGGACTGGGGGTGACCTGGCAAGGGCCCAGAGCTGGTCTGTAAAAACACATGGGGGTCAAAATAAAAGACAGAAACTGGGGACATCTGGGTGGCTCAGTGGGTTAAAGCCTCTGCCTTCGGCTCAGGTCATGATCTCAGGGTCCTGGGATCGAGCCCCACATCGGGCTCCCTGCTCAGCATGGAGCCTGCTTCCTCCTCTCTCTGCCTCTCTCTCTGCCTACTTGTGATCTCTGTCTGTCAAATAAATAAATAAAATCTTAAAAAAAAAAAAAAAGACCGAAACTGGTGGCCAAGGGGCATCTGGGTGGCTCAGTCAGTTAGGCATCTGCCGACTCTCGGTTTGGACTCAGGTCATGATCTTGTGGTTGTGGAATCAAGCCCTGCCTTGGGCTCCGTGCTCAGTGCGGAGTCTGCTCTCTCTCTCTGTCCCCCATGGGCTCTCCCTTAAATAAATAAATAAAATCTTAAGAAAAAGATAAAGGAAACTGGTGGCTGAGATGAGTTAGCGATACCCATTGTCATCCAATCCTGATTTCAGATCTTTGAAACGCAGACCCTTTGTTTTTTGCTGACTGTAGGGCTGGGATAGATTCAATGTGTGCTGGGAAGAAAACAAAAGCAAAAAACAAAACAGATAAATCCCAGTGGCTTAAAGCAACAAAGGTGTATTTCCCGTTCATGCAAAGTCCTTTGCGGATCTGGGTAACTCCTGGGCGGGTTGCCTAAGCGGGAGCTCAGCCTGACGCCTCCATACGGACCCATGCTTTCTGGGTTATGAGGCCCGGCAGAGAGACAGAGACACCGCAGGGACAAATGCTCCCACGCCCAAGTCGCCCGTCCTGCCGCTGCGGGCACGTCATTGGCTGGGCATGTCACATGGCCACACCTAATGGCCGGGAGTGGGGGTACCGCTCTCTGTTTGTGAATGGCAGTCATATCCGCCCCCCCCCCATGGACTTTTGTCCCCAACCGACTTTAAAAAAAAAAAAAAAGTAATCCATTTTAATTATGAAATGTTGGGAGCGTATCGTCGGAGCTGCGGTCCTTAAGCATCTGAAATGCAAATTATGAATCCTTCCACCATGCAAGTCACAAAGCAAGGGACAAGATTTTTCAAAACGTGTTCTTTCCCACAGATTTGAATTTGCATTTAAAAGCACAGACGTAAGCGACGGAGCGATTGTGTCACCACACCAATAAGGAAAAGCATAACCAAGAGAAACATGAGCCCTTAATTGCCGCGAAGCTCCATGGATTCATTATTCGCTCGCACACCGGAGGGGGTGCTGGCCGGACAGCTCCCGACCCGCTCAGCCACCGCGGTCCCGGGATGAAGAACCGGGTCTGAGCTCAGGGGAAATGACGGTGGGAATCGATGGGGAGGTGGATTAGGGGTCCGTGTGCCATCTCTCTGAGGCAGACGCTATCTCCTTGATCCCGCGCCACCGCACCACGCAGAGGCTCGCCGTCCGTGGCCGCCGGAGCGAAACCAGCGTAACCGGAGGGCTGTGGCCGTGAACGCCGCGTGTCCTCTCGTAAGAGATGAGACCTGGCTTCCAAACGTTTGCACACACTAGAGGTTGGCTCTAAGCCTTTCCGTAAGGGTCGATGACGTCAACCGAATAGCTAGAAATAAAGCTGGAATTTAAAACATTAATATTCATAATTAAATATAATTTTTATTCATCGATTAATATGATTAATATTATAGTGATTAAAATAAGTTAAATATTAATCGCGTTACAAAGCTGGGATGGAAGGACTCCCTGCTGGGGATCACATTCCCCTGCAGCCCAGGCCCCCACAGTCCAACCTCTAAGCCAGACTGTTTAGAGAGCTCTCGCCCCAGTTTAAACACATCTTCTAGGGTTCCTGCCTGATTTATTTCAGATGGAAAGACGTGTCAACGCCCGGTGCAGTTGGAGAAAACACTCTCCCTTCTGCTTTTCTCTGGAGGGGCCCGTGGTCTCCGTGGACCACCTGACTTGGCCGTACTTATCAGGCTTGTCCTGTGTGCATGGGTCCTGCCAGGCCCTGCCACGTGAGGGAGAGCTGGGGCCCTGGCCCATGGAGGCCCCTGGGGGGCAGCTGGCCAGGGGACTTGTGCTCAGGCCCCTCTGAGTCCCCAGAGGTGCTCAGGCTGCAGGCTCCAGGCAGCGTCCTGGGGCCCACCCCGGCACCGTAACTTCTGGTGCTGGAAGCGGCGTTACGGAGCGGCGATTCATACATCTCCCACAGCTCGCCCACCTCGAGTATCCAGGGCGGCGGACCTTACTCCATTCCCAGGGTTGTACCACTGCGCTCACATAGCCTGCTTGGGGACATTTTAATCACCTCGGGAAGAGACCCCCACCCCTTTGCAGTCCTTCCTGGTGCCCCAGCCACTCCTGTCTCTGTCTCTGCGGATTCGCCATTGTGGCCGTTTCGCTCTTATAAGCAGAATCGTGCAGCGTGGGGCCTTTCCCCTCGTGGGGTGTTTTTAGTCTCCCCCTGCATCTGTGTCCGTGCTTCATCCGTCGTGTGGCCAAATGTCCTCTGGTCGTGTGGAGAGACCACACGTGACTTATCCAGGCACCAGGTGACCGACGTTCAGGCCGTTTCTACGTTTCGGCTGTGATGACCAACACTACCGTGGACACAAGCGCACGATTCAGGACAGATGTCTCCATCTCTCTCGGGCATACGTCTCCAGCAGGCTTGCTGGGCTGGAGGGTGTCTCCGTGGCACCTTCTGAGGACCCTGGACCATCTTCCGCAGGGACAGCACCCCAGGGGTGCACGAGGGCCCCCCTTTCTGCACATCCTCACCGACACTGCTTGTTACCTGTTTGATTCCGGCCATCTGAGCGGGTGGGTGTCTCACCGTGGTGTTGACTGGCCTTTCCCTGCGACCGGTGGTGTTGAGTGTCTTTTCCTGTACTCCTTGGCATCACCCCCTTGGCTCTGAGACCGTAAGCCTCAATGTCCTCATCTGTAAAATGGGGGCCAGGGCAGTGCCGCGTCCCAGGCTGTGGTGAGGTTTCACTGAGATCGTGCCAGGGTCTTGGCCCAGAGCAGCTGCCTAGCAAATGTTTCCTGCCTGAAGCTGCGGTCTGGGCTTACAGGGCCTCCCCTGAAGGCTGGTGGGAGGGAGGGAGTCAGAGAAAGCTAGAAAACTGCAAGTTTCTGCAAGTTCCAAACCCATTGAGGAGAGGGACAAACCTCATCTGAGAAGGCGGTGACTGACACGGGTCCAGCCCTGGTGATTTCTTCCCCAGTTGCTCGTCTGGGCCGGCCAAGTGAGCCGGCCACGTCTGTACAACCCAGATGAGGCAGGTGTCCAGACCGCAGACTCGGGGAAGATAAGCCTGCCGGCCATTCGGGTTTCCGGCTAGGGACACCTGTAAGGGTTTCTTATCTTGTTTGGCCTCCTCCCCTTGATTACTCTCCAGGCTGGTCACGTTGCCCTTCCTGGACTTGCAAGCCTCCGTCTGTCCATGGAGAGCTCTGGAAATAGGCCAGGAGCATCCTTGCACGAGCTTGGGCAGGAGGTGCTGATGGGATGGTCAACCTGATTGTGTGGCTGTAACCTGAGCCGGGAGCTGGGCGGGAGGTGAGGGAACACAATCACCTCATCACAGCAGAAAGCAAACCTGGCTCCAGATAGCAAGCTCATTAGGCTACCCCGGAGGGAACAATTCCAGTTCTGTTCTGGGCCCAGTGGGAGGAAGGCAGAGTTCACCCCGATGGCCCTGGGGCAGCTTGCCATCCTGGGTCGTGCCCCAAGGGGACTCCAAGCTCTGGGGCTGGGTGTGGATGCTGCCACTGTGTCCACGGCCCCTCGGGGCAGCAGGCGAGAAGCAGGGACAGGAGTGTGGCTGGGAATCAGTGAGACTGGCATTGGCGTTCGAGCTCAGCTACCCAGTGCTGTGTGACCTTTGCAAGTCACAGAACCTCTCTGGGCCTTGTTTGCTCGTGTGTAAAATGATACCGTATAGGGTGGCTGCCAAGCACGAATGAACTAGTGCTCATGGTCAAGGGCAGGGTGTGGGGGGATTCTAGAGATGGGAGTGAAGGTTTCGGGTCTACGCACATGCTTCCCTTCCGTGGGAAAGGTGCTCAGGAGAAAGCAGGGAAGGCGGGAGGGAGGCGGGACAGGGCTTCAGGCGGAGGGTAGCTTTATTTTGTTCGATGTCTGTATACTTGAGTGTCAGCCCAGTGAAGGAGGAGACCAGGCCTTTCTTGTAGGCTCTGCCTGTGTGTGTGTGTGTTGGGGGGGGGGGTCATCAGTCTGGCTGCGGCTCTGCATTTGCTTCCCGGGGCTCCCGTGACAAATAGCCACAAACTTGGTGGCATGAAACCACAGAAATTAATTTTCTCACCATTCAGGAGGCCCAAAGCCTGTAATTAGATGCACCGGGCCGAGACCAGGTGTCAGGAAGGCTCTGCTCTCACGGGTGAGGAGCCATCCCTGGTCTCTCCCTACGCCCTCGACTGGAGGCCGTGTCCCTCCATCCCTGCCTCCTTGGTCACGTTGTCCCCCTTCTCCGCATCAGATCCCTGTGTGCCGCTCTCCCTCAATACTCTCGCCATGGCATTTAGAGCCATCTGGAAAAACCAGGAGAGTCCCTCCCCCCCATCCTTAATTTAATTACATCTACGAAGACCCTTTCCCCATATATGGTAACATTCCAAGGACCTAGGGAGTAGAGTTTGGCGCCTTTAGCCTGCTGCAGGCACCGACACAGATGCCCGAAAAGCTTGTGGCCTCCCAGGGCTCTGGCTGGGGACCCAGGGAAACAGCCTGAGGGGCTCAGACCCCCCAAGAAAGAGCTTTGCGCCCCATACCTTCCTGGCCTCGGAGCCCTGCTCTTCTCCCTCCATCCTGAACCGCCTTTGGCTGCTGCACCAAAGCTTGCCCAGGGTCAAGGGCAGCTGTCTCCCCCTCCTTTCCACCTCCTGTGAAGAAAGTGGTTGATGGCCTGGAGTAAGCAGGGTCGGTGGGAGAGGGAGCCCGGTGGGACCTGACCGCAGGAAGGAAGAGATGCTTCCTTTCAAAAATAACATGTTAAAAAAATTAGACTTTTTGAAATAGCAGTTTAAAAAAAAAAATAGCGTAGCCTGAATAAGGAAATAAACCCGAAATTATGAGGGTGATGGACGACGTTTTCAGGGAAGCCGAGAGGGAGCGTGAGTGAGAACCAGGCCTCTGTGGGAGGCGCATGGCAGGTGACTGCTTCTGGCCGAGCCTGTTTCCCTGCCTGGAACTCAGGGCCCGCCTGAGGGTGGCCGGGAGCAGGACTCGGGAAGGTTGCTCGGCAGGCAAACACCTGGAGGGGGACCTGCCTGCAAAGACTGGGTTTTCTCCTCCTCCTCCAGGGAGGCGCCCCCCCACCCACCTGCCCATCCCACGGGGCACCTCTCTTCCCAGCCCTGTGGCCCAAGCCCCCTGACACTTCAGCAGGTGGGAATTCTTGGGGACTTTTCTCCACTGGAGCGTGGTCTAAGCTCCTCGCCTGGCACACACGGCTTCTCTAGGGGACCGGCCAGCCCTCCCCCACCCTCCCGCCCCAAGTTCAGTGAGGAGGTAGAACTCAGCACTTTCTGGGCCATTTCTCACCTTTTGGTTCCTTCTCCGGGAACACCTCCTCATCCCTAGCAAAGCCTTTCTTCCGTCCTAGCCTCTCCCTTCCTGCCCTGCCCCTACCAGATGGTGATCACTGTGAGGGCGGCATCCACGTCTGAGTCCGTGCCCAGCAACTGGCACATAGTACGTGCTCAGCAAATGGCCTCGTCATTCCCCCCACGCTGCTGGCTGCTCCTCCTGGAGCGACCTTTACGAAGGAAGCACTAGAGTCCAGACCCGTCCAAGGCCCCTCTGTTCTCTCTCCCCCACAGTCCTACCACCAGGGCTTACCCTCACTCCCACTTTATGGACAAGAAAACTGGGGGTCAGAGGGTGTGGATCGTCACATGCCTAGTGTGAGGACCTCCCTCGTCCCTTCCCTGCGTCACTGGGGTTCACGGACAATCCCTTCCCTCTCTGGGCCTCAATTTCCTAATGTGGGCAGTGGGGGTGCTCTCTGAAGCTTTAGCCCTGGAGGTGGGGGCACAAGACACCTCTTGGGGCAGGGGTGCGGTCTGCAGGGGAGAGGAACACCTCTCAGCCTGGAACGCCGCCTCCCCCACCCCTGCTTCCCCCAACACTGGCAGCGTGACTTCTGGGTGAGGCCAGGCCTCGACTCCCAGCCTGGTCTGCCCGGGGTGGGGTCTCCCCATGCTGGAGGAGAAGAGGGGGGAAGGGTGAGGCGCAGGGACTGCAGACCGACTCCCTGGGGCTCCCTTTGGTGGCCTGGCCTTCTTGTCTTCGAACTCTGCTTGCCGAGCTGTAAAGTTAGAGGTTCTGGGGTGGTGGGCCAGGTTTGTGCACACGAATTCACTTGTTTCTTGTTTTGAGGACTGATGAGTCAGCTTGCCGTCCCGGGGCAGAGAACACTGGCAAAGCCATCCACCCACTGAGTGGTCTGAGCAAGCCTCAGTTTCCCCACCTCACTGAGCCTCAGTTACCCCACCTCTAAGGTGGGACTGGTAGCAGCTGGGCTGGGATGGGCTACGTGGACCCCCTCCCCCACACCCCCACCCCAGACCCCCGCAGATGGCAAGCGCCTGCCTCTCAGACACCGGCGTGGTTACAGGAGGGGACAGGTGGTCACAAGGAAAAGCTGTAAATCTAATCGGCCTTTTTAAAAACATCTAACCGCTCTTAATCCTGCTAATGGTTTCTCTTCCTTTCATGAGAAGGAGGTCCAACTTGCGGCACTGGGCCAGGAACAACAAGCCTTTGTGTTCTTTTGGAAAATCGAGATGGAGCTCAGAGAAGGACGAGTCAGGTGTTGGCGCCTTATCTCTCCTGGCAAAGCCTGAGCCTCTGGGCCAGGTCCCTGCTGGCCGCCGAAGGGAGGCGTGAATAATGGAAGGGCTGGCACTGGGCCCCCTGCCACTGGGGCTATGTCGGGAAGCAGAGGGAGGAACCATGGGGATAGGCAGCCTCAGATGGCATCGGGCTCCTAGAGGCCAAAAGGGTCTTGAGGCTGGGCTAACACTGGCTCTGAGAGGCCAGGTATCTCTGCATTAGGGTCCCGGTGAAGGCCCTGGGCTTCAAGCTCAGATTACACTGGCTGTGTGTCGTTGGGCAAGACGCCTAGCCTCTCTGAGCCCTCGCCTCCTTATCTATGACATCCCCACCTACATCTTGTGATGGTTTCAAGGGCTCCAGCAGGGGGTCTGCGGGGTTCCTGGCACACAGTAGTAGGTGCCTCACAGTGGCAGCGATAGAAAAAAGCACTTAGGGCAGGGCCACTTCCCCTCCGGGGAAACGGGGGGCTTTTCCTGGTCCCCAGAGCTTATAGGACTCCAATTCTGATTTGCACTGTTGCTGATCAGTGGCTCAGTCCCCATAGCCCCCTCGCCATGGGGCTGGGGCAGGGAAACTGAGACGCGTCCATTGGTCAAGCAGGGGCTGCCTGGAGGAGGTGCGCCCGAGGAAGGCAGAGGGCAGGAGTCAAGCCCCAGCAGAGAGTTGGCACAGGGGCGAAGAAACTGAGGCTCGGAGAGCTCAAGGAACCTGCCAGGTCGCCAGCTGGTGAGGGGTCGCCCTCTCCCTGCCATTACTGTACTCAGCGAGGGGATAGTGTCTTGACCCTGGGACGGCTTTCAGTGAAATGGAGCTCCGGAAGGGAATTCCCCTGGGTGAGGTCACCAGGTGCCATCAGTCCAAGGGTCAGTGCCTGCCCTGAGGACCCTTCCCTGTGCTGCTGGAGATGGCACCACGGGGACAGGTGCTGCCGATGACCACCATCACTCCGATTCACAGCGGCTCTGGGCGTGGGATGCCAGGCCCAGAACATGGGCAGGAGCATGGCACCAAGGAACAGGGTCCGCAGCGAGACCCCCCACCGATAAACCGGAGAAGTCACGGGTAGCGGGTCTGGCCCCGCCCTGTGCTGCAGGGAGGTGGGAGGGGAGGGCTGGCCCTCAAGGCCACTCCGTCCCCCTCCAGCATGAGTCACTGCTTGGCTCAGGGCCCAGGCAGTCAAGGGAGGCCTCTGGCCGGGGTTCCCTGAGGTTAGCAGCCTTGGTGTCCAACCACTCCTTGGTGTTCCTGGCAGGCTTCTGTTCCTTTAAGAACCTGAACTTGAGATGCTGGGGTGGGTGGTGAGCTGGCTGGAGCTGGGGATGTTCTAAACCTCCCCGTAGGACTGCGGGCCTCACTTTTCAGTGCTCCAAATGTACAGCCTGGGGTTCTCAAACATTGGTCCTTACAGCTGCGTGGGGTGGGGTGCTGCCCAGTACGGTGCATTCCTGAGCCCCACCCAGGCTCCTGGGATCTGCATCTCCGGGCTTCCCCCCTGTGGCTCACGGTCCCGGTCTCCGGCCCCCCTTGGCCCATCTGTGAGGTTCTCCACGCTCTCCTCGTGTTCACGCTCTCCAGTCCTCACACGTGCTCCTCATCCGTATGCTCACGCCCACACTGCCCGGGACAAGTGAGCCAGACGTGCAGACACATACACACACACGCACGCACATACACCCATACCGGTCACACAATTTGCAGGGCCCCGTGCAAAATGAACACGCAGGCCCTGTTCAAGAATTATCAAGGAGGGGCGCCTGGGTGGCTCAGTGGGTTAAAGCCTCTGCCTTCGGCTCAGGTCGTGATCCCAGGGGCCTGGGATCGAGCCCCGCATCAAGCTCTCTGCTGGGCGGGGAGCCTGCTTCCTCCTCTCTCTCCGCCTGCCTCTCTGCCTACTTGGGATCTGTCTGTCAAATAAATAAAAAAAAAAAAAAAAAAAAAAAAAGAATCATCAAGGATCACGAGGTGGTGACAATAGGACATCAAACCAAGCCTGGGGCCCCGGGTGACAGCACAGGTCACACATCAACAAGGCCAAACCCTGCACACATGCAGGCCACACACCCTGGGGTGCTCGTGGACGAGCCTGCCCACTGCACACACACACGCACACGCATGCACACGTGCACACACACACGTACGCTCACAGACATACACACATGCTCCTGCGTGGTGAGGCTTTCAAGAATGCTTTTTATTGGGCTCAGGAAGTGTGCTGGTTAATGTTTAATAAAGCAGAATCAAAGTGGAGTCACATGTGAGTTGCTTGTAAGCAAGAAATGCCAGATGGGGTATTAGCTGAATCACTGTCTTGGGTTTCGTGAGTAACATTTTAACCAGGTTGTGACTAGTTTGGGAAAACTTCTACGCTCCCTCCCACGCCTACTCCAACATCTAAGTTAAACTGGCCTTTATTTCATGCTTCGCACGCCACAAAGCGCACCGAATCAAATGTCGACTTCAGGATTTCTGCCAACAGGTTTCTCTCCCAGACGAATCCAGGAGTAGGAAGGGGAACCTTCCTGCTAGCTGCCCGCCTGCACACTCAGTGAGGTGGCCTTGTCTCCCACCTGTTCGTAAGCCCCGGGCTCCCTGCCTCGAGCAGTCAGGGCTTTGGAAGGGAGTGCTTAGGGCTGTACAGACGCACCTCAGAGATGCTGTGCGTTGGGCTCCAGACTGCCGTGATACAGGGACGGTCACTATAAAACAAGACAAATGGATGTTTTTGTTCGCATGGCATATATAAATGATCTAGGAAGTGTCCAAGAAAACAGCACATGTACCTTCATTAGAAAATATTCCTTTCTGGGGTGCCTGGGTGGCTCAGTGGGTTAGGCCGCTGCCTTTGGCTCAGGTCATGATCTCAGGGTCCTGGGATCGAGTCCCGCATCGGGCTCTCTGCTCAGCGGGGAGCCTGCTTCCTCCTCTCTCTCTGCCTGCCTCTCTGCCTATTTGTGATCTCTCTCTGTCAAATAAATAATAAAATCTTTAAAAAAAAAAAAAAGAAAAAGAAAATATTCCTTTCTAAGAAATGCTGACCACGTCGAACTTTCAGCGGGTGCTGATCACTGAGCACAGACCCCCTGTTTTTCTTAAAGATTTACCTATTTATTTATTTTTGTGAGAGAGAGACTGTGAGCCCACACAAGCAGGGGGGAGGGGCAGAGGGAGAAGCAGACTCCCCCCTGCACAGGGAACCTGATACAGGCCCGGATCCCAGGACCCTGGGATCGTGACCCAAGCTGAAGGCAGACACTTAATGGACTGAGCCACCCAGGCAGCTGAGCCTAGATCGCCTTAACAAATACAAGAATAACAAAAAGAATAATGATATTTCTAGAGAATTATCAGAGCGGGACCCAGAGACACGAAGTGAGCGAATGTGGTTGGGAAAATGGTACCAGGAGACTTGCCCGACACAGGATGGCCACAGCACTCGTTTGTAAAAATCGCGGTGTCTGCCAAGTGCAGCAGGACGAAGGATGCCTGTGCTCCTCAGAGCCAAGGGTCGCACTGATTGTCAGATGCACGTTCTCCTCTGGACCACTAGGAAAGGGAAAACCCGCCCTCCGTACCCCGACGCCAGCCGAGGCGTTGATGGGTGAACTCGCTCCCGGCTCAGAGGCGTTCAACTGTGAAAAGCGTGTCATAGAGTGGGTGCGAGCAGGGATCAGCCTCCCAGTCCACAGATGGGGAAGACTGAGGTCCAGACAGGGTAAGAACCTGCCAGGGGGCTTGTGGGCTCCTGCTATTATGTGAACAGAGCCTTGAGAGGGCTTATTCCAGAGTTCTACCCGCGATGCACGCAGCGTTGCTTTTTCCGGGCTGAAGGGAGACTTGCCTCGGTTCCCCTGAAATGCTACTGGTGCGCCCCTCTCTGTGTAGCCTGGGGGCTCAAGGGTTCCCACGGTGGAGGCTCTGTTCTTGCACCTCCCCCACATTTGACCAGAGGTAGGCACAGTTGGGAGCATTTTCTTCAAAGCAAGTTTTAGAGATAATGGTAATTTTGAGGACTGAGTCCTGCTTTGAGCCCAGCCCGTGGCTTCCCATGCAATAATTCATTATGGGAGATTTTTCAGAGACAGCCACTGGCCTTGGAAGGCGATGAGCTCATGAATATGCATGGCCTCATCCTCATAAATTATGCATTCGATAGGGAGGCTTCCTGGGGAGGCCAGGGAAGGCGGGGAGTGCTTGGTCCCTACAAGGCTTGCTCACAAGCCCTTCTTGTAAAGCCCAGACCTGCATGCCCTCCCTCCCCGTGACAATGAAATTGCGGGGTGCCGCTGGGCTCCATTCAAACATGGCACTCTGGCCTTCTAAGAATCTGGAGTTTACTTGGCTGTTACTTCTTTAAACTGGCAAGGCTGGCGCGTCCGGAGGGGGCAGAGCAGGTGTGCCCTCACCACCCCCCAGGGAACTCGCGTTAGAATCGTAGACCTTGATAGTCGGACCGCACAGAATCTCCCACAGCTGAAAAGCTGACGCCCAGACGTGTGATTTACATGTTGTTTAGATTTCAAGGGCTCGTATCCCTCTGAATGGGAGCATGCTCCGGTCCCAGGGGCCCCGGCATCTTGCAATGAGCCTGGGCTGAGAGTCGGGGTAGGACCCAGGTGGTAGCAGGAAGGGAAGGAGGTGTCTGGGGAGAGCACAGGCACTGCCCTCCCCCAGAGCCACCCTCGGCCTCCCAGATGTGTCGCCATGTGAGCAGTGGGCACGTGGGCAGTCGGGGTTCAAGGTGAGCTCTGCACGGTCTGCTCGGCGGGATGGAGGCCGCCCCTCCCCCGTGTCCGTCCCTCCTCTTGCCCAGCTGCTGACCCCTGGGCCCATCTTCCCCGGGGCTTTCCGGATGTTCTTCCTTGTCTTACGGGTCACACCTCAGCCACCCTTGAGGATAGTGCTGGGCCAGAGGGTCGTGTTTTTCTGTCTACGTCCTTCTGGGACTGTCGGCTCCTTTTCTGCTACTCACAGCCTCTGTGTATGGGCACAGCAGAGCCTTCCTTTCTTTCCTGCCTTCCTGGTCATGACCCAGGCCTCAGCCGGAGAGGGAAGGGCCTGTCCTGGTGGGTGGCTGGGAGGCGGCACTGCAGGTTCGGAGAGCGCTAACGGAGCACGGTCCCCAGCCCCGCAGCCGTGGGGGAAGCCCCGGGCACGTTTCCCTCTCCCCTCCTTGCAGCAGGGCCGGAGGACGCCCCCCAGAACACTGTTAACATGCATGGAAGGATCAGCTATGGGCCTAGGCTGAAACCATTCCGTCTTTCAAAAAATAAACTCCCAAACACATACAAGAAGCAAAACCTCTACGGAAAGTTCGAGACGCAGAGAACAAGAAACCACTATCACGGCGGTCCCTTCGTTTGGAGATGCCGCGTGCTGGCCTGCGGGCTTCCCTCCCCGCCACGCCTGTTGCTGAGCAGGACGGTCCCCACAAGCCACCCGGTAGAGGGCGTCTCCCGTTCCTCGGTCTCACCATCACGTCCTGAGTGTTTCTCACGTCGCTGTGTCAACTCTAGAATTACTGCTTCTAATGACTGCAGAACCGAGTGCCTGGAACCATTCCCTTCTGTTTGGGTGTCACTGCAAAGGGATTTAAGAAGTCACTGCTCAAAGGCAGTGAATTTCATCCATCTACTAATGTAATTCTTCTGTCCTGTCACTAATGGAGGGCAGCTACGGACCCATCCCTCATCCACACGTAGCCTCCCACGGCAGGAAACGCACTTCCCTCCCCAGCCTCACTGAAAGGGCCTCGAAGTCAGGATGGGAGCCGGCTCCACCCCCAGACACACGCGTACAGCCCCACTGCTCGTTTTGTCCCCACCAAGGAAGCACCCATCCTGAGCCCGACGGTCCCCACGCTGGCATCACCCGTCCCACATCCGGCTGAGCAAACCGTGTCTCACTCTGTCCTTGTCTTCAGCCAGTAAGTACAGGGCGGGGGTTCAGATGCTGCCCGAGGGCCACCGATGGACCAACCCCCGACCTGGGGGAGCCACAGGCAAGCAGGGGGGCATCCAGCCTGAGGGCTGACGCCGGCGGAAACTGGTGGCCTGTCAGAGAAACACCGCGGAGGTCGAACCAACCCCACGACTGAACAGAAGTGGGGATGGGTCAGGAGAGGGACCCCACCCCCCGGCAGTGACCTGGACCGTCAGCGTCTTCGCTGTCCCAGCAGGGCAACAATGCCGCCTGTGCCTGGAATTCTTCGTCAGTGTCCTTTTGTTTCTTTTAAGATTTTGCTTATTTGAGAGAGAGAAAGCGTGAGAGAGAGTGAGCATGGTCAGGAGCAGGGAGGCAGAGGGACGAGCAGGCTCCCCACGACGGAGCCGGGAGCCGACACGGGGCTCGATCCCAGGACCCCGGGATCCTGACCTGAACCGAAGGCAGACGCTCAACTGACTGAGCCGCCCAGGCGCCCTCAGTGTGTTCTTTAAAGATTCATATTTAGTGTGCAAACATACAGCAAAGCGTGCGCACTGTAGGTGCTCTGCGTGGAGGCTTTTCACAAAGTGTCACCACTTTCCACGCCTGTGTCACCAGTACCCTGACCAAGAGACAGGATGCGACCCCCCGAGTCCCCCAGAGACCTCCTCCAGGCACTGCCCTGACGGCAGACACGCTCCAGATCCCGCACTATAGATGGGCGTTGCTTGCTTTGGACGACGTCCTGTATTTGCAAGTACGAAGGCTGGGCAAGAGCCGCGGCCGCTGGAACTCACACGCCTTCCGGCCGGACTGCCAGTTCCTGACAGCATTTTGGAAAACTGAGATTAGGTGCTAAAGCAGAATGATGCCGTCGGGATGCCTGTGGACGTCTGTGTGTGTGCGTACGTGTGGGCGAGCACACAGGAACACACCTACGACTCCCAGGGATGGCCCCGAGAGACAGAAATACACGTATTTACTGAAAGACAAGAATGTTGGCAGCAGCAAGTTCACGAGAGCTTCCGACTGGACACTGCCTACGTGCCTGTCGACGCGAAAAATCGGTAACTAGACCAGCGCATTCCCACAGGAGAGCAGCGCTCAGCCGCGAGAAGGGCAGGACACGCAGCCGGACCGATCGCAGAAGCTGAGGGAGGCCGACCAACCGGAGGGCCCACAGTGAGGTTCCCCGGGCCATTCCCCGGGTTACAGAGCCCGGGGCCGGCCCCCGCGTGCCCAGCGAGCGTGGCTGTGGTCGGCGTCACTATCCTCGAGGCTTCCCTCTGGAGCCTCTGCTGAGCTGGACAGATGTTCGACGCGTTTTGGCTTTTACCGTTCGCGTTCCTTCCCCTCTTCAAGCCTCAGCACGAATAAAAACACGTGTGGGAGGGGCGCCTGCAGGGCTGAGGCGGTGCAGCACCGACCCCTGATTTCGGCTCAGGTCGGGTCGCCATCTGAGGTCGAGAGATTGAGCCCCGCGTTGGGCTCTGTGCTCAGCGTGGGGTCTGCTTGTCCCCGTCCCTCTGCTCCTCGCCCCACTGCTTGCTTGCGCGCTCTCTCAGATACATTAAATAAAATCTTTTAAAACAAAATGAGCTTGGGGAGTGATGTGGACTGGCCGCTCAGGGCTGTGGGGGACGCCCCTTCGGCCCCGTACGCGGGTCAGCACACCGCTCGGCTGGACTGGACCAGGCCGGGCCAGGGGGAGGCTTTGGCTCCCAGAGGTCACTGACCCGGGGAGGCCCTCCCTCCAAAGCAGGGTTTAGGTGTTGGGGCTGCACTTTGCTTCTTGCTGGACTGCAGGCCAGCTCAGGGCCTTGAGCACTTCCTCGAGGAGGAGAGGGTTTGCAGCCCTGAGGTCTGGGCAGCGGAGTGGGGGCGCCCGAGCCAGGCAGGAATCCCAGGCCGGCCAGTGATTTGCAGTGTGACCTCCGGGGATGCCCTCCTCCCACCCTCCTTTCCTCTTCCTTTCCTCCTGGGCTGCTTCTCCTCCTCCTCCCTCCTCCTCCTCCTCCCCTTCCTTCTCTCCCTCTCACTTTTTCCCTTCCTTGTCTCCGTAGCCCTGCAGACCGTAAAGTGCTGCTCACAGAGGCCACTAACCTACCCCAGGTTTCATGGACAGAAAGAGCCGGGGCCAGAATTCAGCCCTAAGTGTCCTCCCTTGTGCCTTCCTGCCCATCACAGGGGCTAAGGGTGGCCTTTCCCACTGGACACAAGCTAAGCTGCTCCTGCTGGGACCTTGTTTAAAAGACCACCGCCTGCCAGAACCCCTTCCTCTTGGTCGCTTCCCCAAAGGAGCACAAAGCTGGGGCTGCTGCCCTGTGTGTCCCCCCAGACAGCTGGACGAGGAAAATGGCGGCCCTGCCTGCCCTCGGGGCCAGGTCTCGTGTGAGACTCTGAGCAGGGGAGCCGTGCTGCCCCCGCTCTGCCCACGGGGAAACCAGGCTCGGAGGAGGCAGGATGAGGCTCAGCCTCATGCCGTGGGAGGGGTGAGGCCACATCCAGCCCCCCCACAGCCAGTGGTTCTCCTGTGGGGTGCGACCTCCCAGAGGGGGCTGGGGGTGCAGGGCAGGGGTGGGGGTGGAGGGCTCAGCCAGGGAAGCCACAGCCCCTCTGTTGCTCTTTCTCTGTGGATGACAACCCGAAGACGTGCGTCCGTGTTGCCCCTTGGCCGAGATGCTGCTGTGATCCGTATCTAAAGGTGCCTGAGTACAGGCTGGTGCTTTCCAGGAAAGGGCTGTGGCAGGTGCCGGCCTGAGAGACGTATTCTGCCCAATGAACGGTCTCTGCCCCCCACATGCACACCTACGTGGGGCCAGACAGGGCCTGGCCTTAAACAGGGACAGAGTCAGGGCCAAGGAGCCCCTGGATGAACGCCCCGGACTCTGCAGACAGACAGAAGCGACAGGACGCGCACAGGTGCCTCTAAGAGGAGATGCGCTGCAGGAATCGGCTCACCTGGTTACGGAGGCCGAGACGCTGAGGGGTCCCGCCGCCTCCAAGCTTGAGAATCAGGAAAGCCGGTGGAATAACTCAATCCAGTCCGAAGGCCTGAGCACCTGGGGGCCAGTAAGTCCCAGGGGGTGTGAGTCCCAGTCTGCATCCCACAGTCAGGAGCACAGGTGACCCAGGGAGATGACATCCCAGCGAGCACACTCGCCCTTCCTCCACCTTTTTGTTCCATTCGGGCCCCGAGGGGACCGGGAGGTCCCCCCACACCGAGGAGGGCGATCTTTACTCCGCTGTACATTCACACGTGCTTCCCGAGAAACTTGCACGGACACTTCCAGAAATAACGTTTGACCGCTGATCGGGGCATCCCTTGGCCCAGCCCAGTCAACGTGTGAATTCGCCGCGACACCCACGGAGGGTGGGAGGGGGTCTGTGTGGAGAGCAAAGAGCCTCTGTCCTACAGACATCCCGCTCTCTTGGCTGGAAGGACGGACGCCTTTGGGAAGAATCCGACCTCTTCTCAAGATACGCTCATCGACGCTAAGCCATGGCGGTCACCACGCGCGGCGGGGGACGCCCCGTGCGTGTTCAGTTCCAAGGGGTAAGCGGGAAGGAGCTGCTGCCCAGAGAACCGGGTCCAGAGCGGGGACAGCAGGACAAGGAAGGAAAGAGACCAAAGGACCGGAACTGCCTCCCTCAGGGGGCCTCTGCATGGGAATGGCACCTCAGTCTGCCCCGGGCCAAGGGCAGGCCCTTCGTGCTCACTCTCTGCGCAGCTGTGGGTTAAGAGCTATGGGGTGAAAGGAGGGGGAGGGGCGAGGATGGGGGCTGCGCTTCTCTTCACCTGCAGGACTGTTAAAGCTCCGATGGCTGAGCCCAGAGATTCCGAGTCACCAGGCGGTAATCTGCATTTCTAACAAGCTCCCAGGTGCGGCTGGTGTTGGGTTCTGCATTCCTGTTTTTGAAGGCCGGAGCCCAGCAGAGCTCCGGGACTTGTAGAGGGACGGAGGGCAAAGAGGGCCGTGGAGGGTCAGAGCAGGCTTCCTGGAGGGGACACCCGAGGTGCTGCTGGAAGGAAACAACTTGGTGGCTGAGCGGAGGAAGAAAGGAGAGAGGCCCCCATCAGCCTTGCAGGCCAGGTACAGGGCAGAAAAAGGGGGACGAACGGTGCATGGCCACGGAAGCTGGCATGCTGGGTGACGGATGCTGGACCTTTGGCTTGGCCGGCGGGAGGTCTGTGTCAGTGTCCTGGGACACCCAAACCATGGCCTTACCCGTTCCTCAACTGGCATTGTTTTCTTGTGATAAAACACACCACATTACCTGTGTTTAAGTGCGCAGTTCAGGGGCGTTAAGCACATTCACACTGTGAATTCTCCACCGTCATCTGTCTCCAGAACTCTCCATTCCACAAAACAGAAACTCTGTATTCATTATTCATTAAGCGCTAACTCTGCCTCGCCCCTCCCCCTGCCCATGGTAACCACTGTTCTACTTTCTGTCTCTATGAATTTGACTCCTCTAGACACATCACAGAGGTGGAATCATACAGGATTTGTCTTTTGTGACCGGTTTAGGTGACTGCCTTTTGTAATTGTCACTTAGCATTAATGTCCTCAAGGTTCATCCATGCTGTAGCGGGGGTCAGAATTCCCTTACTCCCCGCCCCCCCCGACCTTAGGTGAAGAGAAGTTTATTCTTCTCTGCAAGCACCAAAATTTCTTTACCTTAAAAAAAAAATTTATTTTTTAAATTTCAATTCTAGAATAGTTAACAGTGTTACGTCAGTTCCAGGTGTGTAATATAGTGATTCAGCACTTGCATACATCGCCTGGTGGTCATCACAATAGCTAGACTCCTCGTTTCCATCCCCTACTTCCCCCGCCCAGCCCCCCTCTGGTAACCACCCATTTGCTCTCCATAGTTACAAGTCTGTTTCTTGGTGTGTCTCTCTTGTGCTCTCTTATTCCCTTGGCTCGTGTTTTATTTCTTGAATTCTACCTGTGAGCGAGACCATACGGTATTGTCTCTCTCTATCTCACTTAGCATAAGACTCTCTAGCTCCATCCAAGTCATTGCAAATGGCAAGATTTCATTCTTTTTCAGGGCTGAGTAATATTCCATTGTAGATATCTAGACACGACCTCTTTTTTATCTATTCATCAATCGATGGACACTTGGGGTGCTTCTGCAATCTGGGTGCATGTATCCCTTTGAATTAGTGTTTTGGTAGAATGTCTTCATGCATTAAGGCTGAATACTATTCCGTTTTATGGATACACTGACTTTTGTTTCTCCATTCAGCTGTCCATGGGCACCTGGGCTGCTTCCACCTGTTGGCTCTTGTCAGTAGTGCTGCTGTGAAGACAGGCTTGCAAATATCTGCTTCGCACTGACACAGCCAGAAGTGGGATTGCTAGATCTTACGGCAATTCTATGCATAATTATTTTGGGGAACTGGATCAGTATTTCTTATCACTGGGAGAATTTCAGGGAGGCTTAGCAACGGTGGGATGAGCCGGTCATGACCCTCTCACACTATTTAATGCTTGATTAATAGCGTCATTATCTTGGACTTAAAAGCCAGGTTAGAACTCTTCACCGTTGAAACTGCATTGGACAATGTTAAATATCCACCCAAATCCGCATCAATAATTTGTTCCACTTGGCAAGGGAAAATGTTTAAAATGCAATGAAGCTAGCAGATACCCACAAGTCTGTGTTGCCAAGCAGCAGTAGTGCTCACAAACGGCCCAGGCCTTTCTTGTAAAGAGAGGAGGAGGCCGGCATCCGCACGGAGACAGCGGGTCTGTCGCTAATGGAGAGAGGCCGGGCCGTGGAGCTTCTACAGGAGGCAAAGAGTAGTCCCTCATCTTGGAGTGTGAGCTTTGAAAGCGTGACCCGTCCACTGGGAATCACAGTTTTCCAAGGTCCTCTTGCTGGTTTTGCTGATTCATATTCCCACAATTCCTTCACCGCATAATATTTTCCCATTGCCATGGTGACCGTGTGAGAAGAAGGCATAGGGAGAGACTTCAGAGTTTCCTGCTCATTTCACAGAGCTGAGATCCGACTTTCTGCTGGAGAGTGGGCTACATGTTTCTATTTTAAAGGGAAGAGGTAGGTTCCACCAAGCTGAGTTTTCTCAGGCTCAGAGAGAGCAGGAGGCAGGGAATGAGAACAGCTGGGCAACTGGTCCTGGTTCCAGCACTTTCTGGCTGGTTCTGGCACATTCTGATTGTTGATCTTGGGCAAGGCTCTTTCCTTCTCTGAGCCTTGGTTCCTTTCTCTGTAAAATGAGATGCAGAATGGCAACTAGGGTTCTCTGTGGAATTGATCGAGAAAATGCAAGACATTTACAAATTGTAATTTTTTTTAAAGATTTTATTTATTTATTTGACAGAGAGAGATCACAAGTAAGCAGAGAGGCAGGCAGAGAGAGAGAGGAGGAAGCAGGCTCCCTGCTGAGCAGAGAGCCCGATGCGGGACTCCATCCCAGGACCCTGAGATCATGACCTGAGCTGAAGGCAGAGGCTTAACCCACTGAGCCACCCAGGTGCCCCACAAATTGTAAAATTTTATTTAAAAAAATCCCCCCAAATTCCTCAAATACAAAGCCCCTTAGTCCCGGCCAAGGTGCTGCCGCAGGTGGTTTTAACTGGCGGTGCTCTTGGCTGTGTTCCTTCCGACCGCCCCAACGCCCCCATTCACACACACAGCAGCCTTGACCTCATCAAGGACAGGAACTTTATTGTGTCATCCCGATCCCTCCAATTTGCAGAACACACGACTTTTCCTAGTGTAGGCTTCAAGAAATACTTCCATTGAGCTCAAACTTGGATCCAGCAAGCACTTGCCAAGTTCAATCTGTACCAGGCTGTGGGGCCACGGACACAACCTGGGGGAGGGAGCTGAGTCACCCCACTTCTGAGACCGGCCTTTGATTTCATAGCAGCCTTTCCTGTGGGTGGGGGACAGAGAGAAGCACACTTAACTTACAAGGGCACAGGGAAATGGAAGATTCAACCCTATTTCAGAAATGTTCCAAAGTGGTGTGTCCTACAGCTGCGAAACTGCTGAATTACAATGCCACGTGTTATGAGAACGTCTCAGAACCTCTCTGTCGGCAGAGGTGACCCAGAAAAGGGAAGGGGACATTCTGTGTGGTGGGGTGGGGTCTCAGAGAGTTTTGAAGAGCAGCTGTCCCGGCTGAGGGTGAAGGACTCAAACTGCTGCACTGACCAGGCTGCCACAGAGGAAGAGATTTCGTGGTGCCAGGACAGCTGTGCGCAAAGGCGCACGGCGGCCGGCTGGGACTGAAGGAGCTGTCAGTAGCCTCGTGAGTCCAGAGCGTAGAAGGGGAGGGAAGTAGACAGACGCAGGCAGGCCAGGAATGACTGCACGCACTACAGCACTCAAGTAATGCACACAAGAGAATCCGTGCTCAGATCCTGTGTCCTGGGCACCAGACCACTGGCCAAAGCGGGAAACTTTGAAGTGCATTTGAAAAACCCCCAATGTTGGTTGTGTCTTTTTGTCCCCAGTTTAGGGCTCCAGAGTGACTCAAGCTGCATTGGCTGGGTGTTTTGATGTGGAGTCAAGATAGCCAAGAGCTGCTGACCCCTCCACCACCGAGGGGATCCCGCCAGAGGATCCTCTTCTGGTCCTTTCTCCGCAGACCCCACTTGGCCAGCAACTGACTTGAGAGGCATAGAAGGGAGGAGTGGTCACCCTCTCTTCTGGCAAGTCAGCCCAGCAGGGATTTTGCAGCTGTGATGGGAACTCGGGGAACTGGGGCTGTCAGTGAGCAGACAGGATACCCACAGATGGTATCCTGGTCGCCTGTGCAAAAAACTGACCCAGTTTAAGGTCCTCCCGCGGGAAGAACCCATTCCTGAGATGCCAAGAAAAGCACTGTTCCGAAGGTCATGGCTCTGGTCCCAGGGACCCTGCCCTGGGCGCCAGGAGGAGAAGGCTCTGGAGGAGTGTGTGCAGGAGAGGGTCACTTGGGAAGTCAGAACAGAGAAGCCAGAGTCTCAGCAGTGGGAGGGAAACAAGAGCCTCTCTCCTTTCCAGGGGTCCCTTTCTCACCCCCAGCCATGCATTCAGAGCAGATAATCCAAGCCTGATGTCACTCTTTTGGGGGCCTCATAACCGATGAAGGGGGAGCTCCCCACACTATCCATCCCCACCCTTTAAAACACCAGTCTGGACCAAGGACAAGGCGTAGGTGTTTCAGCATCTGGACAAGTGTCGTGGTGTCCTCTAGTGTACCTGCTGTTGATGCTCAGGTTTTCTGGGGACGGTACATTGGAGACACTCAGTTTAAAGGTTGAGAAAACTCCCCCCGGTCTCCACCTTCCAGAGCCGCCAGCCAAGGAGGGGCAGGCAGGCAAAACACTCAAGGCCCCTTTATTTCGTTACTATCCCCTTTCTCCCTTCTCGCCTGGAAATAGAAACAGGGGCCAGCTGGACTTGATCTAGCCCCCGTCACCCTTCCAGCTCATGTCCTACCCATCCCTCCTGCTCCTTGAATTCCAGGCACCGCACATCCATAAATGTCACACACAGACCTTCCTGTCTCCTCCTCTTGTGTCCACAGGGTTCACATGACATCTGAACCCCATTGTAATGCTGTTCCCCGCTTTCCTCCATAGTGAAGAGATTGCCCTCTCTGTCTCCTTCTGGTCCTTTTCTGAGAGTCAGGGCCACTTCAAATTCCAGTTCTGACACTAGACCAGTAATTTTAACTCCCTGGGCCTCAGGTCCCCCATCTGTAAAATGGGGGTCATAAAGTACCTGGCCAAATAATGAGAATTCTGTAACCGTGTGATGTGTTGAGCATAGAGCCTGGCACCCCGCAGCGATGGAATAAACATTAAGTCCTTCCCTTTCCTACACTTGCCTCTAGCAATTTCCACTGTGATGAGAATGATCTGTGTCTGCCTCACCCACTAGATGTTGAATTTGAAGTGGCTATGATTTAGTCTTTAGTGTTTGCCCCAGCAGAGTGATTTTCCGTTTTTTTTTTTTTTTTTTTTTTTAGAAATGAGTCATAGTAAGAAATATATTTTATGTCATAACCCATATGTATAAATATCAATTAGGTCAAGATGTGTTGGGATCCTCTGTCATTACTGATTTTTTAAAAATGGTCTAACTGTTCTATAAATTGCTGAGAGAGGGATATTAAAATCTTGTATGATTGTGAGTTATCTATTTCTCCCCTTTGTTACTTTTTCAAAGAATTTTAATTTTTAAGTCATCTCTATACCCAATATGGGGCTTGAACTCACAACCCCGAGACCCAGAGTTGCACGATCTACTGAGTGAACCGGCTGCAAGTCCCTATTTCTCCCTCTTAGAACTGTCAGTCTTGCTTCGTGTACTTTGAGGCTCTAGTTGGCACAGACACCTTTATTATGGGTATGTCTTCTTTTCACTCTTTCATCTTTAGATGGTGTCTCTCTTCAACTCAAGTGATATTCTCTGTCCTGAAGCCCATTTTGTCTGGTATTGATAGAGCTACTCCAACCTACGACTGGCGTGTCGCATCCTTTCCAACCCATTTACTTTCTGTCAATGTGACTTCATATTTAAAATGGGTCTCTGGTAGACATATATGTTTAGCTGTGTCTCACTTCTTGTCCCATTCTAGTAACCTCTGCCTTCTGACTGGAGTGGTTGTCTGTTCCCATTTAATATAATTTATTTTTTATTTCCCCTTTGTCACCTCTGTTTTTAATTTCTCTTATTCACCTTTCCTGCTCATTTTTTAAAGATTTATTTATTTAGTTACTTATTTATGTATTTATTTTAGAGAGAGAGAGCTCAAGTGAATGGGGGATGGGGCAGAGAGAAAGAGAATCCTGAAACAGACTCCCCACAGAGTGCAGAGCCAGATGCAAGGCTCGATCCCATGACCCTGAGATCATGATCTGAGCTGAAATCAAGCATCCAGTGCTTAACCAATTAAGTCACCTGTATGCTCTTTTTGGGAATTATTTGAATATTTTGGGAAATTCCATTTTAATCTACCCATTGACTTTTTAGCTACACCTCTTCATACTCTGTCTTTTTAGTAATCATTCTGGGGATTATAACATACATCTTAATTTTTCACTTATGCTTCAGGTTAAAATTGGGTGATTCACATAAAATGTAAGAATTTTGCATCCATTTAGTGCACTTATCCTCATTCCCATCATCCTTACACTGCCATTGCAATATGTATTATAGTTGTATCAATTATGAATTCCACAAGACGATGTTAAAATTTTTGCTTCAGACAGAAACGGGTAATTTTCTTTATATTTTTATTTATTTATTTATTTATTTATTTAGAGAGCAGGGGGAGGCATGGAGGGAGAGAGAAAGAGAATCTCAAGCAGGCTCTGCACTGAGCATGGAGCTAGACACAGGACTCGAATTCACGACCTCACAAACTCACAACTCATACTCAGTTAAGCTGAGATCTTGAGCTTAACCAAAATAGAGTCAGACACTTAACCAACTGGGCCATGTAGGCACCCCAGAAATGGATAATTTTTTAAGTAAAGAGGAAAATGGTCTTTTGTATTTGCTATTTCTGATGCCATTCATTCATTCATGAAAATCTGAGATGTTCTCCTTCTTCCTTTGCCTTCAGACTGAAGAACTTCCTTTGGCATATCTTGTAGCACAGGTCTGGTGGGCACGAGGGACCGAAGTTTCCTTTATTTTAAAATGTCTTTATTTGAGGCACCTGGGTGGCTCAGTGGGTTAAAGCCTCTGCCTTTGGTCCTGGGATCGAGCCCCACATCGGGCTTTCTGTTCAACAGGGAGCCTGCTTCCTCCTCTTTCTCTGCCTGCTTCTCTGCCTGCTTGTGATCTCCGTCTGTCAAATGAATAAATAGAATCTTTAAAAAAATAAAATAAAGTGTCCTTATTTTATCTTTATTCTTAAAGAATACTTTTGCTGGATATAGACTTCTGGGTTGATAGTATTTTTTCTTGCAACACTTTAAAGCTGTTGTTCCACTGTCCTCTGGCCTCCATGGTTTTCAATAAGATGTCTGCAGTCATTCAACGATTGATTTCCTTGTATATAATGCATGTTTTTTTCTCTGTCTGCTTTCCAGCTGTTGCCTTGATCTAGTTTCCAGCAGTGTTTTGTGATGTGTCCCAGACATAGCTTTCTTTATCCTATTCAGATGTGCTGAGTCTCTTGAAATTTTAATTTGTGTTTTTCTTCAAGTGTGAGAAGTTTTCAGCTATTATTTCTTCAGATAACATTTTCCACCCTGTTCTCTTCCTTTCCTCTGGAATTCTTAAGCCTCTGATATTGTTTTACTGTCCTTGAGGCACTGTTTTCTTGTCTTTATCTTCTCTCTCTCTTTCAGATTGGAAAATTTTTATTCATCCCTTTTCAAGTTTATGGATTATTTTTCCTTCTCATTCTTAGTCCAGTGAATTTTTTCATTTCAAATACTGTGGTTTTCAGTTCTGAAATTTTAATTTGATTAAATTAAAATGTATAATTCAGAGGTTTTTTAGTATGTGCACAAAATTGTACAATCATCACCACTACATAATTCTAAAACATTTCATTACTCCCAAAAAACCCACAATATTCATTGGTAATCACTCCCATTCCCTCTTCATTCCAGGTGCTGGCAACTACTAATCTACATTCTGTCTTTATAGAAATCTCCTATATATATTTCCTATTATAGAAATTTCCTATAATGGAATCATAAACTATGTGGTCTTTATGTCTGGTTTCTTTCACTTAAGAATATGTTCAAGGTTTATTCATGTGGTAGCCTATTCCACTGCTTCATTTTTTTAATGGCTGTATAATATTCCATTGCATGAATATACCACATTTCGTTAATCCACTCATCAGTTGGATTTTTTTCCTACTTTTTAACTATTACAAATAATGCTGCCAATTAGTTCATTTTTATATTTTATATCTCTTGGTTGAGACATCCTATCTTTTCTTTGTCAGAACATACTTTTTTTTTAAGATTTTATTTATTTATTTGACAGACAGAGATCACAAGTAGGCAGAGAGGCAGGCAGAGAGAGAGAGGGGAAGCAGGCTCCCTGTTGAGCAGAGAGCCCGATTCGGGGCTCGATCCCAGGACCCTGAGATCATGACCTGAGCCGAAGGCAGAGGCTTTAACCCACTGAGCCACCCAGGTGCCCAGAACATACTTTTCTTTACCTCACTGAATATTGTTATAATAGCTGCTTTAAAGATCTTATCTAATCACTCCAATATCCGGGTCATTTTAAGGTTGGTTTCCATTGATTGACATTTTTTTTTTTTTGAGAATAGGTGGCATTTTCCTGGCTCTGCATATACAGAGTAATTTTGGACTGTATTCTGGACATTATGGGTGTTCTGTTGTAGAGATTCTGGATTTGGTGACATTGTTTTGAAGATGGTTGATGTTTTTGTTTCAGCAGGAACTAACTTAGTTAGATTCAAACACTTGTGGTGGGTGGGAGCCCAGATTTTAGTTCAAGCTGCTTTTAATGTGCCATACACCTGTGTGGTTTGGAGGTCGGCCAGAAACTTGGGCAGAGTTAACACACACAATTTTATGTACTCCTTCTCTGGCTCTCTCCATTATAGGGTTCCTCCCCACTCTCCAGACACTTTGGTGTCCAAGCCTCCATCTTCTGGTTCCTCAGTCCAGAGGGACAATAGGCTTCCTACTGGAATCTAGCCACCTTGTCCCCCCATCACAAATGTGCCTGCCTCCAAGGAAAAGCCACAAAAATGGGAAATTGCCCTATGTGGGTTGATTCTTATAGGTTTTAAAAAAAAAGATTTTATTTACTTATTTGAATGAGAGAGAGCATGAACAGAGTGAGGGGCAGAGGGAGAAGCAGAATTCCCACTGAGCAGAGAGTCTGATGTGAATCTCAGGACACTGAGATCATGACCTGAGCCAAAGGCAGTTGCTTAACAGACTGGGCCCCCCACCCCAGGCACCCATCTTCTAGGTTTTAATGTTTCTCCAAAACCCGCCTGCTTATGTTTACTCTCCATGACCCTCAAAATGTTGTTTTTGCTATTTTGTCCATAGTTTGTTTATTTGTAGACATTGTCTGTGGGAAGGTTGGTTTGTGAGGAATTTACTCCTCCGTGCAGAAGATGAAAACATATATATGCATGTGTGTATGAATATATGTGTATTATTGAATATATTAATATATTTGAATATATAGTCAAATACATGTATATTTGACTATATATTTAAAACAAATGGTTTCTGAATCAATACTTACCCTACTCCATGTTTACACATGATATACTCTGATATTTTCTGCTCTGCTCCATGGTATTTCATTTAAAAAATGCTGTTTTCAGTCCCTTGCTAAATTGTTTTCATGAGCTAAGAGTGGGTCACGACCCACAGTTTGACCCATGGTTCTCTAATGTCTGGCAGGCAAGGGGCAGGTGCTCTTACTAGAAGAGCTCATTGAACAAAATGCAAGAGGTCCCCCCTCCCCCACCCCAGTTTCTGAACATCCTGGGAGCAGGGTCGTTGTAATGGACGTTCTCACAGATGGGTGAACATCTGTGTCCCCTCCCCTCCCCCTCTACCCTGCCCCCACCCTAGGTCCTGCAGTGACCAAAACCCAAAGTAAGAGTCCTCCAGGGTCCAGGGTTTGCTGCTACACGTCATTCACAGGGTTTTGCTTGCATGGCCCTGACCCCCCCCCCCAAGGCAGCAACATAACGGTGTAAACTTTTTATTTCACTAAATGAGGACATTTAAAAATAATGACTATCTACTCAAGCCATTATTTCGTTAAAAAAAAAAAATCACAAAACATCAGCTAGACCATCTCAGAACAAGGCAGAGAACTGAAGTCAAATTCATTCTGTGCATCATGAAAACGCACTCCATGGTGGGGTGTTTGGGGGCCTGTGACCCAGCCAGGGACACAGGAGGCCGGGACTAGAAAGACACTGGGAGGTTTCAGAATCCCCCTCCCTCTTGTGTCAGGCCCAGAACAGGGTGGACATTTGCCCAGGGTCCCACACCTGAAAAAGAGAAAATGTTTTCCAGTTTTTCTGCAGAAAATTCACCAAAATTCCTAGTAGCTCTGACTGCAGACGCGGCGCTTGCTCCCAGATCCCATCTGTGCTCTGTAGGCTCCCCAGATCACTGAGCTCATTTCACTAACTGCCGCCCGTCCCCTGGGGTGGCTTTCTCTGCCCTACTTGCCACCACCCAGATACGCAGGGCCTTGTGGTGGAGAACACAGACAGGGATGGGAAGAGGACCCTGCCAGGCCAGGTGGGTGTGCTTCCGCCACCCCCCCCCGGCAGACCCGCCCTGCTCCCAGCCGCTTGGGAGGCCCAGAGCCCCATTAGTGCTTGCATAATGGATGCCTCTCTGCTTGGAAATCACCAGCCCATCTTACTTAATGACTATGAGAGAAGCAGGATGCTGGTGCTCTGCTCCTGAGGCTGGTCTCTGTCTCCTAGCCCCCTTGGAGGAGGGGCGGCCAAGGGCTCCCGCCGGGAGGAGCTGGCCAGGTGTCTTTCTTCTTCGCAAAGACTGGGTGAGCATCTTCTCCCTCCCAACCTCAGGCCGTCCTGCTGAGGGCTGGGGTACTGGGCCTCTGAACCATGCCCAGGGTGGATGGGGTGGGCAGGAAGAGCTTGGGTTGGGGAAGAGCCGTTCGCGGGGCTAAGAGGGGCCAGCGTCGGAGGGATGGAGTGAGGCAGAGCTCCAAGCATAGAACAGAGGGCTTGGAAGCGACAGGGTGGGATTCTAGGGGTGGAGGACATTCCCTTGCCCTCAGAATGGGTCTGGTCACCAGAGCCAGCCATGCGGGCACGGCCTAACACCCATCCCTGCTCTTTGCCGCGGGGTCCTGGCATGGCCTGGAGTCAGCTGATGCACCTGGTTTGGCCGTGGCGATTGTTAAGATTCAAGTACTTGTTAGGATTCAGGACATTTCTGTACCGCTCTGTAGTGCTGGAAGGCTGCCTCTTCTCGCTGTCCCCCGCTGAGTGCACTCTATTGTCCTGCCACCCGGCCTCCTTCCAGGGCCCCTCCGACCTCCCCACGTCCAGCAAGGAAAGGGCTCCTGCCAGACACATCAGGGGCTCCAGGCCGGGCCATACCGGCTATTGCAGAGTTTATGAAGTCCTTTGGGCCATCTTTATGCTGGGCTGCCGGCTGCATGACCGCCCACTTACTCCCTGTCTTCTCGTGGGGACGAGCCAAGGATGTCAGCCTTGCTCATGGGTGACCCACAAGCTCAGGGGTAAGGAGCTGTCCTGGTGCATCCTTGGGGAGCCTTGGGTCAGGAGAAGATGCAGAAAGAAAGGGCTGGAGAGGGGGGTGGGAAGTTGGGGGTGGGGGGTGGGCACATTGCTGGCATCCCCCTGAATGGTGGAGAACGTTGAGAGCGAAAATTCTAATTGCAAATCCCACTGACAGCTTGAGTTGAAGGGGAAAGATGAGCTAAATTTAACCTAGTCAGTTAAAGAGCCAGAAATGCAATTTACTAATTAGCTTAAAATGGAAACGAGTCCAGTGACCATAAAGAGATTTTCTAGTTACAAAATACAAAAAAAAAAAAAAAAAGAGGTTGTTCCTTTCTTCATACTGACATGCATTTTTATATTCTAATACTGTTATATAATTAGGAACATAGCCTGCTGGCACAGTGTTAAGACAGGCAGAGCATCACAGCCCGCCGTAAAGTTCCAGGAGGCTGTGTGCCCGTGGCAAATCCATTTTCTAATTACGGAGCATCGGGAGGGATCCAGTCTGGATTCTCAGAGAATGCAGAGCCCACTGGGCACCCAGACAAGGTCCCACACTGGAGTTCCTCTCCTCGGCACTGGGGGCGCAGGGGCCCAGAGGAGGGGGTGGGGCATCTGGCAAGGAGGGAGGACGGGTCCCCAGAATGGGAGGCATCTGAGATGACCCCTGAGAGAAGGTGACTGGGAAAATGCAGAGTGTATCCGCAGCATGTTTAGGCTGTTGTAACATGATAAAACAGCCTGGGGGGCTTAGACTACAGAGATTTGCCCTCTGGAGGGTGAAGATGGAGGTGCCCGCAAGTCTGATTTCTGGGGAGACTCTCTCCGGTCCTGCAGATAGCCACCTTCCCATCGCATGCTCACATGGAGAAGAGAGAAAGCTCTGGTGTCTTCCTTTTCTTAGAAGGACACCAGTCCTGTCACATGAGGGCCCTACCCCGTGACCTCATTTAACCTTGAGTCCCTCCTTCTCTCCAAATGAGGGTGCATCAAGGGTTAGGGCTCCCATATAGGAAATTGGGGGACAAAATTCAGTCTGTAGCAGGGAGCAACGAGAAGAAATAGCATGAAGTCTGAGATGGAACAGAGTGGGTGTGTACCCCGAGAATGAAGGGTTTCATGTCACAGGTGAGCAGGCTGAGGCGTAGGCAGACATGCTAGACTCCCCACTGGAGGGTCTGACTTGAACCCATCACATCAGTTCACAGGTCGGGCTACTCTTCGGTCTCCAGGCAGTGGGGAGTCCCTGGGGACTTCTGAGCAAGGTGGCCATGGCATTCGAGCTGCATTAAGGCAGACCAACCTGGCTGTGCTTGGAGGATACATTTCCATTACCATGGGATGTACTTCGTTGAATATCATTTTTGGACCAATTTGGGAGGCATGCCTAAAACAGGGGTCTAACTTCTGAGCCTCTGCTGTTTCCCACATAAAGGCAGTGCTGGGGTAGCAACAAAGACTTTGAGCACAACATTTGTAGATCAGTTCAGGACATTATAGTCATCGCACAAAAGGTAGCATTTGGGAGAAAGTATCTCTTAGCAAATTTGCATGGTACAGTTTATGTTTTTACTCTTCCATCTGAAACAGATGGTTTTCCCAAACTATGGCTATCTTTTAAGAATATTTCCTGCTGCTGTAATTTGGTGCAATAAAATGTCCTTTGGGCAAAAATAAAATCTTAGCAGATAAAACAGCTGTTCATATATTAAATACGTAGAAAATTGTGTCCTTGAGGTCCTCATAGTTGGAACTGAAAAGAGGGAAGTCCTATCTGTTTTAAATAGAGAAAGTGTAAAAACCTGTGAAATTAATTACTGCAGAATCCAAATGACGTCTAGATGAACATGTCATTATCCCATTCATCGAATATGGTTAGTTTTTAATCAGTAAATGACATCATCAAAAATGCACATAATCAAGAAATTAAGGGCCACATCACAGTATATGGTATATAAATGAATTCTAAGTTGTTGCATTCATAATATTGGTCATAAATTAATCCCTCTCTTCCCAAATGGCTATATGTTGGCCATAAATTTGTTCTCAAACTACCTTTCCTGCCAACACCTCTATTTCTTGTCAGAGTGGCCAATATATTAAAAATAGGAGCCTACACATTGACACACTATGGGGATTTTTTTTCCTGGCAGGTTTACTAGAAGGCCCTTCTTACTGGCAGCTCCAACTACATTGTCCCAAGCCTTCCGCCAGTTTTCAAGTGCAAGAATTAGAGTTCTTCATAAACCCACCTATATGTAAAAACAAAGTAAAGAGACACATAAATCTTTAACCTCTTTGATGTTTTTCTTATTAAAAAGGAAGGTCCTTTAAGGGCAAGAGCTGAGAGTTCACCTTCATTGCTACAGCACCTGACTTTCAGAAGAAGGTTCCCAGTAAATGTCTGTAGAATGAATACACGAGCAAACAAACAAACTAAAGAACAAATACACAAATTGAAGCTCTGGAAGTTAGATTAAAATGCACATTAGTTTTTAAAATTAACTTTGGTTCATTAAAGCCATAGTGCACATATTTTTAAAAACCAGGTAGATTTACAAGGCTTAATACAAAAAAAAAAAAAAAAAAAAAGGGCAGTTAGCTCCCTTCCTGCTATCCCCACATTCGAACCTCCCAGACATAACTGCTACTTCCAAATATTGTATCTCTTCCCTTTGGTATGCATTTATCTTTCTTGAAATAGCATGGGTATCCTGATTCTTCCTGATCTTCTAGGTTCAGGAATGAAGGTTCAGGAGGATGAAGACCTAGCTCTCATTTACGCGGCTCGTTACACACCCACACGTCCACACACACTCCTCCCCCTCTATCCAGTGTAGTAGTCATGCCGTAATTTATTAGTATTATTACTCAAGTATAAAAAACATAGTGGTGTATTAGTTTCAGGAGTATAATGTAATGATTCAACAATTCTATGCATAAGTCAGTGTTCATCATAAGTGTATTTTATTTTTTAAAGAGATTTTATTTCTTTATTTGACACAGAGACAGAGGGAGAGAGTACAGGTAGGCAGAGCAGCAGGCAAAGCGAGAGGGAGAAGCAGACCCCCTCCTGAGCAGGGAGCCTGAGGTGGGGCTCGATCCCGGAACCCTGGGATCATGACCTGAGCTGAAGGCAGATGCTTAAACACCTGAGCCACCCACATGCCCCATGATAAGTATATTCTTAATCCTTTTCCCCTATTTCACCTCCACCCCCGACCATCAATTTGTTGTCTATAGTCAGAGTCTGAGGTTTTGCCTTTTTTTCTTTCTTCATTTGTTTTGTTGCTTAAATTTCACATATGAGTAAAATCTGGTATTTTCCTTCTCTGACTTATTTTAGCATTATACCTTCTAGACCCATCGATGTTGTTGCAAATGGCAAGATTCTGTTCTTTTTTATGGGTGCATAAATATAAGAATGTATCTTACCTCTTCTTTATCCGTTCATCTGTTGGTGGACACCTGGGCTGTTTCCGTATCTTGGCTGTTAATGAATAATGCTGCAATAACCATAGGGTCGCATACATCTTTGTGAATTAGTGTTTTTGTTTTCTCTGGGTAAATAACCAGTAGTGGAA
This sequence comes from Neogale vison, assembly GCF_020171115.1. NCBI lineage: Eukaryota > Metazoa > Chordata > Mammalia > Carnivora > Mustelidae > Neogale > Neogale vison. Next base: position 5,733,119 of record NC_058103.1, on the reverse strand, counting down.
TTACTAGGTTGTATGCTAGTTCAATGTTTCATTTTTTTGCAGCATCTCCATACTGTTTTCCACAGTAATCCTATCAGTATGCATTCCCAACAACAGTGCACAGTTTCCTTTTTCTCCACATCCTTGGCAACACTTGTTTCTCGTGTTTTTTATTCCAGCCATTCTGACAGGTGTGAGGTGATCTCTCATCGTGGTTTGGATTTGCATTTTTCTGATGCAGAGTGATGCTGAGCATCTTTTCATGTACCTATTGGCCATCCACATGTCTTCTTTGGAAAAAAGTCCCTTTATGTCTTCTCATTTTCTCTCTATTTTTTAATGGGATTATTTGTTTTTTTGGTTTTGAGTTGTATCAGTTCTTTATATATTTGGGATACTAACCCCTTACTGAATACATCATTTGCAAGTATCTCCTCCCATTCAGTAGGTTGTCTTTTTACATTGTTGATGGTTTCCTTTGCTATGCAGAAGCTTTTTATTTTGATGTAGTCCCAATACTTGAATTTTGCTTTCATTTCCCTTGCCAGAGCAGACATATTTAGAAAAATGTTTCTATGGCTGATGTCAAAAAGATTATTACCTATGTGTTCTTCTAGGAATTTTATGGTTTTGGGTCTCATATTTAGGGCTTTAAGTGATTTTGGGTTTATTTTGTGTCTGGTCCAGCTTCATTCTTTTGCTTGTAGCTGTCCAGTTTTCCCAACATTTGCTTAAGAGACTTTTCCCCATTGTATGTTCTTGCCTCCTTTGTCATAAAGTAATTGACCATATAGGCATGGATTTATTTCTGGACTCTCTATTCTGTTCCTTTGATCTATATGTCTATTTTTGTGCCAGTACCAAACATTTTTTTTTAAAAGATTGATTTATTTTTGAAAGAGAGAGAGAGCAAGCATGTGTGGCAATACAGGCAGAGGAAGGGAAAGAATCCCAAGCAGACTCCCCACTGAGCACAGAGTCCCACTTGGGGCTCAATCCCATGACCCTGAGATCATGACCTGAGCAGAAATCAAGAATCGGATGCCCAACTGCATGAGCCACACAGGTGCCCCCCAAACTTTTTTGAAATCTGGAATTGTAATACCTCCAGTTTTATTCTTTTTCAAGATCGCTTTGGCTACTTGGCATCTTTTGTGGTTCCACACAAATTTTAGGATTATTTGTTCCAGTTCTGTGCAAAGTGTTATTGGTACTTTGATAGGGACTGGATTGAATCTGTAGATCATTTTGGGTAGTGCGGGCATTTTAGCAATATTTGTTTCCCCAATCCATGAACATGGAATATCTTTCCATTTGTCTGGGTCATCTTCAATTTCTTCCTTCAGTGTTTTATAGTTTTCAGAGTATAGGTCTTTTACCTCCTTGGTTAAGTTTATGTCATGTCATTTTTTATTTGATCACTATGTGTTTATATTATTCTGATGATGAAATGCTCTCCATGGTTAAGCCATGTAGTATATGATTGAATTTTCTTTCTTCTACATTTTTTTGTTTGTTTGTTTTACTGGAATAACTAACTGTCTTTGGTTTTGCACTAAGTCATCCCCAAATACTCCAGCTTCTGTGTAAATCTGCTCTCAATAGTTTCCAGTTCCATCTTCTTGGTGTCATTTCTCCAGTACCTCTGTCCTCAGGCAGGCATCTGACTGGCTACCTACTAGCATGACGAGTACTGTGCCTGGAACAGCTGATGTCTTAAGATCTCTTGTTCCATCTTCCTGGGGGTTCCTTTCACCTCTCTGCTGGATCTGATTCCCTATTGTCATCATTGTTGTCGTTTGGATCCTATATCTTTTTCTTTCTTGGCAACTCCCTTGTTTTGCTGGACCACATCCTGCAGCAGCTTCCTGAGAATGGAGGCACACAGGAGCTAAATTTTGAGAGCTTGCAGGACTGAAAATATCTTGAGTCTACTCACACACCTGATCTAATGGTTTGTCTGGGCCTGTGATCATAGGTTGGAAACAAGCAGCCCTCCAAGACTCAACTTTTTGCATTTCTTTATCAGAAGGTAATGAGCGCTGTGCATTGCTACTTGGAAATCCAAGTAAATCCATTCTGGTTCTCGATCCTTTGTCTGAGACCCATTGTTCACCCTGGGAGTTTTCTGGATGATTTCCTTATCCCCCGTGTTCTAGAGTGTCTCAGGGTAGAAACTTGGTTTTCTCTCTCTCCATTGTGTTGCACATGTAGTAGGTCCTTCCAATCTAGGAATCTCTGTTCCTTTGTCCTGGGATTTTTTTCTTGAATTATTTCTTTGATGATTTCTCTAATTCTGTTTTTGCTTTCTGAAATTCCTGTTTTTAGACACTGAATTTTCCAATAGGATTACTAGATTTTCCCCCCTACATTCTATATTGCTTTGTCTTTTTGTGTTATTTTTGGGGGAGATTTCCTTAACTCTATTTAGCCTCTTCTATGCACATCTTATTTCTGCGGTAATACTTCGATTCCCTAAAACTCTCTTTTATCATCTGACTCTACCACCTTGTGCTCATCTTGCAGCTGCAATAACTTGGATCATTGAGAATGTCGATGATTGTTTTATTTTCTTCTGTTTTCCATATTGTCTCTTTCCTCATATCCCCCTCCTTTTATCCTTTTATATGTTCTCAAGTCCACTGATGAGACTTATCAACAAGAGAGACTTCCCTGTGATTTCTGACCTTCCCCACCTCCAGGTCTTTTCCTGAGTCTGTCATATTCCCTGAAGTAGGATCTCCCATACTCTGCTCTGAAGAGCAGATACTTGGCTGCCCAGATTCTCAGAGCCGAGGGTGGGAAGAAATTGGGGTGATGGCTTCTCATTCAGCCTTAGGCAATGGATTCTTTCTCCTTTTGAGGATGGTACCCCCTGGTATCCATTGGTGTAGAGAACCCCTTGGTTCCACTGTTGCAGAGATTAAACTTCCAATCTTCTGCAGAGAGAAGAAGGGCATCAGGAAGGATCTAACTGCTTTTGTCGAAGTCACCTTGGGCTGCAATAACAAAACACCTTGACAAGCAGAGGGGCTTACACAACAGAAATTTATTTGCTCCCAGTCCTGGAGGCTGGAAGTGTGAGATCAGGGTGCCAGCAATGCTGGTTCCTGTGGGTGGGAGGGGGCGCTTCCTGGCTGCTGACAGTGGTCTTCTCATGGTGTCCTCACATGACGGAGTTGGAGAGGGTGGTAGGCAGAGAGAGATCTTCCTCTTATAAAGCTTCCAATCCTACTAGATTAGGGCTCCCCATTATGACCTCATTTGATCCTAATTACTTCCTAGAGCCCTACCTAGCCGCTCAGGTTAGGGCTTCAGGAATTCGAGGACACACAGTTCTGTCCATATCAGCTTCCTAAGCATACTTTTGGCCAATCCTTCTGTGCCCCTCATTTCCATAGGTGGTGGTACTCCCCATGTTTGACTTGACTCTTTGTGTGTGTGGGGGGGCTCTGTGGTAGCAAATGGGGTGCTTCTTTGGTTGCCCCACCCTTACTGGCCTCAGCTGCAGTTTGTTGGGGGTACATGAGCCCTGACATGTCTTGTGCTGGTCCCCAGCTTGTGGTTCCATGGATGGGCTCCCTTTCTGTCCTCTCTGCCTGTGGGTGTGAAGAGCTTCAGAAGAACATGCTCAGTCTACTTCCTTTCCCTGGAAAGCCACTATTAGATCTTCTTTCCGAGGACAATTATGTTGCCAATCAAGACTTGTTGAACAAATGAATGAAACCTCACCTTTTTGGTGGCTTTACACCCATTTTATCCTTCTCACCCTCTCTTCTGCCCAGAAGATGTGCTCTCCCTCCTCCTGTCCAAGGACACTCTCCTGCATACTGTGTCCTCCGGAAGCCTGTCCCAGTAGCCACCTCCCGCGTTCCTGAATCATCACCACCTTCCCCTCCTCTGAGTCTTTCTTCCTCCCAACAACTCTGCTTGCTCTTCCCGTCTTGACAATGTCCCTTCCCCATGCTGCCCCTGAGGTGGGCTTTCCTGCTCTTTTCCCCTCTTTCCTTGTGACTGCCTGATCCTAACCACCTCCAGCCCTCAGGCCTTGCCAGTGTTCAGCTGTCCAGCCTCCGTGTCCCCAGTGGCATCCTCACTGCCAGAGCCATGGCCTCTTGCAGGCGCCCCCCTCCCTTCCTGAAAACCCACTCTGCCCCCAACCCCTTGTCTCTTAGAGGACATCCTCCCTCCGTCTGAATCAGCAACCTGGTCTGACCAGCCCATTTCCCACCCAGCTGGGAGGCCAGCACCCAGGCCTTCACCACCTCACTGGGAAATATGCTAGGCATCCACTAGTTTGTTTTCATGACCTCAGGGTCTCCTGGTCCAATTGACATGCCCTGCCCCATCAGCCTTCTGGAAGCACAGCCTAACTGTGTGGTGTTCAAGGGGATTCCTACTGCCCATGGGCCAAGCCCAACCCCTTTGTAGGTAGGGGCTCCCCCCCACTCCCCAGTGGGGCCTCCAGTTTGACCTCCTCTCCCATGCTTGACTTGAGCAGAGCTGGATGGCTTACCATTTCCCAGACAGGCTGGCCATGCAAAGCCTCTTCCCTGGATGGCTTTCCCTTGTCTTTCCACTATCTTGTCTCCCAGGCCATTAGGACTGGAGCTCTGGGTCCATCCACCCCGGGCTCCTCTCCATCTGCCCCAGCCACTGGGGAGGCAGTAGTCCTCATGCCTTCACGTGTCCCAAGCCCAAGCAGCAAAGACTTTCTGCATGTGCACGATGAGTAAGGTGCATTTGGACCTGGGGCTGCACCCTCCAGGATGTCCGAGGCCCTACCTTATCTCGGTGTTCTTTCTTCCGGTGGGCAGCGGGCGTCAGCTTTTACTCGAGTGCAGTCTCCCCTTCCCTCCCCCTGGCTCTTACCTCATCCTCAGCGGCAGAGGTAATAGTCAAAGCACAACAGGGAGGGTCTGGGCCTGATGAGACCAGATTTTAATCTTGTATTCACCACTCACCAGCCCCGTGACCTCAGGCCAGGCACCTGCCTCTGCTATAGGGGAGTTTCCCTATATGTGAAAAAAAAAAAAAATTGTTATTTATTTATTTATTTTGTAGAGAGAGCTAAAGAGAGCAGGGGTGGGGGAGTGGGGAAGGAGCAGAGGGAGAGGGACAAGCAGTCTGCACACTGGGCACAGAACCTTATGTGGGGCTCGACCCCATTACCCTGAGATCGTGACCTGAGCCTAAATCAAGAGTCCGACACTGAGCCACCTAGGCAGCCCCCTATGTGTGAAACTGAGGCAGTACTCCCTACCCCACAGGCTTGTAGCTTGGGCTGGAGCTGATTCATGGAGGGCAACTGGGGCGTATCCCCGACAGGCTCCTGTGTGCCTTGGTCCCCTCCTGTGTGTTTGTGTTTGCTGTGTTCCCATGCATATGCTCCCTCCTGGACCCTGAGACCCCCAGGGGGTGCGCTGGCACCTTATTCCCCTTTGTGTCCTCTGTTCCCGGCACACAGTAGTAGTCCCTCAGTGTGTGCAAGGGAGTGAACGAATGGTCAGTGGCCCGTTTGAGATGAAGCATTCAGTGAACAAGCCATGATTGAGAGGATTGCTGCACGGCCTTGCCAGTGATCCCTCGTCAGAAGACCCTTTAACCCTTCGTCTTCTTCAGTGGGATAGCTGGAGTCGGAAGTCCAGAGGCAAATATTTTAGCAAGTCTTCCAGGACTCTTGGTTAATTACAAATGAGTACCGTGTGGCTAGCCCACAGAGATGTGAAAGCCCCTGCTGCGGGTGGTGGGAAGGAACCAGGCAAACCTCAGAAACAGGTCTATTTACTTGGCGTTCCGGATAAATATTCAGATTTCTGGCAACTTTCTTTCTTGCAGCTTTGATGCCATGAGGCAGTTTAAGGTAGAACTTTGAATACACCTGTGTGAATCTCAGTAATTTTTAAAACATACGACACGGATAGATTCTAAGTCTTTCCATGCTAGCTGGGATTACCGTATAACTTGTCATCCAAACCAGAATACCCCAGAGGCCCAGGGGGACTGCTGCTGATCACCCCGGGGAACGGGCCCAAGGCCAGCTGCCTCGCACTCTGGGACGAACAGCCGACCTAACCCTGGTGTCTCTAACTGTGGTTAGTCGGTCGTATGCCAAGAACTGCCATGAAACCTCGCGGTAACACAGCGGAGATCTCGAACTCAGATCCCCGAAAATGATGTCGTGCAGTGGAGCCGGTACAGCGGACGTTTTGTTTGCCATCGGGGGCAACACCCGTATGACTCCTAGGAAACCCAGACAATCACAATGCCGAGTCTCCTCAAGGAAACAAAATTTTAAAAGGGGGAAAATGGAATATGACTTATAAATTTCAGCTTCATTTCAGAAACTCCCAGGTTCGTAAATTATTCTGATGGAGGCAAATCCTCAAGAACATTTTTGAGTGAAGGACCCGAGAGGAACAAAGCCATGGGTGTCTCAGATCATGAGAAGTTTTCGTGTCCATCCGGACTACGAGCACATGAAGTTGGAAGGCTCAGATGTTCCCGGTTCTGCGGTGCCGCTGTGGGGTTATGAGGCCGGAGAGGCTCTCCACACACAGAAGCTGTGTGTGCGGCTTCTGCACCTGCGTATCTCACCTGTCCTAGCCCGGACAGGACAGGTGCCGCACAGGTAGTCAGGTTCCCCGCAATGCAGCTGACTCACCTTTGTGAGATGGGCTTTGGATCTGCCCCCAAATGTGAGGACGAGGCTCCCAGGGGCGAAGCCAGGGTGAGCGCTATGGACGCTCCATGCCGGAGGCTGGGGGGCTGGGGAACAATCGCGAAGGACCGTGAGAGGAACAGGGGCCACGAAGGACTCTGAAAGCTGCCTGCGTATCCTGGACTTCGCTTTCTCTCCCACTGGGAGAACAGCTGTAAAACTGGAAAGAGTAGAAGAAACACCCCTGGAGTCATTGTCAAGAGCCCAAAGGCAGGTGAGAAATGACAGAGGCGCCTTAGTGACAGCAAATACGTCGACAAACCATCTTGAACCTCACCAGACGGGCGTTGCAGAAAACTGGGAAGGGAAAAATGTCATAATTTCCCCCAAAGCAGAAAAAGTTGGATTCTGGAAAATACGGATGATAAATTTGATATTAATATTGGTTCTGAGCAAAATTTTAACAGATCTTTGAGGAGCTGGTGTGTATGATTTGGAAGGAAAGGCCGTCCCCAAGAGCCAAACCAACTTTTGTTCTCTGTTTTTCACGGGGTTATCAGACTGGATTTACAAAGCACTGGTAAAGATCCTTCACTGAACACTGTGCACAACAGAGAAAAACGGGCTGGGTGAACAGTTGGGGAATTTCTTTCTTTCTTTCTTTCTTTTTTTTAAAGATTTTATTTATTTATTTAACAGACAGAGAGAGATCACAAGTAGGTAGAGAGGCAGGCAGAGAGAGAGAGAAGAGGAAGCAGACTCCCCGCTGAGCAGAGAGCCTGATGTGGGGCTCAATCCCAGGACCCTGAGATCATGACTCGAGCTGAAGGCAGAGGCTTACTTAGCCCACTGAGCCACCCTGGCGCCCCACAGTTGGGGAATTTCATGTTGAGCTGGACAAACATGTTTAAGGTACAGATGAATAGATTCCTGGAGATGCGGACTGCAGAGCTCCTCCCCCTCCTGCGGGGGGATGGCTTTGTCAATCACCAGTAAAGGGTTTGGTACTGCACACTTTCTGTCGCCAGCATGCTGATGCGTTACATACCAGAGTTCAGAGTTTAAAGATTTGGGTTGGCCAAGAGGATGGGTTGACACCAACAACGTGACATTTAACGGGGGTAGAGATAAATCATCTTTAGTTTTTTTTTTAATCGATTAGCTCAATACAGGTTGGAGAAGATGCAACAGCAGTTCATTTGGAAAGACTGATGGGTTTATCATTGGCCAGAAGTTCAACAGGAACCAACAGTATATATATCCTGACTGCTCAAAAAGAAAAAAAATCAATATGGACTTCGGTCGCATTAACAGAATCATGGCATCCAGGTTGTTCAAGGGAAGAAAGGTCACACAGGTCTCTCCTCTGAGGGTATTGTGTTCCGCTCTGGGTGCCAGGATTCAGGAGAAAAGAGCCCACTTGAGACAGGTGGGCATCTCTTGAGACAAGGGGATGAGAAATTACGTCAAGGGATGGCCAGGGAGGAGATGGAGGGCTTCAGCCTGGAAAGCAAGAACGCTCTCTTCAAAGTCATCAAAGCATTTGAAAGCCTATTGTGTGTGAGGAGCAACTGAATTTGTCGAGCGGGTTCAGTCATTCATTTCATTCATTCCTCAGCGTGTACTCAGAGCCAGCTATGCCCAGCACGAGGGATGTTTGGGGCATCTAATCTCCTGGGACGGATGGACACACACACACACAAACACACGTTCCTACAAGGCGAGGCCACTTAACATAAGGGATGGAGTAAAATACCAGCAGATGTTGGAAGCGCAGCGGACAAGATCACTTGGCTTCAGTGGCGGCGGGCGGGGAAGGCAGGCACTTGGGGCTGGGGCATGGGCAGAGGTCCAGAGCTTTCAAGTGCACGGCATGACTGAGAGTCCTGAACGGGAGCTGCCGGTAGCGCAGTGCGGCAGGAGCGTGTCAGATGCCAAAGACGGCATTTGCCGCGGGAACTCAGACACACTTGAAGTCTGCGCCAAGATATTTGCACTTAATGGGGTAGGCAACAGAGAATGAAATGCCATCATTAACCCCTCTCTGGGCAAGCTAACCCTGGAGTCACAAAACAGAGCCGGGAAAACAGGACACAGGCTGTGACCGCAGCGTCTCGGAACAGACAGGCTGCACCAGGACACGGGAGACGAGATTGACCGGACGAAAGTGGGATCGCTGAAGGATGCTTTGGGGAAGGCGATTTGGGATAGGAATAACCAGCCATCTTTTCCATAATTCAAGCTTTTCAGCTTTGAAATGGCCAAGGGAGCATTAGTCGGAGATGTTGTAGGGAAATACAGCGGTCTTGGCAGGCAGGTGCGAGAGTTCAATGTTCTTTTCTGAGGCTAGGCATCTCTGCCTCTCGTTTGATTCAGGGATAATCTTATCATAGGAAGTGTATTTTGTATTCCAATATCAGTAATGAATTTCTCGATCTATGGTATAGCTAATTCTTGACATTGGGATTCTATATTGACTCTGTTCGTTTGCCAGAGGGGTTGTAACCAAGTTCTACACGCTGGGGGAGGGCAGAAGCAGCAGAAATTGACTGTCTCTTTGTTCTGAAGGCTAGAAGTCCAAAATTAAGGTGAAGGCTTGGTTGCCTCCCTCGGAGAGCCACGAGGGAACCATCTGTCCCAGGTGTCTCTGCTTGGTTTGTTGACGACTGCCTTTTACCTGTGTCATCACGTGGTCTTCCTGTTGTTTGTGTCTGTGTCCTAATCCCTTTTTCATCTGTGGACATCAGTCCCATTGGACGATGACTGCAACCTAATGACCTCATTTTAACTTCATTACCTCTATAAAGACCCTGCCTCCAAAGAAAGTCACATTCCAAGGGCTAGAGGTTAGTGCTTCAACAAATGAATTTGGACCGGCACAGTTTAACCCATAACACTAACCTAAGGGCAGCTTTCCTTGGATCTTAGAATTTAATCAGAACCGCCATGTGAGCAGGCCATTCTTCCTGCTGGGTGACCTTGGCGGTTCCTCAGCTGGTCCTGGGTCCTGATCTGGTCGAGCGGCTTCCCCTGCTCTGATTCCCTCTCCTACCCTCCGTCCGGTAGTCACGCTTTCTGGAATAATCTGAAACTCTTCTCTCTTCTGCTTCTGTTTCCAGGCACTTATCACAATTCATTATTATCTGCCTGTTTCCTTGACTTCGTGTCCTATAGGGAGAAACACATTTTACACAACGACTCAGTACACATTCCAAGTAAAAACCAATGTTTCAAGTAAAAAACCCTTATTCTTAGGGAGTTCAATGTATTCTGATACTTCTTATTCCATTTCTTTTTCATTGGCTTTAAAATATGCATAAAATTTGCCATTTTAACTTGTAAGGGCACAGTTCAGTACAATAACCCTGTTGTGTAATAAGCACACCCTCCATCTCCAGAAATTTCTCATCATTCCAAACTGAAACTCTGTCCCCGTGGGACACTCACTTCCCTCCCATCCCCCTCAGCCCCTCGCACCCACCATTCTACTTCTGTCTCTATGAACTTGATTCCTCTAGGGACCTCGTGTCAATGTAATCACTTAGTATATATCTCTTTATGACTGGCTTCTTTCCCTTAACATAAGGTCCTCAAAATTCATCTACATTGTAGCAGGTGTCGAAGTGTCCTTTCTTTGTATCTTATTTATTTTCAAAAAGAATTTATTTATTTACTTATTTGAGAGAGAGCACGTACACGAGTTGGGGACAGGCAGAGGGAGAGAATCACAAGCAGACTCCGAACTGAGCCAGATGTGGGGCTTGATCTCATGACCCTGAACCAAAATCAAGAAGTCAAGAGTTAGACACTCGAGCGACTTAGCCACCCAGCCTAATTCCTCTGGGTACAGACGCAGAAGTAGACTTCCTACTTCATTCTTTAAAGTGCACATACGAGGGACGCCTGGGTGGCTCAGTGGGTTAGGCCACTGCCTTCGGGTCAGGTCATGATCCCAGGGTCATGGGATCGAGTCCCGCATCAGGCTCCTTGCTCCGCAGGGAATGTGCTTCTCTCGCTGCCTCTGCCTGCCTCTCTGCCTGCTTGTGTGTACTCACTTGGTCTCTCTCGCTCTCTGGCAAATAAATAAAATCTTAAAAAACAAAAAGTGCACATATGACTCTTTACATCGACGACACACGGCCACCTGCAGTCTAGAAAGTACTGTGTTCTGTGGCTGTATTCCCAGCCCCAAGCACAGTGCCCAGAACTGTACTAACTATTTCTGGAGAAACGTTGAATTAAACAATAGGTACACAAGCTACATTTCTGGGTAATTTTAAAAATTACTTCCCCACGAATAGAGGCTACAGAGCTCCTATTTTCCTTTCTCTTTTTTCACGTACTGTACAATATGCTGCTATTAATGCCACTGAATGCTGTGGTTAAGTTGTCCTGGAGAGGGTACGTCACTTATCACAATGACAACAGTTCTTGGTCTTGAGCCATAAATGATCTCAAAGTGACATGGAATAACAATCTGTTAAAATGTTTGGGCACAAAAATCACACATCATTAATTAAGCGTTCAGAGATTTTTTTTTTTGGACTTTCCCCATGGATCTTTTTCAATGCTGTGTAGATTATACCTAATTGACTTAATATGCATATCCTTGTAATTATACTAAATTTTGCTTTTTTTTTTTAGAGTGAGCTTTTGCCATTGTGGGAAAAACATAGCCGTGAAGTATTCTAGGTTAAGAGTGTAATAATGATCTTTATTATCTGAAAAGCAAGTGGACTGAGTTCTTCACTGTTGTTTGTAATTTTGCTCTAGCGGAAGTCAGATCTTCTACGAAAATCTCCAGCTCAATTTCTTTCCTGCCTTGCTTCTGAATTTTCTTTGTTCTTAACTCGTCTTAGCTGTGGTCCAGTAGCATTCATTGAACACGATAAATCAAGAATATTAACATTCTTAAGAAGAGCCATGTTTTAATCATTTATTCATAATTATCCTTTCCTTTCCAATGTGAAGAATGCTGCAGTCGGTGTTCATGTCAATTATCTGCTGTATTCTCATGCATAAAACTGCAAAGTGGAGTGGAGGGGCTATTAGGACTGGGTTTGAAGCGGGGAAGGTGGGAAGCGAGAAGACAGACCAGAGCAAAGATCAAAGTGCACCTGTGTTCATCCCTGTGCTTCCAAAGCCCCTTCTCTATAGCACCTGCCTGACTTTTTATTTAATATTTTATTTATTTATCTGATAGAGAGAGACACACAACAAGAGAGTCAACAAAAGCAGGGGGAATGGGAGAGGGAGAAGCAGGCTTCCCATTGAGCAGGGAGCCTGATGTTGGGCTCCATCCCTGGACCCTGGGGGCATGACCCGAGTCAAGGGCATAAAGACTGAGCCACCCAGGTGCCCCCTACCTCTTGCTTCAGAGACGAGGAGGTTTCATCTGTTCTGGTTGGTGGCAGGGGTGGCTTTATGTGACCCTTCTGCCTCCCCAGCCCTCTGGAGTTGGCCTGAATTTCCTTTCCCTGCCAAAGTTCTCAAATGTGCACCCACGTATGCTCTCCGTTTGATGGCCAGCAGCCTGGCTCCCCTCCCACGGCTCACCAAGATGCTCCAGGCCACCCGGCAAGCCCTCTGCTACCGGATACAAGGGCCCTTGCCCAGCCCTGTCCTCCTTGACCTGTCCTGCAGAGAGTCCTGTGAAAATACCCACCCCTCTGCTACTTTCTGTGCTCCTAGTTTAATGAGACTATATCCTATGCGCGGTTCCTGCCTCTCATTCCAACTCCTTCGGAATTTCTCTCCTCCCATCCCAAGACTCTGGCCAGCTTTGGTTGACTTACCATCTTCACCTTTAGAAAGTTTTTTTTTTTTTTTTTTTTTTTAACATTTTCTACTCGAATCCCATTCTTTCATTGGGATGCCCTCTCCACTCTCCAAATTGCTTGGATCATTTCTAGTGGGAAGCTTGCTGTCTTCTATCGGTTTTCCTGCCTCTCCAGCTGTGTGTCCTATAGGAAGGTCCCTCTGACTGTGGAGGCGCTCAGGCCTCGCCAGGCCCTGGGCCTCCCCAGCTCCCGGCCCTGGCCCCCGCTGTCCTGTCCACACACAGACTCATCTCTCTAGCGCAGCTCCAGCAGCCGCTTGCTCCCACCTCCCTCCTCTGTCTGCCACCGGCTGCCTTCAGGTCCTCTGCAGGCCGGGGCCCATCCTACATGGCTCGCCCCCACCGGTGCAATCTCATTTTTCACCTGTCTGCAATACAAGCTCTTCGCTCCTCTCAGCGCAGCCCTTTGGCTTGTCAGCAGACCCAGGATCCGGAATGCCGGCTTCCCAGTGTCCTTCGAGCTCTGAGCCACGCTCCAACCCACCCCTACAGCCCTTCATGGTCCTACACACACTTTCCTCGTCAACAATCCCTCTTGTCCTCGTGCCTGGTCTCCCTGACCAGGTCAGGGAGGTCTTCAACCTCCCTTCCGCCCACAGCTTGCGCTGCCGGTGGTGGCGAACCCACAAGACAAACGTGCCACTTGCAGCCACCGAGCCCCGGCTCTGAGCCCGGTGAGGCCCGCTCGCACTCCTGACCGTAACTTTTTACTCATGTCACCCACGGGGTGTTCAGGCCCTGCCGGCGAATACCTACGACTTGAAACCATTCAGGCATGTCGGTGAATTAGAACCTGTAAGCGAGTCACGCGTAGTTAAGAGGCGGAAGTGAATTGTCACCGTCGTGGAGCAAGGAGCACAAACGCTGGCCGGGTCTTCTGCCCCCTCCGGCCCGAGGGTCACTGGCGCACGTGTTCTTCGCCCCATTTCCCAGCACCCGGACTTCAGGCAGAGCGTGGTGGAGCTCCGGTCGTTAATGCAGTGCGTGTGTGCGCGCGTGTGCGCCTGTGTATGTGCGCGCGTGTGTGCGTGCTGGAAAAGTTACAGAAGGCTGGTCCGGGGTCTCCCCCGCTCCGGAATTTCGTCGGAACTCTGTCTTCCCGAGACAGTGCACGGGCCCTCCGCGGCCCCCGGAGCCGGTTAACAAGTGTGTAATGTGACAAATCTGTGCCGCGGGGGCCGATCAAGGGGAAGGAGCGGAGCAGATGTCGTGGCTCCTGCCCAGGCCGCCCAGACTCTGCGGCCCGCGGGAGCTGAGCCGCGGCCCTCCCCGCCCTCGAGCAGAGCGCCGAGCGGAGCCCGCGCCCGGGGCGCCCGGGGCCACCCCTCCCTCGGGGCCGGGCGCGCCGCGGCCGGGGACCTGTGGGGAGAGGGGCGCGCCGCGCCGGGGGACGTGGCCCGGAGTGGAGCGGCTCCGGGCGCGAATCGCGGCCCACGTTTGGTCCTGGAGCCGCAGGCGAGCGCGGGGACGTGGCCTCCGGGGAGCGCGGGCCTCGGCGCCCGCAGGGGAGGGCTCCCCCGGCCGGGGCGGCGCCCGGCTCCCTCCGCGCCCGCCCCGCCGCTCCCTTTGTCCCCGTGGCCCCCGCGGCCCGCCCTTCGGGGGCGCCCCAGCAGTGCGAGGAGGCGGGGCCCGGCGGCAACGCCCCCGCAGGCCCCCAGCGCGCCGGGACCCCGGCGGGCCGGCCGCGTCCCCAGCTCCCGGCCCCCGGCCCCGCCCCGCCGCCCCGCCGAGGCCGCCCCCTGGCGGGCAGCGCGGGCAGCGCCGGCGTCAGGCCCGCGCGGCGGCCGCGGCGGTGGCGGCGGCGGCGGCGGGCCCGGGGTTGCCATGGTAACCGGCCGCGGCCGCCGCCACAGCAGGGCCGGCCCCAGCGCCAGCGCCGGCCGCGGCTCGGCTCGGCTCAGTGTGGGGGTGAGCGGCGGCGGCGCGGCCGGGCCGGGGGAGCGGGCGCGGCCCGGCGGCCTCAGCATGGAGGACGGCTTCTCGAGCTACAGCAGCCTGTACGACACGTCCTCGCTGCTCCAGTTCTGCAACGGTGAGGGGCGGCGGCCGCGGGGGCGCGGGGCGGGGGGCGGCCGGCCGGGCCGCGGGGCGAGGCCGGGGCGGGAGGCCGCGCAAAGTTGCGGCGGAGGCGCGCGGTTCCCGCCGCCGCGGGCGCATTGTGCAGGCCCGCGGGCCGCGCCTGGCTCGCCCCCGCCGCCCGCGCCCCGCGCCCGCCGGCCCCGCGTCCGCGCCCGGCCCGCCGGGGAGCCGCGGGGCCAGCGCACGGGGCCGGGCGGCGCGTGGGGAGGCCGGGCCGCCGCGGGCGCGGGGACGTGTTGCTCGCGGCTGCCGGACTCGGGTCCGCCCGCGAGGCTCCGCGGGAGGAGCTCGGGGAAGAAATCCCCGGGAAGCAGGAGCTCCTCGGAGACTCGCGCCGGGTCGGGGGCGGCTGGACCCTCGCGAGCCATTCGGGCTCCTTTGGTGCAATCGCCCCGGTGCAGCGCAGCGCGCGGACGGAGTGAACCTGGCTGGAAAGTGCTCGCACTGTTTTGTTGACGGGATGCTAGATTTTGTTGCATTTTTTTTTTTTTTAAACAGGAAGGAAACAGTCTTAACTGGCAATGTGGCATCTTTTACAAAATATAAAATCCTACGTGCTTGAAAGATTTTAGTCTCCCTGGCGGGGTGGAAAAAGATTTTCACATCACGCAGCATATTTTAGGAGAACACGATGTATGATAATTCATGATCAAAAGTTAACCAGGTTTTTGCTTTTTTTTTTTTTTCCCCGACGTTGGATTTACTGCTTGATCAGTGGGTCCCAAAAGTTTGTTAAAGGAGAAACAATGTGTATTTTACAGAATTCGCCTGTAGTGCGATTGGAATAATTTAGAATTCTAGGTGCATTGACGACTTGAGCAATTTATTTTGCAATCGTGATTGTGATTTAGGGGAGCTTTTCCAGCTCTTTGACACCTGTTTGCAAATAGGAGGTATTTGCTGGAGCCATAAAGATGACTGTGTGGATTTTTCCCTCCATGATGATATTTTGACCTCGGGTGGAATTGATCGCTATCTTTTTCATGGAAGAATTTTTCTGATAGTTTCAGCAGTGATTAATTTTCATGTTAAGCACATGCAGGCCTTCATTAACTTAGTAATGCTCTCTTCGGTGGAATTAAAGGAAGTTTTGACTCTCCAGATGTACCCGCAGTTTCCCAGAGCAGAGCCCCTGTGTTTTTGGTCTTCTGAAGATGTTGAGGCACACAGAATGTATTTGGTTCTTTATGGGCCACTGGAATCCCTTACAGTTTAGAGTTATGGGAGCATTTGGTTCTCCCATACGCTGAATAGAGTTCCCAATTAAATTTTGAATGGTTTCCTTAAATGACCTACAATCCATCCTATCTGAATTACTATTTTTGGTGTAAAGGCAGTACAGCCTCCGAAGCGTTTATGAGAGAATTCCCCTTATGTTAGTTGTGAAAGGCATGTGGCTGAAGAATTATATTAAATGAATTTCAGGCATGAAGGATTTTTAAAAATTAATATGTGGGCATATATGTTGACAATTTGATTTAGGTTATGCAGATGAGCCTAGGTATTTTTATTTGAGCAGTTGTTAGGGGGCCTGGTTATTTCATTCCTAAATAGCACTTCATTCCTCAAGTTGACCTACACATCTGTTCCTGACTGTTGTGGTTTTCTGCCTTTTCTTGTTAATTGCTAGTTTAGAGAGATTGGTAACATAGCTTCCTGCTAATGAGGCCTAGAAGACGGTAACGGTCAGCCCTTCTGTATTGTATGGGTAACAGTTGAAGAAAAATCACTTTCTAATAGCTAGAATCAAAGCATAAGATCATTTCCTAACACAGTTGAATGAATCATAGCTGTTGAATTTCTTTTCTCAGAAAGTTCTCAGCTCTGTTTTTATTATGTTTTGGTTACCATATGAATAAACTTTACAGCAAGAGTAGTTTATGGGACAGAATGGGCGTTAACTAATGATGTCGCCAGCAACAGATGTTTTCATGTGAAATTATTCATTTCAAGAGGCTTCCATTAAGGAAAAGTATAAATGAATACAATTTAGCTAATTACTGTGATGATTCCATTAAGGCAGCGGATCAAGGAAACACCGTTTCACCAAGAATGAAATTAAACATGTGGGTATTTCATTAGCTGCACTGAGAAAAAAAATTTTTTCTTTTTAAATTAGAGATTTACATGACAATGGCCCAGCCGACAACAGCGTAATATGTGAACTCCTCCATTTTCATATGTTGATGAAACCTCATGCTTCCGATAATGACAGCCGCTAAGAAGCCATAGTTCTAGATCGGCCTCAGCAAATACAACCCATGCTTATTAGCTGGATGACTGTCCCAGCGTCCTCCTGGGGAGATAAAGATGGAAGCGAATGTCTATCGGAACGAGAAGGAAAACTTTGTTCAAATGAATGCACTCCTTGTCTTCCTCTCATCCTTTTTTCCCTTGCTCTGTCTCCGATCTAATTTGCAGTGGATTTTCAGTGTAAAGTCAGGGGGTGTCTCGCCCTCCCCCGAAGACTGGTCACTCTCATCTTTCAGATACTGGCGCCCTCATTGCAGGAGAAAACTCATGCAGCATTTTTTTTCTCCGAAGTATTTAGAACCCTGGTCAAAGAGCGAGAAACCACAAACTTCTTTTATTGCTCCAAGAAAAACCACCGTTGTTGAAAAGTGAAGGAAAGTTATCATTTATAAGCCAATTCATGATTTGGGAAATACTTGCCATTCTTTACTCCATATTTCTTCAAAGCCTCCCTGTGCGGTAAATCATAGTATGTATGAGAAAACTGAGGCTCAGAGAGATTTGGGGATGCGGTACCTGGGAGGCTCCGGGGGCTAAGGGTCCGACTCTTGATTTCGGCTCAGGTCATGATTTCAGGGTTGTGACATGGAGAGGGCAGGCTCTGCACTCAGCAGGAAGTCTGCTTCTCTCCTCCCTCTCCCTCTGCCCTGCCCCCCTAAAAATAAATTAATAAATCTTAAAAAACAGAGAGAGACATTTGGTGACTCTCGAAGGCTGCATGACCAGTGAGGCTTGGATGCCAGTCTAAATCTTTCCATTTGTTTGTTTCAATAACATCTTTGTTGAGATGATATTGACATCCCATAAAAATTCACCCTTTTTAAGTGTACAATTAAGTGATTTTCAATATACTGACCGAACTGTGTCAGCATCACTGATACCTAATTTTAGAACATTTTCATCACCCCAAAAAGAAGCCTGGGTAGCAGTTCCTGCCATTTCTGCATCACTGTAGACCCTCATGACTGCTAATCTGCTTCTGGTGTCTGTCAGTTCTGGATGTTTTCGCGTAAATGGAATCATGCTAATAGTTGACCTTTGCATTGGGCTACTTTCACTAAGCATCATGTTTTAAGGTTTGCCCGAATTTGTAGCACATGTCAGTACTTTGTTCCTTTTTGTGGCCAAATAATATTCTGTTTCGTGGATATACCACATTTTATGTATCCATTCTCCTGTCCATGAGCATTTGGATTGTTTCCACTTTTTTTAAACTATTCTGAATAATGATCCTATGAACATTCACATACAAGCTTTTATGTGTAGACATATGATTTCATCTTTCTTGGGTAGATACTTAGGAGCAGAATGGCTGGGTCATGTGGTTAAGTCTGGCTTTTACTGTTTTGGGGAAACCAATCTGAACTTTTTGAAATCTAAATATCATCCTCTTTTTACATTACACCCTTGGATTAAACAACAGGAATTGAGCTGGATCAAAGAAGGAAAGAAGTGGGAGCAAAGTATAAAATGTTGCCATTTCATTTCTGTGAGTCACTTTGGATACTTTTCTTCAATTAGAGCTCACCAGAAGGGGTCTGCACTCACCCTTGCTCAGATGCAGTAGGTTAGAAGAATCTCGGTGTTTGAAGGGACTTAACAGGCATTTCATCTTGTGGTTTCCTTTCTTCAGACTTTGAGCTGTTTCTTCAAAGTACCACTTACCCAGGAACCCAAATGTCAAGCAGATGAACATGGAGCTGCTTTAGTTGAAGTAGGAAGAGGACAGCAGGCTGGCCCTCTGATCCAGGCCACCCATCCCTCCAGGGCCTGGAATCTCTGGTGTATGTGAGAATGCTCCAAATGTTATTCAGTCTCTGCTTGAGCAGTTCCAAGGGACTGGAAACTCACTATCTCTCCATGCAGGCCATCGCTTCTATGGATAGTTCAGATGGTTGGTTCCTGTGTGCACTCAAAATTTGGCCCAAGTTCTGCCTCTTGGGTCCAGAGAATAGGTTTAATCTCTTTTCCATATACCAGGTTGTTACATGTTTGAAAACAATTATGATAGCTCTTTCTGAAGTCTTCTCCTAACTAAACATTACCTTTAGAAAAAAGTAATTCCTTATAAGATACAGTTTTAGGCTCTTAATCATTTTGGATTGCCTGATCTACATGTGTTTCTTTAAAAGGTGGACCTTTTAAAATTGGACACAACTGAATGTGGTATTCCAGACACAGTCTTTAAACAGAGCAGAATAGAGCAGGATACTTAACCTCCCTTATTTTAAAGTTTATACTTCCTATAATGCAGCCTAAGATGATATTAGCCTTTTTGCTTGTCACTTCATGTTGTTACCTCTTACTGATTTTCACTTAAAACTCTTATCTTTTTTATATGTATGATGGATAAGTCCTTAATTTTCTTACTTTTACTTTTCTTTTTTGAGGGGGAGTTTCTTCCGGAAGACAGAGCCCTGTCAATTTACAATACAATGTAATCTGGGTGGTGCTCATATAAAATACTTCTGCGCTATCATAATGTGGAAATTGGTCACCGTCTTAAAGGGTTATGATTCTGGATAGCAGCCTTTTCTCCATCTTCCTTTGGAAGGTGTCTTGAGAGACTATCAGATTCCTTCTGAAGCCTACACAGAGTTTAACGACCCATTCGTTCCCTGATCTATCATCATCTTTTGAGCTACTGCTATTTATTTTTTCTAGTTTTGAAGTGGAAAATCTTTTAAATTTCTAGGGACTTATATTTTTGAAAATTCAGAATAATTTATTTAAAATCTTGAATATCTTTTGGCATCTGTAACACATGACTTCCTCCTAACTAGGATTAGGTTGGGCTTTTCACGTGGGCACATAGTTGGGTATACAACAGGATCAAGGAGCTCCTGTGAGGAAATCATCTGAACTCAAAACTAGGAAGTATTTTCAAACCTCTTCTGCATTCCTGTGTGGTGACCGGGCACTGACTTGGGCTTTCTGTGATAGCAAAATCAAAAGAAAATGCTTTCATGGAAAGTGCAACGCAAGCCCCGGTGCTAAGTAAGAATTTCTTCTTGATACATGTGGTACTCTGCCCAGCAAGGAATTTATTTTATAGCCAAACCACAAGCTTTTATGGCATTATAAACAAAACCGGGCATTTTGGTGGAAAATTCACAAAATAAATTCACAAAAAAATAACCATTAGCTGGCTATTGTTAATTCCTGAGATAGTGTAAGCCTTTTCATATATTCTCTTAAGAAATAAACACTTTGGGGGCGCCTGGGTGGCTCAGTGGGTTAAAGCCTCTGCCTTCGGCTCCGGTCATGATCCCAGGGCCCTGGGATCGAGCCCCACATCAGGCTCTCTGCTCCGTGGAGAGCCTGTTTCCTCCTCTCTCTCTCTGCCTGCCTCTCTGCCTACTTGTGATCTCTTTCTGTCAAATAAGTAAATAAAATCTTTAAAAAAAAAAAAAAGAAATAAACACTTTGGTTGAGTGGACGGTAGATAAGGACAGAGAAGGAACATCTTGCTTCTAGTGTTACAGTCTGTTCAGGCCATAAAACCAGTAGCGTGAAAAACCTCATCACGGTGGCATTGAAAATTCTACATTAAAGCATTGTTCTTATTAGTCGGGACTTGAAATAAATGGTATTTTGTGCTACTAAAAATCTTTCAGGAAAAATATTTTTATTTATCTTTAAAATCCTAGCTTGTTATTAGAGGATTTCTAATAGTAGCAAAATGTTTTAAATGCCAGCAGAGAGACACCTGGGTGGCTCAATGGGTTAAGTGTCTGCCTTCGGCTCAGGTCATGATCCCAGGGAGTCTGGGAACGAGCCCCGCATTGGACCAGCTCCGCATCAGACAGATTCCCTGCTCAGCAGGGAACCTGCTTCTCCCTCTCCCTCTGCCTGTTTCTCTGCCTGCTTGTGTGCTCTCTTCTTTCTCTGTGTCAAATCAATAAGATCTTTTTTAAAATGCCAACAGAAACATTAGTAATCAAAACAACTATGTTGTGAACTCTAAATGCTGTGTAATATGAATCAATACAGCTCCTGCCCCCAGAAGCTTGGTGAATTTCTCACTAGATGTTTGACACCTGCATTTATTCTTCTGCTGGAAGCTATGTAATCTTTTAGTGCTGTCCTGGCCTGGGAGTGTCCTGGGGTATGAGTGGCCACAGGTGCCATCCTCTTTGGCTTATTGTAAAGAAATAGCTGTTTGAAAGAGTTTATCTTTCTTTAAAGTCCTACTTTTTAAATGAAGAGTTAGGTAGGCGCACTTCCAATTTTGTTTCCTCTACAGCTGTATCTTTATTGGAAAATGCTCTTGGTGTGGAAAACCACATGTTTGCAGAACACTTAGTTGTGTCTTAAAGTGCAGTATTTATTCTGCCAGCTTTCTGGAAAAGATCTGAACTCTCTGGGCTTAATAAACTACCCTAGATTTCCCTGAGAACTGTCCTGGACTTTTCTGTGCCGCATCCTTCCGTCTCAATGGGCCCTGTGGGTTCTGCTCCCCCAGCGTCCGACAACCCAGCCCTTCTGCTCAGTTCAGAGGCTCATCACTTCTCGGCTGGGTTTTTGTCTGTGTTTTTGAAAATTGCCCCAAAGTAGTCTTTCTGCCTGCAGTCTCCGCCCCCTTCCGCGTGTTCCTTTTTTATTAAACAAGTAGAATATCCACGGTGCTCGTTATTTCAGTGATGGAGGGGGTTCTCGAGGACAGACATGGTCCGTGTGGCCCTTGCCTTCCGGAACCCTGCACTGCTCATTGGGATCTAGACATTCCTTGCTTTCTTCTGATGACTGACGTGATGAGCCCCGGGATGGACGGTCCTAAGTATCGGGAACCGTGTAGAGTGTTGCCGGGGACGGGACTCGAGGGATGTGCATTGGGGTTTCTTTCCAGGGAGGGTGGAAGTCAAACCCTGCAAGGGGGTGGGGAGAGGGAGGGGTCGGGGGAGAAGAGCCGTCCAGACCAGGGAAAGCGATGAGCAAGTGGACGGTGGGAGCACCTTTTGGAAACGGAAAGGTCTCATGGGGGAAAGAGGAAGGAGTGGATTGAATTGAAGCTGGGGGCGGGGGGTCCTGGGCCACACTTGGGGTTTCTCGGCCACATTAAGGCATTTGGTCTTATTCTGAGGAGCAGAGAGAATGTGGCAGAGGATTTTGAGGCAAGGGAGTGAGGTGGCCAGAGCCTCAGGGATTTTTGAAAGAGGGGTCCCCCTTGCAGCGTGGAGGGTAAGCCAGCAGGGGCGGGGAGGGTGGAGGCGGGAGTCCGTGGAGTGAAGCCAGGGGACAGTGGTGGGGATTTCCACTTGAGGGGTGCCGAGGGCCCACCTCACCAGGACTGGTGTCGTCCAGGGCAGGGAGAGGAGGGAGCCAGGCTTCTGGCTCACCGGAGTGAGGGCCACTTGCCGAGATAAAGGAGCTAGAAGGATGGGCAGTCAGATACTGTTCCGCTGTGGCTTGCGGGTGTGAGGGCCTGTGGAACATGCCAGCCGAAGGGCCGCATGGGCTGTGGGGTCTAGAGCCAGGGAGAAGTCTGGAGCAGGAGTAAAAAATTCGAGAGCCATCAGTAGGTCGTAGCCGAATCCATGGCACAGATGAGCTCACCTAAGGAGAACGGTGATGTTTCTGGAATGCTCTTTCTGGAAGACAGAGCTGATCGTAGCAGGCTCCTGACTGAACGTCTTCAGAGCACCCCCTCCCTCCCAGGACGTCTTCGGTGGAGGGGGGGGAGGCTGCCGGCTTAGCCAGCTCCCGGCTCCTCCCGGCTCCCACCTGCCTGAGCAGAGTGAGGTCTTCCCCTCGTGGCCATGTGCTTCTCTGGCATAAATCTCTGTTACCGGGATTATCCCAGAAGCCTGTCACTGCAGCTTAGTCTCACGTCCCTCATGAGGCTGTCACCACCTTCTGGGCAGAGTCTCCTGGCGAATGCTCTTGGTGCCCATGCTTCAGCAACACCTGGGACCGAGGGGGGCTCCTGCTGAACACCGGTTGAGTGGATCAGGGGCCGCCATCGTCCCGGAAACCCCCTCCCCAACACACACACCAGCTAAACGGCTCCTGGGTAGCAGGTACACGCTAAATTGTGGTTGCAGAATGGACTCACGCCACTTCTCCATATGCCTGAGAAGCACGTGTATTTATACGTAGAGCTACCGGGTAGGCAGGTGGGCCCACGTGTCCCGTGGGTGTGCATACGTGCATACATCCCGTGACGTTCAGCCGTTCCCCACATCAAAGAGCCAGTGGACTTGGGTGTTCAGAAGGGAAGGCACCGTAGGCCAGGGGACCTCATCGCGAAAGGCCCGCAGCAGGTGACATGTGACGGGGACGAGCCCAGCCTGGTCGGCACAGACGGCCCAGAGTGCCGGGAGCTGGACGCCGGCTCCCGAAGGCGCAGGAGGAACGTCTGCGAAAAGCACTTGGTGGTTCAACGGGCTTAAAACACAGTATTTTCAGCCAAAGTAATTGATACCGTGAAGTAGTTCTTGGCAAAACCAACGTTTTTAACATCAGAAGAGATCTGGCGGTGAAACAGCCCCCCGAAAATGTTGTTTTGGGTAACAAGAATTTTTACCATTCTTAGAAAAATGTGCTCCCATCGGGAAACGGTTGGCCGGACTTAGGACTCGCTTGCACTAGAGCAGCGGGACAGGGACACGCTTTAGCCCCAATTACCGCCCTTCAAACAGCTGAGAATGCCTGGGCCGGGGCTGAGCGACGCCGCTCGTTTAGGAAGCCCCTCTCGAGGCCGTCCTGCGGGAGCCGCTCCTCTGGGACCGGATGGGGAACCTAATAAAGATAATGACCTGCTAGCCCGGCGCCTCCAAATTAGTCCTTTAGAAAGTAATTAAGCAGGACTGCCCACAGCCAGTGCTCTCGGAGGCAGATCTGGCTCCGTGTGCGCTCTCTTCGCCTTCCCTGAAAGTGGGCTGGTACTGAGTGGATATAATTTAATTACATAAGAATATGCGTTCATACCGCATCCTGGACGGACGGCTAGTGCTCCCGCCACAGTCGCCACAGCCGTCGTGTCCAGCCTGGAGGCTGTGCTCTCCGAAATGGGGCTGGGGCCTGTTGTCCTGCAGGGCTGCAGAGGGCTGGGGGAGGGGCGGTGCTCTCCGCAAGGAGCAGTGGGTGCTTTTCGGGTACCCCCTCCTTCATCCTCATCGCACCCCTTAGAGGTGATGCCTGTTACCGTCTCTGGTTTGACTGATGAGGCAGCAGAGGCCCCAGGCTTTGGGTGACTTGCTCGAGGTCCCCCGGCCAGTGCTTGGCAGACCTGGGATTTGAACCCAGGCGCTGGGCTCCGCTGTCCACAGCCTGCTGAGTGCTCGGTTCTGCTCGGCGAGCAAGTGATGGGTCGGGGTGGGGGCGATCACGGACACGGAGGGGGCTTAGGGGAGGGGTTCGGTCTGGGCCTTGCTTCTCCAGGGGTGGAGGGCACATACCGAACCCTGGCTCAGACCTGTGTGCCTTTCTCTGGTTCACTGTGGGGTCTCAGGACACATTTCCTTGTCTTCACCCCGTTTCCCTTCCCGTCGTCCCACTTCAGCACTTTCCGGGGCGGCAATCCCGTTTATCTCTGAGTTGTTCAGAGTCCCACGGAAGTCCCCATAGCCCGGAGGACAGGGGCTGGGTCTGGAACCGCCAACCCCCGGCCTCCCTGCTCCGGGGCCTCCTCTCTCCGCAGGCGGCCTTGGATTCTGCCACCCCGACTTCTTCCCGCTGTGTCGGAAGGTGCCGCCTGCCCGACGGGCATCCTCAAGGTCGGGACCCTGCCTTCCCTGTCCTTCGTCACCGGCCCGCTCCTCGGCCGTTAGAACCCAGCTCCGTGCCCCAGAAGCCTCTAGAGCTCAGCGGCTCGAAGCCAGTTCACCCAGTGGCCCCAGCCTCCTGTCCAAGTCTCACTGCAAACCTTGCTGTCCCTCTGGACCAGCGGCCCCCAGACGACCACACCGCAGGCCCGCTGTGCCCACACACTGACCCAAAGGCCAAGCCGTTTTAGTCTGGTGACTGCCTGCCGAGGAAGCTTCGTCATTCTCTGAACGGCCCCTGCGACGGCTGTCACCAGGCTCCGTGATGCCGGTCCGTCCCCCCCGTAGGCAGCTCTGGTGCTTTGCGTTGCTCTCTAGCACCCTTTGTACTGTCATTACTCCCTCACTTTCCCCGAACCCTTATAAAAAGTCTTTAACTGGGGTAAAACGCACGTCGCCTAAGCCACACCCTTTGAACCCTGTGATGCTTGCCGTCGGGCAGCACTAAGCACAGTCACGTCACCACTGTCCATCCCAGAACACCTGTCATCGTGCAGCTCTGAAACTCCCTTAAACCTAGACCCCCCATGCCCCGCCCCCAGACCCCGACACCCCCCACTCATCTGCCGGGAGTCCGACTTATTTCACTTGCTGAACACTTTTTAAAAACTCTTGTTTCAGGAAGTTCTAGAAGGCCCAAACTGACCCCCATCTAACTCAGGGTTCATAGTCGGGCATAAAGAGTGGGATAATTACCTCCAAGTTCAAGGCTGTCAGAGCGTCTGCTGATCACACCCACATGCCGTCCAGCAGCTCTGCTCAGCCTGTTTAAAGTCTAAGCTGCTTATCTCTGGGATCCCTGCAATAAAAAGTGTGTTCTTTCCCCCAAGCTAGCGTCACTATGAGGCCCAGCTCCGGAAGGGCGGTGCAGTGTTCTAGATGCAGGGCTCAGGGTCAGAGTCCTTAACACCCATGGAACAGCAACAGGGGCCCCCCTGACAAGCCAAGCAGGGTCACAAGTGTCTAAGTTCTCTTAAGAATGGAGGAGGTTGGGAAAAAACGTTAGAGCAGTTTAGAAAAAATGATGAGGGGCATATGTCTGCTAAAGAAATTCCGTGACATATGCCTTCTGATCACCAATAGCGTGCATTTTCTCGCAATTAGCTAAGAACCTAAGAAAGGAAACAGCAGATGTGAGACCCGTGATCTAGGAGGGATCTGGGCGGGAGGCTTGGAATATCTCCTGAGTTTCTTTCTTTTTTAGAGATCGCTGCTACACATTCGGCACAATCCATGACATGACTGTCTGATGCGAGCGTCTCATCTGCAGGACCGTCTAAAACAAAAAACAAAAAAACAAGCCCAGGCTGCCTGTGTGCAAAATGAATCATTAGCTCTTGAGAATTAGCACAGATTATGTGCACCTTTTCCAAGACCCTCGGTGGTCTATCAACGAAGGACTTTTCCCAAGGGTCAGAGCGTGGGCTTTGGAGAAGGACAGGTCTGCGCTGGGATCTCGATTCTGTCCACTCTGAGGGAGCCTGGGGCATTGACACCCTGACCCACGCTCCGCGCTCCCTCCCATCGCCTCTCCGTGCCCCGCGGGGCAGACTCCAAGGAGCCTGTTCGCCACCCCCATCCCCAGCAGCCTCCCGGTGCGGAGGACAGGGCCGAGGAGTGGTGGGAGGACGTGGAGGGCCCACGCGAGAGGCCCGGTGCTGTGCTCCACGGCCGAGAGGTCCGTGTGGGGCAGCGAGCATTGCCCTCCTGCTGTCTTGACGGTCGCAGCAGCGTTGATCTAGCCTGGTTCCTGATGCCTCGGAGGCATCCCATCGATGTTGGATTCGGGGTCTTAGCCCGTCCCTCTGCCTACCATGTGCGTTGTTCCTCCAGTGCGCCGAGAGCTGCCGTGGCTTGGGGGTCAGGACTTCTCGACCTCATCCCCTCCTGTTCCCACGCTGAGGGGCAGCTCCCCCCGGGCCCCGCTGAGACCGTCTCCTAGCGAACTCCACGTCCACCCGGAGCTACTTCTGCTTTCCTCTGCACCTCCAGACTGTGGCACATCCACGCGTGGCTGGTGCGTGGCTCCCGCCAGTGTGCGCGGGGCTGGGGTTGGCTGCACAGCCTTGGTTCCCACCAGCAGCCCGCGAGTTCCGTGAGGGCAGGACCCTATGCTGTCCTCGGCTTCGCTCCCTTCCGCTGCTCTGCAAGGTGCTTTGCACGCCGAGTCTGTTCGATGAGTGCTTGTCGAACGAAAAGTCGATGGTAAAATTTTAGAAAGGGCCATGCTACCTTTAAATCACCACGAAAGGCCGAGGGAGAACTTCCCAATCCTGAAGAGCTTTACAGTGTTACCGGAGCCGCTTCTTCCTTGTTCACAGCAGTGCGACAGCTGCGTGTGCACCGAAGCCCCTTAGCGAGCATGGGGTGGGGTCAGCGCACAGACTCCCGGCACTCATGGGCGGCACGTGTGTGTGCCCGTAGTTGGTGGGAAACTAGATCTGTGAATAAAACCATATGCCCAGGGGCGCCTGGGTGGCTCAGTGGGTTGAGCCTCTGCCTTCGGCTCAGGTCATGATCTCAGAGTCCTGGGATCGAGTCCTGCATCGGGCTCTCTGCTCAGCAGGGAGCCTGCTTCCTCCTCTCTCTCTCTCTCTGCCTGCCTCTCTGCCTACTTGTGATCTCTCTCTGTCAAATAAATAAATAATTTTTTTTTTTTAAGATTTTATCTGATTTCACCCCGAGATCATGACCGGAGCCAAAGGCAGAGGCCCAACACACTGAGCCACCCAGGCACCCCAAATAAATAGAATCTTCAAAAAAACCCCCAAACCAAACCATATGTACAATTTTATTTTGTTTTATTTACCCGATTTCTATTCACCACGGCCTCTAAACATGGTCCAACTGTCATCTGTTCCAGCACTGGAAGGATTTATGGAGAGATGGGGCAGTTGTGCACAGAACCCCGTACGCCGGGCACTGTGGACTAAGGGAGTTTTCAAGGGTAATTTTGATGCTATTTTCATCCCCTTTACTGACCTGAAAATACAACCCCAATGGAAAACAATCTCCCCTCTAGTGTTTTAGAGTTCCAGAAGCTCCTTCAGATCTGTTTCTCACTTAATTCTCACAAGCAGGCTCTGAGGTGAGTAAAGTTCTTGGCATGACACGCATTTGACACAGGGTCCGGGAGACAGACGGATGCTGCCTGCTCACCACAGCCGCTCGGGCAGGGACAGGCCCCACGGGCAGGTCTCCATCCCAGGCCCTTGGAGCCGTGCCTTCCCTACCCCATCCTCGCCCGAGCAATTACTTCCATCTGGTAATGTACCTTTAGCAGAGCTCTCTGTTTAGAAAGAAAATAAGGCCTGGATAATTGCCTCTCTTAGTCTGCAAGTTTTGTTGTTGTTCGCTGGATCTTGAAAATTATTAATGCGCTCTGCTTTAGGAAAAGCTGACATTTAGAAACCTGGATGCCTAACACGTAAGTCGTTATAAGGTTACAGGATTCCATAGCATTTTCTTGAAAGTGTGAATTTCCTTGTCTTCTTAAATACCATATTTACTGAACGTGGACCTTATACTTCAGGACCACATTCTGGGTAGAGTGCCTTGGATTGGTTTTGTTTTGTGTTTTAAACTCCTGTTCTCTCTGAAATCACCATCTAATGGTTCTTAAAGGCTGGAGAAACCGTGGGAGTCACAGCAGTACCTCCTTCTGCGCGTGGTCTTTCATCCCGGCCGACGTGTAGCCAGAAGTGTGTCCAGTGCTCGGACTGCTGCCTTGGAGCCCAGGCTGGGGCTTTGCCTGTTTGCTAGACCCACCCCTCGCACAGGCTGGGTCTCGGATGCCCCGAGTTCCAGCAGCCCCAAGGAAGAAGGAGCTACTAAGTCAGCCCATCTCCCTGATCTGTGATTTCAAAGTCCAGAAGGCTCTGAGCACCGAATGTTTTTTAGTAACTCGTTTGTTAGTCTTGGCCTGCTCTGAAATCACTTGGTGAGGAAAAAAAACCCAGCTCATCTGAATTGAAGCATGTGGTTTTAATGGTTTATATTTCTTTCTTCTTAGATACGAGTTCTGCTTTCCTGTATTTTGGGGAATATGTTGTTATGGACGCTATCCCAGGGGCTTCTGGGGCTATCGGGTAATAGATGTGTGTTCCGGGCTTCCGTTCGGAGGTCAGAATCTGAATTCAGAAGCATATCAGGCACCGGGGCTTTAGGGGGTAGGGGTTGTGCGCCCCTGGGACCCGACAGCCAAGCTGGCCCCGTGGCCAGGGCGCTTCCTGGTGACACTCTGCACGCTGGCCTGATGCTTGGCCAACATTCAGGAGAAAGCCTGGCTCACAGGTGCAGGGGGTCCCCAGAGGGAACTGCAAAGCTGAGATGGGGCAGCCACCTGCCCCAGGGCCAGCCAGGTGCCCACAGAGCCAGGCGGCCAGCTGTGCCTGATTTTGTGGGGAATTTTGTCCCAAGAAAGCAAAGCTCAGGGAGAGTGCCCGGACTGTGCTGTCTTCCGGAGGGTGTCTTGCTTCTGACCCCACGAATTTCTGTGTCTCCTCTTAACAAGGCCCGGCGCTTGCCTCTCGAAAAGCAACAGTGACGCGTGGCATCTGCTTGCTGCCTCCAGCTGGTAGGCCCTTGGGGTTCCTCACACTGTTCCCGGTGGGACTGGGGCTGGCCTCTTCCAGAAGTAGAGGAGCCGGGGGGGGGCATGCTGCGTGGTTGGGGGACACCCAGCTCTCCAGCCCCGACCGCACGCTTGTGCTGTCCAGCCGGCGACCCCACCCCCGGGGCTCTCGCAGCGACCCTCCTAACGATTTGTTGATTTGGACCCATTTTTATCTTTTGAGATTCATCTTTTCAAAGCCCAATCCTAATGGAGTGGGAGCTCTTTTCAGATTCCAGGGACAAAGCCGCGAACTTCGGTGTGCCTCGGTTTTCTGTGCTGCAAAGTGGGCTCCCTGCTCCCTGCCCGTGAGTTAGTCTGCATGGTCGTGCCTTAGGCACAACCGCACTCGCCCTGCCCACACGGGGCGGGGGGCGCTTTTCCACCCCCGCAGGCAGGTGTGTCTTAGTCACCTGTGCCTGCGGGCACTTACTGGGCTGTGTCCTCAGATCGTCTGGGGATAGACTGAGGCAGGTCAGTCAAATGCACATTGTTTAACTAACTCCAAAAATGTAGATCTTAGGCAACATTCACATGTTTCCTTTTTTGACCTACTGTAGCTAGAAATGGTAACTGGGAGGCTGGGGAATTGGCATCTGCACCCTCAGGTGTTCCTGGGAGCCTGTCCCCCGCCAGGAGCCTCTCGGTGACCCTTTCTGGTTGATTGTGCACTCCCAGGGTGCCTGGCTCTCTTCCCTCCCCAGACAATGGTTCTACCAATTTGTCTGCCTCGGAGGTTTCCTCCATACCAACAAGACTCAGAGTGTTAAGATTTAGGGCCCTTTTGAAGTAGGTGGGTGGGAGGGGGGAGCACAGGCTTCTCGGCAGGGTTGCTGAAAGTTTCAGGGGTCAAGGAAATAATATAACCCTTTGAATGGAGGCTCCAAATAGTTTGGAGTTCCCAGCCGCTAGCATCTCAGTTACGACTGCTTTGTCACAATTTGCTTTTCTTTAGCTAAACATTCTCACATGGTTTTAAAAGCAAGTGAAGGGATGAAGCTTTTTTAAGTGTAATGATTCTCTCCCGGGATCCATTGCTAGCAAGGGGGCGCGGGCAGAGGGCCCTTCAGCCAAAGGATCTCTAATTCACTCTGCCAAAAAATCCGTTCCACACTGTCAGCCCCATGTCTTTCTCCTCGAGGCTGAATAAATTAGGTGCCGCCCTTGGAAACGAAGGGCCCTCTTTGGCCCAGGAATCTTCGCTAGCTACCTTTCTTGAGGAAAGATGATTAATCTTATTATGCCCAGCAAAAAGGGTCACGTGAATGGCCGAACCCGTTTTGTGTTCTCTGAAATAGCAACCCTGTCACTTTCATGTTTCTTGGTGAGGGAACAAGTGACAAACTCGTGCAAGAGAAATACTGGCTTTGATTTAAGGGAAAAAATACAACAGTTGCTTAGCTTTCAAAAAAAAAAAAAAGATCTTCAAAGCAAAAATTCAGACGTTGTAACATGTACATTTATATGGGTTTTGGTTGCAGAAAGGACAATCTGGTAGATTATCAGACTGACAGAAGTTAACTACCTGTTAATAAAATGTAGAGATGTAAAGAGACAGTAAACTTTGCATATGATTGTACTAATCCCGGTCAGTAGTAAGTTATCAACTGGAGGTAATAAACCTTGGACGACGTGGATCCTCAGGTTTATGCGCTGGGATTTCTGACCCAGACTCCGTTTCGCACAGGGCATGGAGGTGCTGATGGGGTTTGAGGCCGGGATCCAGGGGGACTCACGGGGGCCACGGTCCTGTATCTGACACCCCTACGGACTTCTGCAGTGTTTTGTGTTCTTGTAATTCCTAACTCAGAGACCGCACTGTTCTCCCCGCTCCAACAGTAAAGAATGCAAAGCCGTTGTCATTTTTCTGTAAGCCTAGAGATGGTGGGGACCTGCCAGGACTCAGGGCAGAAATTTACCTTAAAATAAGAACCCAAAAAGAAAGTCAAAGGAACCAAGTTTATTATAAAGCAATTTTTAAATTAATAGGTCATAAGGCAAAGAGTGGAGTTTGTTAAAATACAAGTTAAGGCTGCTTTATAGAACACGGAGGCTTGCATTCTCGACCCATGGAGTCTGTTGAAGCTGGTCCAGCTCCCCTCCCCTCTTCCTCCCTCCCCCCGCACTCCTCCCTCCTTCTCCCCTTCCTTCTCCTCTTCTCCCGATATGGACGGTATGGACGGTCACCTCCCATCCATGAAGATGACTCTTCCCCCATTCCTCGGCCACATCTGTCCCTCTGCAGGGTGTCCCTCAAGCAGGCAGGTCTCAGTGGTCCTATCCGAGCGAGTTGGTACCAGGTACTGTGCCCGGTCAGCGCACTCTCTGCTCTCCGGCAGTCCCATGGCTGGGCAGGCTGAGTTAGTGCACGTTTGTGGGTGGGACACCCGAGGCCCAAGGAGGCCTAGTAGTTTGCCCAGGGTCACACAGCTAAGGGAGTGGCAGAACCAGTGTTCACACTGTCTTGCTTTGGTTCCAGAACTTTCCTATACAACCCACAGCTCAGGGTTTGGGGCATTGCCTTGTCGTTTTGAAAACTGTGAGCTTGAATGTTCCCCTAAACAGATCCACGAGGCTTTGTTTTTAGAAACAAACGGTTCATCTTCTAATACGGTGGTGGTGACGACATATCCCTTGTTGTGTGGTGGTTAGCACTGATGTATTTCAGAGAAAATTGTAATGATCTCTCTTTTGTCTATAAACAATGGTTTCTTTTTGTTTGCCTTTGTTAAATGGGAATGAATAGATATTTATGTTCAATAGCCAGATTTCAGCAGGTCTTTGTCATACTTTCTGCGGTCTGGGACAACATTTCTGGTTGGATGGCAGAACTAGAGATTTGCAGTTTAACTCCTAAGTGATTATGGAGGAACATTTCCAAGTTGCTTATTGGTGGGTTACCGTACACTAAGGGAATTTTTAGGGTGTTGGTGGTTTTTCTTCTGTTTCTTCTTTATGGTTTGAAAGATAAATCATGTTGGTGACACTTAGCATTGCTTGTCTCGTGGAGAAGCTTCTAAGACAAACATTTGGTGTGTTTTTTCCTCGTTCAAGTGTAATTAACATACAGTGTTAATTAGTTTCAGATATACAATATAGTGATTCACCAATTCCATCGGTGACTCAGAGTTCCTAGTGGAAAGTTTACTCTTAACCCTCTTAACCTATTTCCCCCATCCCCCACCCGCCTCCTGCTGGCAACCTTCAGTTTGTTCTCCGCAGTCAAGAGTCTGTATTTTGTGTATAATATACATGCCACATCTTCTTTATCCATTCCTCTATCAATGGACACTTGGGCTGCTTGCATGATTTGGCCATTGTAAATATAAATAAGGCTGCTATACACATTAGACTGTGTGCATCTTTTTGAATTAGTGGTTTTGTTTTCTTCGGGTAAATACCCAGCAGCAGAATTACTAGATGATACCGTAGCCCGATTTTTAACTTTTGGAGAAAAGTCCGTACCGTTTCTCACGGTGATTGTACCAGTTTGCATTTCCACCAACAGTCTACTGGGTTTTTCCCCACATCCTCACCAACACTTGTTGTTTCTTTTTAAACTTTTTTTTTTTTTTAAAGATTTTATTTTATTTATTTGACAGAGAGAGATCACAAGCAGGCACAGAGAGAGAGAGGAGGAAGCAGGCTCTCTGCTCCGCAGGGAGCCCGATGCGGGACTCGATCCCAGGACCCTGAGATCATGACCTGAGCCAAAGGCAGCGGCTTAACCCACTGAGCCACCCAGGCGCCCCACTTGTTGTTTCTTATGGTTTTGATTTTAGCTTTTCTGGCAGATGTGTGGGGGTATCTCACACATCTTTTTTCATTGTGGTTTTCATTTGCATTTCCCTGGTGGTGAGTGATGCTGAGCGTCCTTCATGTGTCTGTTGGCCGTCTGTATGTCTTCTTTGGAAAACTGTTCGTGTCCTCTGCCCATCTTTTAGTTGCATTTTTGGTGGGGGGGAGGTGAGTTGTATGCATTCTTTATATATCTCAGACATTAACCCCTTATCAGATGTCAGTTGCAAATTCTCCCATTCCGCAGGTTGCCTTTCTGTTTTGTTGACTGTTTCTTTAGCTGTGTGAATGCTTTTTATTTTCATGTCATCCAGTAGTTCAGTTTTGCTTTTGGTTTTCTTGCCAGAGTAGATATATCTAGAAAGAAGTTGCCATGGCCCATGTCTGAGAAATTAGTGCCTAGGTTTTCTATTAATTTTATGGTTTCGGGTCTCATACTTAGGTCTTTAATCCAATTTGAGTTTATTTTTTCTGTGTGGTGTAAGAAAGTGTTCCCGCTGCATTCTTCTGCATGTGGCTGTCCAGTTTTCCCAACACCATTTGTTAAAGAGACTATCTTTTCACCATTGTATATTCTTGCCTCCTTTGTTGTGGATTAATTGACCATATAAACACGGGTTTATTTCTGGGCTCTCTGTTCTGGTCTCTGTGTGTCTGTTTTTGTACCAGTACCATACTGTCTTGATGACCACAACTTTGTAGTTTATCTTGAAATCTGGACTTGTGATGCCTTTAGCTTTGCTTCTTTTTCAAGATTGCTTTGGCTACTTGTGATCTTCGGGGGTCCCACACAAATTTTGGGGTTATTTGTTCTAGTTTTGTGAAAGATGGCTGCTGGTATTTTGGTAGGGATTACATTAAATCTGTAAAATGTTTTGGATGGTATGGACATTTTAACAATATTGGTTTTCCCGATCCAAGAGCATGGAATATCTTTCCATTTGTTTGTGTCGTCTTCAATTTCTTCCATCCGTGTTCTACAGTTTTCAGAGTACAGGCCTTTTGTCACTGGGTAAATTTATTCCCAGGTATTTTATTCTTTTGGGTGCCATTGTAAATGGTGTTGTTTTCTTAATTTCTCTCTCCGCTCCTCTGTTACATGTATAGGAATGCAAGAGATCTCCGTATGTTAATTTCATACTGTGGGACTTCACTGAGTTCTTTCTGTATTTGCTCGGAGGTAAAAGGTGGCTCCTACAAGATAGAGATCTCAAGGAGGGAGAATGTGGGGATTCCTGTGTAGCGAGTGCTTTCTCAGGGGGTGTCTGCTGATACTTCAGAGTGTGAAGGTTTACACGCTGTTTTACTTTTCCCTTTTTCTGGCCTTTCCCCGTTTCTTTCTTTCTTTCTTTTTTAAGATTTTAATTTATTTGGTGGAGACAGAGATCACAAGTAGGCAGAGGCAGACTGAGAGAGAGGGAGAAGCAGGCTCCCCGCTGAGCAGAGAGCCTCGATCCCAGGACCCTGAGACCATAACCTAAGGCAGAGGTTTGACCCACTGAGCCACCCAGGCACCCCTCCCCCTTTCTTTCCTAATAGTGTGTTTGTCCCATTGATCTTCTTTACACCCCCGCCTTTCAGAGGGTTATTACTGATACCAAATGCTGTTGGGGAGACGTACAGTGTGGCCTGGGGACCCTGTAGTCAGAGGTCCGACAGGAGGTACTTTCCCTGTGTTTTACTGGATGCCCACAGGGCACTGCGCTCAGGCAGCGGGGACTCCAAGCTGCAGACGCAGACATGGGGTCCCTAGGGCAGGATGCTCTGCTCAGCTCACCTGGTGTCCCTGGTGACAGCTGGGACCCAGTTCCTGGGCTTCCTGCTCCAGGCTTTCTCCGTATCCCCTCTCAGTTTGGTCCAGGTTTGAAAGTTCTAGATCTTGTTTGACATGAGGAAAGCCTTCATTGAAATGGCATATTGTCAGCCGCAAGTACAGAGCACATTTCCCACCGTGAGGGCGGCAAGCCAGTTCCGAAGGAGAGAAGAGAGCCCATTGTCATGGAGATGTGTGTGCCTGTCTTTCCCCTGGTCCTTTGGGTTGACACTGGGGGTCAGAGGTCACACCTTCTGGTCCATCTGGCATCTGAATGGCCCCTGGACCTCTGTGTGGTTTTGGTCGCTTGAAAACCACTGATGCCCTGGATGGTGGGGCTCACCCAAGGGTTGACACGGTTCATTACATGATACCAACAAGATCTCAGGGCTCAATGTCACCACCGATACTGTCAGAAAAGACTAAGTATTGGGAAGCTATCAAGCTCACGGACGTGGGTACAAGTTTCCCAAAGTTCTGTCTTTTTCTCGAAAGCTCAGTTTTTTATCATTGGCAACAAATACTGTCAATTGTCGTTCCTGAAAGATCAAGTTCACTCCACTCGTGCTTGAGAAAATGACTACAAGCCCTCACGTCCAAATAGCCACCGTGTGTCTCTCAGCCTTTCCTGCCGGTGGAGATGCTGGTTCCTGGGGAAAGGTCCAGCGCAGTTGCACAGAGCACAGAGTCCACAACCAGTGGACTTTGGTCATCGCAGCAGAAGTGCTTTCTATGTACTTGCCGTTTGTTGCTCAGATTATTAGAGACATGTTCTTAATGGGGTGAGTTCTATTAAAATCACTATTGTTTGAGCTTCAGCAAAGATATCCCTGCGTGCACTTGGCATTTTTACTGTCAGTGACAGCAAAGAGCCCAGTGACCTGGTGGCACCGCCTCGACCGGGCCAAGATGCCCGCGGTTTTACCCGCTGCTTCTGCACACGTCCACACAGCGGCAAAGGAGATAAAGTCTTGGTATTATGATGAAAATAGTTTTGACCTCATGACCTCCTAAAGGGGCCTCCTGGGCTCTCAGGGGCTTGGACCTTCCTGTTAGAACCACTGCCGCCCCTACTGGGAGCACCTTCATGCGGCATCTCTACCGAGGGCTGGCTTTGTGCCAGGTGACCCCCTAGGGGCTGGAGGTACCAGTGAGGAACATCACAGTCCCTGTTTTCAAGCTCACAGTCTGATGGAGAATGGGACAAGTCCGTGAGGTGATGATGGTCAGAATCACCCAACGCAGCTCACGGATCTAGTGGTGGTGATGAATGTTTCTTGGAGGAGATAGCAAAGATCTGCTGAGCTTCGGAGAGTAGAAGGAAGCCAAGTGAAGAACCGGGGAAGGGGTTCCATGAAGATCAAGTGGATTGGGAAGAGGCTTGGAAGCAGGAGAGAGAGAGCCTGAAGTCCTTGGAGAACTTGGAGCCCCGGAGCTGGTGGGGGTGTGGGCGGCAACCGTGCATGCAGAAGCTGGACCCCAAGTGCTAAGTATTTCCTCCCAAAGACAGGGAGACTGCTAGGATTTGGGCGGCGCTGTGAGGTGGTCAGATCACTCCGATGGAGCAGAATGGGAGGGAAGAAGGCTGGTAAGACTGTTGGTAGGTGACCATTGCGGTGCCCCCAGGAGCCCAGAGAGCAAACCCCAGGACCCAGCAAGTGGGGCTAACAGAGATGGGGTCCACTGACAATCGGACAGCTATCTCATAGTCTCAGTATTGAAAAATTTCGAGTGGGCAGGATTTGATGATTGATTTGACCTTGAGGGAGGAAATATAGAAACAGTTAAGGACAGGCCGGGACTGTAGATTAATGACGGGCTGTCAGCAGTGCGTTCAGGGGTGAGGGAGCACGGGAAGGTGCTGACAGCCAAAACAGCAACTTTAACTTCATGGATTACATTCATCTCCGCGTGCGCACACACACACACACACACACACACACACACACACACACACATATATATACTTACGTGTGTGTCTGTGTCTGCAGGTGAGGATGCCAGTGGGCTGATGGGGTCAGGTCTGGAGATGGGGACAGTCTGGGCCACAGAGACTTCAACTGCGGAGCCATCCGTAGAGAACGGTGGTCAAGGCTGAAGCCCCAGGAGCTGACGAGACCACCCAGGAGGAGAAAGGCTCTGGTGCAGCCAGGAGTCAGGACGGGTCAGCAGGTTGGGGGGAAGGAAACCCAAGACCTGGGTCTTCCTGGTGCTGGCATCTCTAGGAGAGGGTGGAGAAAAGGTGAAGGAGCAGCCGGTCTTCCACGAAACGCTGCGTTCTGATCTGACCGGGCTTCTAAGTGTAACGTTCTGAGCGGGACCCCTCACGAGCAGCACGGCCGCATCGCGCATATTTCTGTCTCTCAGCTAAACCCAGACTTCAGGTCTGGGCAGCGGGATTACAAATGCCCGTTGCAGTCTGCAGTCTACCCTACTCCCCCAGCCCAGCTATTTTGCTTTTGCGAATAGGGTGGCTCTTTTCCCCATCTATGGTTTCATAGTTCTCAGGCATTTTACCCTTCTTTCTTTATACTCATGATGTTTTAGAAATTAGGATTTTTCATTCTGTCCAGTGGCCAGAGACGGAATAGTAATGTTGGAAGTGTCGTCTTTCCCGCGGCTGTGGCCTCGCGGGGCGGGGCAGAGGGACACATGCTCATCTCAGAGCTGTCGTGTCAGGAGCATTTTCTAGAGGTTTCCAGCCACGGCAGTAGGTGAAGCAGACACGGATGGGGAGAAGGGGGAGTTTGGAATGGGGCAGCTCAGCCTCTCCCTGCTCGGCATCCCCGGTGATGCCCCCGCCCACCCTGAATGATGGCTGGGCACCAGGCAGCCAGCCCTGTGTCCTGTTTTGCATTTCTCCTTACTTTTTTTTTTTTTTTTAAAGATTTTATTTGTTTATTTGACAGAGAGTAGGTAGAGAGGCAGGCAGAAGAGAGGAAGGGAAGCAGGCTCCCCGCTGAGCAGAAAGCCTGATGTGGGGCTCGATCCCAGGACCGTGAGATCATGACCTGAACTGAAGACAGAGGCTTTAACCCACTGAGCCAACCAGGCACCCCTCTCCTTATGTTTAAAAATGTTTTTCTAATGTGATTCCATACTTCTAAAATCAAGAAGGATTAAAGGTCAAAGGGGGTCCCTTGGTGGCTCAGTAGGTTGGGCAGCCAACTCTTGGTCTTGGCTTGGGTGGTGATCTGAGAGCCCTGATGCCAGGGTCATGGGTTCAATCCCCAAGGCAGGACTCCATGCTCGGCGGGGCGTCTGCTTCTCTCTCTTTCCCTCTGTCCCTCCCCCCACTCACACTCTCTCTCTAAAATAAATGTATTTTTTAAAAATGATCAAAAGAATCTCCTAATTCCAAACTTGCGGCACACAGACAATTCACTAACAATCGGGCTGTCTACGAGAGCTGTTTCCCCTGTAATTCAGCATCTGGGGGACTTGTGCCGGAAGAACCTGCCATAGGAGTCACTGTCATCTGCCCAGAGAACTGGGCAGCGAGGGTTTCAGCAACCACCTGGGAGGGGGGTGCGCACATTCATTTATCTTGAAATATATTTTCATTTAAAGCTTTTTAGCTCTGCCTATACACCGTGTTTTTTGAAGGCAGAGGAGGGTTAACATAGTATTTTATTTTACTGATAAATCATTCTTGGTTTTGTGTTGACTGAAAATGGACTGTAGGGTGTTACTCTTGCTGTGATCGATGCTGACACGTCGTGGAAAGCCAGTCACTCACCACGCTGCAGGTGAAAATACCTTTAGAAGGAAACTTCTGTGCAGCTTGGTTCTTCCTGGCAACTGTCAGTGCGCAGCTGACAGGTAGGGACAGCTTGCAGGGACAGGGTTCTCGGGGATAAAGAGGAGCACCTTTCCAGACTTTCTTTCTGCATCAGGGTTTTACTCTTTGGTTTGCAATGACTTCTTGGCAAACCAGTCCTACACATACCCAGACAGACCGGGAGAGCATCCGATCAAAGGGACAGTCACCCCTTCCCCACGAACCTCATGCACTTCCTAGGAGCACACTCGCTCCTCCATACCACTCGCACAGGGACATCAGACGAGGATCCGCAGGTCGACTCAGAATCGAAGATGTGGTTTGCGTGGGTCCAGCTCTGGGTAACAGCTGTGTTGAGTGGCCGTGTCGCGGCCGTTGCCGGAGAGGGACCCAAAGCACAGTGCTGACAAGGCGATGGGGGCAGCATGAAAGGAGGTGGCCGTGCTGGGAAGAGACACACAGAGCCCGGAGCAGGGTTTGGCTGTGATTTTGACAAAGCCAGCGCACTTCCTCACCATGGAATCACCTGCTTTAGGAAAGTACCATCCCCCGAAATTGTTGGCAGGCGGAGGCCGAGGCTGGGTGCTAACGGCTTTACTACTGCTGGACACATTCTGGCACGGACCTCTAAATCTGTCCTGCTTTTATATGAAGCTCTTTAAATGTGAGTGTCTCAACATGGTGACCTCGTGAGATAGGGTCACTATCCCTATGATACAGACGAGGGCATTGAGTCTAGGGTTCAATGGTCTCTTTGGGGTAACATGCCTCAAGCCTGGGCCTTTCAAGGGCTCTTTCTCTTTGTCACACCTGCTGTCTTCTGCACCAGGAGAGAGGGGACACTTTCTTCCAGCTCGAGATATTCTCCCCCATGTGACAACAAATGATGAAATGGAATTGGAGCAGATCTAAAGATCACTTAGATAAGGACCGACAATTACATTTCTATTTGCTCCTATGTGGATTCCATAATGTACTTCGTGGCTAACCACAGATCATGAGCAGGAAGCATATCTGCGGTCAGATAGCCGCAGTATTCACTCCCTGTGAGGAGGGCAGATGAAGCGGCGGCCTCGAGTGATGGCACATCACCGTGGAGCCCTGAGTGATGTGAGCAGACAGACAGCCTGGTGTGCAGAAATGAGAGATTGGGTTGCTCTTTTCTGAACAAAGGCATTTTGCAGCCTGTGAGGGGGTTGCAGATGATCGCAAATAGGAGCTCTGGCATCTGACCGGGGAGCAGACAGTGTGTCTCTTCAGTGCAGTTCGACGTACTTCTCATTCTAGGGTTCTTTTTCCAAAAAAAATTTCACTTTTTTTAGACCATGGCACTGTCGTTAATGGTATTTTTGAGTACCAAATGCAGGAGAATGCTGAGAATATGCAGGAGAAATTAGAAAGCAGGAGAAATGCTAAGAGAATATGCATGCGTGTGTGTGCGTGCGTGTGTGTGCGTGTGTAAGGGGGGACCCGGCAGCCCATGTAACAACATTCAGTTGTTTGAATAATGCCAGCAGTAATAACCGCTTACATACAGAGGGCACCGTGACATTTTCGAAGTACTTTCACACGCGTCATTTGGATGGTAGTTGAGTGAGTCCTTGTGCTCCTGCCAGGGGTGTGGCGGGGGGAGGAGATCTGCCCTCCCCACCCCTTCCCTGCTTCTGGCTCTGATTCCTTCCTTCATCCGTCCACATCAGTTCTCCTTCTGTACCCTCCGCTGTATGACACCTCTTGCACGGGGACTTCCAGGACCTGTCCCCTTTGTCTGTCCTGCTTTGAAACATCATTGGTTTTCCTTTTGTGTTGATGCGGGTCCCCCATGGGAGACATTGGACTTGAACTTACCTGCACAGGGTAGCAGGAGAGGAAGCTCTGTTGGAGGGACTTGCTAGCCCACCGTGCCCCCCTGCGTTCGGCTGTGTTTCTGATTTCCTTCGCTTGGTCCCCGTTTCAGCCTGCTGACACCTCCCTCCAGCCTCCTCATATTTTAGCACTTCCTCTTTTTGGCCCAGTTTGCCCCACCAGACATGCTGGTTGTCACCGGTCCAGTCCATCTGTGTCTTCTGGATTCGCACCGGAGCGTCAAAGCCTTGACAGGCTGGGCTCCCGCCTGCCTAAGTGCTGGGCCTCCAGAAGCCACCTCCTCCGGGAAGAAGACCAAGGCCCCCCTGCCTTTCCAGCTTGAGATTCACCATCCGCCATGCCTGTCAGTTCCAGAGGACGGTGGGGGAGGCGGCCTTTGGATGCGTAGCTCGCGTCTTTATACTGACTCCATTTCTTTTTATAAAATTGCCGCTCTGGGGACCGTGCTGCTAGTAGGATACCTTCTTCTCCCACGCCTGGGCTGGCTCCCGGCTCCCGGCTCCCTGCAGCATCTGCCACGTTTGTGGGCCTCGTTGGCTGCCGGGGGGTCGATCTTCTCCTGGCCTCACCAGAGCCAGGCCCCTTCCTGGTGGGTACAGTGTGGCAGAGTCACAGGTCTTGGAATCACAAGGCCTGGAGGAGACCGTGGGTCTCAGCCTGAATTTCTGTCGTCTACAAAATTGGATCGAGTGATCACATAGTACCTATCATGGGGCCTTGCCCCCCGTACAAGCAGGTGCAACCGCGTGTGCGGAAAGACTGCGGGCGAGAACAGCACCCGAGGACAGTCTGCTGTTTCCTCCAGCTCGTATTTACTGAGTGCCTCCAGCGGGCCAAGCCCACGTCTAGGCTCTAGAGAAACAGCAGTGAAGGGAACAACAACAAAAAGGTCCTTATGGCCTAATAGGGGGGCAGGGGAGGGACCACAAGCAAGGAAGCAAATCAATGAGCAAGGGAATTTCCTAGAGTAGTAAGTACTCTAAAGAAGGTGAACTAGTGACAGAAATAATTTGGATTAGGCAGTCTGGTTGTCACTGTGGATCACTAGCATTCAGCACCATTTCCTCCAGGAAGCTCTCCCTGATTGCCCCAGGCTAAAACAAGAAGAGTTGTGATTTGTTAGGAGGAGGACTTTACTAGGCATTGTTTCTTATCTTCACTCTTCTATGTAACACTTAGAGAGCGCTTTTAATATATGTAACACTTTACAATCAGAAGACCCAGGCTCAGAGAGATCAAGCCGATGCCAGTATCTCCTAGCTAGAACATGGCAGAGCTGAGCACCTGTCTTCAGTGTCTGCCCTTTGCACCACCTCTCTGATCCTCCCAGTTCCCCTGGGACCTTATGGCCACCTCTGTCCCATCACTCCCTGTAGCCCGTGGACTGACGGTTTCCTGTGGTTTTCCTTGTTAGCTCCGAGCTCCGGAAGGACGGGAGCTGTTACCCTTTGCACCTGGAGCAGGGCTCAGCACTTCCAAGTTCACCACATTCATCACTAGCTCTAGCCAGCCCCTTGCCATGTAAAGGGCACCATGGATTTCCACTTACGGGTTCCAGAATTCTGCCCTGTAGACAGTGATGGGAACGGTCAGGTGGGATATGTTTGGAGAGAGCACGGGGAGTGAAGTCTCCTAGACCCGACGCATCTCTTTTCATAGGGGCCCCGACTCTCTGGCCGCTCAGCTTCGCGGTGAGCAAGCGGAGATCCGTGCCTCCAGCTGCTGGAAGCCCTTGGCACAGTTAAATAGTAACTGGCCATCGCGTCTGCCTCCCCAAGCCTGTGTTCTTGCGAGGGCTGACTGTCTGC
Source organism: Neogale vison (assembly GCF_020171115.1). Classification (NCBI taxonomy): domain Eukaryota; kingdom Metazoa; phylum Chordata; class Mammalia; order Carnivora; family Mustelidae; genus Neogale; species Neogale vison. Next base: position 5,690,864 of record NC_058103.1, on the reverse strand, counting down.
TGCATGTCGAGGGTGCTCGCCTCTGTTGATTTTGAGCAGGGCTAGGGTGCAGGCAAGTGGTGGGGGTGCGCGGAGCAGCAAGCAGTCAGGGCTGGGGTCCGCCGTGACCCCTCCCTCCCCCGAATCCAGTTGCCCCGAGCACCTTTACATAAGCAGCGCGTCACCACCTCCCTGGGTTCCCACCGGGCTGTGAGAATGCTGGTGCCCCGGACACGGGCCCTCGTTCACAGGCTGGAGCAAGACCAGCACCACAGAGCCCAGTGCTGGTGTCCCAGGGTCACGTTGTCCTGCTCCTTGAAAAACATCTTAGGGGGAAAAAAATGAAAATGCTGTTTAGACTATTTGAGGATTCTGTGAGCGCTACAAATGTGATGGCATTTTGGAGGGGAAAAAAGCCAGCGTGCATGCACACTGAGGCCAAAGAAGGAAAGTGAGTCAGGAACAGAAGGCGTGCGTGTGACTGTGGTGCAGAGTACTGCAGAGGCCTCTTCGAGGTGGTTCCAGATACGATGTCATGAGTCTTTCATTCACTTGGAGCAGGGCATCGTACACTATTGGGGGTAAAATCAGGAGGGCAGTGCAGAACGTGGTTTTCATCCTGCTGCCAGGAGAGCCCCTAGCAGGCTCTAAATCCCTGGGCAGAGCAGCCCGACCTGGTGGGGACTAGTCGTGCGTAAATATCCTTGGACGTTGAGGTCCTAACCGCCCAGCACCTCGGAAGGCGACTGTTGTTGGAGGTAAGGTCTCTAAAGAGGTTGTGGAGGTTCGGGGAGGTCCCTAGGATGGGCCCTGATCTATATGACTGGCATCCTGTAAGAGGGGAGATTGGAGCGCAGATGGGTACAGAGAAGACCCTGTGAGGACACGGGGACGAGGTGGTGTCTGCTTGCCAGGAGAAACCAGCCCTGCCAGCACCTCGACGTGAGGCTTCCAGCCTCCAGAACACTGGGAAAATACGTTTCTATTGTTGAAGACCCCCGGCTGTGGGTCCTCGCTATGGCAGCCCCAAGAAACCGATCCCACCCTTGTAGGGCTGCTGGACCGTGTCGGCAGGAGTACTGCAACTATCCTAGCAGAAAGCCTGCACCCAGGGTCTGGACCCTCTGCAGGGCCCTCGCCCGGAGAGAGGAAGGCAGGAACTGGAAGTTGAACCTGTGCTTGCAGGCTGGTTCTTGATTTCTGGGCTCATTTCCTCGATGGCTGATAGTCACACTTCTTTCTCCTTATGGCCCTGGTCATCATGAGCTCATTTCCCGCCCGCCCCCCCCCCCAATTTGTTCCATTTTTGTAATTCAAAAAATAGGGGTGCAGGCTTGTCAGCTGCTATTTTGAACCAGGCACCTGTTGGGATGCCTTCTTTTTTCTATTTGGCAAACTCCTTTTGGTCCTTGAAAACTCAGCCACCACTGACTTCAGCACCAGGAAGCCTTCTAGATGCACCGAGCTCCCCTTAGAGCCCCATCCGTGCCTCTTGGGAACATCGGCTTGTACTCTCGCCCTCACACTTTTCTTGGCATCGTCACTTGTGCCCACGAGGATTTGCACTTCGCCTCTCCCCGACCCAGCACTGCTTCTGGCACGGGGGCGGGGATGCACGAGCATACGTTACCCTGAGCAGCACAGCGCGGGGCTAAACGGCACGGGTCCACCTGTGTGGCGGGTTTTGTCGACACACACCGTGAGTGCTGTCACTGTATTTTCTCTTCCTTATGTTTTCCTAATAGCATTTACTTTTCTCTAGCTCGCTTTATTGTAAGAATACAGCGCACGGTACATACAACATAGAGCATGTGCGTTACTAGACTGTTTGTTCTCCATGAGGCTTCCCGTCAGCAGCAGGTAATCGTAGCTGGGTTGTTGGGGAGTCGAGTTCTATGTGGATTTGGGACTCTGGTGGGGGTGGGGTCAGCATCCCTAACCCCGTGTTGTTCAGGGGTGAACTGTGTGTATCATTTCCTTGGAAGCCAGTCATTCAAAATGGTTGAGGAAAGATTGCGGTACCTTTTTAATGTGATAAATATATGTAACAAAATTGGCTACTTTAACCATATTAAAGTGTACAAACCTGACGACGTGACTCACTTTCACAAACTTGTGCAGCCATCACCGCCGTCCATTTCCAGCATTTTTTCATAATCCCGGACAGAAACTCAGTCCCCACGAAGCAATAGCCCCTTTCTTTCGCTGTATCCCCCACCAGCCCCTGGCTGTCTGCCTTTATGAGTTTGCCCAGGCTAGATATTTCATATAACTGGGATCATGCTCTATTTGTCTTTTCATGATTGGCTTGTTTCACTTTGGCGTCATATTTTCAAGTTCCTTCCACGTTGTAGCAGGTGTTCGAACTTCATTTCTTTTCATTGCTAAATACTATCCATTTTATGGTTACACTGTATCTTCTTTATCCCTTCATCAGCGAGTGGACACTGGGGTGTTTCAGTCTTTAGGCTATTGTGAATAACACTGGCCTGGATGCGAGTGTGCAAATATCAACTCAAGTCCCTGTTTCTAGTTCTTAGGTGTACAGCCCAGGAGTGAAATGGTGAGTCTGTGTTTAATTCCTGCAGGAACTGCCACCCTGTTCTCCCCAGGGGCAGGTGACACTCGATCTCTCCACTTCCTTGCCAGGCCTTGTTACTTTCAGTTTTGTTGCTTCTCGCCATCCTAGCACGGGGCGCAGGGGTGTCTCATTGTGGTTTTGCTGTACAGTTTTCTAATGACCAAAATAATGTTAAATATCTTTTCATGTGCCCATTGGCCATTTGTGCATCTTCTTGGAAAAAACATCTATTCAAGTCCCTTGCCCATTTTTTTGTTGGGTGGCCTCTTTTGGTTATTGAACAAAATGATCATAACTTTAAAAAAGTGTGCTCCTAGAAAATGTGTATCCCTCCTAATACTTGACTTTCTAGGAAGCTTATTCTCTGAGGGTCTAGATTGACAAGGTTATTTTAATCGTCTCCTGTTCCTCCATACTCCCAGTCTCTTGACTTTCTTGTACTTTTTTCTAGTATTCATGTTTCAGATTGAATTTTAAATGGATCTCAAGTAAAGAATCAAACTGCAAAGCTTCACTTTGGAAAATGCTACAGCTCAAATGCACAGGTATCCTTTTCACATGCATTTAAGAAATTGGAGAATTCGATGGTCAATTCCTGTTACTCAGAAACACTCTGCAAAGTGATAACATTATGGAAATGTACTCTGAGCTGTATTTCCCAGTGCATTTGATTGGGGTTGGAAGCAGGGTTTTGAATGTAGAGAGCCAGATGTCTTCTTGGCTAGATCTGAATACTCAGCTCCATGGTTTAGTAGGGTGCTCGAGGTCAGTACCCCCCTCCATGGAGGGGGAACTGGTGGTGATGGGCACAGCAGCGCCCAAGGGTGGGTGCGGCAGAACACATCCTGCATCCTCGCCCTGAGGCACTGCTCCCATGGGACTGTCAGCAGCTGTGGAATTCGGAATGAGGAATCCCCAGTGGGATTTTGAAAGCTAGTCTAAGAAAGTAGAATTGGGGTGGGTGGGAGGTGGGAGAAATACAGTTGCACTATGACTCCTAGAATATGTAATTCCTGGCTGATTAGAAATCTTCTCCTTTTTTAAAAAATAAAAAAATCTGCTATAACCTTTAGGTCCAGAAACAGTCCAATTTATCTTTTTTCCTTTCTTTGTTCAAACTGAATATTTTTCCTCTTTCTTTCTTTCTTTCTTTTTTCTTTCTCTTTTTGCATCCTGCATCATTTCATGAAGATTTTGATATCTTGTAACACATGAGTAGGTTTTCTAGATTCATTAAAATATATTTAATTTTTTCTCTTCTTTTTTTTTTACTTAAAGACTGGGAAGGGGTTGTTTGTTTGTTTTGCTGCTTACCTCCCCTTAAAAAAGAAACTTTATGGAAGTATCGTTGATGTGCAGTCATATGAACATATGTAAGTGGACAATTTGGTGAATTTTGACTTATGCATGTATCTGTAAAACCATAAACCGCAATAAAGAGAGTGCACGTCATGATCCCTTGAAGTTGGTTTTTTTTTTTTAAAGATTTTAACCCCTTGAAGTGTTTTGTGCCCCTCATCCTCCTCCATGTCTCCCCGCACCTTCCAACCACTGACCTCCTGTCCTTATAGCTTAGTTTGCATCTTGTGTCATTTTGTATAGACAAATTCATTCAGCACCTACTCTATTTTCTGGCTTCTCTCACTTAGTGTAATTATTCTGAGACTCATCACGCTGTCGCTTCTATCAGTAAAATGTTTTTATTCCTAAGTAGTGGATCCATTCTGCAGACACTTGTTACATTCATTGGGTGATGGACATTTGGGCTGTTTCCAGTTTTTGTCTATTACAGACCAAGCTGCTCTGAACTTTTGTGTCCAAGTGTTTGAGTGGACAAACACCGTGTTTGAGTGCTTTCATTTCTCTTGGGTACACACCAAGGAGCGGAATGGTTGGCCCAAACAGTGGGTGTGGGTTTAAGCACTTTCCAAAGTGGTGGCACCATTTTGGATTCCCGCAGCAGAACATCAGAGATGCAGTTGCCCCACCCGCAAACCCACACTTCCTGGTAATAGATCTGATTTTGACGTTCGGGTCATGCTGGCATGGAGATTAATCAAGAAACAGTCTCTCTCTTCAGCAGTCTGCAGGATTTTGTATAAAGTTGGTATTATTTCTGCCTGAAATGTTTGGTAGAATCCACTGGTGAAGTTATCTGGGTATAGGGTTTTCTTTGTGGAAAAGTTAACTATAAATTCAGTTCCTTTAATAAAGCTATTTAGATTATCTGTTAGCTTTGGTAGTTCTATCTTTCAAAGAACTTCCATTTTATTGAAGTTGAATGTATTGGTATAAAGTTGTTCTTATTATACCCTTCTTGTCCTTTTAATATCTATAGATCTGTAATGATGTTACCTCTTATTCCGGATTCTAATATTCTGTGCCCTGTCTCTTTTTATCCTGAGTAATTTGGATTCAGTTCTGTCAATTTTATTTATTGTCTCCAAGAACGAGCTCTTGGTTTTATTGATTTTTCCCCATTGTTTTTTGTCCTAGCTCATTGATTTCTGCTCTGAAGCATATCACTTCCTTTCTTCCGCTTCCTTGGGGTTTCTTCAGTAGCTGAGGTCATTTTCCTTCGCCTCCTCCTTTCCTTTTCTTTTAAAGACTTATTCACTTATTTATTTTAGAGAGAGGGAAAGAGAGAGCACGAGCGGGAGGGGCAGAAGGAGAAGGAGAAAGAATCTGAGCAGACTCTGCCCTGAGCGTAGAGCCCAACACAGGGCTCGATCTCATGACCCTGAGATCACCACCAGAGCTGAATGAAACCAGGAGTCTGCCACTTAACCCACTGCGCTACCCAGGCGCCCTAGACTGTATGTCTGTTCCTTCACCATAATATGATGTTTTGATTACTGTAGCTTTTAATAAGTCATAAAGTCGGGGGGGTATCTGTTCTCTAACATTGTTGCCTTTCTTCAGTATTGTGATGGCTATTTTCAGTCTTCTGAAGTTGAGCCAGATGCTCAACTGAGTCACCAAGGTATTCCTAGAAGTTTAACCATAAAAAGTTAACTAAAAAAAAAATGTGTGTGTGTGTGTGTCTGTGTGTGTCTGTGTGTGTGTATGTGTATGTGTATGTGTATGTATATATATATATATATATATATCTTCCATGCCTCTATCTAACAGTTAGTCTTTCCTCTGGCTCTCATAGATATAATACGGTTATAATAATTGTATAATTTTCTTTGTCTAATTCTATCACTGCTGTCATTTCTGGGTTAGTTTGCTTGGCTGATTCTTTCCCTTATTATGGGTCATGTTTTCCTGCTTCTTAGAATTCCTGGTCATCATTTTTCCTTGGATACCAGGCATTATGAATTTTACCTGGTGGGGAGCTAGGTATTTTTATCTTCCTATACATACTTCTAAGCTTCGTTCTGGGATGTGGTTGTTATTTGGAAATAGTTTGATCCTTTTGAGTCTTGCCCTCAAGCCTTGTTCTGGGTGGGCGGGGTGGGGACAAGCAGTTAGTCTCGGGCCAAATCCTCCCGGTTCTCCACCCAATGCCCTGTGGAGTGTATGGTTTTCCACCGTAGCTGCTGATGACAGGAACTGTTCCCAGCCCTGTGTAGGCTCTGGTAGCTGTTCTTTCTACTCTTTCTGGGTGGTTTGTGGCCCATCTTCTTTCCTCACACATAAGTGCAGATCCATACCTGGCAGAAGACTCAGGGGTGTTCTCTGAGATGTCCCAAATGTTCTCTCCTTGTGGCTCTCTCGTCTAATGTTCTGCCCTGTGGACTCCTGGACTTTTCTGGGCTTCCAGCTCTATCTCCCCAACTTAAGGAGACCTTCAGGCTTCACCTCCGTTTCCCTGCATCACTTCTGGGAAACTCCAGGCTACCTGTGGGACAGTTACAGGGTCTGGCTCACTTCAGGAACCCCTGGGCTCTATGCAGGGCAATTGTAGAGTCCCCTTATTTGCTGAGCATTTCTGAGCGACCACTGTCCCTCGTGGTCTGATGCCACGAATGTCTTCAAAGGCCTTGTGTAATATATTTTGTTGGTTCCTTTTAGCCGTTGTAGGTAGAATGACACACACAGTGGATGCAGAAGTTGATGGCACTTGAGTAAAAAGTAGGTACATAATATCAATAAAAGGGCAGAGAAAGCATTTTATATATGGAAGACAGCAAAAGAATGTGGTAGTGGATAGGACTCAGATGTCCTTTGGATTCTGACCTCAGAATGTTGTGACCCCTATTTTTTTTGATAGGAACCTGAAAGAGAAGACCTAGATTCAGTGAGAACCTAGGCATTTTCAGTTTTAATGTCTTTCCTGAGCCAAACCCACCTACTGAATTATCTTGAAGACAGATTGCTACCTTGTGTGTTTTAGGAGGTTTTATCTTGGAGAACCAATCACATGGCTTTTGCCCTATTCATGGATTTTCAACCATTTAAACTTTGCTTTTCTGGCTTTCATCCCAACAACTGAAGGACAAACTCCCATGCAGGGGACTGTTGTGTGCAACAAATGGAAACAGTCCCGTCTAGAAGACGACTGGTGTTAGGGAGAATGGAACCATAAAGTACTTTACATTGGAACACGTTATACTAATGGAAATTAAAGAAAATAAGAAGATAAGATTAGCTTTTATTTTATTTTTATTTTATTTTATTATTTTTATTTTTATTCTTTTTGCTGAAATGGTTTAAAACCATCATATCAAATAAAAATTTATTGAATTGACCTTTTTAGATACTTTTTTGTTAAGTCCGTTTAGGACCTGACCACATGGTAGCTATCTAGAAGTGCACAAATGTGACAGGTGAATATTGGGACAGTCTCCTTCTAAAATAAAATTGAGATGGCAGTTTTAGATCTCTTTCAAGGTCTATGCTATGCTCATGATTTTGTCCGCTCTCCCGTTCCCCACCTCCATATTTTTAATCCTTCCTTTTGAGGTTGGGATTGGCAATCCTGTGTGATTTACGGCCCAGGGACCGGCTACGCCCTCCTGACCTCCATGTTCCTCACACTGCTGGACTTCGGAGTGAAGGCCAATTTTTGAAACATCATATCTTCATGTCTTCTTGGGGGTTTCTTTTCAGCTCAACCGCAGGATGTCGTTTGCTTTAAAAGTGGAAAGTGAATGGGCGCCTGGGTGGCTCAGTTGGTTAGGCAACTGTCTTCGGCTTAGGTCATGGTCCCAGAGCCCTGGGATCGAGTCCCACATCTGGCTCCCAGCTCCATGGGGAGTCTGCTTCTCCCTCTGACCTTCTCTCTCATGCTCTCTCTCACTCTGTCTCTCTCTCTCTCAAAATAAACAAATAAAAAATACTAAAAAAAATTTTTTTAAGTGCAAAGTGAAAAAAAAAAGAATTAACAACCTTAAAGTTCTAAGTCTTTTCGTTTCTAGCAGAAACAAGAAACAAAATTACTTGGAAAGGTAGGGGTGTGTGCATGAGTGTGTGTGTGCACGCACTCCATGCTTATAAGTGTGCGTGTGTGTTGGGAGCACGTGTGTGTATGTGCCTGTGTGTGGAGGGGGCTCCTGCAGGGGTGTGTGTGTGTGTGTGTGTGTGTGTGTGTGTAGTGTTAATCATGTTAATCCTTTCAGACATTTCAAGGAGTCTCAGGGCTTCACAGAAAAAGTCTCTGCTGGCTTGATAACTCTGGCTAGGAAAAATGAAATTAGAGTCTCCCTCAAGATAAGTAATTAACAACAACAACAAAAAAAGATAAGTAATTAACCCATTTTCTAAATGCTCAGCTAGAGAATTCCGAGGCTCTTCTTCCTGTGATTGTTCTCACTCACTCTGTTTGCTTCATTCGTTATTCACGGTTGAAGCCCGGCAGCTCCCCTGAAGTCCTACCTCCCCCCTTCACCTGCATGTTGATGCAAACATGTCTGGTCCTCACAGGACGGCTCCAGCTGGGCCCCTGGCCAAGTCTGGAACGGGCCTGGGGCAGGGTGGGGTGGGGGCGGAGGAGGGCTGTGTAATTGCCCTCTCGTCTGTGTTCCCGTAGTTCTGTGATGGTTATTTGTGGGCCCGTCTCCTCTGCTGGACTGAGTGGGCGACAGGTGGGAAGGTCACGGTGTTCGCTGCCTGGGTCTGGCCCAGAAGGATGCTCGGGGGCACATACCAAATGGGATGGAAAGTCTTTAAGCTCCGTGTCACTGAAATTCCAACCCCGTCCCATGGTGCCTCTCAGGGTCTTCAGTCTTAGGTGTATTCTTCTGGTCTCCAACACCCTTTTTTCACAGCCTAACACTCCTCAAAGACCTTTATTTTATGCCATTGCTCTCCAGATTTCGATAGGCAGGGGCCACAGTTTTGCACAGTCAAGGACTGCTGTAGAATTCTTCCCGGTCAAGGCTACGGATGTTGGCGTGAGTACCCATTGAGACACGGTCATTGACAGAGAGGGTCAGGTCTTGTCATTTTCTAGCGAGCGGTGAATTTCGGAGTCAAAGCGTAGGTAGCAGGTCCAGCCCAGAGCTGAGCAAGACTCAGAGCATCTGACAGACCGAGGCGATCACAGGAGAACCGGGAGTCCGAGAGCAGAGAGAAGGCTGGCGCCCTTCGGCCAGGAGGGGTGGGCAGGGCTGCACATCCGACAGCACAGCTGGAATGCACGCCTGGAAATGACGGCGCGGGAGAAGGAGGGCACGTGGCTCCTTTACTGACCATATCCACGTTGCTTTTGCGAGTGGATGCTCGGGAATGACTCAGAGTGTGACCGTGGAGCTCACACGACACGGAGCTTTTACAGATGTCGGCCGGCAAATCAGTGAGTGAGAAACTGCTACTCCTTAGTGCTTATATGGCCTAAAATGCTAAAACCTGGTAACGAGATATTTCTCTAAATAGCATTTGACTAATAGTTCAAGAGAGGTAAAACAAAACAAAAATTCTATGTGTATTTTACTTAGTATCATACAAGTCCTCCTGGAATTAATGCTTGTCACTTAGATGGGCAACGCGTGTGGGGTGAAGAGGAGGCGCTCTCCAGCTAGACTTGGGCGCCGCTTTCCATCTTTATAAGATTTAAAAGAGATGGATGAGAAACCTGACTTCTCCAACCTCATCTGTGGGACGGGGCTGACACCTGAGTTGGGGGGTGTCGTATGGACAAGAGAGAACGCGTCTGAGGTAGAGCGTCTGACAGTAGCGGGTCGGGGAGGAAGGGCAGATGGTGGGGTTTGGGGGCTCTCCTTATAGTTTTAAATAAAGAAAAGAGGGGCGCCTGGGTGGCTCAGTCAGTGAAGCATCTGCCTTCGGCTCAGGTCATGATCTCAGGGTCCTGGGATCGAGCCCCGTGCCGGGCTCTCTGCTCGTCAGGCAGTGTGCTTCTCCCTCTGCCTCTCCCCCTGCTCGTGGTCTTCCCCTGCGCCCAAGTAAATAAAATCTTAAAAAAAAAAAAAAAGATTTAAAAAATGAATTAAAGAAAAGAGAGAACATCTCAAGATAAAGGGGACAGATTCTAAGTTACCCTTTTAAAATTAATAGTCCCCCTTTGACCTCCAGGAACATTACTCGGACACCAACATTACAGAGTCAAGAGCCTGTTTCTCTCTACGTAATGAGAGAATCCTATGAACAGGTGACAAAGTGCACTTCCCTTGCCTTTTCAATAGAATTATAAAAGACAAGTTACTGGATCTTTTTGTGCTACTTTTTACTGTCAAGCAGTAATTAACCCTAAAAGTCACATCCAGAGCTGGCTACATGAAGATCTAGGGCAAGGGCAGAGCCCCAGGATCCCCTCCCTGCCACTGGAGTCAGGGGTGACATAGGACCTACCTGGACCCGTGTCCCCTCTTGAAACGCAGAAGCGGGCGTAAGGTGAGGTTCTCATGAGAATCACGTCAGAGATGGGACTGTGGAGGTAGTGCTCAGTCCATCCCTGGCCGCTCACGGCGGGCTGTCACAGGAGGGCTTGTCTGGGACCCTGCCTTACTTTAGGTCAATGTCGTATTTCCTCAGTTGGCCCGAGGTGCAAAAATTGCCCAGTAGCCGTTGTCAGTGCTGACCTCCCTGAAGGTCAGTGTTCCCATTTGCTGTTATGAACAGGGGCGCTAGCCACGATGAATGGTAGTGATTCTGCCATCATGTTGAGCATCTGTTTGCCACCATCATGTTAGATGTTGGTATAAGCCCACATTTATCGTCACAAGAACTTCCAAAGACAGGTGGCTTTACTGCTGGAGCGGCCAAGTCCTTTGCCAAGACTGCACAGCTAGTGAGTGACACTGAACCCTGCCCAATTCGAGCTCCAAAGCAGTGCTCTTGCTCGGGTCCTGGAGCCCAGGCAGTCCAGAGCAGGATTCACTGAGTGTCAGCCTCCCCGAGGTTTGGACCCGGACAGAACGCCGACCCGAGGCTGGGATCCGTGGCCCCGAGGGGGTCTGCCGCTGGCCGAGGATACAGGGTGTCCTCTAGAGCAGTAGGTCAGCTCAGACCTCTTCGCCAGGGGCCTCACCCCGCCGTGGGTTGGGTTCTACCGCAGGTTAAATCTTATCTGTCCCTTGCCCGTTCTGTCAGTTTCTGCAGCCTGATCACTGATGGTTTCCTGATCCCGAGATAAAGGGACTCTCTGCTTGTCCTGTGTAAACAGATCCCCGGTGACTTTCTGAGGACGTCAGCAGGCACCAAGATCCAGCGGCTCGTTCCAATTCAGACATAAGTTTAAAAACCCAAGAGGTGAAAACGTGAAGAAGCTGGTCTTTTTCAGCCCCCCCCCAACTCCACAAAGTGCAACGATGTTGGACAGGAATGCGAAAACTTGGAAAAGAAGATAAAGCCGTTCTGTTGTTAATACCCTTTTAATGACCTGCCTGGGTAGAATTTAGAGCTACAGGAACGAACGTTATTTTAAAATTCAGAACTCGCTAAGGGGTTCCTCATGCTGGATCCGCAATCGAACAAGGTTTGCTCTGGTGGAATGGAGAGGTGCTCCCCCGTCGCGCGCTGGGGAATCCCGGGAGATGTCCCGAGGCGGGAAGTGGTTTGTGTTGGTTAGACCAGGCTTTGGGTTTCATTTTCCATTATCCCATTTCAGTTTTTTGCCTGCTGAACTTGAGTTTGTAAAGTCATGTGATCGACACTGGCCTTTTCCATACGCAAGAAGGTTAAGAACTGTGGACAGCTCACGCTGCGGCCCGGGAACCTTCCGTCTGTTCCTGAGAGTAGCCACCCGGCGTGCAGAAGCAGGAAGATCCAGTGCAGGCTGCGGGAGGATTTGCAGAGCGTGGGGATTAGGTCCCAGGGACAACCTCAGCAAGTCTTGCAAATAGAGGTTCTCTGAAGCAGACCAGACTTTCCCGTTTTTAATCGCTTGCATTTGAAGGCAAACATTGAGGTGGGGGGGGGCTGTGCTTTCAGTATGGGGGTTTTTTTTGGTAAAATATTAAAATTCAATTTTTTTCTTACACACATTTGGCAGCATAATTAAAATAAAGTCTGATCTATGCACTTTCATGAAAGGCATCTACAGAGCTAACGGAGGCCACAGTGATGCCGTTTTGCATTGTGAATGTTTAGAACTCGGGGCAGGCCTGCCTTGCCCGCCTTGGAATGCCGCCCGAGGTATAATATCGGCTGGACAGTGCGAGGTGGGGTGAAACCAGCCGACTTAGTCCATTCGGTGCCGTGCTCGCCCCCACAGCCAGTGTGCACCGTGTCTCGCTCCTGCTGTCTACTCAGACAACCGCCACGTCAGAGAAATGCACAGGTCCATCTGCCAGATTCTTTTGTGACTTAGAAAACACACGCTATTAATCAGACACTAGTTTCTAATTAATTTTCCAGTGCTATTTTGCATAACAGTGTTCAGACAACACACATAGGAATTTTGAAGGAAATGTTATACTCCACTTCAGTGATTTTTATTGGTGATAATAATGAACACTAACAACAAGAGTGGCCCGATTGTCGCTTGCCTTTATAAAGCATTTACCATATGCAGAAATGCATCCCAAGTGCTCTACGTGCATTAGCTAATTGAATAGTACAACAACCCACGAAAGTACATCACTGTTGTTGTCCCTGTTTTACAAATGGGGAAACCGAGGCACACAGAGATTAAATAATTTGCCCCAGGTCACACAGCTAGGTCCCAGCAGGGCTGGGATCTGACCCCAGGCGACCCCACCATCCAGAGTGCACACTGTCCATGACCAGAGTATATCCCCCTCCCACAAGTACTCTCCAACACTAACTTGCTCTACGAAGGCTTCTCCCAGTCCATAGATCTTTCCCTGCCTTCTCCCTGAGGCCGGAGACCTTCCCAGTTAGGTCTGTCAGGCCCGGGACCCCATGTGACACCTGCTACACAGGCTTGTCCTCCTTTCTTTTATTCACACGTTAAAAGATTTTATTCAGCTGTTTCCTGCTTCTCTGGAGGAGGGTGCCTTTGTGTCTCCCGTCATCTCCCCTCCATTTGGCTTGGCTTGATCAAGTGGGACTTTCTTGCTTTCCCATCCAGGTCACAGGACGGATGGAGGAGTCACACAGAGCTGCTGTGTAGTCACAAGAAGTTATGTAGAACTTGAGGATGGTCTCTTTCCAGGGAGCAGCGAGTATTCCATTTGGAATATTTCTTTGCTGAGATCTCGAAGGAGGAAAGCGACCAACCTTCACAAGCCAAGTACCAGCAAAGCCAATGGGCAGACTATATCTCCCTTGCACTCTCAAAAAGTTATTTAATTTTTTGTGTTAACATCCAGCAAATCTGCTTTTTGGAGACAGTTCTATATATTTTGACACAGAATAGAGCTCTGTAATTACCGCCACAGTCAGGATTCAGAACATTTCCATCTTTCCCCCAAACTTGCTAGTGCCAGGCCCCAACCCAAGCCTTGGCAGCCCCTGATCTGTGCTCCCTCACTGTAGTTTTGTCTTTTGGAGACTGCCCCATGGTGCAGTGATACAGTGTCACCTTCAGAGACTGCTTCCGTCACGCAGCATAGCGAGTGGTCCACCCAGACCCCGGTATCAGAAGTTCCTTCCTGTTTATTACTCTGTTCACTGTTCCCAGTTTTCACCAAGTATGAATAGAGACGCTCTCAACTTTGGTGTGCAGGTGTTCATTTCTCTAGTAAGTGCTTGGGGATTGCTGGGTCCCCAGCTAGGTGTGGGTTTAACTTTAAAAGGAACTGCCAACCTGCTCTCCCGAGTGAGCTACCATCTTCTGTGTCCACCAGGGACCTAAGAGACGTTCTGTACCCCATATTCTGGCTGCATCTGGTTTAGTTGGCGTTTTGTATTTTAGCCATTCTAGGAGCTGTGTAGTGACACCTCATTGTGGTTTGAATTTGCATTCTTCCAATGGCCGGGAACACTGAACATCATTTTCATGTGCCTGTTTGCCACTTGGTGAAGGGTCTATTCAACTCTTTTGCCTATTTTTAAATTGGGGTGTTTGTTTTCTTTCTACTGGATTTTTAAAGTTATTTCTATGTCTCCATCCATCAACACAGACAGAAACAACAAAGACATTCTCACCAGTGTTCCCAACTGAAACATACGACCCCTCCTTTAGGAGCGTAGAGATCGGAGTTTGTAGTTCTTGGAGGGTGAGGTGTGTGTGAAGTTCATTTGCAAACTCGTACCTCAAGTTTGGTTTCTTTAGACAGATAGGTGTGTACATATTTTTAAAGACTTGTACAGTGTTTTCTTTGTAAGATCTTAGCAGTCCGAAGCGCACATGAATGCTTGATGAGTTCTATGGTTGTGAGGAACTCTTGGGAGTGCCATAGACATACCTGAACAGTATTTCTGTGTATGAAACAAGGATCTGTTACCCAGAATGTTGACAGAACCTGAATTTAGGGGCATGGCAGATTTATATCCAGTAAGCAGAAACTACAAAGTGGTAGACTTCAATTTCAAAAGCCATGATTATCTGAGTACTCACTATGCTTCCCTGTTTCCATGTTTTTGTTCCAAGTATTTCCATCGCCTAAACACTGTTCTTCTTGATTTCCATGTAGATGATTTTGTCCATCAAGGCCAACCCCTACTGGCTCCTGTTTTCCCAGATAGATTCAATATCCCCTTCTCTATGTTCACTTGCCATTTTGTATATTTCTCAATTATATAATTATTACATAATTATATTATATTATATATTAATTACATATTATATAATTATAATTATATGATTATCAAATTGTCTTAGACATTAGTGGACATGTGTCTTCTCTACTACACAAAGAGCTTTTGAAGGATAATAACTATGTTAATCCAATCATCTTCATATCCCCAGCAACTAATTTGATGCCTGCTTCGTAAGAGATACCCATTTACCCAGCTATCCATTCATTTACCAAGTATCTATTGAGTTCCTAAGAGGTGCTACATAGTGGGAAGACAGAGCAGTGGACCAGCAGAAAAAATTTCTGCTGTTATGGAGCTTACATTTTACTGATGTTTTCAGAGAGCTGGCTTCTGATTTCATTTATTTTCTTCATTGTTTGTCATATCATATCCCATTGATTTCATCTCGTTATTTCCCTTCTTTCTGCTTGATTTTGTTTTAATTTGCTCATCTTTTTCTAGTTACTTAATGTGAAAGCTGAGAACCATTGATTTGAGAATGCTCTTCTTTCCTAAGTAAGCAATTTTTAAAGCTATGAATTTTCCTCAAAGACCTGCTTTGCTGCAACCTACACATTTTGGTGTATTACATTTTCACTATCATTCAATTAAAAATATTTTCTAATTTCTCCTGTGAGGTTGCCTTTGACTTAATGATTATTTAGAAGTGTGTTGTTCGGGGTACCTGGGTGGCTTAGTCAGTTGGGCATCTGACTCTTGACTTCGGCTCAGGTCATGATCCCAGGGTTGTGGGATACATTCCTGTATCGGGCTCTATACTCAGCAGGTGTCTACACTGAGCAGGAGTCTCCCTTTGCTCCTCCCCAACTCATGCTCATTCTCTCTCTCTCAAATAAGTAAATGAATGAATAAATCTTTTTTTTTTTAAGTGTGTAGTTTATAAGTAGTAGCAGTTTTTATGGTTCTCTTACTGTTTTCAATTTCTAATTTAATGCCACAGTGGTCAGGAAACATACTCTTTTAGTCTTTAACTTCATTCAGGTCTGTTTTTTGGGCCCAGAACACAATGTGTCCCAGTAAATATACCATGTGCACTGCCATTGTTGAATGTAGCTTTCCATACTATCCAAGAAGTCAGACTGGTTTATAATGCTGTTCAAACTTTCTATTTCTTTACTGATTTCTTAAAGTAATTGTTCTATCAGCTGCAGGGAGAGGAGTGACAAAATCTTAAGGAATAATTGTGGGATTGCCTATTTCCCTCTTTAATTCTGTGTTTTTGTTACATGTGTTTTAAAACTCTATTATTATGGTTGTCTTATCTTTTTGATAAATTGATCCTTTTTTGATTATGAAATGGCCCTCTTTATCTCTGGTAGTACCATTTTTTGGTATCTGTTTTATCTGATTATCAATATTGGCACTCTAGCCTTCTTATGCTTACTATTTGCATGCTGTGTCCTTTTCTCTATTCATTTCTTTCAACCTGTGTCTTTGTATTTAAAGTGTGTATCTTGGGCGCCTGGGTGGCTCAGTAGGTTAAGCCTCTGCCTTCGGCTCAGGTCATGATCTCAGGGTCCTGGAATCAACTCCTGCATCGGGCCTTCTGCTCGGCAGGGAGCCTGCTTCCTCCTCTCTCTCTCTCTCTCTGCCTACTTGTGATCTCTCTCTGTCAAATAAATAAATAAAATCTTTTTAAAAAAAGTGTGTATCTTGTACATAGCATATAGTTAGGTCTTACCTTTTCTCCCCCTGACATTCTTGGACTTTGAATTGTTAATGTGTTGGTTTTCTTTTTTTCTTTCTTTCTTTTTTTAATTAATTCTTTTTAAAAAGCTTTTATTTATTTATTTGACAGAGAGATAGCACAAGTAGGCAGAGTAGTAGGCAGAGAGAGAGAGAGGAAGAAGCAGGTTCCCTGCTGAGCAGGGAGCCCAATGTGAGGCTTGATCCCAGGACCCTGGGATCATGACCCAAGCCAAAGGTAGCCACTTAATCAACTGAGCCACCCAGGTGCCCCATTTATTTATTTTAGAGAGAGATGAGCAGGTGGGTTGGGGAGGGCAGAGGGAGAGGGAGAGAGAGAATCTCAAGCAGACTCCCTGCTGAGCATGGAGCCTGAGACAGGGATCAATCCCAGGACCCTGAGATCATGACCTGAGCCAAAATCAAGAGTTAGACTCAACCAGCTGAGCCACCCAGACACCCCTTAATTGATGTGTTTAATGCAATTATTACTTTAATGTACCATTTAATGTAATTATTGCTGTAATAGGTTTACATTTCTCTTTCTCCTTTTTTCCCCCTATTTGTTTACTTTCTGTTCCTCTCTCCCTTTTTCCTCCTTCTTTTGGATTATTTGAATATAGAATTTCAATTTAATATTTCTGTTGGGTTTTTTTTTTTTTAGCTATCCTTATTTATTATTCTCTAGTAGTTCTCTAGAGATTACAATATACCTCTTTAACTTTTCACAGTTGATAATATATACTGTTATACTATTATTACTGTTAAAATCTTGTGTAAAATGTTAAAGCCTTATAGACCCAGACCTTCCCCATCCTTTATGTTATGGTAGTTATACATATTACACGTACACCCCTCATGAATCCTAGCAGACAATGTTATAACTTTCATCTTCAGCATTTTAGTGATTTATAAGAACATTAACAAGTAATGCAAAAAGGAAAAAAAGTCTTGAACTCACTCAGATATTTATCATTTCCAGGGCTTTTCATTCTTTCTTGACTGTCTGAGTTTCTCTCCTATATAATCTTCCTTTACCTTGAAGAACTTCCTTTGGTACTTCTTGTAATGTTGATCTGCTGGCAATGAATTCTTTCCGTTTTCCTTTATTTTTATATTTTTTTCTTTGCCTTCACCGTTGGAGGATATTTTTGCTGGTTATAGAATTTTGGATTGAATTTTCTTCATTCAGTACTCTATTTTTTTCTAAGATTTTATTTATTTCAGACACAGAGAGAGAGAGAACGTGTATAAACAGAGGGGAGGGGCAGAGGCAGAGAGAGAAGCAGACACCCTGCTGAGAGCCCAATGTGGGACTCAATCCCAGGACCCAAGCCGAAGGCAGACATTTAACCAACTGAGCCACCCAGGCGGCCCCATTCAGTACTTTAGAGATGTTCTAATGTTTTCTAGTCTGCATGGTCCTTCCCCAGCATATACTATGCCCATTTTCTCTTGCTGCTTTCAGTAAGTGTGTTGCATCTGGTTTTCAGCAGTTTGATTGTGCAATACCTGGAGGTGGGGTTCTTGTATTTATTTTGCTTTGTGTTTGTTTAGCATTTTGTTGTTTTACATTTCTATCTTTCATCAAATTTAAGATATTTGGAGCCTTTTATATTTTAGATATTTTTTCCTGCCTCATTCTCTTTATATTCTAATGTAATATATGTTGGACTATTTGAGACCATCTAACAAATCCCTAAGGGACTCAGTTAATTTTTTTTCTCAGTTCTTTTCTCTTTGTTCTTCACCCTGGGGATGTCCCCTCCTCAGTCTCAGGTTTACTTGTCTTTCCTCCATCATGTCTGTGCAGCTGCATCCAGTCAGTGAATTCTCTACTCCAAAAATTGTGTTTTTCAGTTCTAGAATTTCCATTTGGTTCATTTTTTTATTGTTTCTGTTTCAGTGCCAATGCTTCCCACTTCTCTGCTGAAGTTTTCATTCATTAGAAATATCTCATTTTCCTTATCTGTTAGTTCCAATATTTTGTTCGTTTTGGAGTCGGACTCTGTTTTCTTTCCTCTTGAGACTGTGTTTCATTTCTTGATTCTTAGAATGTTGAGCAATTTTGGATCATATCATGGACATTACAAATCTTAAGTTGTAGGGATTTTTTCTTCTATTGTTTTCCTCTGAGAAGTGTTCTTCCCTTTGTCTTGGTGGCTGTGTTCCTTGGCTAGACTTGAACTGCACACTGCTTCTTGGGCTGTGCCTCTCATCTGAGTTCTGGTCTTCTGCTGTTAGGAATGGTACTTAAGTCTGTTCCAAGTGGGTGTAATTCCTGGGTCAGCCCAAGCTCAGATAGAAAGAATTTGGGAATCACCCTCTGGTGTCTTCCCTTCTGGAATTTCCCCTCTCCTCAGTGTTCACAGTTTTTGGACTTCACTTCTTGGTTTTCTTCAGACAAAATGGCTGCAGGGTTTCCCACATATACCCCCACCCCTGCCACGTACTGCTTAGATCTGGCTAGAAGCCACACAAAAGGGATTTACTTGTTTATTTTTCAAAGTGAGTGTGTGCCCCCCCCCAACAGAGTCTACATACCTGTGTCTCCTCTCTAGTACTTTCAGGTAGTTTTTTGGGTTTTGTTTTGTTTGGTTTGGTTTGGTTGTAGTTGTTTAATTTCCAGGCTTAAAATTGCCCTCTGTGAGCAGGAGGGCAGGTGGTGCTGTCCATAAAGGTAGAAGCAACTCCATGATGCTTACATTTTAGAGAACAGGAGATAAGCTAATGAAAGCACAGTAATGTTGTAGAAGAAATAAATTAGGTTGAGGTGATCCAAGGACTGACCTTAGGTTAGGTCGTTAGGAAGGTCTCTGAAGAGCTCCAGTTGAGCTGACACCTAAAGAACAGAAGCATTTGGTCCTGCAAAGAGCCCATGGAGAAGTGTTTCAAGTAGGGGCGCCTGGGTGGCTCAGTCCATTGAGTGTCCAGCTCTTGATCTGGGCACAGGTCATGATCTCAGGGTCATGAGATGGAGCCCTGCATCAGGCTCTGTGCTAGGCATAGAGCCTGCTTAAGATTCTCTCTCTCCCGGGCGCCTGGGTGGCTCAGTGAGTTGGGCCACTGCCTTCGGCTCAGGTCATGATCCCAGGGTCCTGGGATCGAGTCCCGCATCGGGCTCTCTGCTCAGCAGGGAGCCTGCTTCCCTCTCTCTCTCTGCCTGCCTCTCTGTCTACTTGTGATTTCTCCCTGTCAAATAAATAAATAAAATCTTTAAAAAAAAAAAAAAAGATTCTCTCTCTCCCACTTCCTCTACCCTTCCCCTGCCCCTCTCTTTCTCTCAAAAATAAATAAATAAATAAATAAATAAAAATTTAAAAGAAAAGGAAAAGGAAAGACAAGGGGGGAAAAAGAGAGAGAAAAAGAAATGTTTCAAGTAAAGGCAACAGCAGATACCAAAGCTGTTAGGGCAGTTGTGAGAGGTCAGTGTGACCAAAGCGCAGTTGCGAGGGGTCAGTGTGACCAAAGCTCAGACGATGAAAGGAAGAATAGCATGAAACGAATTCCGGAGACAAAGAGACTGTGTGGAACCGGGGAGGCCTTGATAAGGAACTGGCAATTACTGGTTCAATGTGATAGACTAGGATGGCTGTCGCTGTAAGGGGATGCTTACCAAACAGATCTGACCCCTCATGTTGCTTTGTCCGAATAGCCAGACCTTAGCAGACATGACTGATAAATAGTGTAGTCTTGTGTTTTTTCGTTTTTAATGACGTAGAACAATTTTATTTATATGGTCTTAGATTCTGCATTGCGGCTAACTTTTGTAATGTTACCATCTATCGTGTTTTGACTGAATAACAAGATTACCCCTAATTATCTGAAGAGGCTATTAAAGTACTTCTTCCTTTTCCTACTACATGTCAGCATGAGGCCAAATTTTCTTTATATATTCCAACCAAATTAACATATCACAGCAGATTGAATGCAGAAACACATCCAGTTATTTTCTAATAAGTCAGACATTAAAGAAAATTTTTAGATATTCAAAATGTCAATCTTTTTAAAAACTTTTTATTTTTAAAAACTCAACAATTTTCCATACAAATGGGCTATTGAACATATCATGCTTTTGCCATTTTAAATAGGTCATGATTAAATATTTATAAAATGCCTGTTTTAATTTTCAATACAGTAGATATTGATGTGCAGAATTCACACAAACAGTCGCTGTTTGTGGTCCTCAGTAATTGTTACTAATACATATGAATCCCGAAACCAAAGCAGTTGGTAACTGCTATGTTAAAGCTATGTTACCTGGGAAAGATAATACATTAGTTACATCATGAAATCATGCAGAAAGATTTTTGGTTTTGTTTTTGTTTTTTCAAATTTTTATTTAAATTCTAGTTAGTTAACATACAGTGCATAATATTGGTTTCAGGAGACAGTGTAGTCGTAGGATTGTCGGACCACCCCATCTGCTAGCAACGACAGCTCGAAAGCTAGAAGGCCATGCGGTGGATTTCTGCAGTGTGTGCGAAATTGAAGTGGGTGACCCTAGCCGCCCCCTGCCCCCACCCCTGAGGTCTCTGACGTCATGGGAAAGAAAATACATTGCTTTATATCTAGAATAATATAATGACCAATAAAACCACAAATAAGGGCGCCTGGGTGGCCCAGTCAGTTAAGCGTCTGTCTTGGGCTCAGGTCATGATCCCAGGGTCCTGGGACTGAGCCCCGCATCAGGCTCCCTGCTTAGTGGGAGTCTGCTTCTGTGCCTGACCCTCCCCACTACTTGTGCTCTGTCTCTCTCCCTCTCCGTCTGAAACAAATAAATAAAATCTTAAAAAAAAAAACAAACCCACAGCTAAAAAGAAATGAAAAGCCCAAGCAGAATGAAAGAGACCGTAGCAGAATGAGGGGTCGTAGTTCTGGGTAGTCGCGCTGTCCCATGGTTTCTGCGTTCAGAGCAGCTGCCTTCTGTCGGTAAATACGGTTATGCTTAAGCTGTGTGTGTGCACACGGGGGTCGGTCTGATTTCTCTGGGGAGCACTAAAGAGTCCCTGCTTCCTCTCCTTCGGTTTAGATGACAGCGCCTCGGCTGCCAGCAGCATGGAGGTGACAGACCGCATTGCCTCCCTGGAGCAGCGCGTCCAGATGCAAGAAGACGACATCCAGCTGCTCAAATCGGCGCTGGCGGACGTGGTTCGGCGGCTCAACATCACGGAGGAGCAGCAGGCTGTGCTGAACAGGAAAGGACCTACCAAAGGTGGGCATTTCTGGTGCGCAGAGCAGCGGACACTTGGGCTGGAGCAGGGGCTTGTCCCTAGCGGACACACGCGGTTTTCAGCAGTGACGGAGACGGGAGAGCAGAACATCAACGACCAGAACAACCACGAGGCGGGACAGGGTTCCTTTGGCTGGAAGTCAGCGAGCTGTTCAGCCCAGGGCTGTACACGTGTAGGTGATCAGGAAGGGCCTGGAACCACCCACAGTGGACGGCTGGGGGCAACTGTTGACAAGTTTAGGTCGGGAGCACATTGCGAGGCGGAGCCTAGAACCCAAAACCCCACAATCCTTTGGGCTTCCCAGAGGCTGTTCCCCCTAGAAACTTCTCAGTGGCTCGCCTCTCTTTCTCTGTGCTCAGCTTGTCTGCTGCCGTTCAGTTCAGCCCCGCCAATAGCTAATCAGCCTACGCCACAGCAGAGCTCAGAGCCGAGGGCTGGGGGCCCAGAGGGCAGGCCCTTCCCTGAGGAGTTTAGAACCCGCAAGGACTTTAGAACATCCCTCACTGCGCCCGCTTGGAGCTAGTACGCTCCTCCCGGGCACAGCCTCCTGTTCCTTTCGAACCTGCTGCTCTGCTGTCCAGGAGAACGGAGCCTGCTACGGAATCCGGTACCTAGTGGGTTTCCGGCAAATTCAAATCATCATTTCATTTCCCTGTGGCGTGTGTGTGTGCGAAACATAAAAAAAGCAATATTTGTGTTTGAAGTAACTTTGTAGTGACCCTCTTCTTAAAATTTGGAAGTACAACGTCTCATAAAAGCTTGTCTTGCTAGTCGCAGTCAGTCCCCTGATGTCTGCTTGCGGCCACATCCACGGCCCGTCGTCTGTTCCTCGTGGCTCACTTGAGAAAACAGAATGCATCGTGGCTTAGATCCCTTTGATTAAAACATTTGAGATCACACTGGCATGTAAATGTCCCTTTAAAATTAGCTTTTTTTTTTTTCTTTTTCTTTTGGTTGTTTGGATTTAACAAATTATTTCACAGTTACCATGTTTTTCTTGGAGTCAGGAGAGGGTACTGTCTGATGGTGCATATGTTACTTTTTTCTCAAGTACTTGGCTACGTTTCACATCTCCATGGAAAGAAATCTATTTCTTTGTCCTTCTGGGTAATTATCACCAGCTCCATGAAGAGATATGTGCTGGGCAATGTCTCCAGATTTCCGTAATTTTATTTTTATCTGAGTATGGTGGACGTACAATGTGGCTTTAGTTTCAGGTTTACAACATAGTGATTTAGTATCTCTGTACGCTGTGTTCACTGCAAGTGTAGCCATCTGTTACCATGTAACTACCTCTTGAAAAACCCTTTTATTTATTTATTTAAAAGATTTTACTTATTTCAGAGACAGAGCACAAGCTGGGGGCGGGGAGGCAGAAAGAGAGGGAGAAACAGGCTCCCCACCGAGCAGGGAGCTTGAACAGGGGTTTGATTAGGACCCCAAGATCAGGACCTGGGCTGAAGTCAGATGCTTACTGAATGAGCCACCCAGGTGACCCTTGAATAATCCTTTTAAATCCTGTTTGTTTGTTTTTTTTTCTTCCTGCTAAGTTAGAGCGATCAGGGTATTCTAAACAGAAAACAGGTTACTTTAGGAATTCCTGACCTGCTCAGCTTACCAAAAATAAAACCCTAAAGGGTATATTCAAAATTGTTGCTTCCCATAAAGTGTCAGACTTCCAAAAGTTCTGTTTTTTGTTTTTTTTTTTAATTCAGGAAAAAATAATACAAGATACCTACTGAGGAGTTTTCTTCTTTTGATTAAGAGTAAAGTTTGGTTTTTATAAAAGTTCATCTAAGAGAGTAATTTGTTTTCATAGTGAGCTCTATTTCGGTATCAGATTCTCTTCACGAGTAAAAGTAAATCGGAGCATACTAGCCCAGGGGTCACCCCCAAGAGATAGAACAGAGATAAGAAACTGGTGAGTGGAGTGCAGTGGGCCAGTTTCCCCCAAGCAGGTGATTGCAGGACAGGGAAGCGGGGGCCTGTCCGAAGCTCTGGGTCCCGGCTTCCCTTCTGGGGGAAGCCGTGGGGGTGCCCGTGCACCTCTAGCTGGAGAGCTGTCCTCAGTAACCACGGCTCAGTTGGGGGATCAGACAAGACGATCGGAAGCAAACCTCCTTTGCTTGTAAAAGGCCCCATTATTTTTAGTCTCCCAATCTCCATTATTTTGGCCTGCCGTCCCCATACAGACTTGAAGAAGACGGGACTCACGGCATGCGAACGAACTGGTCAGAAGCTTCTGGTTCGGCATTTCGAGCTCTGGGTGTACATCTCTGGGCTGTCTGCCTGTGGCAGGAATGGCTGTGCCCCCCCCCCCGGGGGCGGGGAGCTTTCAAAGCGCTCAGCGGGTCCAGCTCCGAGACAGCCCGGGCTGGGTGCCGGGTCTGCACAGTAGCCACAGTGTGGCCTGCGAGTCTGTCCATCATGATTCTAATCCCTCTCTGTGACAGAACTTCACTTATGTGAAGAGAGTTCTGTGACCTTTTAGCTTTGACTTACTTCATTATTCTTCGTGGGGCTTCACTTGCATAACAGTGAGAACTACAGTCTCGGTCAAGTAATCACGGTCAGATCAAGTTCATGGCTTCCCGAGACAGGGGGCAGACTGTGGCCAACCCAGCCGATGCCGGGCCTGTGGACGTGGAGTTTATACAGGGGGGCTACGTCGCGGACCACTGCTTTGACAACATTCTCCTGCCCCCGGGATTTTTAACCAGTGATACTGCCCTGGGCCTTAGGAGGTGCTCAGTCTCTACCTGAGCTCCCCAAATTTTGCTGTTCTTCTTTTCTTTTGCCTTTGGTTTTTGTTGTTGTTGTTGTTGTTTGTTGTTTGTTTGTTTTTTTTTTTAACATTAAGGGCTGCTTGCCCTGTACTCTGGAGAACCTCAGCCTACGAAGTTTGCTTTCTTTACGTTCGATGGACTCTCAGATGGGGACATTTGGCATTTTTTAATTATGCTGAGCTTGGGTGACCATATAGTGGAGAAAAGGGAATCAGCTAGTTGGTGAAGGCACATATTTTTAAAATTCTTGGCAATATTAAAGTGCTCCTCACCGGCAATGAGAAAGACCTCCTTAGAGGTGCCCTTGTGAGTAAAAATTCAGGAGAGCTTCGTGAGTTAGAGTTCACGGCCACATCATGCTATTGGGGGATAAATGGGTAGAAAGGAATGGAAGGAGTACGAGCTGTCAGGCATGGCTAGAAAACCACGGCCCTTCCTTCCTACGGCGTCATCATTAAGAACGTCTGTGTTATTGGTAACAACTGGGAAAGTGCCTGTACTTTGCATAAAGTCAAGGGCAAGATATAAAAATGTATACGTGGCATAATTCAAGTAAATAGTTAAAATCTGTGCAAAAAGACGGAAAAGAACTGTGGCAAGAGTTCCCTGACGGCTTGTTTTCCTGAGTGGTAGGATCGTGATTGCTTTTCTTTTTATATCTTTTAGTTGGTTTCTAAATATTCTTTAGTGTAATAAGCAGAAGAAATTTGTGTTTTAAAAATGACTCCTTTCTGGGGCACCTGGGTGGCTCAGTCAGTTAAGCATCTCCCTTTGACTCAGGTCATGATCCTGGGGTCCTGGGATCAAGGCCAGCAGAAGTCTGTTTCTCCCTCTGCCTCTTACCCCGCTTGTGTGCTCCTTGTCTCTCTCAAATAAATAAAATAAATTTAAAAAATAAAAATTACTCCTTTCTTACTCCTGACCCTGATCTTCACTGCGCTGAGAACAACAGCAGGGCTCAGGGCAAATGTCCTGAGGCCAGCATTGGCTCACGCATGTTCTCAAGAAGACAAGGAATTGTAGTTTGGAGTTAAATTCATAATAAGCCCATTGTATACATGCATGGCTAATTTCCATTTCAGTGCTAGGGGAATGCTATAAGATTTCACTGTAAAATGTAGTCACTGTCCCATGTATCTGGGATTGTCCACTTTGTTATGCATTAACTAGCAAGTAATTCCAATTTTCATTTTACATTTTGCTTGTGGGTACAGACCATAATCTGGAAGCTTGCCTTCTGTAAACTTTAACATACCTTTTGCAGCCTTTTTTATTGGTTATATTCTGAGCCCCATTAATTAACAGATCAGAGAATTACTAAGTAGAACCAAAACTTTCTGGTAGAGACACTCATCTGCACGTGGGTCCTGCTGTTCTGAGACATCAAGACCTTCTGGTGTCAGGACTTAGCCCCTGAGGCCACTGCTAAAAGCAGCCTGCGGCTCACCTTTCCATAGCCTCTGCTACCCTGATGCTCACTCCTGATTTTCAGAATCAGTAGGTATGGGTATACCTACCATTTACTGATTGGCTGGGTACTAGACATCGCAATAGATATTTTGAATCTGTGATCCTGTCTCCCCGCTCCATAGGTCTTTGAAGTAGGTGCTGTCAGGCCCATTTTACAGATGAGAAAACAGTCTCTAGGAAATTGGATTATTTACCCCGGGTTACACAAATCTGGGACTGGTCCCCAGGGCCTGGCTGGACATGCCTTCTTCCCACCATCTGTGTTGTGCTGCTTAGCAGTATCACTTACATTTGCATTATTCAGATCAAACCAAATATTCAGGAAATGAGTAACCAAAGGACTTGAAACGAGAGCTCTCCTCTCAAGATCTGCAAAGTGTCCCACACAGCATCGCTCGTATTTGGCGCGTGATGGTGCGAGACATTATGTGGGGTCCCTTCACAGGCTTTAGGAGCGAGGCACAACTCACTAATTAAAATTGTACACACTCTGCAGCGAACGAAATGAACAAATAACTAGTTCTTTATCCCGGTTCAGTGCAGTCAGCAGTTTGAGTCCCTCTCTCTCCTACACTGTGCTTTCTCCTTGTCTTTCGACTTACAGACGGCTCTACTACGGAGCATAACTTCTGGGTTTTTGTTTTTGTTTTTGTTTTTTAATTTATTTGACAGAGATCACAGGTAGGCAGAGAGACAGGCAGAGAGAGAGGAAGGAAAGCAGGCTCCCTGCTGAGCAGAGAGCCCGAAGCCGGGCTCAATCCCAGGACGCTGGGATCATGACCTGAGCGGAAAGCAGAGGCTTTAACCCACTGAGCCACCCAGGCGCCCCACTTTTGGGGTTTTTTTTAAGACAACACACAGTGGTTTCTCTCATTTTCCCCATGAATTGCCTTCCCCGGTTTAGATAGGCATTATTAATGAATTTTGAGAAGGCTTAGTAGATGTATTCAGTTTCCCAGAGACTAAGAAGATTGCGTTCAAACTTTGTATTATGATGGGGCGCCCAGGTGGCTCAGTCGGTTAAGCATCTGACTCTTGATTTTTGGCTCAGGTCATAATCTCAGGGTCGTGAGATCGAGTCCCACATCAGGTTCTGCACAGAGTCTGCTTGAGATTTTCTCTCCCTTTCCCTCTGCCCCTCCCCCATTCTCTCTCTATCTAAAACAAATAAAGAAAATCTTAAAAAATAAAATAAAGAACTTTATATTATGAAATGTTCAAATGTATATAAAAGTAGAAAGAAAAATACCTTTTATTTTTTACCTGGCTTCATTATTTATCAACACGTTGCCAGTTTCATTTATTATCCCCCTTGTGACTTACTTCCCTCACCCCATCAGGATTAGTTTAAGACATACCCAAGACATTGTATCATTTTATCTATAAATATGTTAGTATATATTTCCCAAGATATAAAGATCCTCTTTTTAAAAAAATCTTTCTCCCCCTGTCCCTCCCCCTCTGTGCTCTCTCGTTCTCTCTCTCTCTTAAATAAATAAAATCTTAGGGGCACCTGAGTGGCTCAGTGGGTTAAGCCTCTGCCTTCGGCTGAGGTCATGATCTCAGGGTCCTGGGATCGAGCCCCACATCGGGCTCTCTGCTCAGCGGGGAGCTTGCTTCCTCCTCTCTCTCTGCCTGCCTCTCTGCCTGCTTGTGATCTCTGTCTGTCAGATAAATAAAATCTTTTAAATAAGTAAATAAATAAAATCTTAAAAAAACATGCAAGAAGAGTTAGGATTTTAAATCTGCTGGAAGTCGTCAGGCTTCTAGCCCAGCAGATAACACTGCTTTGTGTTCCCCCTTTCCCCCCGGGTGTAGCAGGATCTTCCTTACTCCTCGTGCAGCAGCCGCGGTGAGAGTCCCCCACGGATCACCCCACCCGTCCCTGTGCGTGGTCTTCGGTCTTACCGGTGATGCCGCACTTCACCTTACAAGTTAACGCATTTTGCGCCGTTGTCCGTGTGTCTTTAGGACAGGTTCCTAGCAGCAGGATCGCCCATCAGAGGATGAGAGCACGGGAGACGTTGCTGGGTCGTCAGCGACGGGATCTTCCCCAGGACTTAATGACCTACTTTGTCTCACCGAGTAGCAGACACAGTCTGCCTCCTCCGGTTCCAAACGTGGACATCTCATACATTTTGAAATGGATAATTAGGGTCTCAAGCTCAGGGTCGTGAGTTCAAGTCCCACAGTGGGGTCCACACTGGGTGTGGAGCCTACTTATAATAATAATAATAATAATAAATGAAACCTATAAATTGATTCCTCCCAGTTTGGGGTCCCTGGGTGGCTCAGTCAGTGAAGTGTTGAACTCTTGACTTTGGCTCAGGTCGTGATCTCAGGTCTGTGAGATCAAGTCCCATGGTGGGCTTTGTGCTGGGCATGGAGACTGCTTGAGATTCTCTCTCTCTCTAAAAAAGAAAATAAAATAGGGGCGCCTGGGTGGCTCAGTCGTTTAGCATCTGCCTTCAGCCCAGGTCATGATCCCGGGGTCCTGGATCGAGTCCCCAAAGTGGGCTCCCTGCTTAGCAGGAAGCCTGCTTCTCCTTCTCCCACTTCCTTTGCTTGTGTTCCGGCTCCCACTGTTGCTCTCTCTGTCAAATACATAGATTTAAAAATTTTTTAAAATAAATAAAATAAAATAAATGGATAATTAAGAAGTCTAGATTCATAATAGTAAGATATGCTAAAATTAAACTTTGAATTTCTACACATAACCACATACATAGTCACACTTGCATAATTAAATTTATTTTGAAACCTACAGGGATGTTTCACCTATCAAATATTGCATATTGAGTTATTGCTGTGATGTGAATGAAAAGGGTTTCTTGGTCTTCAGGTTGTAACTTCTCATGATAATAAGCATTGGTAGCTTTGACTAGCTACCCTCGAATTTCTGCATTTATATCAACGGTAGTTTTGAAAATACGTCATCACAGGTAGTCATCCTTGAAGTCTGAATATTCCAATCCTACCACCTAGAAGGATTTAAAAGAAATTCATTTCAGGCTTAATCGTGACTGTTTTAGACCTGAGATTGCAAATACTTTTATCAGAGCCGGAGACTTTCAGCTACCGTGCTGTGAAGTCATTTTGCAGAAAATTTAACTCCTGGTAGTTTATCGAGGACCATCTCTGAAAGCATATGCCAAGTAACGACCGGCTGTCGGTTCTGCACGTGTGGTTAGACCAGGGGCCTGTCCCCTTCTGACTTGTGGCTCGGCTCCCTGGTGGGCTCTCAGGTCTGGCTACGAGCCAACTCAGGGTGGCGAAGTCATGGAAACTCAGAGCACTCTTCCTACATCATTAGGATCCGATTTCAGGGTGGGAAGAGACATCCGTAGAGCACATCTGAACTAAAAATGGGACCTCGGGTCACACTGCCAGCTGGGGACACACTGGGGCTAGCACTCTGGCCCTCGTGCCCAGACCTGTGGTCCTGCCCCTACCTACACTCCCCTGCCGCCCTCACTTTGCCAGGCATCGTCCCCTGTCCGTGCCTGGGTGTGCTGGGTGCGGCTGAGGGCACTCGTGGGTCTGACTCCGCCGAAGGTGCCTCTGACCGTAACTGACATGAGACGCTAATTCCGCTCCCATCACGTTCCGGGGGTTCGACGGCACCCTGATGGCCAAAAGTATTTCATCATCTGGTTGTAGCCATAGGATGAGAGCCCCCACTTCTTGTGTGCCTGCAGCAGCCGGACATGCTGCGCACAGCTCCCACTCTCACTCCTGATCCGTGCAGCGGCCCTGCAGGCCGGCTGGGGCTACCCGTCGCTCACCGGGAAGCTGGGGCTCAAAGGGTCGGGAGTTCTCCGAGCCTCCATAAGTCAGCCAAACTGCGAGGGAGGCCAGCCTGTCCCATCCCTCCAGTCCTCTGTGCTTCTCAGTCTCCCACGAGATTTGAGATTCCAGCCGTCCCGATACGGCTCCAACGAATGCATTCTGAATACACACCGTTTATCACTCCTTCCCCCTTTTATTTGAGAAATTCTTCTTTCATGCCGTGTGTCTATGTTTTGCCCCTAGGGACAATTAAAATGTTATTTAAAAATCCCTTTTATGAACCAGAAGAATGTCTCATCTCTGAGTGTCACGTGGTGGCAAAGGAGTCCTTTATCTTCACACCTGATGAGAGGAAATTATGTCTGAACCTTTCCCTGTGCTGCGACTCTTCCTCAGTCTTGAAGATCACTTGTCTGAAAATGACTCATTGTAGATGCTCTTGTGTCCTCCCCATCCAGGCCGGTACTCATTCACACTGGACACCGGGAGGCACTTTTTTCTTCCGGAACTTTCCCTTTATGGCGGCCCCCTTTCCTCCTTGAGTGGCTGAGCGCATCTAGGTGAGGAATCGCGGAAGCGACCTGCTGAGGCATCATGAGCACAATGGCCACTTGGTTGCAGGCACATTGGGGGGCAGCTCCAGCGCTATTAACCAAGTGAGTGGCGAGCAAAACCGGGGGATAGTACCCAGATAGGCATGTGGCCCTAACGAGATCTCTTCACCCCCTCCGTCACTCCAAGGACGGTCACCGTGCCCCTGCCCCATCCTCGGTTTTTCTTTCATGATTTCTCATCAGAACTTAAAGGGTTCTGTTTGCTTCTGATGATGCCCTGTTATCGATCATTTTTTTTAAAGATTTTATTTATTTGTCAGAGAGAGCACAAGTAGGAGTTGGGGGGCAGCAAACAGAAGGAGAGGGAGAAGCAGGAGCCCCACTCAGCAAGGACCCCATTGCGGGACTCGATCCCAGGACCTTGGGTTGATGACCTGAGCTGAAGGCGGACGCCTAACCGACCGAGCCCCCCAGGCATCCTCTGTCATAGTTTAATGTACAAGATCTGTTGCCCCAGGTCAGAGAGCCTGCCCGTGGAGCTGATCTTTCATGGGCTTCTACAATCACAGCTCCCGTTTTGGGAGAAAGACAGAACTAGGTTATTATGAGACTGAACTTTGAAATTATGACTCAAGAAGAAATGAAATTTTCATAATGACTCATAAATGGTAACATAACGCCTTCTCTTGGAAGCAAGGCTTTGTTCTTGAAATCCAGCACAGGCCGATCTCCAAATCCTGGCTGAACACCTTCTGGGAAGGCGTGCCACCTTCACGGAGCCTCCCTCGTCGATGGAGGGGACAGGGGAATAACAGGCGGTTGCCATGCGGCGTTCCGGGGCAGCAGCACAGGCCAGGGCTGTGGGAGCAGGGAGGAGGCTCACCCTGAGCGTGAGGGGACGGGTGGGCAGTCTGGGCCAAGAGGAGCCACGTGCCAGGTGTCCTACGTGAGCCCCTCTGGGTCCTTCCTGTCCCCTCCTCCAACCAGCTCTGCCCTGCAGGCCGACCTGTGGGGACCGCACCGGCAGGCCCTTGGCCTCTCCCTCCCAGTTAGTCTGGGGCATCGGGAGCTTGGAAGGAAGGAGGGGAGGGAGGGAGGCCAGAGTATTTACTTTTCCTTGACTCCTTCCACACGGGAGTCCCTCGGCGGGCCATGTCCTTCCTGAGCATTGCCGCTGCTCCCCAAGCAGGTTTTCTCTCTTTACGTTCAGGCAACTGCTCCCTTCCCTTGTTCCGTGGGTCCTGGGAGGGGGGTGAGGGCTGCTGCTCTGCTCTCAGCCCAAGGACAGAGCTGTCCCCCCAGGCGGCCTCCCTTTGGAGCGAGGTGTGCAAAGCACATACACAGGGTGGTGAGATCTAGGTGACACACCCCCAGCACAGGTGTCCACTGTTACTCTGGAAAGTAAGGTTAGCGTCCCCCCCCCCGCCCCCCGCAGTATATAAGCAAGGGCTAAACTGCCAGGTACAAATTGGTGTGGGGGCGGGAGCTCAGAGAGACCATCGGGAGGCCAGGGATGACAAGGGGGGCAAAATGGCCTCTGCTGAGGGTCTCAAAGTGTGGTCCCCAGAGCGATGGCCGCACGACCCATGAACTTGTTAGAAAGGCAGACTCTCGGGCTGCACCCCAGACCCAGCATCGGAAACCCTGCCGGAGCCCCGTGGTCTGTACTGTAACGCGCCCTCCGGGTGAGTCAGGGCACGCTCAGGTGGGCGAGCCCGGCAGAGGCAAAGCTAAGGACGTGGCATTGTTGTGCTTGTTGGTTTGTGGGGGGCGCACGGAAGACTCTGGGCATGTAGTGGGAGAAATAAAGCCATACGGACAGAATGAGAGCAGCTTGCAGAGGTTGTGGGAAGCGCCATAACCCGGGGGTCGGGACCATGTCCTCTCCTCTCTGGGCGGGTGTGAAGTAGGAGCCCCCGCCCATGCAGGTCCCAGGAGGACAAGACCGCACCCTGCCAGTGGTCCCACTCTGCCCCACAGCGAGCCTGTGCAGCTGCCCTTCCATTCTGTGTCGTCCTGACCACCTGTAACACCGTGGGCAGCTCCGGGGCACCGTCGGGGATGGTGGCGAGGGACGTCAAGGTGAAGGCCACGGGGAGACGAGCCTGGACAGGGCTGACCAAACACCCAGGAGACCCTCCCTCGGGTCTAGGAGTCATGCTTCGGAGCCAGGCGGCACAGGCAGGAGCAGCAGGAATGGAAGGGACAGCCAGCTGACATATGCATCCTCCTCACCTCCTACAGCTGCTGTGACCAGTGACCGCACACTGGGCGGCCTGAAACAGCAGACTTCCTCTCTCACGCTCCTCGAGGCCGGCCGGCCGAGACCAGTATCCCTGGGCTGAGGGCAAGGCGTGGGCACGGCCAGTCGGTGCCTGCGGGAGGCTCTACGAGAGACTGTTCCAGGCCTCTGTTCCAGCTTCTGTGGCCGTTGGCCATCCTTGGCATTCCCTGGCTTCTAGACGCTTCGCTCCCAGCTCTGCCTCTGCCATCACCTGACCTCCTCTCCCGGGGCCTCTGTGTTCCTTCTCTGTTCCTCACAAGGACACCATCACTGGGTTCGGGGGCAAAGACCTATTTCCAAATAAGGTCACATCCAGGGGTTCCGGTGGATGGAATGTTGAGGGAACTCCGGTTAACCCCGTCCATATACTAAAACAAAAACAAAAACCAGAATGGAAACAGAAGTAGTGGGCAAAGCAGAGAGAGAAGGCAGAGCAGTGACAATGACGGTGACGATGTCTGTCCTTCTGCAGGGGAGAAGGGTCCTGTCCAGGGGTCATGGCAGATGGGAGGGAAGATGGGGGTCCCGGCTCGGGAGCCGCTGTGTCTTGCTGAGGGAGGCTGGCTCCCAGCATGCCGGGCCCCCCGGGCGGGCCGGTGCTCAGGAGGTGAGGAAAGAGAGCGCGCAGGGTGGTGGGGCACTGCCTGGGCTTTTTGCTGTTTTCTGTCACTTCTGAAAAAAGAAAGAAGCCCAGCTCCCTGCCTTAGGAACCAAAAGGTGTCGGTGTGTTAAAAACATTCTGTGCAGTTTGGTCATTGTTTTCAAGAACCTCAGTCAAGGCAGGTTTAATTCTGTGATGCACAAAATAAATTCTACTAGCATTTCAAATCGATTTTTTGATTTCGCAATAGCGTTAGATTTGCAGAAAAGTTGCAAGGATCGTACAGAACGTTGCCATCAGCCGCACCTGGTTCCGCCTACGAGTAACATTTTACATTAGTATGCCACAGTGATACTTGCTTTATTTCTTATTTTACCTTTAAAAAAAAAAGATCGATTGATCGATTTGAGAGAGAGACAGCGTGTAGTGGAGAGGGGCAGAGAGAAAGAGAGCAAATCCTCAAGCGGACTCCCCATTGCGTGCAAAGACTGACGTGGGTCTCAGTTCCACGACCCTGAGATCATGACCCGAGCCAAAATCAAGAGTCACATGCTTAACCGACTGCGCCACCCAGGCGCCCTAATGACACATTTTATATTAATTAGAGGCACACTTTATCTGGATTTCCTTAGTTTATCCCTAACATCCTTCCTTTGTTGTTCCAGGATCCCCTCCGGGATTACATTTGGTCGTCCTCTCTCCCGAGGCTCCTCTAGACTGACCGTTTCCCAGATTTTCCTTCTTTCTGATGACCGACAGTTTGGAGAAGCCCTGGTCGGAGAGTTCATTGTCTTTTGATTTGGGTTTGTCTGGCAGGCCCTGGGGTTTAGGGAGAAGACTGTAGAGGGAAAGGGTATTTCTGTCCCATCCTGTCCAGGGACCATACTGTCCACGTGACTCATCACCATGACGCTGGCCCGAATACAGTTCACCAGGTTTGTCCACAGTGAAGTGACTCCCCGCCCTGCCACCACCCTGTGCTGCGTGGAAGGCAACCCACGCCGAATAGAGGACTGTGCGCCACCTCCTTGGGGATAAACCATCTACGTAAATGATCTGGAATTCTGCACGGGAGAAATTATCTTTTCCCACCCATTCAATTATTTATCCAGTCATTCTATCAGTCTGGAATCCTGGGTATTTATTTTATGCTTTGGGCTATAATCTGGTGCTACTGTCTGTATTTGTCACTGAAGTGGTCCCAGCTCTGGCCACTAGGAGCGCTCTTTCAGTTGACTCCTGGGGCCCTTTGACTTGGCCCCATCTGTATCGGATTTGAGGCTTTACTCTTGCTTCCAAGCCCTTCCAGACTCTCTAGCTGTCCAGGTGGCTCCCAGCTCATGGTAGCGCCCTGCCCCAGCCCCAGATCTGGGTATCTCCCCGAGGAGTCCTGGTTCTTAGTTGTTGCAGAATTGTGTTAGTAACCAGGGCTTGGGTGCTGGATGCCCTTGCGTTCGGTATTCTCAGCAGGCAGAGCTGAGGAATATGTTTATCCTGGGGCGCCTGGGTGGCTCAGTCAGTTAAGCATCCGACTCACGGTTTCAGCTCAGGCCATGACCTCATGGGTTGTGGGATTGAGCCCCATGTCAGGCTCCACGCTCAGTGGAGAATCTGCTTGAAGATTCTGTCCCTCCTCCCACTTGCATGTTCTCTCACTCTCTCTCTCAAATAAATAAATCTTTAAAAAAAAAAAAAAGAAAGAAAAGAAGTGTGTTTCTACTGACCCATGTTTACATACGTAGGTATAATTTGTACCTGTCGCCACATCAGGCTAAACATGGCTTCATGGTGAGGTCTCCTACCGTCAGCTGATTCAGCGCCATCCCCCTTGCTTGTCTGTACCCTCCCTCTGCAACAGTGAGAAGCTGGGTTCCCACCATCCTCCTTACCGTTCCTTAATTGTTCACTGCTGGGCGCATGACAGTGGTTTCAGGGATGTTGACCGACCATGCCTGGTGGAAAACAACACGACTGACCCAAGCACAGTGCACAGACGGGCTCCTTGTTACATTCTCTCCCTGTTTCCACAGCACCTTCCTGGCCAGCCCCTTCCAAGAGGTTAGAGCACATTCTTGTGGCATAGTTCCATTCTTTTCTCCATCATGGGTTCCCCCAGCCCCTAACGGATTTTCATCAGCATACATTCAATTTCCTTCTTTGTGCTGTAAGAGTCTGGAGGTTTCGACAGATGCTTGGTGTCACCTAGCCACCATACAGCCTCATACAGATCACCACCTTCAAATGCTCTCACATCTTAACCTAATTCAGCTTCCCACCTTGACTTGGCCAACCTCTGGCAACCACTGGTCTGGTCTTTGTCTCTGTAGTTTTGCCTTCAGTGACCTCATGCAGATGGAGCCATTCAGCCAGGCTGCTTTCACTAAGCAGTGAGGACTTAAGACTCGTCCCTGTCTATGCGCATTGCTTCCTTCCTTCCTTTCTTTCCTTTTTTTTTTTTTCTTTTTTTTTTTTTCCTGAATTATATTCCGTTGTCTGGATGGACCATAATTTGTTTAGCCACTCCCCAACTGAAGGACATCTCAGTTGCTTTGGGTTTTTGACAGTCATGAATACAATTGCTGTAAGTATTAAATATAGGTTTTATAAAGACATAAGTTTTCAGATCAGTTGAGGACCTCATACCACGCGATGATGGGCTCACTTAACAACCACCAAACTGTCTTGCAACGTGCCTTCCATTTCACATCCTCACCAACAATGAATGAGAGTCCCTGGTGCTCTGGTCCGGGCCAGCAATAGCTATTTTGTTTGTTTTTTGGATTTTAGCCACCCTAATAGGTGTATAG
Source organism: Neogale vison (assembly GCF_020171115.1). Lineage (NCBI taxonomy): Eukaryota > Metazoa > Chordata > Mammalia > Carnivora > Mustelidae > Neogale > Neogale vison. The sequence continues at coordinate 5,655,021 of NC_058103.1, read as the reverse complement.
AGATATCTCATTATTGTTTTAATCTGCATTTCCCTAATGACAAAAGACGGCGGGCATCTTTTCATATGCTTATTTGCCATCTGTAGATCTTCTTTGGTGAAGTGTCTGTTCAGATCTTTTGCCCATTTTTTTAATTGGGCGGCTTGTGTTCTGCCTGCAGAGTTTTCAGCATTCTTTTTTATATTCTGTATACAAGTCTTCTGTCAGATACGTGATTTGCAAGTATCTTCTCCCGGTTCGTGGCTCTGTCTTTTCATCCTTGTAACAATGTCTTTCACGGTGCAAACATTTTTATAATTTTAATGAAGTCAAGCCATCATTTTTTTTTTCCTTACAGGGACTGTGCTTTTGGTGTTGTATCTGAAAAGTCACCAAACCCGAGGACACAGAGTTTTCTCCTGTGTTTTCATCTAGAAGTTTTACAGTTTTGCATTTTACCCCAGGTCTTCGGTCCATTTCCAGTGCCTTTCTGCATAAGGGGGGAGATTGTGTCCAGCCTCATTGTTCAGCGCCCTTTGTTGACCGTCTCCTCTGAGTTCTCTTTGCACCTGTCAGTTCTGCCAGCATTTTAAAATCGATGTCCCGGGACGCCTGGGTGGCGCAGTTGGTTAAACGACTGCCTCCAGCTCAGGGCATGATCCTGGAGTCCCGGGATCGAGTCCCACATCAGGCTCCCAGCTCCATGGGGAGTCTGCTTCGCTCTCTGACCTTCTCCTCGCTCGTGCTCTCTCTCACTGTCTCTCTCTCTCAAATAAATAAAAATAAAAATCTTAAAAAAAAAAATATAAAATCGATGTCCCTTGCCGTCCCATCTACCTTGAGTTCTGTAAAAAGTTACTTTGACAAAGGAGGAAAGCTCTGATTGCGTTTTCTGCTTGTCTCACAGCAAGACCACTGGTGCAGACCTTGCCTTTAAGGACCACTGTCAACAACGGCACTGTGTTACCAAAGAAACCTAGTGGCTCTCTACCGTCCCCCTCGGGGACCAGGAAAGAAACTGCTGTGCCCGCCTCAACCAAAAGGTAGGTACCGAGTACCTTAACCCAACTTGAAAAGGTGTTCCAGCTCAGGTTTGAAATAAATATTGCCTTTTTATGTGACACCTCTTAATTTCTTGTCTGAGTTAAAACTCAATAAAAGTACAATATTTGGTGTGTTGCTCTATCAGGACCTCTGTAAATGTATTTTTCTGCTTCTTTTAGAATTAATCTTACTGTCTTTGAAACCCCTTTGGCTAACACCACAGTGTGCCATTTTGTATTTTTGCTCGAGAGTCTATTGAAAACACAAATGGGAGTGTAACCTGTGTTAAAAATGAATATGCTCTTTAAAAACTAATAAAAAATGCAGGTGCGCCTGCGTGGCTCAGTCAGTACCTGCCTTTGGCTCAGGTCATGATCCCAAGGTTCCCAGATCGAGCCCAGCATCGGGCTCCCTCCTCAGCGGGGGTCTCCTGCCTATGGCTCCTTCTGCTCATGCTCTCTCTGTCTCTCCAATAAATAAATAAAATCTTTAAAAAAAAAATGCTCTTAAAAAAAGATATGCTCTTCCCAGCTTTATACTTGGCATAGAGCAAAATTCAGATTGCCATACCAACCTTAACTTTTTATCTATAAAATCTGGATAAGCTCATACTTTTAAATTGTGTTTAATGGTGAAGTTGTACATATGGATGTTGTCTGTCAGGTAGAGCATAGTCTGCTTGTAACGTTTCTATAATGTCATGATTGTCATATTAAAATTTCGTATCTTGGGCGCCTGGGTGGCTCAGTGGGTTGAGCCGCTGCCTTCAGCTCAGGTCATGATCTCAGGGTCCTGGGATCGAGTCCCGCATCGGGCTCTCTGCTCAGCGGGGAGCCTGCTTCCTCCTCTCTCTCTGCCTGCCTCTCCGCCTGCTTGTGATCTCTGTCTGTCAAATGAATAAATTAAAAAAAAAAAAATCTTTAAAATGTCGTATCTTACATGCCAGGCAACTTGTCTAAGCTGTTAGGATCTAGAAGATTAAACACCTGATGGTAATAGAGTCTAGAAAACCTTAAAGAAATTCTTGAGCATGTGGCCTGCTGGGCTTGCAGTGAGCCCACCGTAGAAGCTCTTAGGGCTCGTTACCGTACCAGCTGCCTAGCAGGGACCGGGTCAGGGACCGTGAGCAGGCTCTGGGCCACACAGGGACCCCCAGCGGGCTTGCAGGCTTTGGATCAGATGCTGGGCTGTGACTAGGAGGAACGTGGCCATCCCATTCTCTCTTTCAAATATATATTCTCTCTCTCTCACTCAACAAGTGAACTTTCCTTGTGTGTTTATCAGATAGAGTTTCACGTGCTTAGTGTTTGGGAATTTTAAGAAAATTGATTTTGGGGCGCCTGGGTGGCTCAGTTGGTTGGACGACTGCCTTCAGCTCAGGTCACGATCCCAGAGTCCTGGGGTCAAGTCTCGCATTGGGATCCTGCACTCCGGGGAGTCTGCTTCTCCCTCTGACCTTCTCCCCTCTCATGCTCTCTCTCACTGTCCCTCTATCAAATAAATAATCTTTAAAAAAAAAAAAAGAAAATTGATTTTGCAAGGCTTTTTGAAACTTAAAAATGACATTCTTAGCCTCATGTTGTATCTGTGTGATAGTTGCTTGAATTATTTTTCTAATCAGCGTGAAGTGACCTCTCCTGCATTCTAACGGGTGACAGTAGATACGGACTACCTTTTTTTTTCTTTTGGTCTAGATTTCAAAGATGGTCAAGGCCGACTTTATTTTAGGATTCCGATTGCCATCTGTTATCAAACACATTACATGTACTGTCTCGGCCGTTTGTAAGCGCACAGTTCAGGAGCGTTAAGGACTGTTGCCCTATGTTGTGCAGCAGATCTCAGGAAGTCTTTCATCTTTTCTTTCTGTTTCTTTTTTAAATTATGTATTTATTTAAGTTTTAATTCCAACCCAGTGAACCTACAGACTTGCTTGTAGAGTGATTCAGCACTTCCGCACAAAGGCCGGCGCTCGTCAGGACAAGTGCCTCCTCCGTCCCCAGCCCCCGCTTCCCCCATCCCCACCCCCCTCTCCTCTGCGCACCTTCAGTTTGAAGAACTTTTTCACCTCACGACACAGAATCTCTACACCTGTGAAATGGTAATTCCTATCCCCTGCCCTTGGCAATCACCTTTCTGCTTTCTGTCTCCGGGACTCTGACTGCTTTCCATTCTTCCTAGGAATGGAATCCTATTTATTTGTCCCTTTGTGATGGAGTCATTTCAAGTAGCATCCTGTCCTCCAGCTTCATCCATATTGTGGCATTACACAGGATTTCCTGCTTTCTTTTTTTTTTTTTTTTTAAGATTTTATTTATTTATTTGACAGAGAGAGAGATCACAAGTAGGCAGAGAGGCAGGCAGAGAGAGGGGGGAAGCAGACTCCACGCTGAGCAGAGAGCCTGACTCAGGGCTCAATCCCAGGACTCTGGGATCATGACCTGAGCCGAAGGCAGAGGCTTGACCCACTGAGCCCCCCAGGCGCCCCAGGATCTCCTGCTTTCTTAAGTCTGTGTCACACACCCCCACACCCCCACACCCCACATTTTCTTTATCCATTCAACTGTTGATAGCCATTTGGCTTGTTTCTCCCTCTTGGCTGTTCTAAATGATGTAAATGATGTAAATAGCTCTTCAAAATCCTGCTTTTAATTCTTTTGGGTATATACCCAGAAGTGGGATTGCTGAGTCACAAGGTAATTTTTAATGTTTTGAGGAACCGCCATACTGTTTTCTATAACAGCGACACCATTTTACATACCTACCACCAACTTTTAGTACAAAAGTTCTAATTTCTTCTCATCCCTGCCAAAAACTTGTCATTTTCTGTTCTTTTGCAAGTGGCCATCCTATGGATATGAGGTGATACCTCATTGTGGTTTTGATTGGCATTTCTCATACAATAAGTGACATTGAGCATCTTTTTTTTTTTTAAGTAATCTCTATGTCCAATATGCGACTCGAACTCATGACCTGAGATCAAGAGTCACAGACTTTACTGACCGAGCCAGCCAGCTATCTGGATATTGAGCATTTTGTTATATGCTTGTTGGCTGTTGTGTATCTTCTTTGGAGAAATGTCTGTTCAAGCCCTTTGCCGATGTTAATTATTTGAATTATTTATTTAAATTAAATTATTGTTTAAATGATCATTTAAATTATTCCTTTTCCTGTCCTTCTTCCAGAACTGTAGGATTTGCTTATGCATTCTGGGTGTGAGCTCCTCATTAGAGACGCCGTTTGCAAACATATCCTCCCGTCCCGTAGATTCCCTTTTCACTCTGTTGATGCACAAAAGTTTTTCATTGTGATGTAGTTCCAAGTGTCTATTTTTGCTCCTCATGCCACATCCAAGAAATCGTTGGCAAATACAATATCCCAAAGATGTCCCCTGGTGTTTCCTTCTGGGGCTTTTATGGTTTTAGGTCATGCATTGTAACCCCTTTCGAGTTAATTTTTGTGTATCGTCTAAGGTCAGGGTCCAACTTCATTCTCCTGCGTGTGGATATTCAGTTCTCCCTTTGCCATTTGTTGAGAAAGACTGTCCTTTTCCTGTCATGTGCCCTTGGCTCCCTTGTTGGAGATCATTTGGCCACATACTCAGGGGTTTATTTCTGGGCTCTCTATTCTGTTCCATTGATCTATTTTTCTCTCTTTGTGCTAATAAAGATACCCCACCAAGTTGATTAGTGTTACTTTGTAGCTTATTTTGAAATCAGATACTTTGAAGCCTCTGACTTTGTTCCTCTTTTTCAAGGCTGTTTTGGCTATTCAGGATCCCTTGAAATTCCTTCTAAATTTTAGGATTTTTTTTCTATTTCTGCAAAAAATACCACGTTGATGCATTGAATCTATAAATCATTTTGGGTAGGATAGACATTTTAACAATATTAGGTCTTCCAGTTCATGAAAATGGGGTGGGTTTCCACTTATTTATGTCTTCTTTGATTTCTTTTAGCAGCGTTTTATAGTTTTTCATGTACAAGTCTTTCACTTCCTCAGTTAAATTTATTCCTGAGTATGTTATCCTTTTTGATCGGGCAGCAAATGGGATTTTTTCCTTTTTTGTGTTAGTCATTTTTAGTGTATAGGAATGCAACTGATTTTTGCTGCTTTTTGTATCCCACAACTTTGCTTAAATTATTTATTAGGTTTAAAATGTTTGTGTGTGTGGAATCTTTAGGACTTTCTACATGTAAGGTCATGTCATCTGCAAACAGAGATAACTTTGCTTCTCTTTTCTAATGTCAGTAGATTTCATTTCTCTTTCTTATCTAATTGTGCTGGCGAGGATTTCTAGTACCGTGTAGAACGGGAGTGACACAAGTGGACCTCCTTGCCTTGTTCCGGATCTTAGAGGAAAAGCTTTTAGTTTTTCAGTGTGGCATAGGATGTTAGCTGTGAGCTTTTAATTTAAAAGCTGAGGACTTTCATTATGTTAAGACAGTTTCCTTCTATTTCTAATTTGTTGAGAGTTTTTAACATGAAAGAATGTTGAGTTTTGTCAAGTGCTTTTTCTGCATCCGTTAAGATAGGGATGTGGTATTTCTCCTTCATTTTGTTCATGTGGTGTATTACATTGGGTTTCGTATTTTGAACCATCCTTGCATTTCAGGTCTAGATCCCACTGGGTTATGGTCTAATGGTTCCCTCTTACCTCTGGTCTCACTTTCTGCAATTTCAGTTGCCCATAGTCAGCCTCAGTCCAGAAGCACTTGACCCTCCTTCTGACATACCACCAGAAGGTCAGCAGTAGCTGGCACTATGTCACAGTGCCTACCTCATTCATCTCACATCAGCCCGCCACATACACATGGTACTGTGTCACATCACCCCAAAAAGAAGGGGGAGTAGAGTATAATGAGAGATATTTTGAGAGACAGAGCCCACAGTCACATAACGTTTATTATAGTATGTTGTTATAATTGTTCTATTTTATTCTCAATTATTATTATTAATCTCTTACTATGCCCAATTTATAAATTAAACTTGATCGTAGATATGTACTTATAGGAAAAAGCTGTAAAAACAGGGTTTGGTACTACCCACTATTTCGGGCATCACTGGGGGTCTTAGAACATGTACTCCATGGAAAAGGGGGAAACTCCTGTAATCCTTTTAATGTGCAGTTGAATTCACTTTGATAGCATTTTGTTAAGGATTTTTGCTTCAAGCTTCATCAGGGATATAGGTCAATAGTTTTCCTTCCTGTGTCTTTGTCTGGTTTTGGTATCATAAAATGAGATTGGAAGAATCCCCCACCCCCCACCCTTCAGTTCTTTGAACGAGTTTGAGGAGAATTGGTGTTAATTCATCTTTAAATGTTTGGTAGGACTCTGGTGATGTTCTCTGGCTCTGGGCTTCTCTTTGTTGAAAGATTTTTTTTTATTACTTTTTCAATTTCCTTCTAGCTATTGGTCTGTTGGGGGTTTTATTTCGTCGTGATTCGGTCTTGGAAGGTTGTATGATTCTGGGAACGGATCCATTTCCTCTAGGTTATCCACTTTGTTAGCACATAATTGCTCATAGTAGTCCCACAGAATTCTTATCACTTCTGTGGCATCCACTATAAAATCCCTTCTTTCATTTCTAATTTTAGTTATTTGGGTCTCTTTTCTTTTTTCCTAGTCAAGCTGAGGATTTGTCAATTTTGTTGATCTTTTTAAAAAAATGTATAGTTTTATTGATTTTTTTTCTTTTTTTCTATTCCCTGTTTTATTTATCTTTGCTCTAATCTTTATTAGGTCCTTGACTTCTACTAACTTTTGTTTCAGTTCTCCTTTTCCTTGTTCCTGGAGGCAGAAAGTTAGGTTGTTGTTTGAAATCCTTCTCGGGCGCCTGGGTGGCTCAGTGGGTTAAGCCGCTGCCTTTGGCTCGGGTCATGATCTCAGGGTCCTGGGATCGAGTCCTGTGTCGGGCTCTCTGCTCAGCAGGGAGCGTGCTTCCTTTTCTCTCTCTCTCTCTGCCTGCCTCTCTGCCTGCTTGTGATGTCTCTCTGTCAAATAAATAAAAAAAAAATTTTTTAAACTTAAAAAAAAAAAAAGAAATCCTTCTTCTCAATGAACATCTTTATTGCTATAAACTTCCCTCCAGTGTTGTGTTCTCTGCATCCCACAGTTTTAGGGTGTTTTGTTTTTATTTTCATTTGTTTATAGGTATTTTCTAAATTCTCTTGTGATTTCCTCTTCGACACATTGGTTATTCAAGAGCAAGACATTGTATTTCAAGAGTGACTTTTTTTTCTGAGAGAGAGAGCACACAGTGCACATGGAAGGGGAGGGAGAGACCCTTAAGCAGGCTCCATGTCCAATGCAGAACCCAACATGCTGCTCGATCTCACAACCCTGAAATGTTGACCTGAGCCGAAATTAAGAGTTGGATGCTTAACCAGTTGACTGAGCCACCAGGGCACCCCCTCAAGGGTGACTTTTTAAAGTAGCAAATTATTGTGGTGCCCAGCTGGCTCAATCGGTAGAGCCTGCGACTCTTGATCTTGAAGTCGTAAGTTTGAGCCCCACATTGGGTGTGGGGACTACTCAAACCTGGGTGGCTCAGTGGGTTGAGCCGCTGCCTTCGGCTCAGGTCATGATCTCAGGGTCCTGGGATCGAGTCCCGCATCGGGCTCTCTGCTCTGCAGGGAGCCTGCTTCCTCCTCTCTCTCTCTGCCTACTTGTGATCTCTCTCTGTCAAATAAAATAAATAAAATCTAAAAAAAAAAAAAAAAAAAAATTTCTTTTTTAAAAAATAAATAAAGTAGCAAATTACTAATGGAAAATGAGAAATTCTTTCCCTTTATTCTTGGATAAAATAGAATTTTATCATTTATACCTCTTATATATTTGGAATTTAAATAAAATAAAAACTTTTTTCAGGGCAAAAAAAAAAGGAAAGGAAAAATTGAAATACAAACACAATTTCTGGCTTTCAGTTCATTTCATGAGAGCTTATTTCCAACATTCTTGCTCCTTGATTTTGTAGAATTCTCTCTGTTCCTAAGTAACTTTGATGTAGTGTGATAATGCCCTTCACTTTATAGACTGTGGATTAATGCTAGATTAATGTGGCATAAATGCTCGAATTCCTGGCAAATTGTACTTTCAGTTCTAGTGTTTGAAATGTGTACTCAGAGTAGGGTAAGGCTGGGGAGTAGGTTTCTGAAACTGACCAGAGAAGTGAGGCGGGGCTCTGGAACCAGACGGATGCTCTCCCCAGGGTGTGAAAACATGGAGGCATCTGTGGGTGCTTTGGGCCCCCCTAAGTCAGTGAAGCTGGCAGAAATCATTCGTCAATAATAACAGAAGCATATAAAGTACCATGTTTTTAATATTGGTATCACTAGTCCTCAAAATGACTTTCAAGGTAGATATTAGTATTTCTATTTTATAAGAAGACTGAAGCTCAGAAAAACGAGGAAACGTCCCCAGGTCCCACAGGCACAGAGCTGGGAAGGGGCTCAGACCCAGGTTCACGTGCATCCAGAGCCTGTGCTCCTCCCGCGATGCTAGGCTGTTTCCCCCAGATGTCCAGGTCAGCATTTACATCGGCTCATAAAAAGCACTTGATATAATTACCATTTGGAAATGATTCCTCTTGTATGCCTGCTGCTGTCAGGACAGCGATGTTCTGAGATGCCCCCGTGGGTGCCGATGGGAGCAGCTGATGGGACCTTGTGGCAGCAGGTCTGAGAGATAGGACTGCTGGGTACTTAGGGGCTCAGGGGCTGAACTCCAAGGACAGAACTGGCCATCTGCTGTGAGCAGAGGCCTGGGTCCTCTGCCCCCGTGTCAGCTTTATTCACGAGAGCTCGCGGTTAGTGACTGCTCTCAGCAAGATTAGCTTAGGAGGAAAGGAAGGAAAGAAGGGAGGGAGGGAGGAAGCCTGGTTATTTGTAGCCATCATATTGTGTGCCTATATACGTGTTAACCTTATTAACCTTCCTTCCAGAAATATTCTAAGGCCTTTGCAGATGCTTCTTTTTACTTTACAGAATAATCAGTTTGGTTCATCTAATCAGCTGTTGGCAAGCAGCCAACCAGTAATACGTGGTTTTCTCAATTGAGTGTCCAAGACTCTTGGTTTTCAGGGTAGGACATGATGATCCATTAATTTTGTTTTTCTGGCTTTTATGGGCATCCGTGGATGTGAGTTCCCATCTGCTTGGATGCTGGAAACCCAAACTGTAAGCCTCTAATTATTCCTCTGTGGTCAAGTTCCTATAGATCTCTCATTAGGAGAGAATTCTGAAAAGAGCAAGAAGCACGCTGGGCATCCTGAATATTAAGAATAAAATAGCTTTCAGGACGTTTCAAATATGTTTACAATCATGCAGGAATTTTTCTATAATCCAAGTTCCAAATTAACCAAGTCGGGGCATCGGCACTGTGTGGATGGATATATGTTTGTTTTCTGTCCTATGGGTTTTTTCAGCCTGGTGCTTAAGAACAAAATCTCCTTTGGAAATTGTCCAGCCCCCAGCGGTTGTGCTTTGTGTCACCAATTAAGACTTCGATTGGGGGCTTGATTTGGAATCCTTGGGAAAAGCTTTGTTTCCATTAGTCAAAGGAAAAAAGGCAGAAAATCCGGGGAAGACATTCTAGGTCATACCTAGCTCAGCGGGGTGCTAACGCGGACAATAGAGTAACATTTCCACTGGCTCAGAACAGAGACAATCACTCATTCTTTCTGCTCCTAAGTAGAGTTTTACAATAGCGGAGCTGTGAGAAGAGAGATCAAAAGAACAAAACTGGTACAAAACAGAGCATTATTTTAAAAACACGCTGTTCCAAGTGTAAAATAGGGGGATAAGCATCTATTGCTTCCAAGTAAACAGCTGACAGTGCTTTGGAAAAATGGTTACACCTGTTAGAAAGACCCATTTGTAAATGCTGGACACGCACGCAATCTCAAAAAGTAGAAAAGGAAATCTGATTTTCCGGGGGGAGTTTTAATTATTATTATTATTACTTCTGATATATTTCCTTATCAGTCCGATCCATTGAAACGTAGATGTTAAACTCACATTTTGAGTCTGTTTCTGTAGCAAGATAGAGATACAGTCATTCTGCCATTGAACAGAGGAAGATGACTTGGCTCCTGTCCCTTGATCAGAAGTGACACAGTCACCCCCTGGGTTTAGGGATCTGGGTTCACATGGTAGAACAGAAGTTTCTGAAGATCCGTCAGATTCTCCAAGACCACCAGCCTTCCTAGGACATGATGAAGAGAGGGAGATAAGAGGATTTTGTAATTACTGAAATGAGTGATCTCCTGCAAGAATTGGAACTTGCTGGGGCGCCTGGGTGGCTCAGTCGGTTAAGTGTCTTCCTTCAGCTCAAGTCATGATCTCAGGGTCCTGGGATCGAGCCCCCATGTCAAGCCCCACAACAGCCCTTCCTCCTAGAGTGGGGGTCTATTACTTCCCCTCACTCTCTCTCTGTGATCTCCCTCTGTCTCCCCCCAACCCCAAAATATAATCTTAAAAAAAAAAAGGAATTGTAACTTGCAGGACAAATTCCAGATTGGTCCTTGTCCCATGTTGACTCAGCAGTGCTCAGCACATCATGCCTCGTAGGGACAATGCCTCAGAAATATCTGTTGAGGGGTGCCTGGTTGGCCTGCGTAGCTCAGTGGGTTAAAGCCTCTGCCTTCGGCTCAGGTCATAGTCCCAGGGACTAGTCCAGGGTCCTGGGATCGAGCCCCGAGTCGGGCTCTCTGCTCAGCCGGGAGCCTGCTCACTCCTCTCTCTCTGCCTGCCTCTCTGCCTGCTTGTGATCTCTGTCTGTCAAATAAATAAATAAAATCTTAAAAAAAGAAAGAAAGAAATATCTGTTGAGTGGATAATTGTTCTAATCAAGGATCATCACCCCAGTGGGTGATGACAGACGACATCATCAGGAGACCTCTGGTGCTATGCAAGCGCTACCTGTCTGTTTCCTGTTTTTTCAATTGTAAACGTTTGGGATCTTCTCACACAATTCTGGAAAGCCAATCCTTGATTCCAGATCACATAATGAGAGACACATAACTGTAGCTTGTTGCTCAGAGTTACTGTCTAACCGTAGGAAGAAAGCTTACCGCCAGTCACCCTTGCATACACTTTCATTAAGTCTACAATTCAGTTTAAATTGGCAAAAACCTTCAAGTGGGTGCAGAATGAAATATAAAGAACCATTTTATTTTCAGAACTTAGAAGGTTTTTGGTTTGGCGGTGGGGGTAGAGACCAGGAGCAAAGGGCAGAAAGGATGGGATCCATGCATTTTTATACCAAAAAGATTTTACTTGCTTTAAGTGCTAAAAAATGTGTTCCATTATGGTACAGTCTCCCACAAGCCAGACCTTCTACCACTTTCACAATGAAGAGAAATATTTTCCCTTGCTGTCCAGAGGGAGCGTAACTTCTTCGATTTTTCGCTGCTGGTTATGGAAGGAGGCTTACTCGCAGTGAGTGTGCGGCTTTCTCCCTCTGGCTGCCCTCGAGCCTGTGAACGTCTCGTCTTCCAGCTTTATCTTCTGTCCTTCGATTAGAGTCCTGGTAAATCCTCTTTAATTCAGAAGAGCTCTTGGCTCTCAAAAGGAAATATCTTGTTTTTCCTCTGTATCCAACAATAGTATATATATATTTTTTAAGTTTCACATTTTAATGCAAATATGCAGATGACGAATATCTGGGAAGAGCCGTGATGAATTACATCCCAGTCTGTGCAGGCAGACGAAAATGTTCCCGTTTTGGTGTGTGCTGTGTGTTCGGTTATTTATTGAAGCTTCGCAAAATACTTTCCACGCTTTCGTCGTCGCTCTCGGTGTCTTCCACTTTGTCCCCGTGGCTCTCGCGCGTGGATCAAACAGGTCTGTGGGTCTCCTGAGCACGTGCGGATCGAGTAGAAGGACCCGAAGGCGAGGGGCCCTTCGATGGCTCGCACGGCGCGGGCGCGGGAGGCCCCGTTACCACCCCAGCACAGCGGTCTGCAGGGTCTCCTGTTGGTCCAGCCTCAGATCCCGTAACCATGTTAATGATTGACGTTCGTTGCATTTTCAGATGTTCCGCAGGTCCTCAGCCCCGTGTGCATGTAGCTCCTGAACCGTGCGCAGTCCTGAGTAGGAAGCCCCGCAGAGAGAACCAGGAGTGAAATAATCCCACTCGAGCTCCCGTGTCCCTCTGTGTCCTCATCTGTAGAAGAGGATCACGTGACCTTGGCGGGGGACTCGATTAAGTCACGTATGCCAGCCGCAAAGTTCTTCGTTTACATGGCCCGTCCCTGCCACCTGCTAGTTCCTCGTTCCCATCCCTGGTGCCCCCTGGTAGATCTGGCCGCTAAGCTCAGCAGTATTAGAAAATCGGTTAATGTTTGCTGGAACTGATGAACACTCGTGGTTCTTCCAGCTCCGGAAGTGTCTTCTATACTAGTCTTTAAGTTGCCATGAACGTGCCGTGAACTCCCCTAAGGACACCACGTGGGTGACGCTTGGGCTGGTGGCTGCTGCCGCTGCTGCTCTCCTGGGGGGCCCGTCGGGGACCAGGCAGCGTGCCTCCAAGCCCCGTGCTAGATGCTTGGCAGAGGAAGATCCCGCAAAGTTAAATCAGCTCGCTGTGTCTTGTCTCTGGAAGAAGTTAAACTTTAAGCACAAAGGTTTCTAGAATTTTTAGACCTCAGTCCCAAATTTGAGAAATGCAGTGCTCTCCTAAGATCTGTAATTTCCTGTCCCCAAATTGAGCGTTCTAAAAATGCACAATTTTGACCTTAAGGCATCCCTGTTCAGATCGCAGTTGTAAGATTCTAGTGCTCCAGATCCTAAGCTTCCTTAGTTCCCGGAAAGTCTGTGCGGGAAGCACACCGATGTCATCACAATGACGGTCACGTGGCTTGTTTTTGCTCACCCAGAGGGCGCAATGGTTTTTCAAAAGCTGATATGCAAAAAAAAACCCAACAACAACAATAAAAAACTGATACGCCACGCAGGTTTTAAAAACATGCAAAGAGATCCTTCTCTGAGTGCTGAGCATTTCCAAAGGGAAAGGGACTGAACCTGGCCCGAAGGAAGGGGGTGAGGACAGGCGAGTCAGAGTGGGGGGGGGGCTACCAAGAAACCCCAGTGCGCAGCTGTGCGTATCATTAGGAGAAAGGGGGGCTCAGACCCTCCCCCCAGGAGTGTAGCCTTGGTCGTAACTCCCTTGATTCCCGTGTTCCCGGTTGAAATGGGGTCTGATCTGCCACCCTCCCTGGGCCCGTCCTGTCGCAGCCACCTGGCACTAGGGTCTCGTCCATCTCCACCGGCAGCCCCAACTCTGTCTGCACCCTGCTTCCTCCTGCCTTCAGGCCCTCTCTCCGGGCTTCCTCCTCCCGCCTCTCCAGCCTTCTCCACGGCTGGCTCACATGCCCACCGGCCAGCCCTCTCCTCTCTTACCGAGAGCAGGTGTAGGAGTGCCTCGCGACGGGCTCTCTGTGATATGCCCGCCTCCTGATTCACTTATTTCGGTCTTTTTCACTGAATGAACATCAAACTTCTGTACCAGGCTCTCAAAGTATATAAGAAGGCCCATGAGCTAGGGTCCCGAGGAACGTGTGGCCTGTGGTGAGGACCTGGACATCACAGGGATGCCCGTAATTCACGTCTGTGCTCCAGGCGCTGCCCGTCCCCCCTGCAGCCCGGGTCCTGGCTGAGGTACCTTCGTGCCACATGGGTCTGCCATTCTCCTAGCACGTCTCTCCCCGACTGTGTGATGACGACACGTTCACGCCACTCATTTCATCTCTCCCAGAAATTCGCCGTCTCCAGGAAGTCTTCCCAGACATCGCCCCCAGACCCCCCCATCCGGCTCCCCCTGGCTACACTGCAGGCGTGCTACCTCCAGACTGGGGCATCACACACGGGGTGGACCGTGTTTGTCATTACCGGGGGTGTCCTGTTTCCGTTTGTCCCACACGTGCCCTTAGACCAGAGATCCTCCGTATCGGCGTTGTGCACTTTGGGGGGCTGGGTGGCTCCTGCGGCCAGGTTGTCCGGGGAGTTGTGCAACTTTTGGCAGCATCCCTGGCCCGTCCACCTACTCGATGCCGGTGGCAGCCCTCTCCCCGCAGCTGGGACCATTAAAGATGTCTCCAGACATTGCCAAATGCCCTCTGGGGGTGTCACTCCTGCCTCAGACTGAACCCTGCTCCGGGGCAGGCTCCTTCTTGCGAAACTGCTGGAGTGCGCTCACCGGGGGCTGGGGGGGGTTCCCTCGTGGTTTCTGCTGTGACATTGAGCTGGGTACCAGTTGCCACTGTTCCAAAGGCAGCAAACAGAGGCATTGATTCCAAGTGACGTTCTGCAGTTAAGAATATGGACAGACAGACACACACACGTAGAGACAGACATTCTATAGTTAGGATCAGAGCCAAGCTCTTACATAGCCACGTGAAAGTACGGTGTTCTGTGTAATATATTTTTATGCTTGGCAGTAAAATAAAAGCGCCCCATTAAGAATCTCGTTGTCCTTTACCTCTCGCTGTAGCACCATCAAGAGGACCAGCTCCTCCGAGAGAGTATCTCCTGGCGGCCGGAAGGAAAGCCATGGGGATTCCAAAGGAAACCGAAACCGCACAGGATCCACGAGCAGCTCTTCCAGCGGCAAGAAGAACAGTGAGAGGTAAGGGCTTCCCCTCTGGGCTCCTGCTGTCGGGATGTTCTGTTACTTCTTTTCCCCAGAGATGAATCAGAAGATCCCCTAAAATGCACGTGAGCTTCGAGCTCTCCGCGGGGGGCAGGCCTTCTGAGAGCGCTGCGGGCACTCAGCCACTGGCCTGTAGCGGCAGGCCCTCAACCCAGCTCCCACTGTCACTGTCCAGCTAGAGGGCAAGATCTTGAAATCCCACCACCCTGATGCCGACAGAAAGAATCCCTGAGAATTTGCTCAGCACCAAATCTACGGACTGGGGGAAAAACCATTCTGAATTTCCTTATGGAGCACTCTATACTTCTAGTACATTCTGCTGCCATTTTGAAATTAGTTTCACTGGGTTGTTTAACTTTGTCAACCGTATTTCCCAAGGAAGACTGGATGAAAAGTTGAAGTTTTATCATTTGTCAGAAACCATTTTTAATATGGAGCCGATACCAGGTATAGGACCATTTCTTTCTGGTCTCACAAAACACGCTTACTTCTAATTCTGAATTTTCCCTTTGAGGTTAGTTTATCATGGATTATGATAAACACCTACACAACTGCTAGTAGCCTTTTATTAGTGAGAGGGAATTGTTGCCGTTTTAATGGCCCGTGTCAGGTGTACTAACGTGTGGGGCACGGGAGCCCGGTGTTTCTGGGCACATACCTGACGCTGCACTTTATTCTCTTTTTAAACATCGTGCCGTAGTTCTGCTCTCTCTCTGTTGAGCAAGGCTGAGGAAGGGATTTCAGCTTCACAGGCTAAACATGGCTCCCCCCCCCCAAATGTTTATGTAAGAAGAAGGCTTAGTCATAAAGCGATCGACTCCAACCCACAGGCTGTAAAAATTCCAAGTTTGTAAATCCACTCTGATTCAGTCCTGCAAGGAACCTTAAATTCTTTTTGAGTTTTATCCCTGAAAGGTACCTTTTGTGGAAAAGATGTAGGCACTTTCCCCAACTGTAGCAGGTTAGGGCCCCCCACGGTCAAATAACAGCCTCAGAGACTGACATGGGCTTCTGTCTTCTAATTTAGACTGTTAGTACTTCTTATCAGAAGATTATGTTAATTGGACCATAATATCTTAGAAATAAGGCCACGTGGCTACATTGGCAATAGAGCGTAAATGGGCCTTGCCGCAGGCTTCTCTGAGTTTAGGGTAAGCTTGGAAGTTGGCCTGAAATGTCTAGATCTTGGCAGTTCTTAAAAACTTGGCTCCTTCTGTGCACATCTGATTTTTATTAAGAATTTCCAAAGAGAATCTGCCTTGTGCAAACTCCAGATCTGTTTTATCTTTCAAATCCTATGGCATTGATAAATGCACTGGGTAAATATTTCCATAAAAGATATTTGCAAAAGGTTTTGTTTGGTTTTGTTTTGTTTTTGCTGCCACGGCAGGAAATTTTGATTTGGAAATGAGGGATGGGGAAAATCTTCTCATTTTCTAAAAATAACTCAAGCAACTAATCATGTCCATTTAAAAATAAATCCTTTGTTTCGTTCGGACCCAGGAAAAGTTGAGGCCTGTGTGCCACTGAACAGGTTGAGTTGCACACACCTGAGAAGGAAAGTTCTTGCCTTCTCGTAGGTAACTGCTGGTGTGGCAGATACCTTCAGGGGCCCGAGGGAATAATAGCCCAGTAACTAAGACAGGAAGAAGCAGCACGGAGAAGGTCAAGTTGGTGATTCAGTCTCTGCCTGACTCTTTACTTCCTTCCTCCTCTCCCTTCCCCGGTGAGCAGCCCCCATCCTGGGCTCTGTTGGTCTGGCCCCAAACCAGAGCTGGAGTCTCCCGGACCAGTGCCCGGTGGCCGGGACTTAACGTGTTCAGAGAAAGCTGTAGAGATGAGGCCTGACCTAACCCTCTTTAAACCACCATGGTCTTCGGTGCTCTAAGACGCTGTGCTCGTCTCCTGATCACGCCAAGGTCTGTCTGTCCATGGTTCCAGGAGGCCGTTGTCCATCTTCAGAGCTGGTCTTATGCGATTCCTGGGGACAGCAAAATGGAAAGGGCACAAACTCTAGAGTAAAAGAAAGGTCTGGGTTTGTAAACCAGGAACTTCTCCAAGCCTCAGCTTTCGCCTGGGTGCCTGAGGGATCTCATACCCAATCGCCTCGAATCTTGTCGAACTGACTGGGAGGGGAACCCCCAGCCCAAGCCTTGGCACCTGGTTGCGGGCATCATGGTGGTGGCGCCTGTTAGGGCATGAGGCCCGAGCAGAGCACAGGAGGATCGCTGACAAGGCTTCCGGAACCAGGAACTTTCCCTCACTTGTGAGATAAGGGGGTTTCGTGGGGGGTGGAAGCAATTAGCCTTTTTCTGGTCCGACACACATTCACTGAGGTTTGTGTGCGCGATGCAGTCCCAGGAACACAACCTGAGTTCAGGCAAGATCTAGAAGGGCTCGGAGGGCAGGGGTCGGGGGTCAGGGGGTGGTCAGAAAGTGTGACACGTCTGCACGGTTGTCCCCGTCGCACCAGAAGTGAGCAGGGCTGCAGGTGAGCTGGCCGGCATGCAGGGAGGGAGAGTGAGCCCAGGGGTGACCCTTTATGGGCCCGGCTTAGTGCAGCAAGTGCGCTGCGCACCCACGCCGGGGCCGCTTCTTGGGAGAAGCAGACTCTTGGCTCCCGAGTGCACGTTGCCGCACACCATATGCAGAGCTGTCTTCCGCGCGTGTGGCCCTTGTACGGAAATTGGAAAAAGCCTCCTCTCGCTCCAGGAAAACAGTCCCATGTCAGCACAGATAGTTCTCGATGAGAATTCCAGCAAATATGAATGACTCCATAGACCTCGTCTAAAGCCTCATGTCAAACATAAAATAATCATGCTTTTGAGGTCCTCAATGTTCACAGTTTC